>NC_138117.1:39002500-39602500 GCF_964146895.1 Miniopterus schreibersii | reverse complement strand
GCATCGGCCTGGGTACCTAAGGGTCTCAGATTTGATTCCTCATCAAGGGCACCTACTTGGGTTGCAGGTTTGATCCCCAGCCCCGCCGGGGCTTGTGCGGGAGGCACCCAATCGATGTGTGTCTCACGTCAATGTTTCTCTCTTTCTCTCTCTCTCCCCCTCCCTCCCTCCCTGCCTTCCACTCTCTCAAAAATTAATGGGGGAGCCCAGCCAGGCGTGGCTCAGCATCAACATTGGATCCCGGAGATTGCGGTTCAATTCCCTGTCAGGGCACATGTCCGGGTTGCAGGCTCGATCCCCAGCAAGGGGTGTGCAGGAGTCAGCCGATCAATGACTCTCATCATTGATGTTTCTCTCTCTCTCTCCCTCTCCCTTCCTCTCTCTGAAATCAATTAAAAAAAAAAAAAAAAAAGAATTGGGGCCATGAATGCATTTAATCCATCACACTTCCCAAGCACCGGGGGGGGGGGCTGGCCAATGCTGGTGGCCCTTAGTCACAGGAACATGGTGCCACCGGACTGCATGCTCTACAACTGCAGGTTCAAAAAAGGAGTGAGCTCAGCAATGTGGTCAGTGTACTGGAGCAAGTCCCAGCTATCACACTGACCGACCCTGGGCAAGTTACTTAACCCCCCTGTGCCTTAATGACATCGGTGAAAACTACCATAGGGTTATTGTGCAATTATATAAATTAATATACATGAAGCACTTAGAACAGTGCCTGGGACCTTGTAAATGCTCTGTAGGTGTTTGCCATGTTGTTCTGTTTTCAAGTCAATGTAAAGACTGCAGCCATTTCAACAGAATACTCAGGTAAAGAAACTGCTCCCTGATACTATGGATAAGCTCACATTTTCTTTATGTGCTTCAAAACTCTTATAAATACAAGACACACAGAAAAACACACGACTAAAACACTTGCTGTAAAACATACACCCAAGAAAACATCATGTAAGAAAAACAAGACATAAACAAGAGCATCATGCTCACAGTAAATTCCCTTCAGTACTGAAGGCCTCATATAACCTTTTTTACTGAGACTTCTTCCTTTTGGACTGTCGCAGGGACTTACTAACAAATCCTACTCCCTGTCTTTCTATTTCCAAGGACTGTATTCCTTGGAGCATGGGTTTTATAATGCTTCTAAAGGAAGGCATAATAACCTCGACTTTACGTGTCAAGGTGGGAATCCCGAACTTGGAAGGACGAGCACTGCCCTTGGTGACAGGGGACTGGAGTCAAGATCTGGCTCATTACTTGAGGGGCCTTGGAGGCTTGGCCTGAGCTGCCTGGGCCTCAGTTTCCCTGATACCATTAGCTATCCTGCTTCACAGATGGGAACGAGCACGAGAGGAGAAAAGGGATGGACAGGGGCTTTCTAAACTGTATTTGACCATTTACGTGATGAGTGGAGGTGGAGCCTTGTCACCAAATGTCCAGGTGAGGGAAGACACCCATTGCTAACCCAGTGGTTCTCACACTGGAGCTCAGATCAGTCACCTCCAGGGTTTGTTAAAACAGACGTGGCTGAGGTCCACCCCCACAGTTTCTGATTCAGGAGGTGTGGGTGGGGCTCAAGAATCTGCATTTCTAAACCAGCCCCAGGAAGGCTGGTGCTACTGGTTGGAGACCACTCCGTGGAGACTACTATTTGCAACTCGGGGGTCATTATGCAGACAGCCTGAACTGAGAAGCACAGCTCTACCCCCCACCTCACACTATGGATGTCAAGAGCCAGTGCGGTCATGAGAAAAGTGCTTAGCACCACGGTCAGTGTTCACCGGTGTCTGCGCCTTCCCCTGCACCCTGTCTCACCTGGAAGACCCGAACAGCCTCCCAGCAGCCTCCCTCCCTCCTCTCTCCTCCACGCAATCGATCCCCACACACCGCTTCCCGACATTTAGCCTTCAGTGCGAATCCAATATCACAGCTCTCTTCAAAACACCGCAGCGCTTCCCTGATGCTCAAGCCTCAGCTCCACATGCCAGCCATGAAATCAAAGGCTTTTCACAACGTTCTCCAACCTGTGTCTGTTTATCTAGTCCCATCTCCTTCTGACTACCCCGCACCCCAGCTCAGCACTAACTGTAGAAAGAGACCTGCTGTGGTCACGCGGTTTGAGGGGTGGGGAGGGTAGCAGGGGAGGCTGTGTGATCAGGAGGCTGGGATCCCAGTTCGGGCTTTGCCACTTTCTGCCCTGTACCTGGGGCATTTCCCGGCCCTTTCCTCAGCCCTTCAGCCACGAGGGGAGAAGCAGAGCAGTCCTTTCCTCAATGGGCCATGAGCTGAAACAATCTATGGAAAGCCCGTGGGTCAGAACCCAGCGTGTGGAACCCTCAGCTACTAGCTGAGAAACCTTCTAGCTACTAGCTAAGGAACCTTCTAGCTACTGAGAGCGTAGCTGGAAATGGGAAAGATGCAAATGGCACCCAGCCTCCCTGCACAGTACAGGAGCTGGGAGGGAAAGACGGGCCCTCGCTCGGCGCAGGTCAGGGCCCTTGTCTGCCTTCTCTTAGTGCCCTAGGCACCCCCAGCCCAGGTGCAGCTCCCCGAGCATGCTCTTTTCCCCAGATCTTCCTGCCCCACTGGATCCTGATCTCCCTGTGGGTAGGGACTGTGTCTTACTCACCCCTTGGGAAGAGAGAAGACCTGTCATGGATGAGAGGGGGGTCCTTCTTTAGTTCCAGAGAGTAAAAATCAAGAGGGTGGTCGTTATGGGGAAACCTAAGACAAGCATCCTCAACAAGCCTGCTCTCCTGTCCTAAGAATTTGATGTCTTCTCCCTCTTGGCCTCACTTCAAAGGAACCCCTGCAGACAAGTGTCCAGCTGGGAGCCTGCAGCCCGGGTCGGTTCTATGCTCAGCCAGAACCTCCCGCGCTCCCTTCCCTCTCTGTGCCTGCGTCACGGTGTTCATTCACACATCTCCCCTCCCAGAGTTTAGACTCTCTTAAGAGCGATTAAGATCACGTTCCTCCGTGCCTGTAACTGTGCGATAAATAAAAATGAAACAAAAATAAGTACAAAACAAGAAGTGTTGGTACATAACTCAATGTACGGTAAAGCTTGCCAATCGCTAAAGCTCTCAGGAGCAGAAAGGGCGCCTCCCCTGGGCGGGAAATTTTCAAACAGGAGGTGGAGCCATCTGCTGGGAAAGCACAGTAGTTTTTGGAGAAAGTCAGAGGTGAAATTGGTGGGCACTGAAGGGCTGTTCTGGGCTCTTCAAAGCAAAAGACTCTGAGCACCAGGGTGAATACATTCTTCAATATTCTAGTCCCACAGGTCTGCACAGAGAGGGACAGAGACTTGGAAGCAGCCATTGAGTCGCAGGGGCCCCAGCCCTGCGGCTCCACAGTCACTGGGCACGGCCCCGCCTGAGCCTGGCTGGCCCACTTCTGGGACGCCCTCCTAAGGCCAGCTGCACAAAAATGCCAGGTATGCAACCTCCTAATTGGACATTTGGCAGACAGTGGGGACGATTCATTGGCTCCACTGCCCAAGCCTACATGTAGGCAGGCAGGGGAGAGAGTCTCAGCCAGAGCGAAGCATGCCAATTTCCACTTGGCACAGTGGTGGGCACTTCAGAGACGATTACAGGGCCATTCTAACCAGCTGCCACAGGGCCGAGTGTTGTTCTAACCAGCTGCCCCTGTGTGAACCCTGCTCTCCAGCCAGGCCAGTCTACCCTGGCCCCCAGCGCACACTGCTTGCTCCTGCCTCCCCCCCATGTAAACACCATGCCCCCCCTGAGGTGCAGGCACGCCACCTGCTGACAGCCCACTCCACCTGCAAGGCCCAGCCCAAGCCCACCTTCTTTCTGAAACCTCCCCAGACCCCCAGATCCCCAGATCCCCAGACCCCTATACCAGGGAGCTCAGCAACTCCAGAACCGCCCACTGGCTGTTGGATTAATACCACAACTGACATTCATTATGCTCTTCCTGGGGGCCAGTAATGTGGCCGGAACTTTATATACATCATGCCGATTCTCAGAACAATCCTGCGAGGAAGGAAGGTGTTCTCACCCTAAAGACAAGGAAATTGAGATGCCACTGTTTGCGAAGCTGGTGCAGGACAAAGCCAGGGCTTCCTGCCTCTAAGTCCCACATGCTTTCCATGCAGAAATCCAATGTAATGTTTTTCATTGTTAACCTGCAACCCAGGTACAAGCCCTTAACCGGGAATCAAACATGTGACCCTTCTGGGCACAGGCCGACGCTCTGACCACTGTGCAACACTAGCCAGGGAGTAACTTTTTTCTTACAGGCTCCCTTTGACCTTGGGAAATAGCCTGAAGTCCTTGAAATCATGGACTATATCCTACAGTCATGTGTCTTCCAAAGTATTTATTATCAGATATGAGCAGAACTCCTTCTGGTAAATTTTCCCTGGTGCCTGATCTATTGCAAATGAGGTTGCGGGCATTTGCCACAAGAAGAGTCCTAGAAAATAGCTTGGAAATTCATTTCTCACTGAGCAGTCACAGATCTTAGCGTGAGAGTGGGCCTCCCAAGGTTGGCTGCAGACAATGAGGACAGACCCTGGGCATCCTCATGCGAGGGACTGGCTATGACCATGGTCTGCACATTTCCAGCCCAGGCATTTGAATGACTTGGGGAAATAAATGAAATTTTCCCAAACTCTCTTAGATAAGGTGTCGAGATGTATATTTAAGAAGCACATTACGTAAGAACTCTCAGGGCAGCCAAACAATGAGAGAAAATTATTTTAGTGCTGGTCCAACTGCGAGCCACCCAATTAGCGGGAAGAGGCTGTCCCTCGGGTTGCTCCTGCCCCCTCCCTCCCCTGCACCAGCTCCACCCCAGTGCTTGCTCCATGCCAAGCTGTTCAGCACTTTAATTATCTTGGAATGTTACCTCTGAGATGCACATAAGCTGCCCAGCTCAGTGCCTGACACAAAGTGGGGCCACTCATAGGACGGGCAGGCACGATGCAAATAGACCTTGGAGTGTCTAGAACAAAGCTCATGGACTCCACGGCGGGCAGAGGCCTCGTGGATGTACAGGGGCATGGAGAGCGCCACACAAGCTCAGTGCTGACTGGTGGCCCACTCCAGCTTCTGCGCTTCGGAGACCGGGGAGAGAATGGGGGAGCCCAAGGGCGGAGAGCCAAGAGTTTTGTCCAACTCAGGAGGCAGACACGGCCCCACCTGCCCAGCTGTTGCCAGGTATGATGTTGTGATTTGTAATAAATATAGATTTGGTCTCCATCTGTTTCTGGCACAGAGCTCGTAAAACCCTTGACATTTCCTAAGTGATGGGAAGATAAAGGTCTTTTGTTCCATGAATGAGATGACTTTTGGAAAGCACCTCAGGATGCGGGCTGGTTGCCAGGAGGACCAACCGTGTGATGAGAGGGCTGGAACTTTCTGTGCTCCCCCAACTCCCCCCACCCCACACCCCACCTCACCCTCCCAACCTTCAGGGAAAAGAGAAGGGCTGGAGAATGAATCAGTCACCAATGGCCAGTGATTTAATCAATCGTAGCTATGCAATAAAGTCTCCATAAAAACCCAAAAGGACAGAATTTAGAGACCTTCTGGGTCGTTAGATTCGGGGAGATTACACACCTAGAGAGGACATGGAAGCTCCTTGCCCCTCCCACACACCTCGCCCTGTGCCTCTCTTCCATCTGGCTGCTCCTGAGTTATATCCTTGTGTAATAAACAATTGATCTAGTAAGTAATATGTTTTTTCCTGAGTTCTGTGAGTAGATCTAGCAAATTAATCAAACTCAAGGAGCAGGTCATGGGAACCTCCAGTTTATAGCCAGTTGGTCAGAGGTACAGCTAACAACCTGTACTTGAGATTGGCCTCTGAAGTCCAGGGAGGGGGTCACTGGAACCTCCAATCAATAGGCAGTCAGTCAGAAACACAGGTGACAGCCTGAGTTTGCAAGTGGTGTCTGAAGTGGGGGCCTGGGGGGACAGTCTTGTAGGACTGAGCCCTTAACCTGTGGAATCTGACTCTCTTTGTAGTGGGATTGTAGGACAACCAGATGGTTGTGGGGAATTGCTTGGTGGAGGTGTGGGGAAACCCACGCCTGGGAATTGGGTTCCGGATCCCACATGACCAGGTAAAGTCAGGTCCGAAGATGTTAGCCTTCCCAGTTTTCTAGAAAATCTATAAATTCTTATTTTTCTATGGAATCTATTCATTTTTAAATATTGGCATCTTGCATAAATTGTTTTTAAAAATTTGCCTATGTCAACAATGCCAGGTACAGGCTGGATTCTGTCTACAGATGGCCAGTTTATTACCATCCCACAGAAGCAGGACCTCAGTCTAGAGAAATTAGGCAACCTCTCAAGGGCACACAGCTTGCTGGTGGCAAAGACAGCACCAGGACGGGACCTCCTGATGGCCAGCCCGGGACACTTTCCTCTCCAGCCCTCCATCTGCAGCATCTCAGCTGGTGAGGATCCCCTCCAAAGATGTTCTGATGAAGTCCCACCTCTGCCAGTGCCCCTGCATGGCACTGCCATGTTCACCTCCCTAACTCACCACCTTCACCCATTCCCAACTGCTTCTGGGACTCACACTCAATCTTCTGGACAGAGCATAATGTTCCTTCCTTTCCACTGTGCTTCTTCCACCGTCATTCTGGGAGCTTTAGAATTGGGTTCATTCATTCACCTACTTGTCTTGAGCACCCACTGCATAGGGCATGGCACTTAGCCCTCCGGACATAAGTCAAATCGGACCCAGGCTCTGCTTGAGAAGCTGTAATAGTCAATTTTATGTGTCACCTTGGCTTGGCCATGGTGTCCAGGTATTTGGTCAGCTACTAATCTAGATCTTGCTGTGAAGGTATTTTTAAATGTGACTGGCATTTAAATCAGTGAATTTTGAATAAGTAGATGGCCCTTCATAATGTTGGTGGGCCTTTGTCTAATCGGTTGAAAGCTTTAAAAGAAAAGACTGAGGTCCCTGGAGAGAGAGATAATTCTGCCTCTGGCTTGCCTTTGGACCCAAGCTGCAACATTATGTCTTCCCTGGTCTCCAGCCTACCAGCTTGCCCTGCAGATTTTGGACTTGCCAGCCTCCAAGATCACATGAGCCAATTCCTTAAAATGTCTTTCTCTCACATACACACACCCCTCATTGATTGTTCCTGTAGAGAATGGTGATTAACACAGGAACTCATAGTCTTGTGGGACATATACTGGCTACAACTTCCTCCCATCATAGTAAGTTCACATTTGATGTGAGGGCCTAGGAAAATAAGGGACAGGGTCATTTCTCCCCAGACTCGTAAGCAAAATTTTGCACATCTGTGCTATATGCATTTTTTAGAAAAAAGCATTAATCAATTTTGGACCCACCCCCCAAAAACTCAAAGCCACTCCATGTCCTGATCTTGGACAGCCCTTCCAGCTGGATATTCTGTGATTCAGTGGAACACAAAGCATTTCTGTGGTTTGTTCTGCTCTCATCAACCAGGGCCCCAGGGAGCTTTTTGTGCTCATTCCAAATGAAACCTCTGAGGAACGAGAGAGAGTGTCCAAAATCCAGAATAGGACACTTGTGGGTTCAAACTCCATCTCTGCCATTTATCAGCTCAATGACTTCACCTCTCTGAGCTTTGATTTCCTCATCTGTAAAATGGAAACATGCCACCCCGGAGAGATATGTGAGCATTCAGCACAGGGCCTAACCCACAGGGGGTGCTCCGTTCATGTCCGTTTACTTATTTAACCACACGGATGCCCTCAAGTCCTCAGGGGTCACCATCCTCAGCCTGCAGACTTCAGCATAAGTCAGTCAACATCCAGCTGCTTTCCTTTCCATCCTGGACACACTCGCCTGCTCAGTGGGTTTGCCAAAACCACAAGGAGAGAAACGTCAGGTACTTGCTCCGTAGATTCAGACTCTTAGCCTGGGACAAGCACTCTTCTCCTGCAAAGGTGGCCTCCCTTTTCTCAGCTACCAACTGGGGGTAGTCAGACCTCCCTCAGAGGACTGTCCCGATGCCGGATGCAAGTGCTTTATGAGATGCCTGGGTCTCTGCTTTCTCAACTCCGGAAGGCAGGACAGTATGAAGGCCTAGAGTCTGGGCTCTGGAGCAGTGGAGCCCAGCCCTCCAGCCCTGCCTGCAGCATCCTGGTCCTCAGGCTCTGGTGTGCCCAGCATTGAAAGAAGTTGCTAAAACTGGCATCTCATAGTCTGCAAGGATTTAATGAGATATGTCCTACCAGGCTGGGCTCCCTGTCTGGTAGGGACTACAAGCAAGTATTATTGTTTTTATTACTCTAACTTTTTCAGGGAAAAGTGGTCACCACAGTTCCTGCTATAAATTTCTCCTTTGCCTAATCTATTTTGAACTGGCTTTCTATCACCTGCCACCAAGAGCCCTGGCAAACAAATGCCTTTTGGAAATGTACTTTTCTCACTTTACATCTTGGGCCATTGAGCTGGGCAGGGGTTAGCTCTCCTTCCCCTTTCCAAAGGGACATTGGAGGTGAAGCCACTTGCCCAGGGGCGTGGCCAGGAAGCAGTGGAAGTCGACCGCTCCCAGTCGTTCCTGCGAGGGTCAGGAAGTCCATGCAGCAGCCAAGAGCTTCTTGGCAGAGCTTCTTGGTCAGGGGTCACAGCAGGAGAAAGCATGGGAATTGTATCCCTAATAACGTCCTATTTAACTTGGCCCTCCCAAATCCCTACAGCCGGAACACCAGCTGCCAGCGGAGTTCTTGCCCTTGGGTGGTCATCAGGAATCTGACTTCTAATTTGGGCTGATTACCTTGGACAAGTTGCCCAGTCTCTCTACTCTCATCTTCCCATTTATAAGTCTGGGATAATAATAGCTTCCTCTCTTTGGGAAACATTTCAATGGCTCTTTTTTTTTTTTTTTAAACAGGGTTGCATTTTTTGTTCCCTTACTTTGCTTTGTTTGGGTAGGCAGGAAATTATTTTCAGCCAGCAGCCAGGAATCACTAATCATACCGACAATTTGTAACAAATGAACTGCAATTCTATTTCAAGAGTTGATCTCTGTCCTAATGAAACATCGTCCCCTTGGGAGTGGGTTTCACCGAACTTCAGGCACCCCTTGACTCTGGTTAGAGGTTGGACTGGAATAGAAAGAGCACTGGTCTGAGAGTTGGAGCCCCAGGTGAGGCTGGGAGACCCCGGGGAGGTCATGTCACCTGTCTGCGTCTCTGATTCTCCAAACGTAATACAAGGGCATTGAACTAAAAGACCTTCGGGATCCTCTTCTTCAGCGATGCTGCTCCCACTCCACCTATGAGGATCATTAAGTAAAAATAGTTCTCAGTCACCCTGAACCCTCCCAACCTTCCCCCGTCCCCAGCTCCACCCAGCCACCCTGCAGAAGCCACCAGCATAAACCGAACCCTGTTAGTGAGACTCCTCCAATAGCAGTGGGACAGGCATGAAAATCACCATGTGTCTGTGCAAAGAGGTAATATGCTAAGTGCAATAAGCCAGGCAGAGAAAGACAAACATCGCATGATCTCATTTATTCGTGGAATCTAAAGAACTTAATAAACTGACGAATAGAATAGATTCAATGACATGGAAGCATAGGTCAGACTGACGAATGTCAGAAGGATGGAGGAGGGGTGGAGGGGGAGGGAGTAACCAAAGAATGTATATGCAGATATGCACAACCCAAGGACACAGACAATGGTGGGGAGAGGGACTGGGGAGGGGGAAGAGATGGGGTAGAACGGGTCATTGGGGAGAAAAAGGGACATCTGTAATATTTTAAACAAAAATAAAATTTAAAAAAAAGAGGTAATACGCAGTCGCTTAAAATTATGTATGAAGAGCTTTCAATAACATGGGGGGAGGAAGAGCTCAGGTGGGAAAGGCAGGAGGCAAAACTATGTAATAATATTCAATAATTAAAACTGCGTAAGACAAAGACCAGAAGGAACTATCACAAGATGCTGATAATGGTGAACTGACTCAGCCCACTAAGAGCCGGAGCTGGGGCCCACCCAGGTCCCTGGGTGGAGGGCTCGTGAGCGGCACGTCAGAGAAATAGCAGGAGGAGTTCAAAGACAAAAGAGCATGAACTGTGACGTGGGCCCAGAGGACCTGCTCAGAGAAGCGGCCACCTATCTGCCAGGTACTTACTTCACTCATTCATTTTCTTTCTTTCCTTCAGCAAAGTTTCTGCACACATTAAGAAGGCATGTCTGTTCTTCCTTCAGACCCATCCTCCAAGTACCCATGAAACCTTAGCAATGAATCTTTGATACCTTAAACAGTGAATCTTTTTATTTATCCCATTAGATCACCAGAGATCCTAGATAATTAAATAGCTAAATGACTTGATAGTTCAGACAAAACTCGTGTCCTTTTCTGGGCTGGACCACTGCCTTTGAAATTACATTCTCTTAAAAAAGATAGGTCCTTTATCCTGGTCAGCACTTCAGGAATCCCAAGATGCTCCAATGTACCACACCTAACAATCCCCTCTCCCACTAATTACTTAGGGTCCTCTGGTTAAAGCTGCAATTGTCACACCCACTGACTGCAGACACAGTCCCTGAGCTGAGCTCACTTCCTGGGTGACTTGAGGTAACACAAGCTAGAAAAGTACAGACTGAAGAAGTAGGTAGAAATCACTGGATGCATTATTTTCTTAAGTAAAAGAGTCAGCTATAAATAAAAACTACTCTGTTTCATGAGATGACGAGGCCCAGGGCTTGACGTCGGAAAACAATTCCACCTCAATGATCAAGGAGGAACCGTTCATTCGAGGGAACTGATACTTCATGGGGCAAATCTCTCAAAACAGAAACAATATGTAAGACAAGACATCAAGCTGTGTTTTCATGGAAATAGCACTGTGTTTGGAAATGGAGGCCAGGATTCAAATCCCAAGCTATTACATTTCCTTTGTGTGTTCCCAAGCCACCATAAGCTTCACTATTGCCATCCAAAAAAATGCGACTAAGATATATAACACATAACTGGCACTTCAGAAAATGCAAGTAAATATAAAATTAAACATAGAAAGGGAAAAATGAATAGCCCTTCATAGATAGTAGATGATGATAGATGATGATAGATAGATAGATATATAGATATAGATATAGATATAGATATAGATATAGATATAGATATAGATATAGATATAGATATAGATATAGATATAGATATATGATGATAGATAGATGATTGATAGATGATAAATAGATAGATAGATAGATGATAGATAGATAGATAGATAGATAGATAGATAGATAGATAGATAGATGATAGATGATAGATAGATAGATAGATAGATAGATAGATAGATAGATAGATAGATAGATAGATGATAGATAGATAGATAGATAGATAGATAGATAGATAGATAGCTCTTTCAAAAATAAGACACATAAAAACACAGTGTTGTCTGTCAGTGTAGACTACTAGTGCTGGGAGGGACCTCGGAGCTCCTGAGTCTAGCTGTCCACCTGCAGCCTTGCACCTCTGGTGGTCTATAGATACACAGCCATCAAATGTGAGATGGATGCCTGTAGCCTTTGCCTTCCCAATATCCACTACCCCATCCTATGGTAGCAATACCCTAATTTTTTGGGGGGGAACCACCCGTTTCACTCCCCACATGGTTCAGGTAGGGACAACCCACCCATTACAATGACAGGCATATGCCGATCCAGCATCCATCCCCCTACCCACAGGGATGACATCAGGCCCGGGCTGGACTTTCAACAGGACCGTGAGAGAGCTGTGCTCTTTACGTTGGGCCTGCTCAGCTGGTGGAACACCAGCCTGCATGGCTGATGGATGTGTTTGCAATCACTTGGGGAGACCCTTCCTGAGAAAGCCAACAACTCAGAAAGCATTGCAGAAATATAGAAAGAGACAGCTCCTGATGGCGTCCTTTGGGCTCCTGGATCCAGCCATGCCTAGAGTCACAGCTTCTTTGAAACTGCCCAGGACCATGAACCGTGACATTGCCTTTTGGTATAAAAGCTGAGGCCCTACCACATGTGACCTCTCAAGAATCCTGATCAGTACAAGAGACTTCATGAATTCCTTGAGATAGTATGCAAATTTTGTGTAAATATGCATAGGTATATTTTCCTACAGAGAAGATCAGCATTCTTAAAGGGTTCCTGAACTAAAATGATTAATCAAAGACTAACCATTCTAATCCAATGCTCACATTTCACAAATGAGAAAGTCAAGACCCAAGTCAAGAGAGTAAGTGACCTCAGCTCACACAGCAAGTTGGTGTTAGAGGAAGACATCGAGAGGAAGTGACTGCTGGTTGACCCCGAGAAGGACCTGGGCAATCGGAGGCTTCTCTCTCCCTCCCCTGTCCTTAGAATGTGCACACCACTTGCTTCCCTGCACTAGAAGCTACCCAAGGACACAGCCAGTGAGGTGCTGGCTGAGATCATCTGAGTGGTATATGTGACTAAAGCCCACTAAGGTCTCTACATAAACTTTTAACACTGGTGGGTGGGTGCAGAGACCTATTTATTTACAGATGCCCATGACAAGCCTTGTAAGGAAGACCCCTTGCTTCTTAAACCTGCCACCCACCAATCTGGAATGGCCTGACTTTCTGCGGTCTCTCCTATGCTCTGTGTATGGGGCCAATTTGCAAACCAATAGTTGGTGATAGAACACAGACCAGAATCCATTTCTGCTGAGCCTTCCTAACCCTGTATCTCAGTCCTCATCAGGAGCCCACCTCTGGCCACTCAGAATCACCAGGGTGCTGCTAACCATCGCCAGGTGCAGGCTCTCCCCTAGACCAAACAAGTCGGAAGGACTAGGGGAAGAGTCCAGCACTGGTATTTTTTTTTCCATTATTATCTCTAATAATAATAGAGTATTATATTACTCTAATAATAATAGAGTAATATTTGAAAGTATTACAAATGTCTCCTTTTTCCCCCTATTGATCTCTTCCACCCTGTACCCCTCCCCCCAAGCCTTCAGGACACTATTGTCTGTGTCCATGGGTTATGCATATATGCATACAAATTCATATGTTAATCTCTCCCCACCAACCCATCCACCCTGCCTTCCCTCTGAGAGTTGTCAGTCTGTTCCATGCTTCTGTGTCTCTGGATCTATTTTGTTCATCAGTTTGTTTTGTTCATTAGATTCCACATATGAGTGAGATCATGTGCTACTTGTCTTCCTCTGACTGGCTTATTTCACTTAGCATAATACTCTCCAGGTCCCACCATGCTGTCCCAAAGGGTAAGAAACATTTCCTTTATACAGCTGCATAGTATTCCATGGTGTAAATGTCTGAAAAGATGCACAATATGATTTCAATCTTCTTGAACTTGTAGAGACTTGTTTTGATCCCTAACATGTGGTCTGTCTTTTGAGAATGTCTCATGTGCACTTGAGGAGAATGCCTATTCTGCAGCTTTCAAGTGAAATGTTATGTAAATGTCAATTAAATCCATCTGATTTAGTGTGCCATTTAGAGTCACCGTTTCCTTGTTGATTTTTGTCTGGAAGATCTATCCAGTAAAGTCAGTAGGGTGTTAAAGTCCCCAACTATGACTGTATTGCTTCCAATCTCTCCTTTAAAGTCCTCCAAAAGATTTTTTTTTCAGCTTGTGTCTTTTGTTCTGAGGTGGGTCTCCTGTAGACAGCATATATTTGGGTCTTGTTTTCTTATCCATTCAGCTACCTTATGTCCTTTGATTGGAGCATTTAATTTATTTATATTTAAGGTTATTATTGATAGGTACTTATCTATTGCCATTTTATTTCTTTGTACCTATGTTTCTCATTCTCTCTAGTTCAACTTCTTATTACAGCAGTCCCTTTAACATTTCTTACAATGCTGGTTTGGTGGTAATAAATTCCTTTAGCCCTTTTTTGTCTGGGAAGCTCTTTATTTCACCATCTATTTTGAATGATAGTCTTGCTGGATAGAGTAGTCTTGGTTTCAGACCCTAGTTTTGCATTACCTTGAATGCTTCATGCCATTCCCTTCTGGCCTGTAGAGTTTCTGCTGAGAAGTCAGTTCATGACAGCCTTATGGGAGCTCCTTTGTAGGTAACAAATTGCTTTTCTCTTGCTGCCTTTAATATTCTCTTTGTCTTGAATTTTTGGCATTTTAATTATGATGCGTCTGGGCATGGGCCTCTTTGGATTCTTCTTGTTTGGGACTCTCTGTGACTCCTGAACTTGTGTGACTTTTTCCTTCACCACGTTAGGGAAGTTTTCTGCCATTATTTCTTCAAACAGGTTCTCTAACCCTTGCTTACTTTCTAGATCTTCTGGTACTCAAATAACGTGAATGTTGTTACATTTCATGTTGTCCCACAGCTCCCTTAAACTGTCTTCCTGATTTTTAATTGTTTTTTCCTTTTGGTTCTCTGATTGAGTGATTTTTTCTACCCTATCTTCTAATTCGCTGATCTGATCCTCAGCTTCCCCTAATCCGCTGTTTATTTCTTCCAATGTATTTTTTATTTCTACTATGTCATTCTTAATTTCCTTCATAGTTTCCATTTCTTTTCTCATGCTGTTGAGAAAAGGAATGATCAGTATTCTGAACTCTATATCTGATAGGTCAGCACTGGTATTTTAAAAGGACTCCTGGGAGATTCTCATGTGCAGTTAAGCTGAGTACCCCTGTCTTACAACACGAAAACAATGGTGAAGAAAAACACACATCCAATTTGTCCAATATTGATTAATAAACATTAAATAAACACCTTACTAACATAAAACTGAACATCTTACTCTACCCAGGCACTGTACTAGGTGTTGAGGTGCAAAATTGAAAAAAGAAGCAGGACCTGCCCTGAAAATCACTTCATCTCTTATGTAAAAGAAAGTAAGAACCATCCACCAGAAAATGGGCTACTTTTTTTTTTTTTTTAATATATCTTTATTGATTTCAGAGAGGAAAAGAGAGGGAGAGAGAGAGATAAAGACATCAATGATGAGAGAGTCATTGATCTGCTGCCTCCTGCATGCCCCTGAGTGGGGATCGAGCCCGCAACCCAGGCATGTGCCGTGACTGGAAATCGAACCCCAATCACCTGGATCCTAGGTCGACGCTCAACCACTGAGCCATGCCCAGCCGGGCTGGGCTACTTTTAATCCACAGAAGAATAGAATTCTTGGTATCCCTGCTTTCAAATTCTCAGCCACCTAACTCTCTCTTGGTCTCTCAAATTAAGTAAACAGTTCCTTCAGAAGATACAGTTGAGTGTTTACATCTGTTTGAAACAGTGCGATTTAGGGAATGCATGGCATTTGAGTATACTGACAAAAATTCTCTTCCAGGGTGGAGTTTTTGTGTAATCAAAGCTAAGTTGCTGTCAGCATAAAGCAGACTGCTGTATCAGTAAGATGCTTTATGTAAGCCTCAGGGTGACCACCAAGCAAAACCCTACAGTAGACTCACAAGAGGTAACGATAAAGGGGAGGGAATCAAAGCATGCACTATGGAAAATCATCAGTTCACAAAGGAAGGCAGCAAGAGAGAGAACAGGGAAGTACTAAAAAGCTAGAAAATAATTAATAAGATAGCATTAGTAAACCCTTACCTATCAATAATTACTCTAAATATAAATAAATTGAATTCTCCAATCCAATGACATAGAGTGTCTGGATGGATAAAAAACAAGACCCAACTCTATGCTGCCTGCAAGAGACTCACCTAAGCTTTAAGAACACACATAGCTCAAAGTGAAGGGATAGGAAAAGATAGTGCACACAAGTAGAAATCAAGAGTGCAGGGGTAGCTATGGATAGAATCTGATAAGCACGTACAGATTATATTTATGTTTGTTATAGCAAAAAATTTAAAAAGAAAGAGTAGAGAAGAAATAGAGAAACAAATTGAGTACACATCTCTAAAGGCCTGCTTAAATGAACTGTGGTACAGCCATATGGCATGTTATAAGGCTATTAAAATTAAGAAGTTAAATCTGTACATGCTAGTAATTCACTCATTTACAAAAACTATTTATTGTGTGTCTGTCATCTGTCAAATCCTGTTCTCAGCAGTGGAGATACAGCAGAAAATGAGACATGGAGGTCTCTCTTCTCAAGGATGAAGAGTGGTGGGAGATGATTAAAAAGCCAACAAGTACATAAGATAATCTCAGCAAGTGATAAATGCTGTGTGAAGATGTGCTAAAGGGAGCGGGGAGAGGAACTGCCTCTGATGGGTGTCCATGGACGTGCTGTCCGAGGAAGCGATGTTTGAGCTGACACTTCAATGACAAGAGGAGCTGACCCCTTCTCGAACATGACGATGTAGGGGAAGAACACTCTAGGGAGAGAAAACAGCAAGGGCAAAGGCCTTGAGGTGGGAACATGCTTGGCTTATTCAAGGAAGGACCAAACGGCAGTGCGGTTACGGCAGAGCAAGTGAAGGAAAAACAGATCAAGACAAGGTTGGAGAAATGCTGGAGACCCACGCTTCTTCTGTTCTACCTCTGACACTTGTGTCCTCAGTTTCTCCATCTGTAAAATGGAGTTACTAGGATCTCTGCAAGAAGTCTGTGCGATAGGTTGGACAAGCATTATCATTCCCCACTGAGGAAACTGAGGCTTACAAAGACTAGCGACTTGGCCTGAAACCACACGTTTTGTAGTCACCAGAGTCAAGGCTCAGTCAGGCCTCCTTGCCGTCCCAGTGCCCTCCGCAGCACTGCACTTCAGTAGCAGCCGCCCTCAGTTTCAAAGCGGGGCTTTATGACCTCCAGCACTTTGTAGGAAGGATTTAACCCCAGCGATATGGATAAATTGAGCGTTTCCATCTGCGGCTTAAGGTCACCATGGGTTTTTCTTTTCAATATGTTATAGCTTACACATTGGTCTCTCCTAGCAAAATGTCAGAGGTCAGTGCGCTCAGTGCTGGAACTGTCCATGGTGCAGAAGCCGGGTAGGTGGAGAAGTTAGGAATGGAGTACATGAGGGACACCAGCAGTGTCCACTCTACAGCCACGGTCACAAGCCTGTAAGTTGTGAGACCAGAGTTTGAACTGGTATCTATTCAAGTCAAAAGTATGTGCTCTTTCCAGTAATTGGGACAGTGCACGGGAATCACCCAACAGAGCACCTCACTTATGGTAACAGCTCAATTAGTTGTAGCTGCTGTTACTGTATGTACACTGTATTGTTAGAAGGGTCTCTCCCTAGTGATCTGGTCTAATGGCAAAGAACCCACCCCAAAATCCATGGGATTCAGATGTGCAGGCTGTGAGGACTCCCGATGATTCCCGTGCCATGACTCCTCCCGCATAATTCACACAAAGGCCTGGCAGTCGCACTCCTTTTCTCAGAACAGAATCTGCTGGGGACTGGGAGATTAATCAGACTTCATTAATTCTGAAAAATAAACCATAGCATGTTCGCCTGTGCACTCAGGGTACTATCATAAATCACCAAAATTAAAGCTCACCTGTCTGAGCAGAGGCACAGCCTGCACTCAGGCCCCAGGAGCAGAAGGTCACAGCATCAACGGCTTCCCAGTGGCTTCATCACTTTCCAAGCCTTCCTGTGGCCAGTGGGCCCAGCTGCACAGTGCTCCTGTCTGATCATTAACAGAGTCATGAACATTAGCCCAACAGTTCCAAAGGCGCTCTAGGGCTGTGTGTGCAGTTTTGCTTGGAATAAGAAAAGACTAAGGTACACTCAGAGGAGATGAGAAGTTTGATAGGCACTGATTTGTTTTTCAAGCCACAGCTTATTCAGTCAAAGCCTGACTGGGCGTTAGAGATGCAGAAAGGATTAGAAATGGGACCAAGGTCACGCAAGTCAGACCTAGGACCAGAACCACGGACTCCTGATTCTCAGTCTACTGCTCTTTCCACTCCAATGCATCTGCCTAAGGGCATTCAGTAGATTAGAAAACATTCAAAAATATTTGCTCCCTCCTGGGACGAATATACTGTTTTCCTTGGTCTCAGTCACATGACTGCCCTTGGCCATGGAATAAAGTAGACCCACCGCAAGCAGGGGTTGAAATGTGCTTGCACAGCTGGGCATGCTCTGCCCTGAGCTGAGAAGACTGTATCCTGACAAGTTCATGGGTCCAAGGAAGATGGGAGACCCATGCAGGAGACCTTGACCAGCCGGCAGCTCAGAGGCACCCAGTCCTGCCCAGCCTAGACCAACTGGTCTCCAGCTGATGCATAGACACAGGAGTGAAATAGGTGCCTATCTCTATATCAGCAACAGTAGTTGGCTCATTCAAGGCTCATCCTGAGAACAAAGTACAATTCCAGTGATGCAGAATAATGTAGTAGGAGGATCCTGGGCTTTGACAGAGTTCATTTGAATCTTGGTTTGAGCATTTAGTTACTTTGGGACCTCAGGAAAATCATTAAAACCCTCTGAACCCTGAAAGAAAAGCAATAATACTAATATGGGGGGTACTATGGACTGAATTGTGGCCCCTCAAAAGAACCATACAGTGAAGCCCTACCCCAGTATGCCTGTATTTGGAGATGGAGCCGATAAGAAGGTAATTAAGAATAAATAAGGTCATAAGGGTGGGGTCCTGACCAAATAGAATTAGTGTCCTCATGAGAGACACAAAAGTATCTCTCTCTCCCCTCTGGCCCCCAAGCTACCATGTGAAGAAAGTGAGAAGGTGACTGCCTACAACTGCTGATCTTGGACTTCACAGCCTCCAGAACTGTAAGAAATAAATTTCTATTGCTTAAGTCACTCAGTCTGTGGTGTTTGGTTATAGCTGCCTGAGCAGACTAATACAGAGAAATTCAGGATTTTATATTCATTGCCTAGCACACAATGGGGTTGAGATTGCAAACCTCTAGCCAGAGTTGGGAAAAAGTAGGTCATTACTACATTGAAAATCAGTAATGTTAGAAATGCATTTTCCTCTAATGTGGTCATAAAACCCTGATTTTTAGCTGGGCACAAGAGACCCAAAAGAAAAACTATACCTCCCAGATTTCTTTGCACTAGTTCAATTTGGCTATGTGACAAAGTTATGCCCAAGAAGATGTACAATTTCTGGGACGTGTCTTTAAAAAGAGAGATGACATCCTTCCCCCATTCCCTCATTCGTTCTGGCTTGAATGTGGACAGGATGGCTGAAGCTCAAGCAACCACTTTGAAATAGGAACCCACATGCCATGTACAGCAGAAAGGAGACAGGAGGAGCCCAGGTTCTGATCTCATGGTACCAGTCCTGGACTACCTGCCTATGGGCTTGTATAATGTAAGAAAAAAATAAACTGCTAGCTGGAATAAACCACTATGGTTTAGGGCAGCCCTGCTCAGCACCATGTGGGACCTTGTTAGAAATGCGAATTCTCAGTTCCCACTAGAGACCTCCTAAACCAGAATGTCTGGGACCAAGGAATCTGCATTTCAACAAGCTCTCCAGGTGATTCTTAGCTCACTAAAGCTTGAGAGGTATGATTTAGAGATTTCCACCACACCCGCCTAACCTGATAATGGACAGAGTGGTCCAAAATTGCAGATTTTGTCCAGGACTTGGCAGATGATATAACGCCAGACAGGATGGCAAAGTCAGTAACTGACAGTGTCAAGATTTAAAATGATTTTGACAGAGTGGGACACTGGACCAAAGCCAAGCAGATGAATGTAATGGGGATGTATAAAAAGCAAATCAAAATGTTCTTTTTTTATTGAAGGAAATATAAAATGTTCTACTCTTTACAATCTTAAATTAAAAAGAAGAAATGTAAAATTACACATTTTAAAATACAGCAAATAAAGCTATAAATCCATGCCAATTATGGCTAGTGAAAGGAATGAAGGAAAGAGATCAGGAAAGGGAATGAAAGCAAAACCCAAAGTAGTGAAGAGACAGAGTCAAGGATGGAAAAGGAGAACTGAGGCCCCAGCTCAGGATCAATCTGTAGATGATCTCTTCAACTGGCGGCGATCATGGCAATGAGTCAGATTATACTGAAACCTACTCTGAGCCAGGCACTGTGTTGTCTATAAGATGCAAATTTAACCTCTCAGGAGCTCTTTGGGGCAAGATCTATTAGGATCATTGTTTCTCAGATGCAAGAACTGAAGCTCAGAGAGGCTGAGTAAGTTTCCCAAGGCTACCCAGCCAGCACAGGCGGAAGAGGGAATGAACCTGGGTGGCTGGGGTCAGGGCTGTGACCGTCGGCCGCCCTGCTGTGCTACCTGTGGTGCTACCCCACTCCTGTGACTGATGAGTTTCTACTGATCGAAAGCCTGGAATAAAAATAAGGAAATCCACTGCCTCATCTAACTGCAAGTGCAGAGGTAGAGTGGGTTCCAGGTGCAGTAGGATTATTAGCTCAAAGACGTCATCACAGAATCAAGTTCTTTCCATTCCCCGGTGCTGTCCTCAGCATCCGGCGTCACCTAAAGTTGGCTCTGCTCGTAGTTCCAGGAGGGCAACCAGCAAGCCGGACACTGGGCTTCTTCTCACTGCCTGCAGGGAGAGAAGCCTTCACCCAAACATGGAATAAACCGGAAGATATAGTCTTTAACTCAGTCTTATTGTACCAATTTGGGCAAATGACAATTCTTAGACAATGGGGTCATCAGTGTTCCCACTGCTGTGAGTTAACAGTGATAGACTACTCAGGCCTAACCCTGGAATCGGGGATGGGGCCACCAGATCAGGGTTTGTGGTCCCCAGGACAAATGAGTTCCATTATTAGTTGCTGTGATTCTCTCTCTTTTTCCTTCTAAAGCAAATCAAGTTTCCTCATTTGTTTAAATCCCAGCAAAATAATAAATACTGAGAAAATCATAAAATATTCATTAGAAGTACCTTGGGGATAAAACAACAAAGCCTCTTCCCAGCTCCTCAGCAGCCCTCCTGACCTTCAGAGGCATCATAGGGGAGGATACTTGTGGGCAGTAACCTTCATGCTTCCTCTTGACAGGTGAAATTATCTTCTGTAAGGAGAGGCAGTGTGTGCTGGTGGGAGCAGCTGCTTCCCGAGGAGGCAGGCCCAGTGTTTACTGAAGGTCTAGGTGCCTAGAATGTTTCATACTTTATTATTTCTTTATTTTAACCATTTTACAGATGAGAGAGCCAAGGCCCAGCACTGCTGTGCAATTTGCTCAGTCGGCATCATTCAGCTTGTCAGGTGGCAGAGGAGGATTTCAAACTCAAGCCTATCTAATGCTGCCCAAGTTCTTTCCCCCACACCACACTAACCCAATCCAGGGTCACTGTTATCACTGAATCTCTTAACTGAGATTTCCTGGCTACTCCTTAGCTGCTCTCTGGCCCATGTGAGTTGAGAGAACTACTCTCAGATTATAACAGACTTTATAAAGATTTCTATTTATTGAACACTTACTATGTGCCAAGAACATTATGTATACAATTTGTTTATCCTGCCAATAACCCTGTTAGTTTATTATGCAGAATGCTTCAGTTGTTAGTGACAGAATCCCAAATCAACCAAGTGCCAATGGCTACATCCATATATTCCTTTCTAGTTATAACTCTGTCTAGATTTAATTGCAGGTATCTTGGATTTATGAGGCTTCAATGGGAAAACCACACTTAGAATTTCTTTTCCTGGAGCCATTTTGTCCAATTTAAATGATTCAATTGGTGTCGCTTTAATTAATTCAAAGGTTTTAAAAGAGGAACCATACCTTCTATAGGTTCTCACCACAAGGCTGAATTTTAACCAGTCTTTGTCACTGAAAGATCTTAGTTTTACCTTTTATTATTTGGAAATCAGAATCCGTTGCATCCTCTAGTCTTCTGAGTCCTCAATTTTCTGGGCATTTCTACTCCCTACCATCTCCCCAAAATGGACAATTCTTTGCCAAACTCAGTTTTCTCTGAGAGTACTTCATTATGTACAGACCATAGCACTTGAGGCATGTAACAAACTGCTCATAACCTCTGCGCCTAAAACCACAAGCTCATTCAGTACACATCTGCTTTCCCAGTGATCACAGCGGACAGTTTCACCAGACGCATCACCACTAGACAGCATGGGTTGCCACTTTTCTATCCTTCAGTAACATATTTTTTGTTGCCTACTCCCAAGCCGCTGAGTTAATGCCCCACAATTGAGCTTTTCTGTTATGACAACACCTCAATTATAGATTGCAACTGTTGTATCATCAGCCTAGCCTAATGAATGCTGGAGTAACAACAAACAAAACCCACATCTTTACAAAAGGAAAGAATTATTCCTTGCTTATGTCCATGGCCTTGGCAGGATGGCTGTGATTTTGCATCAGGTCCTCTTTATTCAAGGACTCAGACCAAAGACGCAGCCACTACCTAAGACGTGCCAGCTTGTGGCAAAAGGAAAAGAAAAACTGGGCACATGTGCCTCTCTTAGATATGGCACAGGCACTTCTGGTCACATTCCACTGACCAAGCAAGTCATACGGTCAAGCCCAACGTCAACATCCTTGTCTCACAGGGAAGGGCAGCATAGAGACCCACAGTGAAGACAGCAGGTATTTTTGAGCAAATAATACAATCTATGCAGTCGTATGCTGGTAAATGTTTAACAACTGCCTCTTGGAGAATAAAAGCCCTGATTGGCCACACTAACCAGTTTCTATGGTGAAACCACTCCCACAGTGGCCAATTTCAGGCTACAGATGAGATGTGACGGAACGCAGTTAGGAAGAGCGGAGTGTGGTCAGCCCTCGCAAGCCAGTGCAAGCAGCTCCAGCACAGCACCGAACCTCCCCCTTTAGCTCAAGCAAACTGAGCGGCACCTGTCCCACGGCAGGACTGTGAATCCCTGCTGTGGACTAGAGTGCGAGAGGCAAGGAGGGAGAATTCGTTTTGACTCAGCATCGTCCTGCCTTCAGCCTAAACTAGGATTTGCAGTAGGGATGGAGAGGACTTAGACAACCCAAAATTAAGTCTTCATATTATTCGCTATTCCTGTATTAATTGGCAAGTTCAAGTGGAGAATAAGAATGCGAGATTGAAACAAAACTCGTTGTTGCCTCTATAAATAAGATTCAGCCCCAGGTTTCTCCTTTGCAGAAATTCTTATTAAGGACTTGGCTCCCCTCCAAGAAAAATAAAGTAGAGATTATTCAAAACCCTCTAATTCCAAATTATTCATGATGGGAGTTATTTGTAAGTATACCTATTTTTTAATATATTTAGCATATTAACTTTTTTTTTTTCTTCAGTAAAAATGTGCTTAGAATATCCATGATCTTGGAATTAGCTCTTACACAGTCTAATTTTTTCACAGAGCACTCTTTCGGCACACTGACATCACCACAGCAGTGACACTGAGCAGGCTGCTTACAGGCCCTGCCTTTGCTTCCTGGTCTTCAAGATGAGGTTACAATTCCTTATTCCTTGCTACTCCTTACTACCTTGCAAGGCTGTTGAGGGTTAAATACTTGGCATACATAAAGGACCTAGAAGAGTACCTTGTACATGGTGGTTACTCAATAAATAATCATTACCATGCATTACTGAGGAACCTGATAAAGAACCTCCACGATTATAGCTGAGGCATGGAGCTAGAGGGTTTGTTACCATCTAAAACAGTGCACTGGCCTCGGAGCACTTGGCAGGAGCAATTTGGCTGTTGGCCTTAAGTATATCTGACAGGAATGACTTCTGCAGCTCCTTAGAAGCATGGCTTTTATCATAATTTAACGAAACTCACCTCTCTTGTTGTTACTGCATTAGGTCTCTTGGCCTCTAGCTTGGTTCAAATTGTCAGTCCAACAGAAAGACTGGATGATTTGCCTTAGGGCATAATCTTGGCCTGCAGGGGGTGGACCTGTGCCCCAACCTCAGGGAGAATAGAAAGCTCAACTCTACCATGCTGCAGTCTTTCATAGTGATTCTCACATAAAATATCAACAGGGAATTCCATCACGACAGTAATTCTGGAGGAGCGGGAGGACCATTCAAACACAGACGCCTGGCCTAAGGCTGCATGCCACATAAGGTCACAGGACAAGCATCACAGAGAGATGGTGATGACTCAGGAAAAACAGCCCACCACCCTCCCGAGGTTCTGAAATAGTCAAGATTATTTCAGGCGGCTTTAAGCTTTCTGACTTAAAACATAATGGTGAGGAAGACGCTGATATTGGTAATGATAATAGCAAAAATGGTGAAAGTTGCTTGGGACTCTGTCCCCTGCTGTTCTGTGGAGCACATGTATGTTTGTTTGTGTGTGTGGCTCAGTGTCTGTATGTATGTGTACATTGGTTCCTCTTGGTGGCTTTTTGTTTTTCAAACTAATTATCAGCTTTAGGAACCACTGTGACAGTGACTTACTATGTGTACAGCAAGGTCATCAAAGACTTGGAATAAAACTACTCGATTGGGTGCTCCAATATTAAGAATTTAACCCTGCTTGTATGAGCAGCTCCACAAATGTGGGGATATAAATATGGTCATATTATTTACTCTTCCAGTTAATCCATTAAAGAATGGATTTGCTTCTATAACAAATAACCTCACAAATTTTCATTTATTTCTTGCTCAGGTAACAGTCCAAATGAAATGTGTCTACATGGAGGTCAGCATTCTTCCACAGAGTGATCCATGGATCCAAGCCCGATTACACTTTTTCTTGCACAAGGGAGCCACAGCCTTACCCTATAAAAGATGGTTTCCCCAACACTCCCAGGAGACCCTTAAAGCAGTCAACATAACTTTCTGGCACCTCTCATGATAAAGCTAGGAGAGAATAAAAACAAGAGGGGCCCGACCAGCATGGCTCAGTGGTTGAGCATCGACCTATGATCCAGGAGACTGTGGTTTGGTTACCAGTCAGGGCACATGCCCGGGTTGCTGGTTCCATCCCCTGTAGGGGGTATACAGGAGGCAGCTGACCAATGACTCTATTTCATCATTGATGTTTCTATCTCTCCCTCTCCCTTCCTCTCTCTGAAATCAATAAAAACATATTTTAAAAATGGGGGGGGGGGAGGAGTATTTTAAAAGCTTTATATTCACTGGGGCATCCTGGTATATTACATTGTCTAAAATTGGATGAAGCAGCTGTCATCTCCAGATTTTAGTGGATAAGTGTCTATCAAATAAAGAGGATTTGGAGAACACCTTCATACATAAAATGGCATGAATAAAATGAAAAAAGCATAAGCTTTTATTGTTTAAGAAATTGGTTGTTTTTCTAAGACTTATAGTTAGTGTTTAATACATTTGTTGAATCCAGCCTTTTGAATCATGCCTGGAAATGAGATATTCAATTGTTTATTAGAATAAATAAATGAACAGTAGTGATATCAGTCTAATAGGCACTTTGAAATAGGCATATCTTTAGATAAAACTTTGTACAATAAAATTCATTAAAGTTTTTTATTTAATTTTTTAAAATATGTTTTTATTGATTTCAGAGAAGGCAAGGGAGTGAGAGATATAGAAACATCAATGATGAGAGTCACTGATCGGGTGCCTCCTGTACGCCCCCTCATGGGGATCGAGCCGGCAACCTGGGCATGTGCCCTGACCAGGAATCGAACCATGACCTCCTGGTTCATGGGCTGATGCTCAACTACTGAGCCACAATGGCCAGGTTCATTAAAGGTTTTTAGATAACTGGTAGGCATTCAATAAATATTGATTTGCATTATCAGAAGTATAATCAGGATCATTCAAATTGCCAAAGTAGACAGAGAAGTGCCTTGTACATGTCATGAGCACTGCTACATGTTTCTGCAGGTTGGGTCCTGTATAGCCCCAGAGGGATGCCCATGTGCATAGCTCCCCGTAGGGTTATGCAGTGCACAGCCTGCATGCAGCTTGCTAATTTCAATACATCAGCTTTAACAGGCTAGGAAGATAAAACAGGGGATTCACATTTTTCATCCCCAGGGCTTTCTGGGCTGGGCTGGGCTGGTTAACTGGGTAGGTGTGGGCTCTCTCTTCCCCACTCCTTCCTCATTCACCATGTCCTCCTACAAGTTTATGTTCTGATCAAAGATGTTGACCTTCCCAGAGAGAGGAGAGTGCCCTCCAGTCAAGGGTGTGCTTGTAACTCTGTCTGAGCCCCAACTCAGCTCCAGGGACCTCTCACTAATCCTGGAGCAAAGAGTCCCTCAAGGCGAGGACAGAATGTCCTTCCCCTTTTCCTAATGAGGCACTTAACGCAAACACTCACACATGGCTCTTTCGTGACCCCTTTTTAAGGTTTGCCTTTTAAATGCCAAGATTCACCTTAGCTCAACTGACAATGTCACAAATTTTAAAACGTTTTCATTTTCTACCCTCCAAAAGGCATCAGCTGGGTCTTTCATGTTCCAAAGGCCAATTTTAAACATCCTAGTCTCACAGGTCTAACCTTTGGATTCTAAAACTAATTACCATTTCAGTTACGAAAAATTCTAAAAAGAAAAGAAAAACATAACCCCTCTTCAGCCTGACTTGTGCATACTCACTGCAACCACATTTCTTCCTGTTGAAGCAAAGGGAGGCCTGATATTTCTCTGACACAAAGTAGAAGCTTATGGTCTTGAAAAACAGGGGAGTACAGGAGCAAATGTAAAAGTCACCGGCAGCAGCAGCAGCAGCAAAATATTTTCAACAATGTTCTGTTTCCAAACTAGGTGAACTTGCAGTCAAACCTGACTTGGCCAACAAGTAAAAGTGTGACCCTGACCCAGTCAGTTTCCCACCTTAAGCTTTGGTTTCCTTATCTGCACCAATGCCAAGAGTATAGGGTTGACGGGGGATTGATTAACTAAGCTAATGAATGGAAAGTATTAAGTGCCTGATATGTGGTAGGTTTTTCATACCTCATCACTACCCTTTCATTTGTTGCTATTTCAAGTACCTACTTATTACTGGCATAATACTGGGTATTGCTTTGTGAGAATCAAAGAAATGTAATAGCTTTTTTCCTTCATGGAGCTTATAACACATTCATTCATTCATTCATTCATTCAATAAACAATTATTGAGTGTCCATTTTGTGCCAGACATCGTGGTAGGTGTTAGAGTTACAAACATGAATAAAATAAGCCAAGGCCCCAGCCTTCAAGTAGCTCACATTCCAGTGGAGAAGACATGTAAACACATGCAGTATACTTACAACACAGTAAGAAGAGCTACACCAGAGGTATGAAGCATGAATGTTCTCACAGACCTAGAAGCATAAATCGGATTAACCTGAGAGAGAGGCCCCGAGCAGAGAATTCTAGGTTGCTGTGCACAGAGAAAATGATACTCATGAGGTTTCGACACCTATGGAGCAAAATAGTTCTTGCAAAAGTCATGGGGGACATGGCTGAAGAAATTAGTTGAGGATGAAACATCAGAAGCCATTGAATGGGTTTGGTCTCTTTCCTGAAAAGGCCATGGAAGACTTTTAAGCTGTTTGGGGATAGGCTCAATTTTCTGCCTTTCAGAAATGTCCCTCTGGAGTCTGGGGTATGGTGGAAGTTGGGCTGAAATAGCCCAAGAAGAGGTAAAAAGACCAATTAGGTTTTTGTTCAGATGAGAGATATGAGGGCTCACACTAAGGCAGTGGTCAGGGGGTGGGAAACAGTTCATGGCTACCACCACCATTTATGAGGAAGGCTCTGTGGACTCAAAGACTGACAGAATGGAAATGGGGATACACTGAGGTTGACTCATGCTACTGGGTGCTTGGCAGTGCTGTTAACACTATCAGAATAAGAGAAGTAGGTTTGGGATTTACACACACATGTAGTGAATTAACTAACCTGTCAAAAGAAGAGCCATACTACATACAAAAATACCACCGGGCTTTAAATTATTGTGCCAAATTAGACAAAGGAACAAATGCTACCACTTCAGAGTAAGCAAACACTGCTTGATCTTTTTCGAGATTCCTCTTTACGTAATTTCCCCCTTTTTCCAGGAACAACATCATGGATAACATCTTGGAGTAATCTACCTATCATCACATCCATAAGGTCTGAAAATCTCTCATTTTAGGTCCCCGACAGCAGTTGAGAAATGACTGCGTTTTCTTCCCTGGACCTCTTACTTCTCGCTCTGCTCAGTATCTTGTGCTACTGCTAAAGCCGACCTTCATAGCATAAGTGTGACCATGTAATTCCTGATGCATTTTAAAGTAGTGCAAGATTTATGGAGAACTCATAACTTCCCAGAAAATCTTTGGTTCGGAGATATAAACAAGGTAAACTTTATGAAATAGGCAGGGAACTCATTCAGCCAATTCAGTTGCTAGTTCAATAGTGTTGTGTCTGAGGAAGGTGGCTGGAAATGCAAAGTGGAACTAGCATAATTCCTGCCATTAAAGAGTTTTAAAAACGATCAACAAGTGCTAGTGAGGATCTGGAGAAAAGGGAACACTAGTTCACTGCTGGTGAGAATGCATACTAGTGCAGCCACTATGGAAAACAGTGTGGAGTTTCCTCAAAAAATTAAAAAATGTGCCCTAGCTGGTTTGGCTCAGTGGTTAGAGTGTCAGCCAGCAGACTGAAGGGTTGCAGGTTTGATTCTAGACAAGGGTATGTGGCTCGGTTGCAGGCTTGATCCCTGGCCCTTATAGGGGCCTATGCCGGAGGCAACCAATTGATCTCTCTCACATCAATGTTTCTCTCTCTCTCCCCCCTTCCACTCTCTCTGAAAAACAATGGAAAAAATATCCTCGGGTGAGGACCAAAATTAAAAATGGAACTGCCTTTTGACCCAGTGATCCCATTTCTGGGAATATATCCTAAAAATCCCAAAACACCAATCCAAAAGAATATATGCACCCCTATGTTCATAGCACCATTATTTACAAGAGCAAAGATTTGGAAACAGCCCAAGTTCCTATCAGTAGATGAGTAGATGAAAAAGCTGTGGGACATTCACAATGGAATACTACACAGCTATAAAAAAAGAAGGATCTCTTACCCTTTGAGACAGCATGGAGGGATCTGGGGTATATTATGCTAAGTGAAATAAGCCAGTCAGAGAAAGGCAACTATCGCTTGATCTCATTTATTTGTGGAATCTAATGAACAAAATGAATTAAACAACAAAGTAAGTCCAGGGGCATGGAGGCATGGAACAGACTGACATATGGGGGTGGGGAGGTGGGGGGGAGTGAGAAGAGATAAACCAAAGAACTTATATACTTATATGCATAGCCCATGTAATCAGTAGTGTGGTAAAGGCCTGGGAGGGAGGGTAGGGACTGGGTGGAGGTGGGTAAAGAGTGGGGAATGGGGGACATCTGTAATACTGTCAACAATAAAAATATATATAAGTAAAAAGATAAAAAAGTATGATTAAAAAAAAGGTTTTAGTCTGATGAAGAAGGCAAATCAAGCCTTGAAGGAGTGGGTAATAAGTGCTGTTTAGACCTTAAGATGCTGAGAGCAAGGAATAGGAACAGCCAACCTGTACACAGATGTTCAGAGCAGCTTTCTGTGAGTGACATTTGCATAATCACAGAGCACAAAGTCAACTAGCAGCAGTGCCCCAAGCAAGGTATAAACCAAGTGCTCTGGAAAAGGGGCTATTTCACTCCAGCTGAGTAGATCCAGCAAGACTTTTGGGAAGAGACTACATTTTAGCTCAAAGTTGGAAGGGTCAAGTGAATGAATTCCTGGAAAGAAAGTGGGAAACATAAAGGCATATTTGAGGAATGGGCGATGTCGTTCAGCAGGACTAGCTTTAGGTCTGGGGCTGCAAGGCAAGGAGGGAGACAGGCGTGTAGTGCTCTGCAAGAAGTTAATGGCCAATCTAGAGTTAAATAGTACTACAGCGTTCAATAAGTGCCCGGAGGCAGTGATTAAGAGCAGGGCTGGAAGAAAAGAGCTGTGAGCAGCACAAGTTTGAGGAATGATGAGGTCACCGGAGCACCTGAACCCGGAGGTGGCGGCGCAGCCCCGAGTCACGGGATCCTCTGGGCTGCAGAAGCGTTCTCCTCTACTCGCCGGTCCCCGACTTCATCTCTCCCCAGCTATCAGGAATCGTAGAGGACCTGGAGCTCCTGGTTCCTGTTTAAACTTTAACCGAAACTTTAGAGTAAACAAGCTTAGGCGCCCCAAAGGAACTTGGGGAAGCACCATCCCGCGCCTGGTTCAGATGCACATCACTGCCCTCGGAACCCTGCCCGGGGCGTCCCGCTCTGACGTCAGAGCGCTAGCCTCTCGCAGGAATGGGCGGGGGCCGGGGGGAGTCTAAGGAAGGAGCCCGGGGGAGCGAACGGCAGCCCCTTACGGTTTTCCGGGGATTTGTTTCCCGCCCCCGGAGGGAAGGCCAGGGGGGGCCGAGTACTGAACTGGAAGCCTGGGCCTCGGCCACACCGGCAGTGAACAAGTCATCGACTCTTCAGTCTCTCCGCGCCGGGTCCCCACTTGTGGAGTAAGGAGGTTGTGGGCTGCACGCTCCAGTACTTAGGGTGGACTAAGGGCCAGGTGAGGCGTTTCTCACCTTCTCCTTTAAGCCTCACAAGCCCCGAGGTAGACTTGACTAACCCCATTTTACTCTAGACACTCAGTTCAGAGCGTGTAAGTAACTTGTCCAAGGTCACACAGCACTAGTGGGAGGGCCACACTGCAACCGAGGCTGACTGTCGCGACCCCAGCTGGATGCGGGTTCACCGCCCCTGAACTGGGGCCCCGGGCTCCCCCCTCTCAACTACCCGCCCCCCTGCTCCCTAAGCTCCGGGGCCACGCACGGCTCTCACCGCCCAGCGCGCCCGGCGGCTCCGGAAGGGCCCGCGCTCCGCCTCGGGAAATATTTCGCGACGCTCTCCCAGGGCGAGCCCGCCCGCCCCGCCCGCGCCTCCTCCGCACTGGATTGGTCGAGTTGGGGGAGAAAACAAGGAGGCCCAGGTGACCTACCCCCCAACGCCCAGTGCTCTGGGCGCACGCGCCCCGAGTGTGCGTGCGTGCGTGCGTGCGTGCGTGCGAGCACGTGAGGTCCCGGAACATGAACAGTGAGCGGGGGCAGGAAATGGGAAGCGAGGGGCGGGGCTACCGTTGCCATGACAGTGACGTCAGGCGTCTGGGAGTGAACCCGGCCCCTTCCGCGCGCGCGCGCGTACACAGACATGTACACACGCGCGCGCGCACCGCCGCTCTCCCTCCGACACACTGGAGGGAAAGGTCAAACTAAAGGCGAGGGAGCGGGGAGGCCGGAGGAGCTGCCGCCGCCGCCGCGCGCCATGGCGGACGCGGCCGAGGCTGCTTTCTCTCCGCGGGCGCCGCCGAGCCGCTGCTGTCGTCGCGCCCCCTGCCCCCGCCCCCGTGTCCGTTCTCCCCGTGCCCCTCCCCCGGCGCTCGCCCGACCACGCGCCCCCTCCCCCCGGCGCTTCAGGCGCGCGTCGGGCCTGGGGTGCGCGCCGAGCGGGAGCGGGCGCCGGCGGGTGGGGGCGGCGGCGGACCGGCTGGGGCCTGCTCGCGCGACCCCGACCCCGTCGGCGAGAGCCGGCCAGGTGAGTGCGGCTGCGGGGAGAGTGTGCTCGGAGAGCACCGGACACCCGGCGAGCTCAGCCCCCCGCCTGGCCCCTTCCGGGGGCGCTGACAGGCGCTCGGACCCGGCCTCTGGGGGGCGTCGCGGGGTCAGCCTGTCGCGGGGCCTTTTTGGCGCCTCTACCCCTCGGGGTCGGGCCCCGGCGTGGGGGGGGCTTGGGACCGGGGAAGCGCAGCCGCTGGGCAGGAGTTGGCAGGGCCCGGGGCGTGGGGACCGGCGGCGGGAGGCAGGTGGGCCGCTCTCGGAGCTCCGTGAAGTGCAGGGAGGGCGAGGGGCCGGGCCAGGTGCGCGCGGGGACCCCGGGAAGCTTTCAGGAAATGTTTGTTGGCTGTTGGGAGAAACTCTGCCCTTGGGACGGGGCGCCTTGCTTTTGCTCCTGCCATTGAAAGTGGCGGATTTCAGGACAACTCGGGGGAAGCAGCAGGACGGGATGGAAGGGAAAGGGACCGGGAGGACCGACGGGACCGACGGGGTGGGAACCAGACATGAGCGAATCCGACTGTGGGTAGCACTGTGGCTGATGTGTGGACGTTGCCATGCCAATGTTTCATGTTTGTTGCTTATGGTTATTTTAGGACTAAAGGAAAAGAAAGTTACTGGGAGAGAGGGAACCGCTTGAATGGTCATAAGTCCTTCCCTGTTTATGCAGGAAATGGGTTAATCTTTCACGCACACCCCCAACTGAATCTACGCCCAGTGGACTTTAAAAATACTAAATACAAACTCTAATGCTCCGGAGCAAGGTAATGTTTGTCTGATGGGTTTCATGTGTCAGGCTCCGTGTTCCGTGGGAGAAAAATAGGAGGACACCAAAGTACTTCATATGCCATAGATGTAGCCTTTTTGTAATAAGCTTTGGAGCGCACCAAAGTGGAGTTTAGTTAGAACAGCCAGGGCTAAGTAATCACACTGACCCAGTGCCACCCACCAATCAGGAGCTTCCCTGGAAGTAACTTGGAAGACTGTTCCCAGCCTGGTTCTCTGCTGATCATAAAGAACTAGTGCTTCCGCTGATTTTTTCCCTCTTTAATTATCATGCATGCTACCTATTGACCAATCTTTGTAATGTATTATCCATAGTTACATTGCTTTCCTTTGACTCACTTTTAAATGAGCAAGCGCTAGCCCTGACATGTCTTTTTTCATATTTGAAAGTTATTTAGAAATTTCAAATATAGTGTCAAATCCATAAGGTTTTTTTGAGTCTGGCTTCAACAGATTATGCCAAGTGGGTAATGCGTTTAAAATTTAAATCTCACCCAAGAAAATGTCAGGTTTGTGAAAGGTGCAGGATTGTGACAGCCGAGGAAATGTCTGAAGGAGTCTTTGATGAAGGGTAAGAGAACGGCCAAGACCCTACCTGGTGAATTTAATGGTAACTGGTAGGTTCTGCATATGCAAACTTACCTAAGCCTTTCGGATATGTGGATACTTCTATTGATTAAGGATCTTTGGTTATTTGTCTTCTTCAAAAAGTCTGTCAACAGAGAACCCTCATTTTGAAACTGAGTTTTTGTGGCCTGTAGCCAGGATACTGCAGATTCTCAGTCCAAGATGTGGGGGGAGGGGAGTATTATTTAGTTTGGGGTCTTGTTAATTCTTTCTGTGCAACAATTATTGTACCTGGTTCTGTGCTTTGATGCCCCTTTTACATCTTGCTCCTATTGACTATTGCTAACATATGTCTATATACAATCCTGTGATTGGGGTACTTGAATGTTAGAACCTAAAACATCATTTCCTGTGAGATGTGAATAAATTTTTATTTATGTTCCTTCTCTCTTTTTAAAGGGAACCCTAGAATTGGGCAACTCAGCACTTACTCAGCATATCCCCCTCCTGTAGGTCTCATTGACCTTGGTGGCATCATGGAGGTCAGTGTTCATGGAGATAAACAGTTCTTGGCTTCCTCCAGGTGATAAAGACACATGGGAAAGTGATCTGAGATGTGCATATCTGGATTTTGTTAAAAATAATTTTTATTGGGCATTTATCCCAAAAATAATTCATTGACCTCTTTTGGGGAATACATTTACATTTCTATTTTACATTGAAAAAATAATCAGTTTCTTTTTTCACCTTTTCTAGTATTGCTGTATATGCTACCGCAGATGAACAGCTGGTTTTGGGGGTGACACTTTAGAACTCAGGAAATAGGGAGAAGGCAGTGATGCTGGGATGAATTTGGCCTATGAAATTGTGCTCACTTTAAGAAATTTGATATTTACAAGTATAAGATTACACAACAGATTAAATAGTGGGTAGTTATATTACTGTATGAGAATTCCATCTTTTACAAAAATTACTCACTAAAAGGTACCAACAATAATTAATGAATTTTTAATGGTACTTATACAATGTGATTTGATTTATGAAAAATCAGTTGGCACACAATTTAGGAACAGATTTTTGGTATAATGTAAGATTTATCAGTGTGTTCCTTGAATTTTCTCTTTCTGAGAAGTGTTTGGGGGGCAAAATTAGTATTTTGGCTTCTTAATGCAATGTTGTGCTACATGTGTGTGACCTACTAATGTTTTAACTGAATGGGAAAACTGTCATCTGATTTGTGCTTTACCATTGAAGGAGTACATTGAGCCTAATTAAAATGCCAGAATTTTATGGTCAGGTTTGTCTGGGGCCCCATCCACGGTAGTTAGTTACTTGAGGTATCAAAAGCACCTTGTTACAAGATACTCTCACTAGGACAGTGGTCCTGCAGCAAAGGCCAGCAAGTAGTTATACCCAGACACAGCAAATTCAAAATAAATAGATTTGGTCCAAAGTCCACATGTAGTGAAAACTATTACCTTGAATTTTTCTCTAGGTGAAAATTGTTGTCCAGAATTAAAGGCTTGCTTTTTCCTAAGGTGCAGTTGTATTTGGGTCACTTGTGAAAAATTCTATTTTGATAAAAGAACAACTACATACTCTTTAAACTTTCAAGGGAGGTTTTTTTTTCTTTCTCCTTTTTACTAGTGCAGTTGGGTTTATTTGAAATCACAGGAGATACCAAATGAGTACTTGGAGTTTTCATTCCAAAATCATTTTGCTTTGGTGATGTAAGAAAATTGAGTGTGAGTTAATATGAGTAAAATTTGCTTATGGGTTAGCTCAGACTTTGTTGGGATAAAGGAAAAAGGGAGGAACTAGACACAACCTTTATTAAAGATAATTAATCAAATTTACTTTGCTTTGTACTGTTCATGCCCAGCTTCCTTAGAGTGACACCTCTCCTTCCCACTTTTAGAACAGTCTTACTCTTAAGGGACTTAAAGGATAAGAGCTAAATGTGCAGGTATATTAGTGTTTAAGTATCTTTTGAGAGCTTTAATTGTTTTTGTTTAGGGAGGGAGGGGAAAGAAAGAAATTATTTTCATTCTGACTGAGTTGAGAGCCCAACTTTAGGTTAATGAGCAGTTATACTACCATTAGCATAATTGAATATTGTCAAAATGTAGGGAACAGCTTGAATGATGCCAGTGATTTTTTAGCACAGGCTTTTAATTCCTCTATTGGACAAATGAGTAAAAATGAAGATTGAATATGTGGTATTAAGAGAAGTATTTAATTTTTTTTTTAAACCCCAAGGGACTATCTCAAAGGATTGCTAATTTTAGAGCATGACGAGGTAAATACAGCCATTACTTGGATTTATCATTAATGAGTGCATGTAATTTAAAATTTTTTCAAGCACATGCAAAAATAAGTAGACTGCATTTAAGAAATATTTCTGAGAAAAGAGGTAATGATTAGAAATTTTAAATGGAATTTAAGGCTGATTTATGTTCTCAATTTCCTTATTTAACCAGTGTTACTTTTTAAATGTTACTTAATTTTTCTGTTCCAGTTTTCTTTTCTATAAAATGCAATCACTTGTACAACATACTTTATGTAAATTGAGTTTTAAAATAATATTTGCAAGACTTCTTAAGCATAAAATATTACCTTATACTAATATGTATATGTAAGCCCACCAAGTGGGATTTTAAAATGTTTAGACCTTGTAATCTGCAGAAATTTGGGGAAATATTTTAAAAATAAGAAAGACTGAGTTCAGAATTTTAGTCACAATCAGTGATACTGTAAATTGCATTTTTCTCATTCTCCTGAAAGGATTTTCTTTCACTATCACATATTTATATTTTCCATATTCCAGTCATGCTAGTTTTTAGTGTTGGGTCATCTTATCTATAGCATAAGTGTAATGCTCAGAATTATAAAAACTGTCCTCTTTATTTTTTCCCAACTGCTCCACCTGGGGGATTATTTGAATTTCACTTACTGAATATGGTTTATTCAGAAGTTATTCTAAATAGAAAGGTTATTGCAATTTTCACAAATTAGAGGAAAATATAAGTTTATCTTAAGTCATGAACATTTTTATATTATTATGTGGACGGTTAAACACTGTGTATAATTTTAAAATTCTATTAGCATTTAAGTTAACTTTATTTAACATATTGTTAAAATCAACATGTTTGTATTTTAAAAATATCTATTTTTCTGTGGAATATTTTTCAAAAACTCACCTTTAAATGGGCAAGAGATAGAAATTTTACTCTGAAACCTTGTAATTGAATATATAGTTAAATGTTTGATATTGGGTATTGTTTTGATTGTTATTTTATATATGAGGACTTTTTGTATTTTTTTAAATTTATTTTTATTGTTGAGGGTATTATAGATGTCCCCCATCTTCCTCCCCGTTACCCTCCTCTTGCCAGCTCCCACCCGAGGCCTTTACTGCACTAATTTTCTGTGTCCATGGGTTTGTATATCTTTATAGGATTATTTTCAAGTATATATTTATAAAAAGAAGCTTCCCTTTATAAAAAGTTATTTTTCTAAGGATCATCTGATAGTCTTCTTTTATATTTGAATAAAGTAGAAATGAATAATTTATTAAACTGTTCCCCCAAAATGCACTAATTTGGTGGGAACATGCGATATAATTTATTTTTCTGTAATGTAGAGTTATCTTTATCTCCTTCAAATTTATAGCAGAATAGTTGGCTATTTTGCAAACTTAGGAGTGTAGAGTATGCCCAGAAATGATCCATTGAATACTAAGTGTTGGACTGAGTTTATGATATCATATGGGATGGTACTTTCCTTACAATGACATTATGTTTACGTACCATTTCTTAAACATGCTTGTAAGTGAATATGTTGTACATATTGGTCAAATGATGTACTGAAGGATTAAATGTATATCCTCTGCTTCTCTCCCCTCTTCCTCTTTTTAATAATTGTCAATAGTTGGCCTTCAGCCACATGTTATGAGAGAACTTTTAATGCATGATAGAGTGGCCCAGGGTGGTTGTTGGTTGGTTTTTTCCAAGTGTTTTATATGATGGAGAAAAGTGAGATTGTTTTGTAGCTCTTAATATATGTTAAACATTGTTTTGAGAATTCATTTTAATCTAGTTATAAAGGGGATGACACTTTAAAAATTATTGAGACTATTTATTTAAGTGGTTATGTTCCCTGAAAATATTAGTGCAAGGAGCAGGGGAAGGTAAAGGTAGAGAGAAGGATTGTAGGAATTAGATTGTATAAAGTAAATCAGATTGTTTGACATAAAACCTTAAATCATTAAATACCTTTTCTCTCGATTGTAACCTTGCTTTTTTATTAGCACTTGTCACTGTGAAGAGTCAAGAGTAGTAAATTGTCAGGAAAGGCATATGCATATCTTCGATCAGTTTTACATATTACTGCTGGGGACAGATTAGATTGCTATGAGAAAGATAAGCAGCTTCACAGTGATGACCATTTTCAATGATCACATTTAGAACTAATTTTATAAAGTGGAAGAACAGGTGCTCACATGGCAGGTGGGGAAGGATTTTCACATACAAAGTCATTGTTAAGAAAATTCAAGTACACCAATCTTGAAAAATATTACATTACAACAATTACAATCACATATTCTATATTTTCCAATACTACCAGTTTTGAATATTCTGCGGCCATTATGTCTGACTATAAATTCTAACTTTTAGGTTAGAAAATGTGGTCCCTTAAATTATAGTTTAACTCAAGAGTGCAAAAGCTTACTATCTTTTTCTACATTACAACTTTTTGTCATTAACTTTGAAGGCCTAGGACTATCTCCTTAGTTCTACACATGCCTAGTTCTATAATTGAATAGAGACTGTGAAAATGAATCCTTACACCGGAGAAGTTAGAATCACATTGAGAGAGGCGTGAAGTATATAGAACATGCCCGGCCGGGTGTCGCTCAGCGGTTGAGCATCGACCTAGGATCCAGGAGATCAGGGTTCGATTCCCGGTCAGGGCACATGCCCGGGTTGCGGGCTAGGCAGCCAATCAATACCTCTCTCATCATTGATGTTTCTCTCTCTCTCCCTCTCCTTTCCTCTCTCTGAAATCAATAAAGATATGTTTAAAAAAAAAAAAAGTATATAGAACATAATTGTGAAGATATAATAATTTTTCTTTCTAAAGCAGTGGTTTTGAAACAATTTGGTAAAGGCTTCTGGAGAAAGTCAAGCAGGCTCATTCCAGTTTCAACCAGTGCAATTTTACTTTGATCAATTTTAAGTGTGGAAGTTTGCATAAGGTTTCATTTGTGTGCAGGGCTCTGTTGAAAATAAAAAGTGTGTTAACATAGTTGATCTCATCACTGTCCCGTTTAAATCCTTTCAGTGGTTGGATCTTTATTATGACTTCTAAGATTTTTATTTATCTAGCTCCAGCTTCATTCTTCATCTCTCATCACTGTTTCCCTTGCTTGCCATGTACACTCTGCATTCTAGTTCTACTTAAATTGCTTGGTACTCCCTAAGAAGAAAATGTTACATCTCCTTGCCTTTGCACATGAACTGCCATCATTCTTGTCATGTTAGGCAGAACTCTGTTCCCTTGGAACCTTGGTCATAGCTCCATAAAAGCACTTATTTCATTGTTTTGTAACTGTGGCCTCCCTTACATCAGAGACCATCTAATTTATCTTTGTATCCATACTACTTGGTGTTCATTAAGTATTCAAATGTCTGTTGAATAATTGCACTTAGAATTTGATGCACACTCATGTGAATAAAACATCCCAGATCTAACCTATGCAAAGTATTTTAAGTGGCATAGTGTCAGGCATTATGCTAAATACGTAGCAGACACCCACTTACACATAAGAAGTATAATAAAGCCAAAATATATATTACGTAGATTAGGTTAGGTTAGATTACTGTTTAAATGAAATGATGTATTGGATTCAAGCACGTGGTCTTTTTTATAATTTTTTTTTTAATGTATCTTTATTGATTTCAGAGAGAGGAAAGGAGAGGGAGAGAGAGAGAGAGAGATAGAAACATCAATGATGAGAGAGTCATTGATCGGCTGCCTCCTGCATGCCCCCGACTGGGGATTGAGCCTGCAACCTAGGCATGTGCTCTGACCCGGAATCGAACCCCGATCGCCTGGATCCTAGGTCGATGCTCAACCGCTGAGCCACGACTGGCCAGGCTCAGTCACCTGATCTTAAAAAATAGTTGTGAAAGCATTTTATTAATAATTCTGTGCAGTCTTGACTGCCGATGGAAAATTTTCTTCATGTGTGATTAAAGCTAATAAACTCAAAAAGACTTTCAAATGTCAGAGTATGTATTGCAGTGATACCCATAAAGGTTAAAGAATGGGTCCTAAAGCTGCCCTTCTGGAATTCAGATCCCTTTCCCGCCTGTCCATAGCTGTGTGGTCCTGTGCAAGTTACTTAACTATTCTGTGTGTCCTTTTTCTTGTTTGTAAAATGAGGATATTCATGAAACTACTTTAAACGACTGTGATGAAGTGTACATGAGTTGATGTATGTTGAGCACATAAGTATGCCCAACACACAGAAAACACTCAATATGTTAGCTATAATTAGTTTTCAGTGGCTTCTTATTTAAACAGTAAATGTTTATTGTGCATCATTTCCATCTTTAAAAATAATTGCTTTAATACTGGAGTATCTAAGTTAAAAGAAACTTAACATTTTTATTTGGTTACTATATTTTAAAACTGGCAACTGCTTTATCTTTTTACTGACTCATTCTCCCACCTCCCAGTGGAATATAGACTGTTTTTGTCAGAGGGGTTGACTTGGGAGATTTGAAACTCTCTTCTCCTGGTTCTGTAGCAGAGCATTGTGTTCCCATGACCTGAGCAATTCTTGGTAGTGCCCACAAGAGAGGAGAGAGATAAATAACAAGGCTAGGAATCCAGTGACAAGTTCAACAAGCCTTAACCTGTACCAAATAAGTCCTAAACTTTCATGCTCCATAGTAGAGAATAGGTGTTCAGCTTTTTTGTTTTTCACATTTTCCTTTACTTTTTTGGCTTGGAAGAGTAGATTTTTTTAAAATTTGAATGTATATTTATTCCAGAAAGGCACATACAAATTTACTTTAAAAGTCAATGAACCTGTTTTTTAAGTTTGTATTTTACCTATGTACCTGCAGTAAGAGCAATGAGTAGGGTGTTAGAAATTTATGAAATCGTGTTAAATATGCCCGTTTAGGATGCAGAGAAAAATGTAAGGGAAGAAGAAATTGTATCCCAAGATATTTTGCAAAGAGTGGCTATAATAAGAAATGAATAACACATAATACCCAGTGTGTCTTTATAGCCTGCTTTGACTTTCTCTTGTGTAACAATTAAAATATAATAAGAAGTTAGTTGATAACTTTAAAAAATATTTTGGTAAGGAAGGAACTTAAAAAAACAATTTGAGTTTACTGTTCTAATTGAGTGATTTGAAGATGAGGGGCTGGGATATAAAGATAAGTCAGGCATTACCTTTATACGCTACTTAGCACCTGGGGAGGCCAGAATGGGGAAATGAATGTTGGAAATGAGGGTGGGAAAGTGCTGAATTTTGAATAGAGGAAGAAAACAATCAGACATTAGCAAGGGACCATTTTTAAATGCCAGTGGCATGTGTGTAATAGTCTGCCTTGGGAAAATTGAATACTTATTTAAGTTGATCGATACACTAGTGTTGTCTTGTGATTACAATACTACTTTAATATTAGCAAATTTTTTGCTTGATTGCCATTGTAGGAACTTGTAAAATATTTTTTACACCTCCTTGGAAATTACAGGAGTTAGGTCAGACCAGGAAAAACAACTTCTAGAATAAATTCAGTTTTGACTCAGCCTATTTCCTCTACAAACCAAGACAGTGTATCCATGTTTAATGTTAATCTAGCTTGAAATTTCATTTCCCTTCAGCCTTTCTGTGTTTGTTAGGCCAAACAACTTCTTGTTTTACTTCAGTTCGTTTCTTCTTTTTGTTATTAGTATTAACATTATTTAATCAGAAAAGAGAAATACTGCTTGGGCATTTCCAAATGTCTCAAAAATGTTTACATTGAGGACTAAGTTAGATTTGTTCGACTCACTTGCAGTTTGGTCTCCTCAGTAGCATCTCTACCATGTTGTCATCCACCTTTCTTGTTTTAGAAGGTTTCCAGTTTTAAACAACTCTTTGAGCTAGATCTGTTTCCCTAGCTTTCATTTACTGGTCCTTGGCAATCTAGAGTTTATGTATGTGAAACTTATTCTTACACACAATGACTCTTAAAAGTATTTGAGAATGACTATTAAATCCTACTTAAGTCTTTCTGATATGCTGAGGGGGAAAAGCCCTGATTTTCAAACCATATGCACATGACGTGATTTACAGACCTTTCTCCGTCCACATCGCTAAACTCATGACAAAGTCTGTTTGTCAGTATACTTCTTAAAACATGGTGGCCAGGACTGAACTACTGCTTCCGATGTGGTCAGCAATTGCTGAAGACAATGAAGCTATTATCTGGAAACTATACTTCTATTAATGCAGCCTGAAATTTGATTACATTTCTTGGCAGCCACATTATGCTTTGATCATATTGAGCTTATGGTCAACTAAAACCTTGTCTCTTTTTCATGTGCGCTGCTTAAAGTCTAATCTTTCTTATTCTTTACTTGCCAGTTGATGCTTTGAAAGTAAATGCAGGATATTATGTATTGCATTACTAAAAAGTTTAAATGAATTTATCTTTATCAAATTTTATCCCATTGGACTATCTGGAAATATGAGCTAACATTTGTATAATATGGCACAGTTTTCATGGAGCTTTCACAAATATTTTTATTTAATCTTTACAACCATCCAAGAGTCAGAAGAGAAAAATGACTTTCCACTAAGTCACGAATTGGCAGACATAATACTTTGCTGCAGGCCTTTGATTCCATATCCTGTGCTCATCTAGCTCTTGTTCACTATGCAAGCATTCAGCGTGTCCTTTACTGTGTGGCCAGCACCATGTGGCTAGTGCATCCAGCGAGCAAGACAGACAATAGTCCCTGCTCTTTGGTGTCGCTGGCCTGGCATATAAATAATTACCTCCAGTCACTGAGCACTTTCTATTGGAAATGCACTGTGGTAAATTGTATTATTGTTCAAAATATTTGTGCCTCTCTCTACTGGGGTCCTCTCTGTAGGAGGATTATATTTCCCACTCTGTTCACATCAGGTTTGGACACTTGGTACTCCTTGACCAATGAAAATGTTAGAGGAAGTGACATGTCCCATGTTTCAGCAGATGTTTTAAATTCCATCTTGTGGTTCTTCCCGTGGCTCTTCTTTCTCTCATAGAACCAGCATGCTTTGGCTAGAACTGGTCCCAGGATGCTGGAGCCTTCTGATGGGGTCCCAGGATGTCGGAGCCTAGGTGATTCCTGGTAGACATTTTATGTGAGAAATAAATGCTTGGTTGTAGGCACCATAATTTTGGAGCCATTCGTTACCATAGCATAATGTATCCCAAACAGTGTATCCTGACAACATTGAAGGTGCTTTATGAAGATAAATAAGGCTCATCCTCAAGGAGTTTGCAGTCCAGTTATTGGTAGCTGGAAAGAGGAGAGTATATATATGAAAAGGTCCTTGAATTTGAGGATCTTTCCTGACCTTCTCCTTACCCCTAGGCTGAATTAGTTAATATGTTTTAAATCCTGGGACTATGGTCCAGCTACTTACTGCCACAACTTATCTCCAAAATTTGATAAGCATGTTTTCTATGTCCTTTTGTAAAACAAATGTTTAAGAGAATAGACTTCTACAGAATAGTCATAAGAAATGTTCTTCATAAATCTGCTAATTAACATTTACTAGGTAACCTAAGAATCCGCCTAGTTGAGTTATGTTGCCAACATATCTAGAAAAATACTGTGTGATATTAAGTTCTATGTGAATTTATTTGTGAGCATTCAAATTTCCCATTGCCATAGCTATGTATACACCTTACTCTGCATGGGGTTTTTAGAGACAAACCCCAGGGTGGGATTCTGCTCTTACCCCAAGAAGCTGAAGAATACATGCCCAAGGTTCAGGGGAGCTCTTGAAGCCTTCGAAATAATTACATGTAAATTTTTATGTAAATACATACTGTTCTGGACCATAGCTTTCATCAGATTATCAAAGGGAATCATGAGGGTTGTAACCCTGCTCTAGACTGGGACTAGAACACACTGGAGAGCGCACATATTTAGGGTCAGGTGGAACAGAAAGTTCTAGAGTTTTACATGGATTCTGTGTCCATTCTCAAGGCCCTTTCTCATTCCTTGGAAATTATCAACTTTGCAGATATATTTAATGTCTTAGGATATGATTTTTCTTGATCTATAAATATGAATTAAAAGCAATTCTTCTTTTGCTGTTTCCTTCCTATCTTGAGCTTCAACTTCTTTTTATCCCTTTAATCCTTATTTACCCTACTACGATTAAAGACTATTCTTGTTTTAAAAAGCTGACTCAAGATAGGAGTGGAACAGTTCTTTAGGTTATCTGTTGGCAGTTGATCCCAAGTAAGGAAGCTGGCCTTTATTTATTCTTTCTGCTGAGAAGGCATTTTTAAGTCTTTAAGTTTTTCCTTCACACTTCTGACAAATTTTTACTTTTAAGAACAACTGTATTGAGATATAACAATTATACAGTAAATTGCACATTTTGAAAATGTATTATTTTACAAGCTTTGACATATGTTTATACCCATAAAACCGTCACCATAGTCAAGATACTGAATATATCTATAACCACCAAAAGTTTTCTAATCTTTTGGTAATCCTCTACTGGCCCTTTTTCCCCCAGGCAACCACTATTTGTTTTCTTTACATTAGTTGGCATGTCCTAGATACAGTATGCAGACATCTTTGGCCTAGCTTCTTTCATCCAGGATGATTATTTTGAGATTTATCCATTTTGTAGTGGGTATCAATCGTTTCTTTTTATTGCTAAGCGGTTTTCCACTGTGTGGATATACTACAGTTCATGTATTCTTTCACTTCTTGATGGACATTGGATTGTTTCTAGTGTTTGGCTTTTAAAAATAAAGCTGCTGTGAACATCCATGTACGTGCCTTTGTATGGACATATGCCCTCATTTCTCTTGGGTAAATGCCTAGGAGTGGAATGGTTGAATCATATGGTGGGGGGGGGTATGAGTGAGTGAGAGAGAGATTTATTTTAAGAAATTGGCTCACATAATTGTAGGAGCTGACAAGTCCAAAATCCACAAAGGACAGGCCAGCAAGCTAGAACCTCAGACAAGAGAGTTGATGTTGCAGTCCTGAGTCCAAAATCTCCTGGGTAAGTTGGCAGGCTGGAAATGCAGGTAGGATTTCTGTTCCTGTCTTGACGCAGAATTCCTTCTTCCCCAGGGGGGGTGCTGGAGGCAACCGGTTGATGTTTCTCTCTCTCTCCCTCCCTCTAAGACCCTGCAGCAAGGATTTAAAAAAAAGAGTGTGGGAGTAAAGATACAAGTCCTCAGTTTGGGCATTACCTTTATGCTTCTCTTTCTCTGGTCGTCATTAATCTCTATGCGCCTCATTCTTCATGAGCAAAATGAAGCCCTCACAGAGTTAAGTGGGAAAGATAAGCACAGTTCCTGCTCTCATAAAAGTGCCACCCAGCCGTGGCTGGTGGGCTCAGTGGTTAGATCGTCAGCCCTTGCACCAGAGGGTCACGAGTTCAATTTTCAGTCAAGGGCATGTACCTGGGTTGCAGGTTCAATCCCTAGCACCGGTTGGGGCGCGTGCGGGAGCCAGTTGATATGTCTCTCTCACATCGTCATTTCTCTCTCTCCTACTCCCTCCCTCCCACTATCTTTAAAAAAAATCTTTAGAAATATTATCCTGGGGTAAGGATTAAGAACAACAACAAAATTCTGTTGTGGCAGGTATGACAACAAGAGGCAAACAGTAAGCAGCAAGTAAAGGAACACACATACTACATAATTTCAGGTCATGATAAGTGCTGTGAAGAACATCAAAGTGGGAGATGTGATAAAGAATTACCACCAGCTCTCCGCACTCTGCAGGTGCCCGCCCGCCCTGATGGTGCACAGGCTGGAATATAAGGCCAAGCAAGGTTATGTCTTATAACGAATTTGTGTGCGCCGTGGTGGCTGCAAACACCCAGTTCCTAAGGGTGCAACCAGCAGCAATTCTGTCCATCATGGCGTTAACCAGCTAAAGTTTGCTTGAAACCTTTAGCCTGTTGGAGAGGAGCAAGCTGGACACCACTGTGGGGCTCAGAATCGTGAATTCCTACTGGGTTAGTGAAGATTCCACTACAGATTCTTTGAGGTTATCTTCATTGATCCGTTCTGTAAGACTATCAGAAGGAATCCTGACAGCCAGTGGATTACCAAACCAGTCCACAAGCACAGGGAAATACAAGGGCTGACATCTGCAGGCTGCAAAAGCCTATAGACCTGTGGAAAGTGCCACAGGTTCCACCACTTTATTGGTGGTTCTTGCCATGCAGCTTGGAGAAGGTGCAATACTCCAGCTCCACCATTACCACTAATGTAAGTAATGTTTATAAAATTCTTACCTATGAAACAAATTTAGGACAGTCAAAAAAAAAATTATTGGGCTGGGAGCCACTTCCCTGGGTGGCAAGGAAGAGGTGACATTTGAGTGGACCCCAGAAGGATTTGAAGGAACTAGGCATGTGAAGATATGTGACAGGGAGAAGCCTGGAGATGTTGGTGGAAGATGGTAGAGAAGTCAGAGAGGGCCAGCTCGTGCGGCGTCGGACAGGCCACAGTAAGGAGACTGGATATCATTTCAAGTGCCGAGGGAAGCCATTGCAGGGTTTTAGGAAAGGAAGTGGCATGATCATTAGATGGAAATGTTGCCGCGGACCTTTGGATTTATTAGCGTAAACTACTACTTACCCAGATATATGTCCTAGCCAGACTTTATCAAAGCCAAGTCTGGGTTATCTAAAGCAAACACTGTTTTATATCTTTTAAATTTTACTAAGACTTGTTATGCACTTACATGTATTTTCAAAAGTAATGTTTTGTGGATTTTTTCCCTATGTGGTAGTTGATTAGCATAGCAGTAAAGAACACAACTTTGGTTTCAAATATTAGCATAATCATTGACCACATAGAAGCATTCAGTAAGTATTGACAAATCTTTATTACTAGAATACAGTGCCGTCATGGAATCATGGAGTTACTGAGCTGAATGGACCTTAACAATTATTTAGTCTTAATGTCTTTTATAGAAGAAGCAACTTAGATCCAAAGAGGTTAAATGGCTCACATTGTATTAAACAGAAAAAATTAAATAAAATGAGCCTGGTTTTTATTATTCTTCCAGTTGTAGGACAAAAGTTTCTTGAGACAAAATATGGAACCAGGGAAAAGACAGTGACATCAGTTTGCTGCCCTTTTTGTTGCTCATTCATATTACACCTGTGGTATTTCACACTTATCCCTTGACTAAGGATTTTGGGATGAATCAGACAGCCCCTCCCTTAGTGTGGAAACAGACAAGTAAACAAACAGTTGCCAGCAAGCTCAGGGTATTGTGAGAGTACCTGATGGGTGTGTGTGTTAAGTGGCTCGAAGTTCAAGAGTCTGTTTACCTACAGAGTTGGATGTGCTTGGCCCCTTACTTCAGTGAAGCCTACATTCTACTGCTTCAGCTCTTTGGCCTTTCCTGTGCTTTTTTGCCTCAGCCACATAGCCCTGGGCTAAACATAAGCTAATTTGAAGTCCCTACATTGGGCTGTATCTCACCAGTCCCTGTCTGACCAGTAAAACTTGTGTTGACAGCCCTCTCTGTTCCTGCCACTTCAGAGCCCTGAGCCACCTTGATGTCCTTGATGTCAGATTGTCTTATTTTAAATAGAATTGCATTTAGAGACTAGTTTAAGAATAGTTGATGCAGATTTTATTAATTCTTAATTTTTGACAAATTCTTAAAACTGAGAAAAGATTTTTTCTTTATTTTGGCTTGTTTGTCATACATATTTTGGGTGGGGGAGGGGGCATTCCTAAGAAAACTAGCACAGGAAGTTCAATGTTGATGTGCTAACATGTTCTGAATCTTAAGGTACCAAAAGTGCATTCAGAGTACAGGTAGATAAAGTAGCACTGCTATAATTACAGAGAAACAGCAGTTTCTTTTTAAGCCGTCCTCTTTCAAGAGCTTACAATTTTCTGTATAACCCAAACATTATCCCTTCGATAGGTATGTTTATTCTTGCTCTTGATTCTGTGTTACTATAAAGTTTGGTTAAAAAGCAAAGATACTAACTTTGTATCCTCCATGCAAAGAATGTTCACATTTGTATTTTTTTTGTGAAACTCAATTCCATACCCATAAGCCTGCCTTAGTTTGAAAAATAATATATTTTTCTACGAGGAGTATCTTTGACATTGTGTGTGTAGAAAATCAAAACCCACAAGTATGGCCTGGCCAGTGGCTCAGTGGTTGTGCATCGACCTAGGATCCAGGAGATCATGGTTTGATTCCCTGTCAGGTTGCAGGCTTGATCCCCAGGCGGGGTCTTGTAGGAGGCAGCCAATCAATGACTCTCATCTCTGATGTTTCTCTCTCCCTCTTCCTCTCCCTTCCTCTCTCTCTGAAATCAATATAAATATATTTTTAAAAACCACAGGTATGGCATTCATTGTCTAGAACATTAGATGATCAATTCCTGATGACTCTTAAATTTGCACAGAATATTAGGTGACAGCTTACTTTGGCTGTCTGCTGTCGCGGGCGACTGGGCATTCTCCATCCCTTGGGTCACTCGAGGATAAAATGACCCATCTCCCGGGCCTGATGAGGAAGGAGCTAGAATTTGAGAAGTATTTTCTATGAAGGGCAAATAAGCTATCCGTAGTGAATGATTTTAGCATGCATAGAAAACATCTTCAGCTGTACTAAATATAACACTGTTGTCTCTGGGAATGTCTCTGCAGTAATTACTCGTCCTCAGTTGACAGCAGAGGCATGTAGCACAGGTGAGCAGGCTTGGGAGAGCCAGGCCACAGTTCAGAGCCCAGTCTACCAGCTACTGTGTGCCTCTGGGCAGACTGCTTTCTGTTTTGTCCTCTTTGTTACAAAAAAATGAGGATAATACTAGTACCCACCTAACAGGGCTGTTGTGAAGATAAGATGAGTTAACACCTTGCTGACCGGCTGTTTCAAGCCAGAACTCAAGCCAGAGGTAACTGATCTATGTTTCTATCTCTCTGTTCCTCCCTTCCACTCTCTCTAAAATCAATAAAACATATTTAAAATAAATAAACGAATAAATAAATTCTCTTGTTTCAGAAGGAGTCACAGAATAGTCAAGTCACTTTCCCAAAGTCACGAAGTTAAATGTTTGCCTAGTTCTGTCTGACTGTAAAGCTCAGATTCTTTCTTACTATCCAGTACTGCCTTCAAAAATGTTGACTATCAGAAAATGATTCCAAAAAAATATTTCAAAGGGTGATTGCTTCATGGTTAGTTAGAGTTATGAACAGTAATAGAATTATGATATTAAGGAAGCATGCGGCCGCTTTGACCCTGAGAGAGACTCTGGACACTGATGCTGGTCACGCGAGAAAGCTGAAGAGAAATATGCATGCCAGTGTCTGTTGAATATGTCATTGTCGTTGCCCCCGTCTCTAGCTGGATGGATGTACTGTTTTCTGAACTGAGAATGACAGTATTTTGGCTGTCAAAGTGTTATATTATTTTTTAGTAGAAACTGTACACATTTCCACAATGGCATCCTGATGGACTGATTTGGACTTCTGTGCTTTTCACACACTTTTGTTTCCTAGAATTAATCGACTGCTGTTTGAGCACCTTTTCAGTTCTCTGCCTCAGAGAAGTGTCCTCCTCTGCTTCCCAGTCTTCAGCATTTACGGTTTCATGTTTGTGAGGTTTGTGTGGAGTATAATTAGGATGTTCTTAATTCTGCTGCTGTTTATTCCTTCCATCTTCTTGCTAGTTTGTCACACTATTTTGGAAACTTTAAGGGCATGTTACTGGAACCATGATAAAAGCCTAGATAGATCATTGGTTATAAGAATTTCACGTGCAGCAGAATCACCTGGAAGGCTTGTTAAGACACCAGCTGCTAGGTCTTGTCCCCTAATTCCCGATCCAGTAAGTGGGCTGAGAGCCTGAGATTTGCTCTCTTGAGTTTCCTGGGTGGTGCTGATCCTGCTGGTTTGGGGACCACACTTTGAGAAGCAGTGGCTTAGATCAGGCCGTGTGTCCTGGGAGTGTATGGTGATGTTTTACTGCTGTTTATGCAGAAAGGGAACTGTTTCTGCCTTAAACCTAAGCCCTAACTATGCGAAAGGGTGTTTGTGTGCTGACCTGTGATCATGCGGCACAAAACAATAACAGATCCTGTTAGAGGCGACAGAAATGAGGAAATGGTTAATAAAGTCTTAATTGAAGTCATTATGTATACATTTTGATAGCTTATAAGTTTCTTGCTCAAACTTTTATTTGAATCTCACATAGAGTACCTGAAATGAATAGTTGCTTCCAGAGAACAAATGTTTATTAGAAAAGATGTAAGCTGGGTATAGTGGGGATAGCAGTTTCCACCTTGCCTCCTCCTCAGTGATCACTGTGAGATCCATCTGAAAGGGGTGAGTGTGCTCTGCAAACAAGCAATCATGATGATGACTGTGATGTACCGTACTCCTGGGCAGGGGTTCTCAGTGCTTTCACCATCTTCTTCTTGTTTTCAGGTATTCTCAGAATCTGGGAAGGTAGGGGGGCGGTATTATTAATTATATCATAATTATTCCCTGTGACTTCTGTCACAGCCTCACAGACCTCAGTTTGCCAGGCTTCTTTGTCCTCAGAGGTAGTCACCAGGCAGGGGATTCCTAGGTAGTAGCTCACTGTCCATAAGGGCTGAGCTTGGTCAAGTCACCCCTTCGGTGTGGGCCTCCTCCCTCATCCGCGAAGTAGAATCAGCACCTCCTCTACTACTAGTCTTAAAACAGTTATGAGGCTAAGACGAGAAACCAAATGAAACACTTCAAAGCCTGTGTTACAGGGGGCAGTTAGTAATAATGAGGAAGTAACCCTCAAAGACAGGAGGCATGTTCTTTTGTTATTTCTGAGCATCGAGTTTATTGGTGCAGGTGTCACTTTCTTTCCCTCGTCTCGTCTTGTTTCTTTTACATAGAGTACATAGGGAAGGGTAAGTTTTACTGAATGGGTTGAAAACAAGAATGGGATGTCTTTTAGGGTATCTGTGTTGTTTTTTGTTTTTGTTTTTTCTTTTAATGTGGGTGTTTTTTGTTCCACTAACTGTTTTCCACTGGCTTGTAATTCTTGCCTTCAAGTTTTCTCCCTGTCACAACTGTGTCTCCCTTAAGACTTCATATAATCACCCTGCTGCTACTCCTTGAGCCAGCCCTTCCGGCTACCCTGCCTGTTTAAAGTTCAGGGTCAAAATTGTGGCATACAGTTTCTGAGAGATTACCTAGGCACCAATGAATTTCAACAAATTTAATAGATGTTTTTCTTTAGTGAATGCAAAATGTAGGCCAACTGAGAATTTTACTTGATTTGGGTTTTTTCCAACATGTTTATCTTATTAAGTTACAAAATATTTCTTGTTAACTCTTTTCTTATGTGTTCTAGTAAAATTTCCTAAACTCAGTAAAACTTCCTTATTATGATACTGTTAGGGGATAATGTCTTCATTTTGGGTTGTCACATTGAAAGAAACGTATTTAGGTGTCTAACCTCTTTGCAACATTGTACTTAAGAGATGTGTGGTATGGCAGGATCTGAGGCAAAATGTGGCGTGCTGCCCACTGCATATGGATACTGATAAACTGCCCAGACAGATGGAGTTGACAAATATTCCTAGTTTCTGCACAGTAGCATTCTTCCAGCCAACAGTTCAGTAATAATCCATTTCTGTCTGGACAGAAGATTACACATATGTAATGTATAGTTTGTCTGTTTTTATAAAAATTTGTAAACAGAAAAGTAAAGTGCTGGCACTGGTAGTAAGAGGGTAACTCAAATATGCATTATGTTTGTGACAAAGATAGAAATCATTAAGCATGCCAAAAATGGTCGATCTCTAGCCTCAGCTATAGCCTCCTTAGATTTGACCTGCTTACTGTGTATTTGATTATGAATAAAAACAGAATTAAAGAATATTTATGAACTACAGATTATATGTTATGATTGAAGATTATGTCTAGAGGATATTTGTAACTATGGAAGGTATTTTATTGATTTTCTTGTAACATAATTATTCCACTTCTGTACATTTAATTTTCAACTATCTTTGGGAATACATTATATGCAAATGTACAGCATTTGACAAAATTCCCTAACAGCACTGAAGAAAAGAGTCTATATATTGTGTGTAAGTATCATAACTTTGATAAAAATTTCTATCTTTTTATCAACCTTTAAAAAAATTAAACTGAAAACAGAGGAAATCGAAGGAGAGGATTGTAGTTACTGGTTCATTGCAACTTAATATGCATCATCCTATTTAGTTAAGCATCATGTACCTACTTAGGCATGAAATAGCTATTTTTTTCCTAATTTAAATCTGGAAATTTTCCATTGTAGAACAGCTTGAATAGTCTTTGTTGTAAATAGCCCCTGGATTTTTTAAGTATTTGTTTTCAGAAACAATGAAGGTCATCTTGTGTCCATAGAGACCACATGCACTTTCCTCATTATTCCCAACATTATTTCTGTAATGGATAGAGGCATTTACAACATTTAAACACAAAAAGTATTTTAGAAAGTCACCTTTAAACATTACCATGGAGTAGATAGTGACTGAAATCCCTTACTCCATAGTTTCCCCAAACAAATTGATATTAGAAAATTAGTAACCTTTCAAAATTGTGTCTATTGGTGTTTTTGGTAGTTCTGTAGGGTGCGTGTGTACATACGATAGGCATGCTTATGTATGTATTTTGTGTATGTATGTTCATTTCTTGGAAATCCCTGTGATATAATAGTGTTTTTTTTAAGAAACAGTAATTTTACATGTTTTAGATTAATGTAAATCTTGGTTTCAATGGAATGCAGGTTAATGTATTTTGTCTACCTAGTCTTTCAGGAACATGGTGTGGGAAACAAAAATGGTTTCAGTGTATCACTTTATAAACAAAGCCAAAGTCATGAGTTTATTCCTTGTATTATCTACTTTGCTTTGTTCATTTCCATGCACTGGACATCCCTAGCTTAAATCAGCTGGGGACAGGGGAAGAAAGCATTAGACTCCTCCTACATCAGGGTACAGCCACTGTATTAGCAGTCTGAACTAGGATACTTTTGTTCACGAAAGAAGTCACTTCTTATAATAATATAAGGGAAACAGGCATAAATTGGGACTTTGAGGGCAGCTGTATAGTCACCAGTCATTAGGATTGTTATTCTAGTGTGTTTATTATTTTGAATCTCTAGGTTTAGGGAGAAAACTCATTTTTGCATGTAATAAATAGAAAAATGTGTCTTCCGGTGGAATAACTGGGAAATACTTTAATGCTGCACATTTGCCAAGATAAACTTATAATGCGTATTTTCTTTTTTCATTAAATTGTTTAGGAAAAATTGTGATTGGTAAACCACTTACTGTCTTTACAATTAATAGCATTGACTTAACCATTTTTGTTCCAAGATGTCACAGAAGCCATTCAGCGCTGAAGAACCTAGAACTCAGTGGATGAAGATGGTGACTGGCAACGTTTGTCTTTTCCTTCTGTGAGCTTGTTGTTCAGGAAGTCTGTGGTTGTAAACATCCCCGACTGGAAGCTGTAAAACATAACTAAGCTTTCAGTCAGATGTTTGCTGCTACCGGCTTTTTACAGACATCATTTTGGTGTAATTATGCCTGAGAAGTGGAATTGGAGAGGCTATGAATGTGTGGGAACCGCCAGAGACCTTTAGGTTCCCTCATTGACTGCTCTATGCCAGAGGATGTGTTCTGAGAGTTTAGTGCTATGCTGGGCGCTGTCCTGACAACAGGATATCCTGTCGCAGATGCCAGCTGAGCTTCCCAGACGTCACATGCTTCTGCTGGGCCTTAGAAAATTTCATTTTCCCCCACTGTGGTATCTTATTTCTGTTTTTGCCCTATCAGTGGACTTTTAATTCTCTGTTGCTTTTCCTTGTAGGCTGCAGTTTAACTTTCTGGCAGTTCCGGAGTCTATTTCCTCCTTTAGAAATTCTGTGGAAGTTCTGGAGAATAAATTTACCACCACCACCCAGCAGCATACGACGTAGAAATTTCAGTCTTCTCTATAGGGAAGAGGCGTGTGTGTAGACTTGGGTCTCCCTCCTCTCAGTGCTCCTCCGCCCCCCAGCTTCCTGTTCTGCTCACCCTGAATGATGTCACAGCTCCTAATCAGACCTCTTCTCCAAAGAATTACACAACTTCGAAGCACTGAGCCTGTTTATAGCATTTACCATTGGTTACATTTGACTTAGTTTATTAAATATATTTTCCCAAGTAATTTCAGGTTGTAGCTTGCCTTTTCTCTTTCTTAGTAGAGCATGGATGCCTGTGGGCAGGTGTACCGTGTCTCCTGTGTTTCTCCAGAGCTGAATAACACAGGGCTTTTCTCATAGATGGCATTCAGTGTGGGTGAGTGGATAATGTATAATTTTATAACAGCTTTTTTCTGAGTTTTAAAAATGTCTTATTTCATTTTGTCTTTTAGACACTGGGAAACATTTCTATTCTAATTTTTTCTTCAATAAAGCATTGCTACTTTTATAATTATTATTAAATTACTACTCATCATTCTGCATTAGGTTCAGTGCATAATTAAACCAAAAGGTAAAGTTCTTGCTAATCTAAATTTTATACACATCTCTTCCTTGATTAGAGTGCAAGCTTTTTTGAAGGCACGGATGTAAGTAAAGCACGTTGCGTGTAGAGGACTCTAATAACAATTTAATTTTAGTATATCAGTGTCTACTATTTCCTTTTATTATTTATCCAGGTGAGCATATGGCAGTTTGGGTCATAATGTAGCTACTCTAAATGCATCTGTGCTACAGGATTGATTTTTAAATGCTCCTTTGTTAGAATGGTAGTTTATAAGACTTATTTGGTCAAGAGTGGACAGAAAGAGAGTAGTTACTTCAGACACAGGTAGCTTTGAGACTTGTAAGTATAATCTTCATGCCTGCTGGTTAATGTGCATCAAGCAACCCTTCCTACTGAATTCTTAACAAAGCAGATTTATTGTATATTCTGTGACTCTATGTATAGCACATTAGGAAGCCCTCGATTCCAGATAGTGAATAGATAGAGCCATTTCTGAAAGCCCAAGAAATGATCCCTGGCAAAGGTAGAAAGAATTCTCTGGTTATAGGATTATTTTGTTAGATCGGGTGACAATGTTTACTTGCAGTGAAAAAGTTGGTTATATAGCTTTAAAAGTCAGCAAGATGGATAGAAACTGCCTAGTGTAGTAATTTGCACAGCTGAATTTGAAAGGTAGCCCAGATCTAAGCTAAAAATGGGTAGGTATTCTGCATAAAGCTGTTATGCTCTGCCAGCTAGTCCTGTTATCCCCAGATGCTGCGGGATTACTGGAACGTGTGTTACGTAATGTTTATTCTGTATTATTCTGCCCTAATGAGGTGGATCGGAGACCATGTCAGCTTTAATTCTGGATGCCCATGCCTCACTGTGCTGGAGTACAGCCTTGCAGTCATTTGCAGATGACTCCTGTGTGGGTTAATTTTGAAGCACCGCACACTTCCCATTGGCTTGCAAATTTAGCAATTGATTATCTAGAATGAATGCCTTAAAGTGTTAGATCATCAGCATTTGCCAGTAAACTGTAACAGCTTGTTTCCCCATCCTGTATTAGTGTTTAGGAAGAAGCCTGTGGCCTTGATTGACAGGTCACAGAAAGCTCAGAAATCCTTTACTATTTAAGGAGATTTTTTAAACCCAGTATTAAAAGTAAATTATTTTTAGTTACTGAAGTCATTTTGAAAATGACAGGTTTTTTCCTTAGTATTTGCTTTGAGATTACTTAGGGATTAGTTTTTTTATGAAAACAACTACAACATTGTGTCTTCAAGTTCATTTCCAATTAGATACACTTGTGTACAGATACTCTATTAAAATTACATTGTTGGATGGGTCCTCATTGGTCTCAGTGTCTGAGTCCCTTCTATATCATCAGAGGCTTGGGGTGACCAGAAGTGGACAGTGAACCTTAAACCCCAGCATGCCTTCCTTGTCACATGTAGTGCATTCTGGTTCTGACTCCCTTTCACTCCTCTGGTTAAAATTTCATTCACTGCATGAAAGTGCTTGTATTTGCTCTGTGTATTCGGGGGGGGGGGGGGGGGGGGACGGGACACGACTGTAAGTTTGAATATCAATCTGAGCTTAAAACTTTTTAAAATTATGCTGTTTCTGATTGTCTCTGCCACAGTTTCCCCAGCCTGGTTAATTATAGGTGAACATATGATAATATGTATTAACACTGCCTTTTTTAAAAATCTAGTATATTATAAACCTCCTAATACCTGAATGTTCATTGCTGTCTTTGCGTTGGCTTTCAGCATATTTGGTGAGACAGCCCACTAGTTTTCAAGTATTAGTGCGTATCAGAGTTACTTGGAGGGCTTATTTATTAAAACACAGCCTGCTGGGCCTGCAAGAGTTTCCCATTCTGCCCTAGGTCTGGGACAGACTTGAGAAGGTGCATTTTCTTCCCAAGTTGCCAAGCGCTGCCGATGCCGCTATTCTGGACCCATGCTTTCAAAACCATGGAGCTCATCTTACAACTTTTCCATGTTCGGTATTATGTCCAATTAGTGACTGAAGAAAAGTACATAAAATCCCCAACTTGAAATACATAGTAATCCTGAAGTTGGATTTTAAAAAGGTTTGTTGGAAGCCTGAGACCCTCTTTTCTCCCAGAGATAGTATCATTTTAATTGTCTAGCACACAAAAAACCTATTTGAGTAGATTTACAAAGAAAAGCAGAAGAAAAAAAATATTGCAGTAGGAGTAGCTGAAACAGAGAAACAATATACTTATGCGGGGGGGGGGGGGGGGCACACAAAAGGTGTGTGTGTATTTAAATCTTGAGAGCTGATGCTTCAGGAAAAGCGGAGGGAAGGGGTGAGACGCCAGGTAGAGACTTGGGAGGTTCCCTAGGTTCAGGATGCCTGTGAAATTCCAAAGATTATTTTAGAGTTTTCTGACAGTGGCTCTTATGTTTAATTTTACTTCCAGATTTGAAAATTTCTTTCTTGACGCAAGTATCTTGATAGGACCACTTTTAATGCTTAGTAGAAGTATTTGTGGTAATGTGTTTTAAATCAGAGGAATGTAGAGAGAGAAGGGGTTTCTGGGAGGCAACTAAGACACTTTGGGCCGTAGAAGGTGGAAAGAGCAGAGAGGGTGGTGAGGGTGTTCCTCAGGTACAGTTATCTGAATTATGAGTGGGGGAGGAAATGGGGAGAGGCAGCTGGAGGGCAAGAGCAATGAGGAAAAGAAAGGTCACAGCTAAGCTTGGAGCTCCTCAGAGATGTTTATGAACTTTGTCTTTTACCCCAAACAAGAGTCGTCTTAGTGAAGCAGAGGGGGTGGGTGATGCTATTGGCCATCAAACAGCTCCCTACAAACACAAGTGCAGTGGTTCTAAAGAGGGATCTAGGAAGGTGAAAGGCTGTGAAACCAGCCACGTTTAGGTCCAGAACGTTTACAGAATGTCTACATATATTGCCATAAATTACTACAGTGAAAAAAATGCCACTCCTGCCTTTTCCTTGGATTCCCAACTTTGTCTCAAAGTAGCTGTCAGCTTGACTTGTGCCTCATTTATGTGAATCACAGTAACTGGTCTTTTTTCAACATTCTATAAAGTTATCTTTAAAATACAATAATTTATCATATGCACCTTAATATAAATTCAAGTCTTGCGTAAAAGACCAATATAAACATAGTAAAGCGTTTTGTAAGTTCTGCTTTAGACCAAGTTCAGTTCATGTAAACATCCTACACTCAGCTGTAGTACATGGATTGGCTGGGAGGTGGATGTTTACTTCAGCTGTCTTGGAATGTCAGCCGTTAACACTGATACAGGATTTGGCAAGAAGAGCATACAGAGGCTTGGTTTTTAATGTAATTACCGTTAATTTAAACTGTCCTATCTTTTTATTGGTGTTTTTCTGTCTCTAACATGACACAATACTTTGCATATTGGGACAAAAGATTGTCCTTATTTGGTGGTTGGGTCAGATTTGTAGGCACCCCTGTGTGCTTTAGCAAGCATGGGCTTCGACGTCATACATATGTAGCCATCTGGGTTCTGTCTATGAATATGCTAAGTGATTTGGAGGAGGGAAAGGAACTCTTGTTTCACACCTCGGTGCTTTTCTTATTTGCAGAATAGGTACAGTACCTACTTCACTGGACTGTGGTAAGAATTGACCTATATGATGACAGTAAAGTGGCTCATCAGTCGGTGCCGTCACATTAAGTGCTCAGTAAAAGCCAGCTGTTATTAATGCCTCCTGCAGTGTTCAATAAGTCATTGCTGTCACATTTCAAGCAGATATAACTTGTTTTTATTTTAGCAGTAAAGATGGTGGCACCTTTCTGATGTAATGGAAATGGTTTGGTCGTGGATTCCACCGTGACTTAGTGGTAGAGTTTGAAGCCCAGCTTCTTGTACTCTTGTTCCAGTTCCACCACTTGACTAGCTACAACTTTGGGGAATTTATTAATGTCCCTCTGCCTCAGTTTCCGCAATCTGCCAAACTGGGGTGATAACAGTACCTACCTAATAGGATTGTTATGAAAGTAAATGAGTTAATACCAGTAGTGTGTTACAATAATTCCTGGTACATACTAAGGTGTTGATAAGTGGTAGCTATTATTATTTTAAAAACATGTTTGTCATCTGTTATTTTTTCCCAGAGTTTAGTTGTACCATACATTTCTAAATAACTTAAAGAATTTAAGTTATTGGTTTAAATGATACTTTCATATTTTGTGCTTTTATTGAAAATACTTAAAATTAATTTTCTTTAGCTTTGTTTTTCAATTCCATGAAATCAGCTTTACTTTTCATATTTTTAGTAACACATCCACATTCTGTGTAAGTAAAAAACAAAACAATAACCAAAAAACCAAAATTGCTTAACAAGTACCCATCATTTTAGCAACTTGGAAGGGGGCTCTGACGTTCCATGTTTCTCCTGGGGAAGGTGTCTGCATGTTTTAAGAAATTCACAACTAAATAACAGTGTGAGATGAAAACATGGAGGCTTGTTCTCAAAAGGTGAGTGCTAGTTTTCTAATTGTATTTGGTAAGTAAATTAGTTTTTCATTATTTTCTTTGTTATTAAATGGGAGCCCAGCCAGTGTGGCTCGGCCATTGAGCATCAACCTAGGATCCAGGAGATCGCAGTTCCATTCCCAGTCAGAGCACATGCCCAGGCTGCGGGCTTGCTCCCCAGTCAGGGGCGTGCAGGAGGCAGCCGATCAATGACTCTTTCATCATTGATATTTCTCTCTCTCCCTCTCCTTTCCTGTCTCTGAAGTCAATAAAGATACATTTTTTTAAAAATGGGAACTGTTTTATTATGTTCTTGGGTGCAAAACATATTTCAGTAAATTCCACATGTTCATTGGAAACTTGTTAAGTACTTAAATTATTTTATAACTTATAATACTTCAAGAAAATTATCACAATGATTAGGGAAGCATCATGTAATGTAAAGGTAGTTTTATGAAACGTATTTTTCAAATTAAGCACATTTGGGAGTCCTTATCAACTTACCTTTGAGCCTCTGAATAAAATGCAGAAAGTTTCTTTCATATTCTCTGATACAAAAAAATATTTGCATATTGTGTGGTTTAGGCTGTCAAATAGCCTATAGGTTAAATTACTAATTCAAGTGTTTTTTAACCTGTTGCTCTTTTTTCTTTTGTTTAATGGTCATGTGTTTATATCTTTATATTACATACATTCCTGATAATACAATGGGGTCTTTGATTATGTGGGTTATCAGCTTTGTCTCACTTTGTCGCTTCAGAAAAGCTATACATTAAAGTTGAGTTAGAGTATTTCTCTTGTTTTAATTAATACAGTAAAACATTCTAAGTTATACTGAGCCCTTATAAGAAAATGCATATCTTGATTTCTTTAAAAACTATACATTTATCAGGAATGTAATAGAAATTTATTTTCTGATGAACATGTGCTTATCAGTTTAAAATGTCACAGAATTTGGGTAAATGTTAAAATCTCACCATTTCTCCCAATTGCCATTTGTTATTTAGTTGGTTAGATTTCTTTGATAATATTTGGATATATTCTGAAACAGTTTTCTGTCTTTTGAAGGTTAGATATCCTTACAATTTTGTAAGCATTTGGCATAAATTATTTAACTTCTCCCTGTTTCATTATATCTATCTCATTTCATTGATTCCCAATAGTAGAATTTTATGGTTCCAAACAAATGTCTTCTACAGACTTCAGTAATTTAAAACGTCAGTTAAAGTGGGGAATCCGATATATGAGAATTTACCTTTTAGTTCTATTTATAGGTGATTCTTTTTGATAAAGGTCAGAGCATTTATTCAGTACAAAATAGTATGCAAAATTACAAAAAGCAATAATATGATCTCTTTTATTGTTAATGGCTTAATATTAAGATGTTTTAAAAACTAGAAATATGCTAGTATCAAATTCTGGATGAAAATGAAAGGGTGTTTCAAAAATAAAATAAAATGAAAGGTTTTTGTGTATTTTAACTTATAAATCTTCACAGAGCTACCAGTCAGTATATTATGAAACCAACAACAGTTTCACATTTAGCATTTTTATATGTATATAAATTAGGATTACTTTTTTATTAGCCTTAACTTCTTTTAATTTTATGGAAAAGAACCAGTCCCAAAGGTATTTTTATAATTTAATACACATTATTCCTGTGAGGCTGAGCAAAACTGTTCCAAGAATCCAGATCTTAGCAGTAGATCCTGTTCTGCTACTAACTGTTGGTACTAACCAGATGCAGTTATAACTGGTTTAAAAGTGCTGGCCTTTCCTTACTTAATTCAGAGTGGTTCTTAAAGACGCTTCAGCTATTTGCCCTCCTGTTCAGTATTTGTCCTGCTGTAGAAAAGTATTTAAAAACAGGGTTTGGACTGTTTGTGTTTTTAAAACTAGTTGGAGAAGGTTTCTTTGCTACTTGTCCTTCATGCAAATTTGTAAGAGCTCAAGTTCCCCAGAAGAAAGGGGTTTTGTAAGGTTTCTTTGATTGAAAAAGTATTGAAAGTCCCTAAAGGTATACAGTTGCCTTAATTTTGACCTGGTAAGTTTTCCTTATTCTATAGGTTATCTGTGAAAACATTTGTTTGGGGCATCCTGTTTATATTTAACAATCACTCGCTTAAAACAACCATCTTCTCTGTGTATAGTCAGTGGCACAGAAAGACTGCATGTTAACCAGAATACTGAGTTGCTTTTGAGTCAGGGTGTGAGTATGAGTGAGAAATACAGTTTGGGGATGGGTATTAGCAAATCCTTCATTTGCAGATAGCTTTCTAAAAGTTCAGTCTTTTATTCTGTACTGTTTAGAGTAAAATGTGCAGGTCCCTTTTTCCCATTCACGCACCACAGCCCTCCCTTCTGTTACACTAAACTGTTGGCAGTGATGCTCCTTCCAAACTCTTGTGTTTTTACACGCACGTACCCAGCTGATACGGGTGACGTTTTTTGTATCATCAGGAAATCATACTCTGTATATCTTGTACTTTTTCAAGCATTTTCGAGAACTTTCCATATTTAGGCATCAAATTTTAAAATTCCTTACATAAATGTACCATGACATATTTCTTTCCCTGTTGTAGACCCATAGGTGGTTCTGATCTTTCACTATTATAGGCAGTCCTGCAAAATACAAATATTTTGGTGCATAGGTGTGACTATTTCTACAGGACAGTTTATACAGGTATAATTGCTGTGTCAAGGAACATGTCTATTTAAAATATGGATAACCCTGTCTGGTGTGGCTCGGTTGGGTGACCTCTGTACACCAAAAGGTCACCAGATCAATTCCTGGTCAGGGCACATTTTGGGCTCAACTCCTGGTAGGGGGGCATTCAGGGAGTGACCTATCGATGTTTCCCTCTCACACAGGTGTTTCTCTCTCTCCCTCTTTCTCTCTCTCAAAATCAATAAGAAAAAATAATTAAAATATGGATAGATACTGCTAAATTAATTTCTAAAGAATCCTGTGCCAGTTTATACTTTGATTAACAATATAGGAGTATGTTTCCTCATGTCCTTGCCCCAGGGTGATTTCAGTCTTGTTCATTTTTGCTTAAGATTGCAAAATACTGTATCTTTTTTATTTGCATTCCCTTGTCTAAAGGTGAAGTTAGCATGTTTCATATATTTATCGGCTTCTGTCCTTCATTGTTATCTGTTTGATTGCATGTTCATATTCTTTGCCCGTATTTCTTTAGATTTGTTATTTACACTTATCGCTTTCTAGTGACTCTGAATACATAGGATATTTTTTCTTTCTGTTTTATATGTGTTACAAATATTTCCTCCTAGTCTCTTATGTAATGTAATCTTTTGTGGCTTCTGGGTTTTGTTGTCTTTTTTTAGGAAGGCCTTTTCTACCCTCAATATTATATTATACATTATCCTAAGTATATTATATTTTAATGTTTTAAAACTGTGTTTCATCAAATCTAAGAAATGCTACTAATTATACAACAGCAGAATTTTATATACTTAAGAAGGAGAAAAAATCTGGAGAAACAGTGCTTTCTTACCATTTCAAATTTTAGTTACTTAAAGAGCTTTTTTAGACATTTATTTAGACCACTTTTTTTAAATCCTAAAACTTATATAAAAAGGAAAGTCTGTTTTATCAGTTCTTTGTGTTAACAGTCCTTGGTCTTTGGGTGTTCCTCTGAACTTTCCATTCATTTGAACATCTTTTATTATTCATAAATACCACAGTGTGTGTGAAATATCTGTTATGGTACAGAAATTTATCTAGGTACCGTTATGTATGTTCTCATCTAGCCTTTGCAGCAGCTCTTCGGGGTAACTGGTTTTAGTGCATTTTGCATTTGAGGAATCTGGAACTCAAGAGAAGTTTAGTTGCATGTACTCACACAGCAGTTAAAGTGGTGACGATCCCTGGCTTCAGAGGCAGTGCCCTGGACACCTTCAGCGGCTCATGTCCAGGATGTGGGCCCATGTCATTTGTGGAGATTAAAAAGTAAATACATGGGAGAAGTCCACTCTTATATATAGTCAGTCTAGAATGGAACATCTATAATTATTTTAAAGTGTGAGATTCTGATTTTCATACCTTTTCAGAACCAGTGAATGATTTGCTTCCAAATAAATGTTTACTTTTGGCCTGTCTTACTGATAAGTTTGCTGGTATGTTTTGGCTTCTGTCAGTTTTCATATTGTTAAGAGTTTTAGAATCAGTAGGATTTATAACTAGGTTCTTCACTTCAAGGTGAAAAATAAACACAGTGATACCAAGAAAAGAGCATAGTACCCACCGTTTGTGTGTGAAACCTGAACCAGAACAGGAGGTGATAGGCGCACACTAGACTTGAGCAGTTACCACATTAGAATCCCAGTCAGTGTTAATAGTTGTCCACCTTGAACTTTTAAAGTAAAGTATGTTTTTTAAAACTGCATGTACAATAAGAATGATAGTGTTTTTATTATGACCCTGAGGAAGTCATTCAAACTTACTTTCACATAAGCATTCAAACATTTAGCTTCAAACTGAACAGACGACATAAACAGTTTGCACTGTTTTGCTTATGTGTGACAATGATTGACCGTATCTCCGGCAGCTCAGACAAGGCAGACAAAAGATGTCCAAGGGCCAACATCAGAAAACACTAATCAGAGGGCTTAGAAAATGTAATATGGCCGTGCCAGACACGGCAGTGGAACTAAGGGTTAGAGAGATTGCTGCGGGGAGGCCAGAGGACAAGTCTTTCCTATAGTTGTGTCCAATACCCTGGGACTGGGGTGCAAGTCTTGTATTTACTTCTGTATGTGCTTAGTTGAGCATGTGGGCAGCAGTGTTCATAAAAGCTGGCAAACCTGTTTTACTTGTTTCTCAGTCTTACATATCATTGCTTGTGAAACACTGTTATTTATAGTAAATATCTTGTTTTAAACATAGGCTGACCTATTAAATCTCATGTCCTGTGCTGCACTCAGCTAATGACTTCACCCTCTGGTAAGTTGACATGTGATTTGAGATTGCTCTTGGTGCCAATGGAGTGTTTGAAGGAGTTAAAGGGAAATGGCAGAAGACAATAACATTTTCAGGACATGGTGATCATACAACAGACAGGCCTTGAGAGAAGAAAGCATGTAGCTCAGTTTTTATGTCACCTTTGGCTAATTCCTGAAGCTCGCTGGCCTGTCACTCCTTGTACATAAATGAGGACATTGTAGCCTTAATCCCTCTCCCTCTGACTCCAGCCAGTGTTCTAGTTCATCGCGTGCTTGTATTTATTTGTGTGTGGCAGTAGAGCACAGTACTTAGCAGAGGGAGTTCAGGTTAAACCCCTGGACCCATCTGTGAAATAGGCTTCCTAGCTCCTACATTGTAATGAGAATTTAATTAGGTAATCCAGGTAGCACTCAGCACACTACCTGGTACCTGCTAAGCACTCTGGAAGTACCCCATTCTTCCAAGCACTGTTGTGATGTCAAGTCTTAATAGTATATGGATGCTCTGAGCTCGAGCTGAAAGCTCCTCCGACTAGGGCATGATATTCTTGGTTCAAAGCCTTACGAGTGGACTCTGGGACTTGAAGAGCAAGAGCCGTGACCTGACAAAATGTAGGAGGCAGGCCGAGACCTCTACATGAAGCCAAGACCCTAGACAGTGGTGCAGCCTCGGGAAGGGGGAGCAGAGGTCTGCACAGGAGCTGCAGGGCAGGAGCAGGCATGTCCAGGAGAAAGTCGAGGGTAAGCCACAGTCTTGCTCTCACGTATCCACTTGAAAACCACCGCGAGCCCCCCGAGTGTGCCGGCACAAGGACGTGCTCGCAGCACAGCGAGGAGGAGCTCAGGAGTCTCCTCTTGGGTCTGTATTGAGGGAAAATTTATTCGTGTATTTCAGACATACTCGGTGACAGTCTTTGAAATGTCATAAGAAATAAGCTAGAAACACAGTCTTAGCTCTACATAGAGTTTACTATTTTGTTTTAAATCCACCTACATTTGAAGATACTAACAGTAAGTACAGTTTGTGAACTGCACTGTCTCCTCCATTGGTCATGTTTTGACTCTCCACAATTATCTAAGGCTTATTTCATAACCTTGACATTTATTCACGCAAAGGTTACAGTTTAAACTGGGAGAAAATACGGGTAATAAAACAATTTGACAAAATGTTTGATTTATATGGAATAGCAGAAAAACAACACAGCAATTTGTTGCTTATGATAAAATACAGGGTGTGGCAAAGTAGGTTTATAGTTTGTGTGGAAAAACTAGAGTCTCCAGTAAAATTCGGTCCATGGCCCTTGAACTAAGAATAGTTCTGATATGTGTGTAGTGAAGGATTGACTTAGCAGATTTGGCTTATTCAAGTCCTGTACATTCCAAAGATAAGTCTGGCCCTTGACCAGCTCCTGAGAGTGAACCTCTAAACTCAGAATATCCTGCCTTCTCTGAGTGCCTTTGTTGTCTTGGGGTCTTGCACACCAGATAGTTATGCTAACAGTGGTGGATGGTGGGGGCCTTGCACCACGGTGTCAGCTAATCTCTGGAGGAGCTAGAAGCTGAATAAGGTTAGCCTTGTGAGCGGGCGGTGCCTCTGAGACTGGCCTCCAGTAAAACCCTGGGGCATGAAGTCTCAGGTGAGGCTCCCCACCTGGTAGAATTAAACACCGCCCATGCAACTTCTCAGAGGACACCTGTAAGCTTGTATCTAGTCTCCTGGACTCTTCCCTGGGTGCTTTTTATGTTTCTGGATTTTAAACCGGTATTTGTTTGTTTTGTTTTGCTATAATAAATTGTAACTGTCAGCATAACCATTTTTCTGAGTTCTGTGAGTCACTGAATCAGAGGGTGATCTTGGCGACCCCAACACAACATGTTCAAAGTATTATCTTTAAAACTGTGCAGTAGAGACCCACCCATACGTGTCCTGCGAAGCCTAAGTTAATTTCATATGTTGAAATCATAGAGTTAACATGGATGAGTATTGATATAAATAAATCTCAAACTGTTTTAAGTGAAAAAAGTAACAAGTATAGGACATTCTAATACTGCTTATGTAATTAAGCTATTGTGTGTAAATGTATGTGTAAAACATGAGAAAGATCCCATCAGGAGGCTGTCCACCTACCTCAGGATAGCTGTGAGCTCGGGGAAATGGAATGGGAGGTAAGACTTGTCACATTATCATTCTTAAAAAGAGGTTCGGGGGGGTGGGGAATCAGACCTTATGAAATAAATGAAAATGTGGTTATACTTTACTAATGTTTTTCATTTATTTCCTTAAATCAGCTTAGCTCAGAATTATAAAATAATTGTGCTAAAGACCTCAGCTGCTTCAAACCCCTCTTGTTCTAAGTTAAGAAACTTAGAACCTCCCCCCACTTGGTAGGTGAATTGCCCAAGGTCACGCTGAACTCTTGTTTATTTAAAGAGACCATTTTATAGGAAGTATGTTAGTGCTGGCAGTTTAGTTATTTCATACTGGAAACTTGAAAGCTGATCCTGGAAATGTAAAGACTTGATGGCTATGCTTATGACATACCAAGTTATCTTTCAGTTTTGTGAATCTATACATTGAAGACCATCGAGAAATAGGAAAAAAAGAGAAACTTTCTGAGAATTCATACAACTCTCTGTTATACAAATAGTAAAACATTGCTTCTCAAAGGTTAATTTCCTTCATGCTGGGCCGTGACTTCACTGCAGGTGTGCAGTGGAAGCCATATACTGAATTTTTTTTTTTTTTTAATATATCTATATTGATTTCAGAGAGAGGAAAAGAGAGGGGGGGAGAGAGATAGAAACATCAATGATGAGAGAGTCATTGATCGAGCCCGCAACCCGGGCATGTGCCCTGACCGGGAATCGAACCCCAATCGCCTGGATCCTAGGTTGACGCTCAACCGCTGAGCCACGCCAGGCCGGGCTGAATTTGTATTTTCTTTAAAAAAATTATTTGCTCTTTGTAGCATATAGATCATACAAAGTTTAGTGTTCATTGGTATCTAGGAGATTTTAAAGGCATTAAAATTTCAGTAAGTGCTATTAGGATCTTAAGTAATCAGATAAGAAAGTGGCTTTTAAAATGATTTGTAAACTTAATTAGGGTAAAAAGTGGTCCTACTAATATTAACCACACTGAATTCAAACTTCTATGTGAATTCATATATAAAATTTAATAACACTATTCCTACGGACATTCTGGGAGTCACTGGGAGAGTCAAATGAGATAATAAACTAAAAAAAAACAACACAAAAAAACACACCTCTTTATAAATGTTAAAATACTGTGTAAATGAGTTTTATTTAAAGTGTTACCATGACCCTCCTGACTGGTGACACTCACGTGGACTGAATGTAACTATGAAGGAGAAAGATCATGTGCTCTGTCTGGTTTCCTGAGCCCAAAGGTGAGTTGTGTCCGCTGTACCTAATGGGAGCACCGCTCATCTGGTGGTTTCTTTGTAGCCCTTACCAGGTGAGGTGGGAGATGCGAGGATAGGACGCAGTGTCTGCCCCCTTTCTTCAGTTCAACATTTATTGAGCACCTACTGTGTGTTAAGTGGAGGGAAGCTAAGTACTTAATATATTTATTGTGCTCACATTTGCCTGACAAGGTATTACCCTTGTTTCTCTATGGAAACTAAGGCTCAGATAAGTTAAATAACTTAAAATCTAATAGCATTTGAACCTATTATTTCTGACTTCAAAACATGCTTCACAAAACAACTGACAATACAAGAAATCTAGGATCTGAGTGTTAAAAAGTCTGGCAAAGAGAAATAATACAGGAGACCAGTGAAAGAAGACACTCGTGTGGGTTGGACCAGTTAGGAGAGGCTTCCGAAACAGGTAGGACTTGAAGGAGGCCCTGAGGAGAGCTAGAATTTGGTAGGCGAAGGCGGATGACTCTTAGCAAGGGGACGTCATAACTCTGGCCGCTCTTCACTGCGTTCCCTGCCTCGCCTGCCAGCCGGGGTGTGTCTTGGAGGAGAGCACGCGGGATGGTGGGGAGCAGGGGCGCTCCCGGGAGGCGTGGGGACCTGCAGGAGCCTGGGAATGATGGGAGAGGACTCGTTTCAGAGCACGAGCAAGGCCAACCCCAAGGTCAGCATGAAGCCTGTGACATAAAATCCATAATTTTGTAAACACACCACATCAGAGAACTATTTAAATGTTTTGTGGGTGGCAACTGATTTTTTAAAATCCTCCTTAAAGCAGGTATTAGGGTGGAGCGATGGGTTGGTATTTGGAAACCCTGGGGTGGGGTTCGGCACACCTGGATCCTGCCTTGTCTCTCTACATGACTCACTGATTATATGCACTCACGTGAATATATTGGGCTGCAGCCACCACATTTTTCCTGCCTTTTGGGCTCGGGGTATAAAGTAATGGATATAAAAATACTTTGAAACAGATAAAGATTGGTGTAAATTGTGACAAGTGCCATTTCAAAGCAGCACTGACCCCATTACTATGGCAAAGACTGTAATGAGAGTTTACCATAGCGTGCTCTAATGCTGTTTTAAAGGCTTTCCCTCAAGCTTAAAAGGCTTATAAAATAGGCACTTACGTATTTTTTATTTCTTTGGCATTGATTTTTAAAGAGAACTAAACCATGTCCTTGTAGCCGACTTTCCTAATAAAAGTGGTAACCAGAGCCGAGGGAAGCCTTGTGCTGGACATAAGGCACTGTGAGTGTTGTAACTTGAATTTTCATGTGTTTAATAAATGCAGCTGGTAAACTTCCCTATCTGCACTCTGCTGGTCGCCGCCGTCAGGAGGGCCTGTGAGCTCCAGGTAAGTGTCCCTGCACCTTCGGGTGTGCGCACTGCGCGCGTGGGCTCGCGCAGCAGCGTTCAGCAGTCTCGCCCACATCGCAGCAGCCGGCTCGGTCGGATTCCGCGTCCTGTGGTTGTGTTAAAGCCGTGCCGGGCTTCTAAGATCTGAGCCGTTGAGACCGCTGTCCTGCAGGGCATGAGGCAAGCAAGACGGCCCTCGGCCTGAGGAAAGGCTCCAGCTCCTCCGCTTACACTCGGAGTTAGCCCAGTGGTCTTTAAGTATTATTTGTAGTGGAACTTACTCTTTAGAAAGACATCTTTTCCTAACGCCCAGTGTGGGAGGCCCAGCGGAGCCTACCTGCTAAGCTGCTTCCGGTCTCGCAGCAGCGAGGGGCGCCGTCCACCCTCCTCAGCTTTGCACTGGCCTAAGAACTCTGGGTCCAGCCTTTCCTAGCTCTCCAAAAAGTCCTGCTTTGCAACCCGGTGCCTTTGCTGTCCTATTGGGAATGCCACCCCCATCCTCCTGACGCTTTATTTCAGTGGCATTTAATTGTCTTGATAAGGTCTTTTCCCTGATGCCCTCGTCTGGGCCTCCGGGTCATTCGTTTCCTCCCCCGTTACAGAGGGTGCAGCTTTATGATGATTTACTTGTCTGACTCCCGCGTACAGTTCTCTCTGAGGGCAGGAGCGTATTCTTAATACTGTCCCTCCAATGTGAGGCACATAGTTGGTAATAAAATAATGTTTGATGGCTGGGTGGGCGGACGACGGAAGGATGGGCAGGAGGAAGGAACTTGCCAGTGGACCAAGTGAGTGCAGTGTCCCAGTGCTTTGGACCAAGAAGGAGAGAAGGGCCTGTCGACAACGAGCACCGTCCTCCTGTGGCCGGCGGGTGGGGAACGGGCCTGCGGGCGGAGGACCTGGTGCCGGTTCCCAGAACGCAGCCTCCGCTGGGCCCTGGGGGCCAGTCCAGCGTGAGTCATGGGCCTGCTCCCGTGTCTGGTGCTGTGTATTTATAGCTGGTGCTGGCCGTTTTTCACTTGTTAAATGGCAAAGGAAAACGGTTGCATGAAGGCCGAAAAAGGGACTAATGGAAATGGTTTTAATAATTAATTTTTAAAAGGCTTACAAATGGCAATACAGCTGAGAAGCTATAGAAACATTTAAGCTGAAATTTCAGCCACAGGATGCTGTCTGGATTGCTGCTGCAGTTAAAGGGGGTAATTTAAAAACGGAGGAAGAAGGCTGGTGATGCTAGGTTTGCGTGCAGTTTTTCCTCTTAAATAGCAAACCGTATCCTTGAAAGGAAGACTTTTTTTACATTTGAGAGCTGCAAGGTGGTGAGAGTCAATGAAACGTGGCGTGGAATGACTTGGAAGCAGTGTGGCAATGCACATTCTGTTGTGCAACAGTTTTCAGAATCAGTATTTTAGCTTCTGTTTCCTTATACCCTAGTTGGCATGTTCCCTCAGGTAACTATCAGCAGAAAGTTCTATGAATGTTTTACTTGGGTTTTTCTCGTCCATACGTAATCCCATTAATGGATTGCAATGAACTCTTAATTGATGGTTGACAAAATTATATTCATAAATGCAGCAATTCCTCTATGTGAAAGGGAGTGGAACTTGCATTACTGAGCAACTACCGTGCCCCAAACAAAACTAGTAGGTGCGTTTTCGTGAGGTATCAGGAGACCTTCACAGTGACCCCGGGAGGCCATTCCTGTTACACAGGTGACGACAGGCTTGGGGAGGCCAGGCAGTCCTCCCACCCACGGCATGTCTGGACTCGTGGTTGGACCAGGTCCATCCGACTAAAGTCTCCAAAGGTTCCACTTTACTGAGTTCCTGTGACTGCAAAAGAAACCTTGTCACCAGGTAAGTAGGAGGCCAAGAGAAAGGCCCTTAACATGTTAGCTTCCTACCCCTAGCTCCTTCGATCTTTCTCCCTCGGGGACAGACAAACCTGGGTCGTGGCTCCCCCGTCACTGTTTTATTCAGTGCCCAGACTGGTGTTATAAAAAGATAATTCACATTTGAGTAGTAAAGAGTTTGCAACACCTCATTTCACCTTCATTTACAAAGGAGAAAAGTTAAAAGCCAGATAGATCCGTGACTTACCCAGAGGCACAGCTGATGAACAGCGAGGGGTTAACTGAATCCAGAATCCCTGATCCAGATGCTGGCCACTGCAGCAGGCGAGTGTGGTGTTTCTCCAGGGCGAAGGGCGTTACTCACCAGGCCCGCACCCGCTTTTCCTCTCATCTAAAGAACCTTGTCCTCCCAAGGCGTGACGCCTGGCGGGCACCGGCTCGCAAGCCGCTCCGTCCTGTGGTAGCGATCCGGACGTGCCAATGCCACTGCTCGTGGAGAACAGCGTCCCGCGGGTGGGTGCAGGAGACGCACGCAGTGGTCAAGCCGTCACCTCCTCCCAGGGATGCGGGGCTGGCCCTGCGCACGCCGAGACGGCCCAGCAGGCCCAGCACCGGTGCCCCGGCCCTGCTTTGCTTCCTGTGGCTTCTTGATGTAACTGCTACAAAAGCCCATGAGCTACAAAGACCCGACTCTTCCAGAAGATGGAACTGGAACCGGACGGGGAACTGCATTAGCTGTATTGTCTCATCTTCTCATTTTTTAATTTTTCTTTTTTAACCTTCACCTGAGGATATTTTTCCCACTGGTTTCTAGAAAGAATGGAAGAGGGAGGAGGGGGAAATGGAGGGAGGGAGGGAAAGAAACCGATTGGCTGCCTCCCGCACCCCCCGACCGGGGACGGGGCGCCTGCAACCAGGGTGCGTGCCCTTGACTGGGAATTGAGCCCTTTGGGCCCCCAGGCTGATGCTGTAACCACTGAGCCAAACCCACCGGGGCACCGTCTTCTCATTTTATGAAAACTGAGCTGGGGAGGAGAGGTGGCCTTGAAATGATTTGCCCAAATTGAACAGGTAAAATGGCAGGAGGAATTGCACTGAATTTGCAAGTTGGTCCATGTTAACTGAGGAGTGTAGAAGCAGCTGACTTGGGTTACTGGTCGGGAGTCTTGCAGAAGGACAGGGAGGTGGCAGGGTGCTTGTGTGGCCAGCCGTCAGCCCCGGGAGGCTGTGCGGGGCGGGATGCTCGCGGAGCGACACGTCCGGGTTTAAGGTGAGCGCGCAGTTACCAAGGACCAACAGCCCCCGATGTCGGTGTCAGGCCAGGTGGGGACGGGAGACCTTGCGACGTGGGATGGGGATATTTGAGCGGACACACCTGAGAGCCCTGAACCCGGGTCGCTGTGCACACCAGGAGAAGCAGTGCCCTCCCGCGCCCAGAGCAGAGCTGTCTTCCTTGACCACGGACACTGAAGACGCCACCAGAGGCCGGAGCCCCACCAGCTGATGTTTGTCCTAAGATCTGCCTCTTCCTCCCTGTTTCCTCCAGACCAACAGGTCAGGCACAGGCCCAGCTGGCCGGCCGCAGTCCTCCAGGAAGGAGCACTGTATGCGTCCAAAGAATTGCAAGATTTGGCTCATACTGACGTGACCCAGGATACTGGCGTTGGAGTGGGTCTGAAGGAACAGCCGAGGAGACGGACCTCCGCTTCAGTGTGCTCGCCTGCCGCATCTCAGCCTCCGTGCTGCGGTTAGAGTAAATGAAATGATGTTTACAGGGAACTCACTGTGAGGCACTGTGTTAGATGCTTTCATAAATCAATTAGGATAAAATTGGGTAAGTGTAAATGGCGTTTTAAAAGTTACATACTTGTTTAGAACACTTATTTTAATAGTGTGTCCAGGAGAACCCGGTTCTAAGATTTGTGGAAAATCGAGCCCTAGTTGAAGGGGAAGGAGGAGGACAGGAGCCTGACGTTTCAAAGTTGCAAACTTTGGAATAAGGCCTTGAGCACGTTGCTGCTTTGCCTGGGGGAGGCTGGGCCACCAGACTGCCTTGAACTTGATCCTGGGAAGCATTTGATTCATAAAATATTCAAGCTAAATCATAGTAAAACTAATTTTGCTGAACTCTCTGGTCTCAAGCTGTGGCTGTCGGTTCTCCTCTCAAAGTTCTTTTCTTCCCTTTTCTTGGGCCGAGAATACCCCAACCGAAGACAGTTTCCCAGTCTCCCTGCGGCCAGGGATGGCCACGCACTCAACGTAAGCAGATGTGTGCATCTTCCTGTGGTCTGGACCTGGGCCTGCCTCAGCCTGTGCTCCTCCGTGCAAATAAGGCGGCACCCGCGGGGGTGTCAGAGCCGCAGATGGGAGGAGCGTGTCCCTGGACGGCCTCTCGGAGCAGGACTGCTCCAACTGGATCGGTCAGATGCTCCTGGAGAGAGAACTACATTTCCATCTTCGTGAACCTACCTGTTGGTAGGAAACCTTTGGATGTTTTTTCGTTATCGCAGCCCAGCCCTTACTCTAACCAGTACACAAGGTGAAGAGTTTGAGTCCCAGGTAGGAGAAAGTACTTCTTGCTAAAAGTAGCAACACAGAACTCAAACCAGTGTCTTCTGATGCCCTTTACATTGCATTTCTCCCTTTGCTGAATCAGTAAACAGCGCCGTCTCTGCCAGAGTAACCGCATTCGAGCTAGATCTTTACATCTGCTTCTGTGATGCCTGGCCCCGTTGCCGTTTCTTTGGCCAAAGAGACTTATCACTGTCCTGAGGTTCAGTTTAAACTGAAGTCATTATCCCAAGCTTTGGTCTGAATGTTTGTATCCCCCCACCCCCACCCCCACCCCCTCACATACACAGACCAAAATTCCCGTGTTGACATCCGACCCCATGTGATAGCATCAGGTGGCAGGACTCTGTGAGATGATGAGGTCGTGCGGGCAGAGCCCTCATGAAAGGGCCCGGATGAGAGGCCCAGAGAGCTTGCCTGTCCCTCCCACCGTGAGAGGACGCCGCGAGAAGCTGCCAGTCTGCAACCCTGAGGAGAGCCTTCACCAGAACCCAGCCAGCCCCGCCGGCGCCTTGATCTTGGACTTCCAGCCTCCAGAGCTGGGAGGAATACATTTCTGCTGTCGATGAGCAGTTGCTGGTATTTTGTTACAGCAGCCTGGGTGGAGTAAGCCGTCCCCATAGTCCTTGCACATGCCTTTATTGTGGGCCTTCATCAGATTTGCACGTTTAAAATGGATGTTTCTCGTCTTGACCAGGTAGCTGAGTTGGTTAGAGCATGATCCTGCTACGCTGAGGTTGCGGGTTCAGTCTCGTCAGGGCACATGCAAGAACCAGCCAGTAAATAAATGCATAATAAAGCACAACAACAAATCGATGGCACACTTTCTCTCTCCCTCTCTCTCTCCCTCTCTTCCTCCCCCCCATTTCCCGTGTCTTGCACATAACAGAGGCTTTGTAAATTTCTTTGATGACTAAGTAAATGAGAAAACAGATATATGAAAATAAGAAAATGTGGCTAAATTTAAAGTCGTTCTTCAAGGAGAGTTTAAGAAATACTTTTGTGTAAACAAACACCAAGGTTGGTGACCCAGGCAGCAGGGTCAGGACCTCCGGTGTGCAGAGAGCATTATTTATTGACACGGGAAGTTAAGCAGTAGCTACAGTTCCGACCCGCCGTGTTAATGATTAGTTTGTCGCCTCCCAGCACGGGCCTGAAAGTGGAGCTCATGTATTTTTCATGCGCGCTCTGAGCAACAGCACCTGTGTTTCAGGCCCAGCTCGCACGTGAGCTGACAATGACGCTCAGTCGGTAAGCGGATGTTTCTAAAAACGGCTTTTCTTGATTCCACGCTGTATCCAGGTGCTGGCAGCCAACGGATTTTTAAAACCAAAACAAAAACCCTAAGCGCATTGATGATGGTAAGGTTAGGAGAATTTTATAGTCTAAATAGAATAACTCCTCATTTTCATCAGAGTACAGGTCTGAGGCCTGGGTCTGAATCCAGTCTTTTCCTATTTAAAAATTGTGTGATTTGGGGCAAGTTTCATAGCCTGCCTGAGCCTCGTTTCCTCACTTATAGGGAGAATTAACCGTCTCCAGAAACTGGTAGATGTTTCACGGTGGGCTTTCAGGGAAAAACCACCACACACACACAAACCCAGGTCTTGTAGTGTTTGCTGACTTCCATGGTGTAACTGTCCCCACCTTGGCCTGCTTCAAGCTGCGGGCGCGATGCCCCGGGGCACAGGTGGGGCGGGTGGCGGTGATGGGACGCCATTATGTGGCCCTCCCACCGTGTCGGGGAATGCGGACCTCCGGGGCCGCACCCGTGGCAAAGCGTGGTGAAGCGATGAATGGCGGGTCAGGCTATGTATTCTGTTTTTAACGTATATGCTTACATATAATAATAATACATGCGATATACTAACATATATAATTCAATTTTTAGTGATGGCTGAATGTAGAAACCAGCTCACCAAATCCCGGTGTTTTCACAGTTGTCCCTCCGGAACGATCCCGACCGGTTTCCAGCACACAGTGTCCCACCCCTGGCTCCTGGGTTTCATAAACAACACGGTGCACGACTGGAATGTGCCGGGGGCTCCTCCGGAGCGGCTGCACCAGCTCGCCTGCCCGGGGCTCACGCATCCCCTGACAGGGCGCAGCCCTGGGGAAGGGAAATGTGGGGCCCTCAGGACTGTGGGTGTTGGAAGCCGCAGCTAGACATCTGTCCTGAACATGGACGGGTCCTATATGCGTAGAACCTAGTGATTGAGAGTGAAGGCAGGGTCAGGTGTAGAGCACGATACGCTCATTGAAATGCTTTACAAAGCAATAGGCCTTTTGTATTTTTTTCACGAACATAAAAATAACATGCACATCAGATACACTTGAATGGCTGCCCGAGGAGGGTAGGGGTTTGCTGCGTCGGCGATATTTACCGAGCATTCAGTGGGATGGTATGTGCAGGAGTTTCTAACATGGTCCTTGCCTCTCGGCTCCTCCCTACCTCTGGCCAGCAGAAGCTACGCTGCTCTTACGGGCCACATTCTAGGTTGTATTCTTACTGCCTCTAATGATCTTTGCACGATTGCATGTTTAATAATTTGTTTTCCAGAAAATGCATGGATCCTGCATTTAGTCCCATAGTTAAGCAGTATCTTCAACACAGGAGCTACCTATAGCAATCGTCAAACCACCGCCCGTAACCCACGGTGGCCCGCCTGCCCGTGTTGGCACTAACTCGCTACAGCTGCGGAGCACCGAGCACTTTCAGCTCCGGCTTAAGGATGTTGTTCCACTAAACCTTCACAAAAGGGACTTGAAGCTTAGAGAAGCCAAGTATTTTGCCCAAGATGAGAAAAACAGCAAGAACAAGGGCCGCGGTTGCCCAGCATATCCACGGGTCACGTGGATCCACGGGTCACGTGGCTCTCTGCCAGGGAAAAGGAAGGCTCGCGTGGGCTTCCCTGGGGGTGAGACCACGGAGCTGCGTGTCCGCATCTTGAGTACACTCCCCTGTGTGCTCTGTGCTAAGGCAGGAAGCAAATATTGTAACTGATTAACTTACAAGTGTGGATTTGAAGCTGGTAGGGACCTGAGAGTTTAGAGCAGCCCTTGCCTTTATTTACATGATCAGAATAACATGGTTCGGAAAATTCAAGTTTTCCAATTTGCCTGAGGCCACATGAAAATTTTCCACACAGCCAGGGCAGGAAGACGGGCTTTCTCACTCTCAGGCCAGGGTGGTTTGATAGAGCCAGAGAGATGAGACACCCCGGAAACCTAGCTGTAAAGCTGGACAGCTGCTGGACGTTCCCAGGCTACTGTTTCCTTTCGTGAAGGGGGGTCATGCCTTGAGTGGCTCGTAGGACTCATGGCTGTTGCAAAGATCATTAATTCACACTGTCATTCATTCGTTCAGCACATTCATAAAGGCAGCTTCTCTCTGCCAGGCACTCTTGTAGACACAGGGAGACAGTAGTGAGTATTTCCAAACCCCTGCATTTGTGGAGCCTAATTCTAGCGTGGCTTATATTCAAGTAGCTAAATGGAGGGTGGGCGAAAAGTAGGTTTATAGTTGCAATACAAATAACACAAGAATTAATAAGTAATAATACAAGAAAAGACTCTGTTTCATGTACTCACAACTGTAAGCCTACTTCTGCCCACTCCTGTAAATATGTCAATAAATCTAATGGGCTCTGTAAAAAAACTTAATAAGGCAGAGCGAGGGTATTGGGAGAGCTGGAGAAGGAGGCGTTCCCGTCAGTGAGGTCAAGTGTGAGACGTGAGCAGGGACCTCACTCCGGCCCTCGCGGGCCTGGCAGCCTTCCAGGCCCCGCAGGAGCTCGGGGTGGGGGCCAGCCGCTGGCCCGGGGGGCAGGCCCCGCTGCTGACAGCAACCCCCGGCGAAGGACGGCCGCGGGGACCGCAGCCAGTGCGCCAGCGTCGGAGCGGGGCGTGGGCCCTGCCGAGCTCTGGCTGGGGCACCGCGGGACCCACACAGGAGCACTCGACTCGGCAAGGAGACGGCGCCGTGCGGGGCGTGGGGAGGACGGTGGGCTTGGCCCTGAGCTCTGTGTGCGCCTCTGGCTCCTGCCCTTCCTCGCCCTGTGACTGCCTTCAAGCTATGTCCCCGTGGCAGCTTCTGATTCCTCACCTGAGAGATGAATGCGGTCCTAGAGCCCCTCGCCCAGCTGCGCCACGGCCAGTGTTGAATGGGAACGTGCCCGAGAGCCCTTGGTGAACCTGCACGTGGAGGGGTGAATGCCGCTGACTTCAAAGCCCTGCACAGAGGCCGGTGAGCTGCAGGCCGGGGCCCACTGGGGTTCAAGCCCCCGCTTTAGGTGCTGAGTTTTACAAAGACGAGAAAGCACCTCATCCCTGTGCTTCTGGCAAACACGGGCTTGTAGGGACAGGGCCGGAAGGAAGGAGGAAACCTGGGGGGGTGGGGAGAAGGAGAGAGGAGCCCGCGTGTGCGGAGCAAGCACCCAGCGCCCAGCAGCGCTTGGCCTCGCAGCGACAGTCTCTCTAAGAGAAGCGGTTCGATCAGGAGACTTCGGGTTGCACGTGAAAGAAAATCCAAGTCAGGCTATCTTAAGTAAAACAGAGCTCAATCTAGCTTAATTAAGCAAAACAGCGCAAACACGAGGACTGTGCCCCCCTCCCGCAGGAAGGGCCGGCTTCAGGAACAGCTCGATTCCGGGAGTCAGCGGTGTCTGCAGGATCGGCTTGGGTTCTCCATCCCCAGCTCCGCCTCGCCCTGCACCTTGGCTCTCGGCCTTTGCGTCCCCCTGCTCGGCTTCAGGTCCCCGGGAAAGAGGACGTCAAGTTCATCCTGCACTCCTGCCCCAGCCTCACCCTCACTCCTGTCCGCGGTCACCACCCTCCCTCACCCACCGCCCTGTCCAGGAGAACAGGAGGTGCTCACGCCCCGGGACTGCGAGTTGGGGAGCAGGGGTTCTCCAGCCCGTCCAGGGGCACGGTCACCGGGAATGGTGACAGGAGCAGGTGCTGAGCAGCACGATCGGGCGACCGCCTCAGGCCTTCGCTCTGTGGTCCAGGTGAGGAGACTGGTACTGGGCGAAGCTGACGCGCCCACTCTACAAAGTCACAGCTCTGGATTCGGACACTCGGTCTGCACGACCCTGAAGCTCACGTTTCCGTTCCGATTCTACAGACCAACCGTGTGACCTTGGGGGGATCACCTGGCCCCTTTAACCCCTGTCCCTCAGGTGGCTCGCACCCTGAGGGGAGGTCAGCAGATGGTCCGCAGGGCGAGGTCCAGTGATGCCGTGAGTCTGGCCAAGCCTCTGGTTCCCTTTCTTTCCCGTGTTCGCGTCGGTGAGGATGCGAGCTCTGCTCGGCCACCGTCACACTGGTTGGTTCCCCTGCGAGCGCCCCGTTTCTCCTGCTGCGTGTGGGAGGTGACGGGGGCTCGGCCCGAGCGCGTAGCTCACCTGGCAGCCCCTTCCTGCCCCCTGGCCCCGCCTTCCGGGTCACCCTGGCGCTGTGCTTCACTACAGACAGGCTCCTTCCCACGGCCCTGACCTCAGAGGCTGCGCCAGGTCAGAGCCCGGTGTTCCTCGGCGGCCAGGCTCCGCGCTCGGGCCAGGGCGCCTGCGAGGGGCGCCGCTTGTCAGCCTGTGTCGCGGAAGCGGTGGCACCAGCCTAGCGAACGGCTGCGGCCGGTTCATCTGCGCCCGCCTCCCGCGGCTTCCACCTTTTGCCGCTGTGTATCGCTGGTTTTACTTGGAAGGTTTCGCCTGCTGTTAACCTGGGCCAGACTGTTCTAATTGCCACTTTGTATTCAACAGCATTTGCTGGCTCACTCGGACGCCTGTTTGATGGCTCCTCAAGTGTTCCTTCGTGGGCTCCTCCCAGGCTTCGCCATTGTGAACAGTGTAATAAATATCTTTGTGCGCACACCTCTCTTGATCTTTTGGAGCATTTCCTTAGGATAAATTCCCCAAAGTGGGACCGTTAGGATGAGCATCTCCCTCGCCCTTGAAGCTGACCGCCAGCCAGCCACGTGAGAGCGAATCGCTGGGCCTGTGTCATTCAGGAGGCGAAACCTGTGCTTTCTCCATCCAGGACCCTTCCGTGAGCTGGCCTTGGGCTGTCTCGCCCCTCATTTTTCAACACTCCCCAACTTTCCATTTGCCTCACTTCCACCCAAACAAAATGTGGGTAGTTCAGTGTGTGCAGGATACCTCGTTTTAAACATGAAATTCCTGCTGCGGTAGGCGCTGTACTGGAACAGAATGCTGGGCAAAGGCCAAGCAGCCGTTACAAACCATTCTCGGGCTCTGTTGTCTCGGGTGTCCCCCCAAGAACCTCCTGAGGTAAGGAGTTGTTTCTCTTACACAGCTATGGGAAGGGAGGCGCACAGGATGTAAGAAACTTGCACGGGCCCTGGCCAGTTTGGCTCAGTGGTTAGAGTGTCAGCCCGTGGACTCAAGGGTCCCAGGTTCAATTCCAGCCAAGGGCATGTACCTCGGTTGCAGGCTTGATCCCCAGCCCCAGTTGGCGTATGTGCTGGAGGCAACCAATCTCTCTCACATCGATGTTTCTCTCTCTCTCTCTGAAAAGCAATGGAAAAATCCTCAGGTGAGGATTTTTTAAAAATGTAAAAAAAAATAAAACGTGCATGGGTGGTGGCAGAGCTGGGATCCCCTCGGTGCACCCTGGTGCCTCTCTGGGAATCCTCCATCTCAGTGAACTTTCCACGGTCACTTCCCACTTCACGTTGTAACCCAAGGAATCCTCTCAACATCGGCTACCGCAGGCAGCGTCCCTGGGCCGCCCTCCCCGGGCCCAGCTTCCTCCGTCCCTTCTCCACGAGTGTCACAGCTCTGTGTAGATCCCTGCACAGGAAACCAGAGAAGGCAAGTAGCACGCCCTCTGCAGGTTTTCTGTGGGTGGTGTGTTTGTTTTTCCTTTGAGGGCTAAGTGAGGTGGGGAGGGAGAAAGAACTTCTGAAACTTTGCATTGAGAATCCAAAATTATCCCCAGTCTCTACGCTCCACTACGAGAGCACTGTGTGAGCTTCAGACGCCCCGAAGACCCGGTAGGAAAGGGGCGGTTACTTAGCCCGGGGGTCGGGCATCGGGGGTGGAGTCCGCGCGGAGAGGTTTCGATGGGAGCCGTGAACTTCAAGGCTGGTTTTGCAGAGGACCGTGAGCTGGGCGAAGGCCAAGGAGGGGAGAGCGCGGCTGCCAGCCACCCTTGCGAAACAGTTGCCTGTAAAGGGAAAGCGAGAGACGGGACAGTCATGGAGGGAAGGGGGGGCTTTCTAAAGACTTACGGTCAGCTTCGCAGCCACAGTGGCTGACGATGGCTCCAGGTAGGCGTTCCGTATATTTTTAAATATTAGTTAATTGAAGAAGCCAGGAAAGTAAGGGTAGGCTGAGGCTACGCGTGGGGTACATTCTATACAGCGCCCTACTGTACAGCAAGGAGCTATTTTAGTCGTATGCAACAATGTGACGAATCTTGCCGTGCTGAGCAAAACAAGTCACAAAGAACAATACAATGTAGCTCCATTTTTCAACAGCTTAGAAACAGGTAAAACTAATATATATGATGCAGGGATGCATCCAAGAGGAATAAAAAAGCCTACAAAGACAAGCAAGGAAAGTTCCTATAAAAGGAAGGTGGTTACCCCTGGAGAGCAGGGTTGTTGGTGAAGAATATAGAGGGACTTGCGGGGTGCTGCTAACACAAGCTCTTGGCCCAGGGGTGGGGGGGTGTTCACTTCGCAACCATCTGTTAAACTGCACGTACATGTTTTATGCACTTGTCTACATACTATATTTTACATTTAAAATGCTTTGAAAAAACAACCCTGAACCCCAGGTATTCCTAAAACACAATGACTATTTGATATGATAATGAAATGGACAGATGTAACTCGCCAAACGTACTCTGCACATTTATTATTAGAAATAAGCTTTGATTCTTGTTGCCCACAGTTTCATTTCTTCTAAACTTAGTAAGAACAAAAGCCCATGTTGCTTTCAACGAGCACCGGAGACCAGGGCTGCCGCATATTATTTTTCATCTCCTTTGGTCTACTTGGACCTTAACGCAAGATGATGAGGAATTAGAAACACAAAATACCAGGGCCTCAGAAAAAGTGAGGCAAAGACCACCTCAAAATAAGAACAGAGAGAAACAAGCGGCCTGGATTCCTGCTGCCCCGAAGGCTGTCACTCACCGGAATTTGTATATTTCACAAGCTTCATTTTGTCACCAGGACCTTGCTGATTCAGCATTTTGAAGAGGTGTCAATTTTTTAGAAAACCTATTAGGAAAAATATATAAGTCAATTATTTATATAATTGAGATTTCAGAAAAGATGCTTAAACAGGTTTCCAAATGTTCTAAGGATCCTGAGAAAGGGGAAGAAAGTCTAGTCCAGGAACAAGTCACAGGAGCATCAGTCCCCGGAAAACGCCAGGCTGTCGTCGGTGGCAGGTGCCTGTGATCATGAGTAGTGACGAAAATTGGCTCGGGTTTTCTAAGGAAAGATTGTTTCTATTTATCTCATTTCCATTCTTAAGAGAATTGCTAGGTTCCTGGGTAAAGAAAGTACCGGAAACAAACCAATAGGAGCTAGTTCAATTATGAAGTTAATTGCTTTTTAAAAACTATCTGGTTACAGACATTGTCTTGCCAGCCTCAGCAACCGTGATTCTTCAGCCATCCCTTACGATGCTTTATTCATATCTGAAGGGGCAGAAAACTTGCTAGTCGGCTGTACGCATGACCCAGCGCTGGAAGCGGAGCTCACCCGTGCATTGCAGCCTCACACATGAAAGGGCTGGAGCCTGTCCCAAGCGAGGACCAAGCCAGATGAAATGAAAAGCGTAGGTCAATCAAAGTTCAGGGACACAAGTTCAGGCCTGAGAGGATCTTGTTTGATGTCGGCACAGTTGAAAAAGACACAAACTTTAGCCAAGTGCCGTCTAAATCCAAGCCAACAGTGTGCAGTGGCCATTTCAAAAGCTGCCGTGGCTCGAGGCCGCATTAGCACAAGTGTGGTGCCCACGTCGAGTGGGTGACGCTCTCACGTGCTCCCGGCCCGTCAGGCTCAGCAGGGACGCTCCTCTGCTTGGGGCATCTCGTTGTGAGACGGACACGACAAACCAGGGACTGACCAGAGGGCCGGTGGGGTTATGAATGATCTGGAAACCAAGCCATGTGAGACCTGGGAAGATTCAGCCTTAGAGGAAACCTGAGAGCCGTCTTTAAATATTAGGATGGCCGTCAGAAGGAGGGGCCTCTTTTCATCCGGCCCTCGGCTGGCTGCAAAGGGCAGATCGAGATGAGCTTCACAGCGAGGCAGGTTTCAAAGCGAAGGACTTCCACAACCCGGGCCAATGAAACATGAAAGGGCTTCCTTGGGAGCGTCAGGCGGAGGCATTCAGGAGACGGACGAGGGGCTGGGGCGGGAACGTAAGAGGACAGTTACATATTGCCAAGGATCACACTTTTGGTTCTATTTTGAATTATAGTAAATGAAATCTTTTTTTGAAGTAAATATTTGTTTGATTGGACATAGGATCAGCTGCCCCGCTGTCTGATTTCTGTGCTGGTCTCCGGCTTCTCCAGGGAAAGAGTTGGTGCCTCGTGGGAGGTTTGGTTTGGTGTCTCTCCAGGAAAGGGCCCGAGGACCTTTAGGGCTCTGAGGAAAGCTTGGGAACCTTTCCCTGACAAAACTGCGCATATAACTTCGGGGCGGTCCTATATCCCCAGCGCCCTGGACCCTGATAAAGACGCCCCAGTGTCTCGAGTCTTCCCGGCGCTGGGAGGCGTGTGCAGGAGCTCGGCTTGGACCGCCTGCCCGAATGAATCATGGCGCGGGAACAGGTGACAGGCAGGCGTCTGTGCCCGTGTGGCCTCACTCCCACCAGCGCACCCAGCCTGGAACCAACAGCAGGTGTGGTTCGCACGCCCCGGGTGGTGACCTGCTGACAAACTCGAGAAGGACAGAGAGGCCAGGAGTGGGGGCAGGACGGGCGTGCCCAGCTGATAAGCGGATTAGGTTTCGGCTCCCCTCCATCCCCAATGCCCACGGACTTGGCAGTGGCATGGGCTCGCTCCGTGTCAGCTGGAGAAGGCCTGTGCCTGGGCCGAGCCCGCCCTTCCTGAGCGCCCCGAATTCACCCTCAGCGCCGCCCCTCTCGGGCCTGCCCGCCTCCCTCCAGCACCCTTTGCTCTGCGGGCTCCGCTCGGGTTTCGGCGCCTCTGAGCTGTCGCCCTAGTTCTGGGGTGCGTTCGGCAGCTCGCCCGCACCCCCCTGGCCCCACGCCCCGCCTCCCTTGGTGTGCTTACCTCACTGCCCGCAGTTACTTCACTCGTCCCCGCCTCCCAGGAAACCAGCTCCCTGAGGACGAAGCCCAGCTCCCCGCAGTGTCTGGCACGGACCGATTCTCTGTAAATGCTCACGGGGTGCCATGACTACTAACAGTGACTGCTAGGACATGGGACACACACAGGAGACACATACTCCGGAGAGGCCCCAAGTTCATGAAAACGTCCTTCCCAAAACAGACTGGTCACAGGGCGTAGGGGCAGCCCGAAACGGGGCACCCACAGCGCCCTGGCAGCCGGTGCTCCAAGCGGGGGACCCGAACCCCCGAGCAGCTTCACCGCAGCCCCTGTGTGGCCTGAAGCAGGAAGGTGCCCGCCGGGCTCCGCCTGCCGTCCCCCACAACGACAAGGGTGAGCACTGATAGCTGGAGGTTTCCATGCAGGGGTCTCATTTTCCAATCACACCCCACAGACTTAACGTTTACGAGGATGACATGCTTCCATTTTCTTTTCATTACTCGTCTGGGCCTTACCTCTGCATGGAGAGGGCCTGGAGGGTGCGGCGTCGGGAGGCCGGGGCTGGTCGGGGACCCATGGCAGTCCTGGGCGGTCAGGGAGCGATGCTCCGTGGGCAGGACTCAGTCAAACCGAGTCACATCAAAAATGGGGGGGGGGGCATTATGAATTACCAAGGATGAGGCACAAATGGAAATTGGGGTGTCTAATAGAAGGAGGTTCAGAGGGACAAGCAAGAGACCACCTCTGTGTACCTCTGAGCAATCACCTTTAGCTCGTCGCTGCTCTTTTGAACCTCAGTTTATCTATCTGTTAAAGGGAGGCTGTGGTTTGCACATATATTTTACCCACAGACCACTTTGTTGGAGTGAATCCTAGACAATAAATCCATTAGGTCTAGCAGATGAAGGGGATGCCACCGTGAGGGGCCCAGAGCCCACACACCATACCCCACCTCCTCCCAGCCCCAGCACCCTGGGCAGGAAGGTCCCTGAAGAACTCAGTTTGAAAACCATGGTACTAAATTTCTGGTCTTACCCTAGGCATCTCAAACTCCACTGACCTCCAAGGCCAGCCTGGCAACATAAAGGGTGTTTGGCTGCGGCAGAACTGGGGTGTTCTAACAGAGGGAGCCCCGAGGATAGGCTGTGTTTCTTCCACAGCAGCGGTGGAAGATGGGCTCCGTGTTCCCAGAACAGATTCTTCCAATGAATAGAGAAATTCAGATTCTTTCATAAGCACTATTTAAAAAAAACTAATAGAGCCTGGCTGGTGTGGCTCAGCGGTTGAGCAACCAACCTATGAGCCAGGAGATCGCAGTTCGACTCTGGTCAGGGCACATGCCCAGGTTGCGGGCTCCATCCGCAGCAGGAGGCGTGCAGGAGGCAGCCGATCAATGACTCTCATCACTGATGTTTTTATATCTCTCTCCCTCTCCCTTCCTCTCTCTGAAATTAATAAAGACATATTTAAAAACAAAACACAGAAACTAATAGACTTTATTCTTTGGAGCAGTTTTAGGTTACTGAGAAGCTGAGCAGAAAGTGCAGAGTCCCACATACTCCCCTTGCTTTACCAGTGTGGTGCATCTGTTACAATTGAACCAATAACGTTGATACATTATGACTAACTAAAGTCCATAGTTTGTCTTAGAGTTTACTCTTTGTATTGTTCATTCTATGGGTTTTGAAAAATGTATAATGACATGTACCCACCAATACAAAATACATCGCACAAACTATTTTCACTGCCCTACGGATCCCTGTGCTCCGCCTTTCATCCCCCCAACCCCTGGCAACCACTGATCTTTTTACTATCTCTGTCTTCTCCAGAATGTTGTGTAGTTGGAGCCGTACACTATGCAGCCTCTTCAGACTGGCTTCTTTCACTTAGCATTTAAGTGTCTTCATGTAACTCCTAATTTTTAACTACTGAGAATTAACTGAAATTGTTACAAAACACTGAAGGGCAAACATTTACCCTACACCAGTCTCTGAGCTGGGTGAGGAGGGGCCTTTCTCTTGCTTTTTAAAACCAGTATTGGATGGCTGGGGTGGGGGTGGGGGCGGTAAGCAACGGAGAGAATGGTATCAGGAGAGTCCAGTGTGAGGGTCAGTGGCCCCTGACGTGGGCGTGGTTTCTGGTTTCCGAGCTCACTCAGCTTGCAACAAGCTCCTCACCTGCAGCGAGCCTGCCCTGCCTTCCAGCCTGCCCTGGCTGCGAACCTGCAGCACCCAGCGTCTCACTGTCCCTTCCTCCCATGCCCACCCCTCCCCTTGCTTCAGAAAGAGCAACCACAGTGAAAATGCCCTGGGAGGCCAGGTCTGTCCTGGTTGTGCCCGTGGCCAGTGCTAGCCCAAAAGCAGGCAGCCTGGCCATTCCCTAATAAGATTTAGCAGCCCTGGCTGCAGGCAGCTGAAGCTGGTGGTAACTGGATAATATTTCTTAGCTTGGGGCTTAGCGTTTATTTTTGTAGTCATGCACTGAACGCTCACGTAAGAACCACGTTTGCATTTAAAGGCCATGGAGCAGCTTAAGAACATGGGGTTAGAATCAGACAGGCCTGAGCTCTGATGACTTCTGCTGCCGCTGACTAGGTTCATACCTTCCCTGGGCCCCAGTTTTCTCATTTGCAAAAATGGGCGTGATAATTCCTGAGAGTTATTATGAGGACTGAATGCTGTATATGCCTTGCACACAGGAAATGTTCGCAGGTATTAATTCCTTTTCTTTATTGGGACCTGGGTTCCAATCCCAGTTTAGTTGTTATCTAAGTTCCCGACCAGGGACTAGTCATAGATTCACAGACAGAGACCCTCACAGGCCAACAGTTGCCTGCATCTTCTTCTTTTTTTAAAAAATATGTCTTTATTAATTTCAGAGAGAGGAAGGGAGAGGGAGAGAGAGAGAGAGAAACATCAGTGATGAGTCATTGATTGGCTGCCTCCTGCACTCCCCCCACCGGGGATCAAGCCTGCAACCCGGGCATGTGCCCTGACTGGGAATCGAACTGTGATCTCCTGGATCAACCGCTGACCCACGCCAGGCTGGGCCTGTATCTTCTTATTTTTAAACTTTTTATTGAAAACCTTTCTTACTGAAAACCTTTTCATATATACTCAGAAAGTACACATGTTATAACTGGGCACCTTGATATATTTTCAAAAACTGAACCGCTATATACTCAGGCCCCGGAGAGGAGACAGCACCCAGATGCCTGTGCCTTCCCCCTCCAGGCTCACCTTCCAGGCTGCAACCAGGTCCTGACTTCCAACACCCTGGCCAGCAGTGCGGCCTGGCTTGTATCTTATGTAAAGAGAACCCCGTAGAATGTGCTTGGGGCCTGGCTTCCTTTGCCAAACTGGCAAGACTTACCCATATTGCTCGCTAGGACTGTAGGGTGTTCATTCTCGTTACTATATTGCAGGAGTTGGCATCCCAGGGCCGGCAAGCCAAATTCTAACTCACCAACAAATGGCAGAGCCAAGCTGGAGCTCACGTCCTTCCGCTGAAGCCCGTGTAGAAAGTATATCGCCTTTTTATACCAAACCTTGAGTGAGGGTCTTCCTTCCTTTATTCAGCCAAGCCTGCAGTCAGTCATCTTGTTTAGAAGGTAAAAATTCTTGGGACACACTTCACATTGCTTTTTGTGGGCATATGATGGTCATGTGGCAGATTGCATTAATGGCCGGAGTGTTCATCCACCCAGTGGCATGCCCTTTGTCATGTGACTTTACCTTCTCTTGCCAAAAAAGCAGAGCATATTTCCCTGCCCATCGATTCTGAGTCTGGACATGTAACTTGCTTTGGTCACTGGGATGGTAGGAAAGACTTGAAAAGGCATTTGACATTTCTACTTGCCCTTCTTTGCTTCTGCCATCACCATGAGAAAGACACGCCCAGGCTAATGTGGTGTCCCCCAGGAAGATGCAGCCCCTCGAAGCGGAGCCTGGAGCCCAGAGCCCGCAGGCCTGCCCAGGCGCCAGCTCCCAGCGGAGCCCAACCCCCACCCGCCCCCGCCTGAGGCTGTAACAATACATGGTTGTTGCTGAGAGTTGTGGCAGTTTGGCAGATCAGTTGTTCTTTGGCAACTCTGTTTCAGGGTTTAATAAGCACACATCCAGTTCAATAAATTAATGTTACTGTCTTGACCATTTCATTTGGTAAAAATAAGTTGGTCCAACCAGTTTGTGAGCTGATCCACACAGATCCTTCCCCCAGATGGCACTTCCATGCCAACAAGCTTTGAAACACGGCACGTTTTTCCTTCCCTTTTCTCATTTTTCTCATGCCCTACATTCTGGTGAAGCCATGTCCTGAATTGGCCGTGGCAGGAGGATGGTGTGAGGCCGTCTGTACATTACAGATCATCACTCTTTACGAAGGTGCCAGTTAAGGTGGACCTATCATATGGAATAGACGTTTTCTTTCCTTATAACACAATTCTCCTAAGAACATTTAAGGACTGTCTAAACTTTTTAATATGACAGTTAGTTCATAGAAATTCATGGATTACCACAATTTAAAAATTGAAAATAAGTCCTATTTTGAAAAGATTCCCAAACAAGTAACTGGGGCGGGGGGGGGGGGGGGAATCACATTAACTTTTAAAAATCACAGATTCAATTAAAAGTATGTGAATTATGTATAATTTTCTTTAAGATATTTCAGCAGAGACACCGATATGTGTGTGTGTAGGCGGATTTCAATGTAGACTCTGAGGTGTTACCGTTTGAAAGCCTCGCTCAGGAATGCAGACCCCAGGAGCGCTGCTGAAGGCCAGGAGAACCCTGAGTCCATCATTGGCTCCTCTCCTGGTAAGAGGAGTGGCCCTGGATCTTGGCTTGGGTGGGTGTCTTGTGCAGGCTTATCCCCGGCATGCTGGGGTGTAGGAGCCGGCGAGCCCGCGTCTTCAGCCTGCCGAGCCCTGCCCTGGACTGGAGTCCGTGCTGCCTCGGAGCCGGGATTTCACTTCCAGGCCACGGGAATGTGGGTGAAACCCCGTGGCTCTGTTCCTGGACGTCTGCTCCCCGTGGCCCTCTCATGATTCGTCGGAGTCGAAGGGGGCCTCACAGATTTTTAGGGAGCGTTTGCCTGCCTGCCTGGGTGCCTGCTTGCTTATACATGTTCTGCACAATCCCATCTGAGGCTCCCTTTCCGTGGGCATGTCCCCGGCAGCGACTGCCAGGGAGCGTTACAGACCCTCACCTTCCTACTGTGACCTTGGGAAGCTGCCCGTATATACCAAAGACAACCAGGAAATTTCCAAAGAAACCAGCTTAGCATTGGCCTTAGGAAATATATTTTATAATGAACAAAAATTAATACTGGAATCTTTAAAAATCTCAGACATGTAACAGACCGGCAGGACTGGTGGTATATACAGAAGAGGTACCCGAGCCCCGCCCTGCGCATTACTCAGCATCTCTGCTCGGCGCCAGGAGACGGGGCACCCTGTTCCAACCACAACCGTCCCTGTCCCCTCTCTGGAGCACCAAGCAGGTGACAGCGGAGCCTGTTTGTGGAAACCAGCGCGAGATTCTGCACCAAGCCGAGCTCACCAAGCGCCACCCCCGACGCCTCAGAATGGACGTGAGCAGCCCTGCGGTCAGTGCTTGGCCGGCTGAGGCAGGGATGAGAGAGGGAGTCAGCCCCTCCGGGTGTCGGACTTGGTTTTAACAGTCGGCGATGTTTGCCAGGCCCAGGGCCACCATTCCCAAGGTTACCGGCTTTCTCTCGGCGGACCCGCGTCGCCGCGGGGGCTTCGTAAGGTGCTCGGCAGGAATCTGGGTGTCCACCCTCCACTATCGGCTGAACTGTGTGTTTGCTGAACTGCTCCTCGAGCGAGAGGTTAGGGAGGTGACCTTCCCAAGGGCGCCCCTGGCCCGTGACCCTGTAGGCACGGTGAAGGGCAGTCAAGGGCATCTGAGGCTGAGTTCAGCCAAGGCGACACCGGCAGGAGCCGAGGAGGGCGGGCGGAGGGTAAGGTCGGGCGCGTTTCCCAGTCTCCCTGTCTCTTAGGTTACAGAGGACTGGTGGCGCGGCTCTCCCTGTGGCCACAGCCCTCGGAGGGCGGACTCCAGCAGACCGGCGCGCTCTCCAGGCTCTGGGCCCCAGTACTCGCTCCCTGTGCCCACAGCCTGGGGAGAGGGGCCTCAAGGGCTGCGTTCTCTCTCTGACTTCCTTAAACCCTGCCCGCGCCTTCGTAAAGAGTCCTGCTATTAAACCCTCCTTAAACTGCCCAGTGTGAGGGTGCTACCTAGTTCCCGCCGGGCCCTGGCGCTCGGGCGCCGAGTGTGGGGAGAAGCAGGCGCAGTCCTCGGAGGGCCATGGGATGCGTCCGCAGTGCTGCCTGCGGACGGTTGACCAGTTAGCGCAGTGAGAATCCCTGTCACCCTGGGAGCGCGCGAGCGGTGCCACCCTGGCTTCTCACGGCTTGGGCGGTACTTCTCCGGGCTGTCGCACCACCACCGCGGGCTGGGGCTCTTAAACACCCAAAGTTACTCCCCAGGATTCCTGAGGCTGGAGGCCCAAGATCAAGGATGCTGGCAAGTGTGGTGTCATCCCGAGGCCCTCTCCTTGGCGTGTACGCGGTCATCCTGTCCCCGCGTCCTCACGGCTTCCCTCTGCGGGTGTCTGTGTCCCTGTCTCCTCTTCTTATGAGGACACCAGTCGCAGGGGATTAGGGCCACCCGCACGCAATTAGGGTCACTCTACCTAATTATCTCTTAAAGGCTTATCTTCAAATACAGCCATAGTCTGTAGTCCTAGGTGCTGGAGGGACAAGTCAGCCCGAGTGCTGTGATAAGGGCTGTGAGCCCTCCAGGGGGTCCTTTCAGCGCGGTATCCCCAGGGCCCGATTCCTGGCCCGTCACTGGGTGCGTGTCCTAAGCAAGGCCGTCCCCCAGCTTCCCCCTCTGGCTCTCAGCACGCGTCAGTCACCTTGAGGTGCAGGAGCTGACATCCTGGCCCTCCTCTTGTTTGCCTTCTGGGCCCGCTGTGCTCGAGCCACACAGCAGTCTCGGCGACATAAGCTGCAGGTCACAGGGGCCCGGTCAGGCCACAGCTTGCGCCCAGTCACCTTTTGTCTTTGGCTGAGGCTGTGGAGGGACAACCCAAAACAAATACCTGAACGATAGTGGCCAAGGAAGTCACCTTTGAAGTAACAGGGTGACCCTGCTTTCTTATATTCTGGCCTCCCCCAGGACCAGTCGCCCTGCGTCCAGCACGCTCTCTCTTCTCTCTGCGCCTTCTGCCGGAAGCGCTCTCCCTGCTGAACCCCCAGCTGCTTGAGTTACGCCCTCCAGTGATCTCCCTGACCTTTCAGGCTGGGTTCTGTGCCCCTTGCTGCCGCCCCCAAGCTCTTCTCTCCTGTGCCCACTCGTCGTCTGAGGCATCAACCCCTCAGAGAGCCCTGCCGTCCTGGAGGGCAGAGCGGGCGCAGACATTGTGCATCTCTGGCAGGCAGCTCGGGCGCTTGGCCGGCACTCTGAGTGAACGGCGTGACCCCTTCTTCGGAATGAACTCTCCCCAGGTGTTGCTCAGCCAGCATCCCAGGAGGCCTTTCAGCTCCTTCCGCGACCTGGTCAGCTCCCCGCCAGCCTCTTCAGCTCACCTTCCTGGAGAAGAGGCTGTACAGAGACGGGCTGAGGCAGTGCCCTGCGGACCGGTGTGTGAGCCAGCCCAGCACAGCGCCTAAGAATCGTGAGGAAGGCCTCAGAGCCACTCACTCTGCCTGGGGAGCAAAGAGGGCTTCCCAGAGCCAGGGACATTTGGTTGGGGTTTTGAAGGATGTAAAGGAGTCCAACAGGTGGAGAAATGCAGGAAAAATATTCTAGACACATGCAAAGGCTGAGAGTTGTAAAAAGGCCTGACATCTCCAAGAAAGGGTCAGCCGTTAGGCGAGGAGTAACTTGTTGGCTTTGACATGAAGCAGTTTCATGCACTATAAACCACCAAGGGGACCGGGACGTTCGCTTCCTCCGCCCTGTTTCTTCCTCTTCTTCTAGCTGCGAGCTCTTTGGCTGAAAAGGTCTTTGTGAGAATCTTATTCCAACAGGACGTCTCCTTCCCCTCTTTCCAGCATCAGTGGCGAGGTGAGGCTGAGGCCGAGGCCGGCAGGCGCAGCAGCTGGCCCTGAACGCGAGGCTGCTGTGAGAAGAGAAGCTGCCGACCACTTCCAACAGCACGCTCACGGGACACGCATCAGGAATCCTGGGGACACGTGAATGCCCTGGGGTCACACAAAGGCCAGCGGCTTGCAGGGCGGCATCTCAGGGACCTGGCCGGTTCCAGTCCTGAGCTTTCTCTGCCACGCCGCTCCTCCTGGCCCTGGCTGAATGCCCCGCAGGGGCGCCGCTCCCCGCCGCCGGCCTCCTGTCCTCACGCCTCGGGGCGCAGGTGAGAAACGCTCATCACCTAGTCCCTTGTCGACTGCTGAGAGCCGGAGTGGACCATCCAGGGTCCCTGCAGAAAGGCCTGGACCGACTGTCACTGGGCCCCGTTTCCAGTCCACAGGAGACTGTGTGCCGCTGGGAAAGCCATTTGACCACTTTCGTTTGCTGTTCTTTCGTCTTTGGGGTGAGGCTTCTCCACACCCTCCCTTCCCTACCGGGCGGTAGGAAAGCCGTGTCCAGGGCGGGCAGGAAAGGGCTGGCAGGCGCTGGGAGGCTGGTCCTGCTGTTTGTTTTACGGAGTTTCCTCTCCACCCACTTTGGCAGCAGCGAGATAACTCACTTCCACAGCAGCTAATCCTGGCGATCAGATTTCCTGGGCCCCAAACGCTGGATGTGGTCTGACGGTTGCACAGCAAACTAAGAGCTGAACCGAATCACGGACCTCGGGGTTCTGCAAATGCCTGCTTACTGCCACCCCTGGCATTCCCCGCACGACCCACGTGTATCCTAGAAAACTGTCCAACAACAGCAGTGTGGCCCGGACGCTGCGCCCGGCCTCCCCCAGCGACACTCTCGGAGCACATCCTTGCGCCACATTTCTGTGGTCTCCCTCTTTGAAGCCGCCGTGTGGTACTTCCAGGAACCATGCATGTAACCAGCCCTCTGGCCATGGTCACCCAGGTGCCCACACTTCTTTGAAGTGTTTTTCTCTATTCTGAACATCTGAAACACAGCCGCCACGAAATCAGTGTTCAGCTACGCACAGTCCCTTCTCCTTACCTGCTGGGTTCACCGCCAGGGGCCATCCCTCCCACCATCTGCTCACCCCCTGCCAACCACTGTTTACCGGGTCCCCGCAATGGGCCGGCACTGTGCCGGGCTCTGGTGGCTCTCCCGTTCTTTGCTTCTTGTTGTTGGGACCCTCATTTTTTTTCGTGCCCCAGTGCTACTACTTATAGTTGGTTTAAAGTCAATGTAGTAATGCTTACGAATCTATTAATTTTTTTTCTCTAAACTGTTTAAATACTGACTGATCAAAACTTAAATCCTTACAAATAAATTGCCTCAAACATTTACACACTTAGTCAAATTGTCCTGTTTCCAATGTTTTTGGCGTCACTTCCCTTGGATGCTTCAGACACCTGCAAAGCACAGAAGCTGCACTGTACCAGTACCTAAGCCCATCTGTCAAAACCTTAACTATTGTTCTGGTCAATTTGTTATTCCCTCAAAATGTATTTTTTTGTATTTTTTCCAATATCAGACCCCAAAGAGAAAGGTGATCTCCTTCCCAGGTGCACGCAAGTCACAGCCTCTGGGCCGGTGGCCGGTGGATTCTCGGCTGGAACGTGGAATCCTTCAAGGCGACTCCGGTGGGGTGGGGCAGGCATACTCTCGGGGCTCCGTGTCTCAGACCAGGTCCCTCCGCTGCGTTCGCAGGACTGAGGAGCCGTTCTTGCAATCTTCACCGCTATGTACCTTGAACCCTGGGCTCATGATGTTCTGCCTCAGTTTACAATTAACTTCATTATGCATCATTAGCATTTCATTTCAATTACCAGGGACTTATCACAGTTTAATCTACCCGCCATTCTCCTAGGACATCTGGCTAATCCATGAACTTGAAAAACCAATGACTAAACTCTTTTTACCTGGTTACTTACGAGATCAGTGGTCTGGTCCTGCCCTTCCTGGTTTTGGTGCAGTTCCTACTCTTTCTGGAAACCTGTGACTTACTCATAGGCAGCTTCTCTGCTCTTCTCCACTTACACAGACCCAGCATTTCACGCACAGGTATATGGACCATCCCATATAGGCCAAACTCACCTACTTACTAAAATATCCTATTTGTACCTGTTGAATTACAACCGGCATTGTAATTATACATTTACAGATAATATTAACCTTTCCTCTTTATCACTGAGGACTTGGGGCTTTTCATAGACTCAGGCTGTACGTGCAGATCAGCAGCTGTGGATCTAGTTATTCTTTGTGACACGCAAGTTGCCACAACCTGGACAGAGGGACGCCCTTTCTCTCTCAGAGGCCTCCTCTGTCTTTTCAGCACCAGCCCAGCCTGGTTCTCCAGCAATAGCAACTGCGTTTCAGGCCGCTCTGATTTTCTCTGGCTCCCAACAGGGACTCAGCTTCTCTGAAGGAGCTGTGGCGACTGCTAATGAAATACGCTGCGGAGATCAATATGTGGGTGCTGAGGGAACAGTGGACTGGGCATTAGGTGGCACAGGATGGCCACTGAAAAGACAGAACTAGGAGAGATGGCGCTTCCCAAGGTCACAATCATGTTCACAGTGAGACTGCTCGGATTCTTCTCATATAACTATGCTCTTTCTTTCATACAATTTTAAATGGACTCTTCAGCGTGCCTATTCAGATTTTTAGCACTTGACCCAGGCTGTGATTACCCCCAACTCTGACTCTATCGTTGCTCTGTGCCTCGAGGGTCATTATTTTGAGGTCACGTGGATGTGTCCTTTACCGGGAAAGCATCTTACACAAGCACGTGTGCCCTGGCTGGGCGGCTCAGTTGGTTGGAGAGTCGTCCCGCACACCAAAAGTTTGTGGGTTTGATTCCAGATCAGGGCACATACCGAGGCTGCAGGTTCGACTCCCAGTCGGGGTGTGTGCAGGAGGCAACTGCTCAGTGTTTCTCTCTTGAAAAAAAAGCATATAATTATCCTGTTTTCATGTAATGAAAATTATTGTTGTCACACAGCTGTTGGATATAATTATAAAATTATTGACACAAATACATTCAATTATGTAAATTAATTATCGATTTGTAACTAAATGCCATTTCATGTTGATAAATTTATTGCCACAGATTCATCCATGTGCGGTCGTGAGCGGCTGACTGCCACCCCTGGGCCATCTGGGAGGCTCGTCTCCTCTAGGGACCAGCATGGAAGCAGGATGCCATTAATTATATAATTTCAAGCAATTTATATTTAATTCCACTAATGCCTCTTCATTAACTGAAGGCATTTTGAGATTTTGCTGATTGAAAATGTGCAAGTCACCCAGCAAAGTAACGGACGAGCCAGGGGTGGACTCATCTCTCCATTTGCAAATCTGGTCCCTTAGAAAGGGACTTGGTCATTTCTGCATCCGTGGCCAGGGCAGTTTTCAGTAATAATAGGTGCTCATTGACTCTTCTTTGGAGAGAGGAGGGAAATGCCATGGGAATGGCGGAGAAAATCATAGTGGTCCCAATAACCCAGGGCCATCGCCCAGTGTCCACAATTGCTTTTTTCTTTTTTAGATTTGACTTCGATATAGTCTGAGGTAATGGGGTTTTGAGATAAATTTTAAGTTGCTTCATTTCCAAAATTCATTTTGGCTCCACCCAGGAACAATCCATCTGCTAATCAATAAATATCATTTAAATGCCACTGCAAGAAAGGCAATCAACACAAAATCAATGCTGTCAGCAGCCCAGAAAAACTCTAGTTTCCTGAAGGAGATCGATTCACAGCAAAATAGCGATGACTGTAAATATTTATAGTTCTGAAAGGAAAAGCTCATTAGTGCAGCTTTCTGAGCAGGTCCTTTCCAAATTAAAGACTGGGATGGGCTCCACCCAGCCAGTAATGGAGATGTGGTGGGTGTATCACAATAACCCTCCCACTGCCTTGGATTTGGTGCTTTGGAGAGTGTGGTGGGTAATTTGGACCATCCGGGTGGCAATGTGGTGGTGCAGGAAGAACACTGGGCATGGAGAGACCAGTTCCACACCTTGGTCTTCATGGACTTGCTGTGTGAGCTCAGAAGGCACATAACCTCTCTGAACACTCCTTTCCTCATCTGCAAAAGAATGATAGTCTCACCTGTCCAATTGAACCTCTCTGTTGTGAGGGTGAAAGGAGGGGCAGCAGCGATATCTCTGAGCATGTATTTAATGGGCAAATGTGGGGTCTTAGAATGACTCCTTAGATCCCAAGAACAGGATTAAGGAGCAGGCAGAAAGGCTCCTGAGAAGTCAGATGGCATCAACCTGAAGCTCGCCTTCCAGGGAGTGTTGCTACTGGAAACAGGTGGCAGAAGTGAGTGTGCTCACCCAGCAGTGCTGCTGTGTGGTGGGCGCTGGGAAGCAAGGATGACGAGGACCCGTGGGCCATGCTTCTCCTGTGCTCTGGAAGCTCCCCGAGGGCTGTGCAAGCAGGTAAGTGTGATGGATGTGAGGCGTGCAAGGCCGCGTGAGAGCTTGGAGCCCGGGTACGAGCGGTAGGGCTGTCTGTAGGGGAATTTCTTCCAACTGAGCAGCAGCAGAGGGGAGGTCATTTCCAGGAAAAGACATGACAGGTAAAGATTAGCCCTTCAGGGGAACCATAAAAATAAACCAGTGTTTCCCAGCCTTCTCCAGTGAGTTTCACTTTTACTTTTTTTTTTTTTGCCTTGTCTCTGCATCATGGGTACAGCTTCCTTTAAGTTGACTAACTGAAAAGAAATATATATAGTTGTATTTAAAAAGAAAACTTATTACTACTGTAAATGAAAAAACAAACACTATCATTTGTTATGAACTAAAGATAAACTTAATACAAGCAACACAAACTCATTAATTTCTTCAATAAATAGCTGTCAGGCTCAGTTCTCGTTTCTGGGGCTGAAGGGTGACCGAGAGGGACAAAGGCGAGCAACTGAGAAAAATTAATGCCAGATAGTAATAGATACTATGTAGAAAATATAAAGTTATTTAGGAGGGTGACTTCACAGGGGTGGGTCTGGGAGGACCCCTGGAGATGTCATTTGAGCAGAGATCTGAAAGAAGTGGCAGAGCTAACTACCTTAACATCAAAACCCGAAAACAAGGTCATGACCTCTGGGCAGCAGGAAGCGTGTGAGCCCGGAGCGGGGGTCCGAGGAGCGCTCGCACCCTGCAGCGAGGAGCAGGGCCAGGAGCAGGGCTCAGAGGCGGGCTCGCACCCCGCAGCCAGGAGCAGGGCCGGGAGCGGGGCTCGGAGGCGCCCTCCCACCCCGCAGCCAGGAGCAGGGCCGGGAGCGGGGCTCGGAGGCGCGCTCGCACCCAGCAGCCAGGAGCAGGGCCGGGAGCGGGGCTCGGAGGCGCCCTCGCACCCCGCAGCCAGGAGCAGGGCCAGGAGCAGGGCCGGGAGCGGGGCTCAGAGGCGCCCTCGCACCCCGCAGACCTGACCCTCAGGAGGGCGGAGACGAGGCGCCTTCTCCGCGTGGTTCTAGGTTAATTCTGGCGGCATGGGCTGCATCGTCTGGTACCCCCTGCGGGGAAAGCACCCCACTTTGGGAGACGCTGCAACCAGAGAGGGAGGCAGCCGTGACCGCCGGGCTGACACCGGTGAACAGACCGAGAAAAGTTAAATCGCTGCTCTAGACCAGTCAGCAAAGGGCAGGGCTGGGTGCCGCCCCTCCCCGTCCAGCCCGGCCGCTCCGCGCCAGGCCGGCCCGAGCTCGGGCTGCAGGCAGCTGCCTGGGGAGCCCGGAGTCCCGCAGCCCGCACCCCGGGCACTCGCAGCCCCGTCCCGGGAGGGGTTCAAAACGCGGAGCGCGGGAGCGGGCGGAGCGGGCGGAGCCGCGTGCAAAGCGCGGCCTCCGGCGCGAGCATGCGCAGTGGTCCAGCCTCCGGGCCGCGCTCGCGCCGGGGGAGGGTCATCCGAGGCTGACGTCCGCGACGCCGGCGTCAGCGCCCCGGGAAGAGGAGGGCGAAGACTCCATCCGCCATGTTGGATGCCGCAGATTCGCCATAACCTCGCCGGCTCTTTTCTTAAAAAAATAAAAATAAAAAGCGAAGCATCAGCGAGGCGCCCCGCCTTGTCGGTGGGCACGGGAGAGGGCCCGGAAGAGCCCGAGGCTTTTTTTTTCTCCGCGGTGGGGGCGTTGCCATGGAGACGCGGGCGGCAGGTGAGCGGGGCTGGGGGTTGGGGTGGAGAAGAGGTGGGGGTGGGGCGCGGCGGCGCGCGAGGCGCCTGCCGGCGCGGCCCGGGCTCGGAGTCAGGAATCGGCGCGGAGGCCGCGGGGCGGCGGAGGGATCCGCGGCGGGGCGGAGAGCGGACGTAGTGGCGTCCTGCGGCCGCACGCGCCGTCCGCGGCAGTATCCCGCCGCCTAGGGCTTTTATCAAGAAAAAAGGAAAATGGAACTAGGGTGCTCGCGGGAGAGGCGGCCGGTGCGCGCGTGCGCGAGCCGTTTCCAGGCGACGGGCCGGGCTTGGGCGCGCGCCAGCGGCGGGTCGGCCGCGGCCCTGGGCGGCAGGTTCGAATCCCGGCGCTGCAGCTTTTTGGCCGGATGTTTGTGCCGCCTTCGTGCCTGGCCTCAGTTTCCTCCTCTGGGAAGTGGGCAGCTCCTTTATGCTTTGAAGGGACAGGGCTCAGTTGAGCTGCTGAAAGAAAGCCGTCCCTGTGTCCTGTAGAGGATGCAATAAACCAAGGGATTAGGGTCGCCACTGGTGACTTGTAACACGCTGTGATAAGTTGTAATCTACCCTCTACCTGCTGCTCCCTTCTGCGGGGGGCCTCGTTCCCCACTTTTTAAAGTTAGGCACAAGTGCTGCTTCCTCCAGGCAGCCTTTTCTGGTTTCTGGCTTCCCGGCTGAAGCAGCCTCTCAGCTGGCCGGCCTCAGGGTCCAAGTCCCACAGCCTTGAGCGGGGCAGCCTCCATCTGCTAACAGCAGCTTCCACACCCCAGCACTTGCCTCGCGGTTTGCTGCTCCGTTCTCCCAAGAACCCTAATTCTTGTGTCATTTACTGATGAACAAAAGTTCAGAGAGGTCAGCTTCGTCCCGTTTTAAAATGGCAGAGCTGGGGCTTTCAGAATCGACCCCCTTCAATTTTGAAGTGGAATTCAAACTCCTGCCCATAGTAAGTGCTCAGATGTATTTTTTTTTTTTTAATATATATGTATTTTTGAATGAAAGCACAAATGCAGCAACTCGTCACCTCCCGCCCCTTCCAGTCTGGTTTCCTTGCAGAGCCCAGTGCCCTTTTGCAAATGCAAACTTAATGTCACCGGGCTTACCATCCACAACTGCCTCTCTCTAGCTGCTTCTGAGCCTCCGGATTCATTCTGAAGCAGCTTTAGTGAGTGTTCCCAGAAGACACCCGGCCCTTATGTTTGCTGGCTGTTGGGTGCCACTCCCCTAACCCCCAGGGACACCTTTCTTGGCCTAAGTTCAAGCCAACTGCTCTAGACGGTGCCCTGCACACCCCGCAGGGGCAAGCAGCCCTCAGGCCCTGGTGCTGCCAGCATCCTGGCTTTGTGTCTGATTTGGGCGTGTTTGGTGTGGGTCACAGCATTTGGACCCCTAGCCAAGAGTGGAGGTCCAGGGCCCTGAACTAGCCCGGCAGGCTTTCTTAAGTCGACATAAGAATATCCAAACCTGTAGACAATTTTTATAATAATGTACTTGAGCCAAGCAGAGGATATGTGTGGAAGCCAGATCTCACCTCAGTAGACTGAAAATGCTTTCAGGTTTGATGGTTTTCAGCTCTCTTATGCATTTGGAATGAAGGAGGAGATGTAAGGAAGGTTACGTGAAAATGCGGGAAAAAGCAAGGCTTTGCCCGGGTCGGACTTTATGATCAGATCACCCTGTGAGGTTTCTTTCCCTAGAACCCGCTTTCTGTCCACACTTAAAATAAAGGCTTCTCCCTGGTTTGGGGCCCCTCTCCCAAGCCATTCAGCTACCACTGATACATGAAGTGAATGGCCCACCTCGCCTCTTCTGGAGTTGACTTAACAGTTTTTAAAAGAAGCCTGGACACTCATCGTTTCCTTCACTTTCTGGTTACAATAAATGAGAAAAGGTAATATTTTTAAATGTATTACTGTCAGCCTGTGGTCAGCTAATTCCTGAAGTTTCCTGTTTCACTCTGTTATAATTTAGGAGAGGCAGTGCAAGACGGAGTTGCATATGGTCTATGAGGCCAGCTTTTAGGTGCTAAACTAGCTGAGACGGTCATCCCTGGAAACTGGAGATTTTTTACGAGTTGTTGCCTTTTCAGCTGGTCTCTCCTTTGCCTTATAAAATGGTTCCTGTTTGTTTTCTTCCCTTATTTTGTAATTCACATAATTTTTTAAGATAGCCATCCTTAGGTAGAACAGAGTTTCTGCCTAGGGCAAGGGCAGTCATGAGTTAGACATATTGAAAAGAATCTCCTAGTGCGTCTCCTTTTCTGGAGGGTCCTGTGCCACCTCTGAACACCCTCCGTCAAGAGGGGCTGATGTAATTTCGTGGAGGGAGTTTAGTCTAGAGTTAAGTTTTCACTTTGCTCTCAGCTGTTTATTCTGTTAAACTTTCACTGTCCTCGAAATTTCTCTAGGGCAAGTGTCAGCTGTAAGGGCTGAACAGCTGGGAGGGTGGGAGGAACAAGGGTGCTGGGTCCAGAGATCTGCTTCGCACCAGGTTCCTTACCTGAGGCCTCACAGAACTCTTGGACCCTGCCCCTCGTTATGCCAAAGGGGGCAGAATCCTGCGCCCTGTCCAGCAGGGGCACGTGCACTGCGTACCCCACTGTTGTCTCTCCCTTGCCCGCCTGCACCCCGTCTCCTGTCCGCTGTACAGCTTCACTGCATCGTCACCCATGTGCTTCCTGAAAACATCTGTGGTTGGAAAGGGAGACAGACTTTGAGTATTATTCTTTTAATCCCCATCCAAGGATATGTTTTTATTGATGTTAGAGGGGAAGGGGCAGAGAGAGAGAGAGGGAGAGAGAGAGGGTGAGAGGGAGAGAGAGAGAGGGAGAGAGAAACATCAATGTGAGAGAGAAACATTGTTCCATTGCCTCCGGTACGCGTCCTGACTGGGGCTCGAACCCGAAACCCAGGTATATGCCCTGCCTGGGAATTGAGCCCACAACCTTTTGGTGCATGGGACGACACTCCAACCCACTGAACCACCCAGCCAGGGCTGATTAATTTTTTAAAAGAAAAAGTAGTAACCTGGGAGTGAAGCAAATAGACATAGTAAACATTTATTACAGGTTTGAAGTTGCCTCCCTTTTTGTTTTTTCAAGGAACATAAAATATATAGATCATTAAGTTTGCTGATAATAAAAAGGTTATGCTTGGCATGTTAATATAAAAATGGAATTTAAATTGGATAACAGACTTTTCTTTGTTCTTTTAAATCATGTAACAAGTGGAGCAGCAAACTGTTAGAGAGGTTAAAGTGAGTGGTGTGCGGGCAGGCTAAATGGCCATTTCAGACAGGTGAATAAAGAACAACTAAATTTATTAAAAGAGTATGGGGATATCCAAAGGGAAGGGCTACAGAGCCCTGAGCCAAAGGGTATTGGGTCCACGATGTCAGCAAAAGTGTCCTTGGGACAGTGAGACAAGGGAGGGCACAGAAGCAGCAACAGGAGAGCCTGGCTGGGCTGCTCTGGCTCCCTGGGAAGTCAGGGAGAGAAGGGGGGGCCTTGGAGACAGGTTTAGGAGGTAACCCCCCAGGATGTGCTGCCTCTGCCCATTGCTCCCCTTTTGCAAGTGTTGTGGGGTTCCCTTGGAGGGATGGAGATGGCACTGGTGTGCGCGCCCCTAGTAGGGAGTGCACCGTGGGCCCTTTGTTCTGAACGTATTTATCACTTTCTTGCAGGTGGAAATCTTAGGAGAGGTCTTGGGAGGGTCTCAATGGAATATTCATCAGCTTTCCAGGGGTGCTCTTTCAGGGTCCCGGTCTCCACTGATTGGTTGGTGTCAGGGCAGGGTCATTAGTCAGTGTAGCTGGTCCTGAGGCAGCCACGGAGCCACTTATCTGGTTACTTGGGCCTGGAGCTGAAATACAACTGAGGCCTAGATGTTACCTTTAAGGAGGAAATGCTCAGGGGGTCTAAACCACATGACCAGAGATATGCTGGGAGGGTAGGTTACCCTGGGGACAAGGTTCTTGTTTTCCCAGTTTCTCCCCTTGCTAGGCATCCGGGGCTTCCTGCCCTGGTGGGTCTCCGTACCCTGTTTCTGTACCTGGCTTCTGTACCTGGCCCATCTAACACTGTTGAACTCTGGAATCTGTCACCTTTGTGCCCTAAACTGGGTTTGGGCCAAGGCAGGATGGGCAGAAGAAAACAATGTCATCAGGAAAAACATCTCTAACTTTCCTTTTGAGACTTCTCTATTTGAGCCTTTGCTGTCTAGGTGGAGGCCACGTGGGAAGTGCCCAGGGAGGGGCACGGCTGGGAATAGAGTTTGGTGGCGGGAACTGACCAGAAGGCATGGAAAGACATCAGTAGGTAGGGGCATGGTTGGGAGGTGGTGACTGCTTCCTGGCTTGTGTCCAGGGTCAGGGTCAAAGTGTTGCCGGTGGAAATAAGGCTCTTCCACAGAGTCAGGAGAAAAGCATTTCAGTGACCCACGTGTGGGTGGATGGGGGGGAGAGGTAGGCTGCCCCAGGCGCCTGGAGGCTGTGCCTCATCCAGGCCGGGTGGTTCAGCTCCCTCCCGCTGTGGAAGAAGCTCAGTCTTGTCTTCATCAAGCCCAGAAGGGCCAGGGTCCGGAGACTGTGCCCTCAGCTCCCTCCATGCCAGAGCTCAGTCCAGGTCAGTCCCTCTCCGCCTCTGGCTGCCTTAGTCTATGTTCTTGGCTGCCCTCCGGCCTGTGCTTCTGGTACCCAGTCTTGCGCTTGGGCCCTCGGCTGCTAGGCCCACACTTGGAGCCTGTGCTTAAACCCACGTGGCTGCTACGCCTGCTTGGCTGCTACAGAGAGATCACGTGTGAACCCACGGGCGAAGGAGGGCGAGTGAATGCCTGTTACTGGGAGAGAGGCCTTTGTAAAGCTTTGATTATATTATCTCAGGCTTGGGAAGGACAGGTGCTCTTTCAAACTGACCAATCTCTTTCCTGTGCTTTGGGGATTTGCACTGGGCCCTCCCCTGAGCCAGTCCCGCCTTTGTCCCAGGTTAGACACCTCCCCTTTGTGGTTGCCATCCTGGCTCCTACTGCGTGTGCCCAGCAGAGGACTTTCCCCTCTATGGTTTTAGCTCTCCCTCACAGGAAAGGTTGGTGGTACCCTGGGGAGATTGGAAAGGCGGTCCTTCCTCCCTGGGGTTGGAGGGAGGACACGGAGGGGTGCTAGCCCCGGTGGCAGGGCAGTGCCACTATCCCCTGGAGTGTGTGAAGCTGTAGTTTCCGACCTAATTAAGCTTAGCCAGTGTTACTCCCTTGTCTTTTATTAATATCTAGCGGTGCTCTGATAGGTAAGAGGGATGATGTAATATACGGATTCTGTGGCTAAAGACTGACATGGTCAGTATTGGTGACACATTTCTTCACCGAGGATGTTTCAGAATTTCTAATGTGCCCTCTCTCTCTCTCAACCATTGACATAGTGCCCCTTTACCCACTCCTAAATATTTTCTAAAAAACAAGGACTTTCTCTTACATAACCACATTATAATGATCAACATGAGAAAATAACATTGATGCAGTGCTATTTGGATTTCATCGGTTGCAATTCAGTTTCACCAGTTGTCCCGATGATGTTCTAGTAATTTTACATAAAGCGAAAGGAAACCTGGGCCACGCACTGCATTCAGTTGTCATGTCCCTCACTCTGCAGCCTGGAGCATTTCCTCTGTCTTTGTGTTCCTGGACATGGATAATTGTGAAGACCGTGGGCCAGTTATTTTGGGCTTTGTGTGGTGTTTCCTCGTGATTGCCTTCAGATTCTGCCGTTTTGGCCTGAACACAGAGAGTTGATGCTGAATTTTTGGCCGTCCTATCGGGAGGCGCGGGATCTTTCTTTGTCCCATTGGGGGTGATGCTGCATTTGAGGAGGTCGGGTTCTTTCACAGTAAAGTTACAAGTTTTCTCCTTTGCAGTTAAATGTCTCATGACGCGATGCTCTGATAGCTGCACCTACCTGCTCTTCTTTGCGCCCCAGACTTCCTTCCCTCAGCAGTTTCAGCACAGGCGATTCTTGCCGGCATCAGTTAGCATCACCATGTCTGCGAGGTGATGAGTTTCTAATTCCCTCGTTGCTTCTGTGTTTGCTAATTGTCTGTCTGTGTGAGCAAAAGTGTCCTCTTTTTCTTCATCTCTGTTTATATTACCGTGAACTCATGAATTCTTATTTTCGCCAGTGGTTTATAATCCTTTATTATTATTTAACTTGATACTTGAGTTGCCCCACATTTGGCCATTGGAAGCCCCTTTGCTGTACGCTCTCTTTCTCCGAGCAGTTCCCTACTTCCTGCGCACCAGGACATTCCTCTGGAGCTCTGGGGTCAGCTCCTCCAAGGAGACCTGGCTTCTTGTAGTGGAGACGGTGTTTAGAAACCGAGATCTGGGAACGGGCCGAGCTCATTGTTGCTGGAGTGTCTCAGCTTCTCTGCCCTCCCAGTAAGCGTGGCTGGGGAGTAGATGCCAGTGTGCATACGAAATACAGACAGGCACAGTTTGTACCTGCCACACACATCTGTATCGATTTTTATCTTAGAAACCACCGAGTTCATACGGATCTTTCCAGCTCTGATCCTACAGCACAGGGTTTATTCCCCCCCCTTTCCATATTTACACCACCTTTTTCTGACAGAAAGAAAGCTGCCCCCGAGTATCCAAAGTGCAGTTACTTGTTTGCTCAGTCCCGGGATATTCTAAAAATAGTTTCGGAATAGCCTCTGTGAAAAAGATTCTACTGACTGGAGTTTAATATTTAATTACAGTCTTCCCCCCTTATCCACGGCTTCACTTTTTGTGGTTTCAGTTACCTATCCATGGTCAACTGTGGTCCAAAAATACGAAAGGGAAAATTCCAGAAATAAACAACTCGTGAGCTTTCCACTGTGCGCTGTTCTGAGTAGCGTGCTGAAACCCCGCCCGCCCGCGCAGCCCCGCGGGTGTGAGTGACCCCTGTGTCCACGGCTCGCTGCTGTGGACGCTCCCGCCTGCCTCTCACTCAGCATCTCAGTTATCGCATCGACTGTCACGGTGTCACGGTGCTTGTGTTCAGGCCGCCCTGCTTACTTCGTAATGGCGCCAAAGCACAAGAGTAGCGATGGTGGCAGTTTGGATTCGCCAGAAAGAAGCCGGGGTGCTTTCTTTACGTGAGAAGGTGAAAGTTCTCAACTTAGAGCACAGCACAGGGGATACAGGCAGTAATATTGTAGTAACTGTGTGTGGTGCTGGACCTTTGGGGATCACTTTGTAAATTCTATAAATGTCTAGCCGTGTGCTGTATGTCTGAAACTAATATCAAATAATGTTGAATGTCAAGTGTAATTGAAAAATTAAAGAAAAATAAATCCTATAGGAAACATTTATTGGTGATACAATGAAAGCTTTCTCTTTGAAATTAAGAATAAAATAAGAATGCTTTCTGTCGTCACCTCCGTTTCACATTTGATTGAAGCTGCTAGCCAGGAAGGAAAATATATCAGAGCTATAAAAGTTGAAATAAACAGAATTTTATTATTCACAGAGAATATGATTGTGTATAGAAAAAATCTGTAAATAAAATATTAGAATTCAATAAAAGAGCTCTCAACAAGGGAGGAAAAGGCTGCATGCTGAGGTTTCTGAGCTGCACGGCCAGAACGAACCTTCCAGCTGCGAGGCTGTGAGGGCGAGAAGGGAGTTCGTGCTAGTTTTGCAGTTGCCCCTCACACTGCAGACGCTACGGTGCTGTGTGCGTTTCGTGCTTAGTTACCCTGGAAAAGGCGTTAGATTTGTGGGTGTCCCGATTGATGGCAGCGTGTTGTGCTGAAAAGCTTTGAGCCTCTGCGAAGACTGCAGCACGGGGTCCCCTGAGACGAGGGACACCAGGCACTTACTGCCAGTGAGGGACAGTCACACAGACTCGGGAATGGGCTTTCATGTCATCTCACATCATCGCAAGAAGAAGGTGAGTACAGTGCAATAAGATATTTCGAGAGAGAGAGGGACCGCGTTTACGTAACTTTCATTATAGTATGTTGTTACAATTACTCTATTTTATTCGTTATTATTTTATTATTATAATAATAAAATTATTCTATTTTATTATTGTCATTAACCTCTTACTGTGCCTAATTTATAAATTAAACTTTATCATAGGTATGTATGTGTAGGAAAAAATAGTGTATGTAAGGTTTGGTACTATCTGAGGTTTCAGGTGTCCACTGGGGGTCTTGAATTGTGTCCCCCTGGACAAGAGGGGCTACTATGGGTCTCTTTTTTCTTAGCCTGACGCCTGTGATGCAAACACCAGCTTCCAGAGTTGTTGGGGTTCATCTTCCCCCCTCCCATGTCAGTGCGGTTGTGAGCACTCATGTCAGATAGGGTTCCCTTTATTTGTTTTTGCTTGTATGTTATTTTAGGGTTTCCCCCAGACTTATCTATTTGTTTATTTTTTACTTTCTTTAAGTGTGGGAATTTTTGGAGTAGTGTATTGCCTCTACTTTTGTGGGCTGTAGGCGTAGGAAGTGGCAGCGGTGCCCCGGGTGCGAGTTCCAGGGGGAGAGGAAGTCCTGGGAGGCGTGGAACTGAAGGGCAGCCTCCCTCTGACTGAGGGCCCTCGCACACCTGGACTCCGTCAGCCTTGGGAGCATCTCTCTTCCAGGCCGTTTGTTTGGGTCTGGTTTCTCTTCCACGTTTATTCCCATTTTCCAGACAGGAGTCAGAGGACTGAGAGGTTGTGCTTCCCCCGCTGGGGGTCGGCAGGCGCTGTCCTGCCCCAGCCCACCGTTCTTCCCCCGAACACTGTCTTCCTGGTGTTGCCTGGAAGCCTGAGTTAAGAGGCACTTGGTTAACATGTTTCTCAGGCTTGTTCCATGAGCTCTCTGGGAATGATCTCATGACACAGGACATGGAGCTTTTCTGTTTATAGGTGAATATTTTTATTAACCTTTAACATCCACCTCTCCAAGCTTTTAACTGTATTTTGAATTAAACAGTATTGATGGTTTTGGAGCTTACCATCTTTTAGGGGAGACAGATTAAACACACCCCATTAAATACATGATTACACATTGCGGTGAATTCTCCTAAGGTGAATATGGGGGCTGGCAAGAGAAAGTAAGGGGACCTAACATATTGAAAGGGATCTAAGAAAGGTCCCCCTGAGAAAGTGAGGTTGGAGCTGACATGTAAATAATGAGGCTCCTGAATTAGAAAACAAGTTTGATAGGCAGAGAGCAGGCACTTGCCAGTTCTCTCCACTTTGCAAAATTTCAAGTGTGCAGCTCAGAATTAGGTCCCAGAGGCCAGTTCTCCTTTGCCCTCTATTTCCATTAGGGGACATGCATGTGAATGGACCTGCTCCAGGTCACCCGGGAGACACCCCTGTCTGCAGAGGGGCTTTGTGAGCTGAGCTGGGACTGGGCGCCACCAGAACCAGGGGCCTGTCCAGCATGACTGAGGACTGGGTGCCTGCAGAGGGGAGAGGATCAGGAGAGCTCTGCTTGCAGATGCTACAGCGCTGGGTGTGGGAGCAGCTGGCCTTGCTGAGCTCTCCCTGCAGCTGCACTAGCTGGAGCGGGTCTGGGAGAAGGGGAGAAGGGCGGGTTGCCTGAAATTCTAAAGTTCCCATCCTTGTAAACAAACAGTGGCTGCCCAGACTGAGTGAGGAGGGTGAGGGTCAGGGAGGGCTATCTGCCCCACCTGCGCCCTGCCTCAGCCCCGGACTCTGGGAGGGAGGCTGGACCTAGTACCTCTCCATCCCTTCCAAGGCAAGAGCCTATGAAATGAAATGAAAAATAAAACTGCAGTCACTTTAAATTATTCTCATGAACAAAATGGAATTATTGATGTTCCTGGAGGGAGGGTCTGTGCCTTACTCATTTCTCAACGTGCCTAGCTAGCACAGCATGTCGTTTATACTACACATTCATTAAATGTTGAATTAGGAGATTAATACACATAAGTTAAAAATTACCTTTTCCCCCAATCAGACAGAATAGTCCAGGTATTTGAAGAATACACTTAATGCTTAGTTCAGGTCCTAGTCCCCGGGAAGAGGGGACCTGGTCACTCCGGGTGCCTGTGGTGGGCGGCTGCTGGGGTTTGGAGGATTCTTCTTTTCCCATTGGCTCTTCTTGCTTGAATTTAAAGATCTCTTCTGGAATTTGAAAGGACCCTAGACATGTTTGAATATTAAAGGGCAGTTCTTTCTCCTGGAATTAATTTTCAAGTTCAGAACACTTAATAACTGAGACCAGTCTCAGCCTTTCATAATAAAGTGGACGTTTAAAATTGGAAGGCAGGTTTGCATGTTTCTGACATCTGTCTTCAGTTCCACCCAGGCTATTATTTTATTTTTCCTCCTTTGGCGATGACCTCAGGAGCCTGGAACACACAGTCAGCTTCTAGCCCGAGACAGCGACGAATGAAAATGAGCCTGTCTTCTCCCTCTGCCCCAGCAGTGTGGACAGGGACTCTGGTTGGCAAGGCCTAAGTTTCCCAATCCTTGACCTTCAGAAGTGAGAAGAAAGATGCGTCAGCTCACAAAGGAACCAAAAGAAACCAAAACAACAAAACTGGAAACTCAGGGCCTGGTTGTGGCAGTGGCATGGGCATTGCTGTCCCCTCAAATCCACTGTAAAATAGGAGAGGACGTCGCACGTTTTGTTTTTAACATGGATGTGATCCCAGAGACGTGGTCACTCTGAGGCCTAGCATGTGAGTTCTGGGGCCAGCTTGGTAACTGCACAGGGCAGCTGTGATGTCAGAGGCCTCACGGCGGAGGGGGGCTCCCCACATCCTTAGAGCTTCCCACACATCTGCCTGGGCTCCTGCGGGAACTCAGAGATTGGGGGGCTGTTCCTACCTCCATGAAATGGTTTGGGGTGCTTTCCTGGGGAAAGGCCCGCCCTCAGCAGTGACAGTGTTAAATGGGAACCTGCTCATTGCCCGGGGCTCTCACTTGGAGAGTGCTTAAAAATAACTTTAAAAAATTATGCCAAGTTTCAACATGGAAGAAATGTGGATGCATGAAATTAAAATGCTGCTGTTGGCCCAGCCTTAATTATAGCTGATACCCAGCATTTCTCATGTTGTTTTGTTAATCCAGTTTCGGCAAAGAAACACTCATGGGATTTCTTTCTTGCTTTTAATAAAAATGTTAACTTGGTGAGCTATGGAAGTTGGCGCGTCGTCAGCATTTTATGAGCTGCGTGATAATAATACCACAAATTAAGGAGAGTGTTTATTGGAACTGCTGTCCCTGAAGCTCAGAGCTGGGAGGGCACCTTGGAGATTATTTGTGGGTGGGAGGTGGGAGGGCAGGCACATAAGGAGATCCCACAGGCTCCAGGGGAGGCAGGTGCTGGGCGGGGCTATCCCCACATCCTTGTTTTGGTCCAGGTGGCTCTGGCCATCTGTCTACACATTAGCCTCTGGATGAGGCTTGAAGACCAGGTTTCACTTTAAAACATTAAAAGGCCACTTCTAATTAAGGTCCCTCATCTTTAGAGGAGAAAATTTAGGCCTAAAGAGGTTCAGAGATTCCCACAGTACCTGCCACGCTGGAGGTGAGCTAGTCAGGGGCTGGGGGACCTGGGCCCTGACTCAGGTGGGTGCCCATCCTTCTGCTTCTGGGAGGATGGTGCCTTGGATGTGTGGGCCACTGATCTGGGCACGTTGCATTCAGAGTGTCCTGCAACCCTCCCAGAGCCCTGTACAGACAAGGAAACTGCAGCTCAAAATGCCAAGAACATGTGCCAGGGACACACAGCTACTGGTGCAAAGGTGGGTTCAGGTCTGGGCTTCAAGGCTGCCCTTCTCTCTCACCCCACTGTGCCGTTTTAAATAAGAGTCACCTGTGAATCAGAATCTGTTCCTAACAATACTTCTTTAAAACTCTTTTTTAAATTTAAAAAAATTTTTTTTATATCTTTATTGATTTCAGAGAGACGAAAGGAGAGGGAGAGAGAAATAGCAATGATGAGAGAGTCATTGGAGATCGAGCCCTCAGTCTGGGCATGTGCCCCACCTGGAATCAAACCTCGATCTCTTGGATCCTAGGTTGACACTCAACTGCTGAGCCACGCCCAGCCAGGCAAAACTCACTCCTTAATTTCTAAAAAATTGATATATAACTTACATGTAGAAAAGTGTATGGAATAGATGGACAGCTCCATGCAAGTTTACAAGCTGAATTCAACCTGTAGCCAACCAGAACTCCACCACCCTGAGGCCCCCGGCCCCAGCCCCCCACTCAAGGGTAACCCAGCCTTGGCTCAGGGCAGAGAACTGGTGCCTCTTTTTACTTCTCATGAGTGGAAGCACCCCCTGGCCTCTGAGCCTTCTCTGCCCAGCACCATTCCTGTCGCACAGAAGGCAGTGTGCGTGGGAGGGCGCCGTAAGCTTTGAAAACCACCTGTGTGTGGATCGAGACTTGGCCAAGCAGTGCCTGGCTGTGATGACCGGGCATCTGTGGTTGGAGGTGCATCTGCTCACCTTCCAGGGTGTGGCCAGGGCGGGGCTTCTGGGCGAGGTCCAGCCCCAGCCCGGGAAGCCGCATTTCAGGTGGTGACGGCTGCCTTGGGACCAGGGCCGGGCGGGTGGTGCTCCCGAGTGCTCCCCTGCTGTGCGCCTGCTGTCCCCACCTGGGCCCAGTTTTCTCATCCTAACTTGGGGAGAGCAGCCCCTCCCGCACTGGATTAAGGTGAAGGTTAAGTGGGTGGCAGCAAAGTCATGGCCTCTGGCCAAAAGCTAGGAGTCAGTGACTGTTAGCCGTCTGTCCCTTCTGCCAGGCTCAGCCTCCTGAGGGCTCCTCCAGGGAACGCTGGGTGTAGTGCCCGGATCGGCCACCAGAGGGCGCCGCTAGCACGTGCATGGTGCTGGCCCAGGAATGACTGTAGCTGTGCTTTCTGTGTTTGTAACAGCCAATGTCTGTCTGTCTGTTTCTGTCTCTCTGTCTCTCTCTCTGGCTAAAAAAGCTGTCTGCTCTGTACGTGGTGGTCCTGTGTTCCATTAGTGTGTGGTCTGGGTGAGTTGATGGCATCCATATCTGGCACTCCCGTGTTCCAGCTTTCTGCTGCCCTGAAATGAATTGCTGTAGTAAGTTAAAACAGACAGAGAGCAAAGTGCCCCTCTTGGTGTAGCTACACTTCTTAGTTGTAATTAATTGTTTGAAATGTCTCTGTAACCATGATGCCAACTACAGGTTGGAGACTAAGGATGCGTTCCTTACAGGGCACAGTGCTGGCCGCCAGGTGGGTGGGCAGAGGTGGTCAACTTGGAAGGTCAGCTGCATCAAGTTTTGACTTTTTAATTTATTTGGCCAGGGCTCCTTGGTGACTCACCTCTTCTCTGCCCAGCTTTCTTCTCTGTGAGATGGGGAAGGTGACGGTGGAGGTGGTTGTGGTGACTGCACCATCGTTTACGGGGCTACTGCACAGGGCAGTGGGGTGGATTGGGTGCAGTCACAGAAATGATGCTCTGGGTGAACAGAGGAGGCAGTTTAATGTTATCCTGCAGCTGGGGTGGGCCGGGGAGGTTGGGGGCCACTTTGAGACCTGAACACTTGAAGCTTTTCCTTCCCGTGGTTGACACATGGGGTTTCTCCTAGGGCATCCAGCCCTGGGAGCTCCTTGCCTCCCTGCCCAGCTCCCCTGATCACAGGTCCTCTGGTACCCGGCACTGTGCTCGCCTGGTCCATGCATCCACATTCGGAGTTCTGAATCTGGCTCCTCAGGGCTGGACCTTCCACACCGGCCATGCAGCTCATTGCATGTGTATCTCTTACATCAGGAATGCCTTCCCCCAATGGCTCTAAATCTGTCTTGCTCCTGGTTTAACCAATTTCTCTCTTTTTTTCTTCCCTCCCCCTCTCTACACACAAGGCTCTTCAAGGGCAAGGCCCACCTCTGTTCTGCTCCCAAAAGGCCAGCTTGTGCTCCCTGCCTGCAGTTCCCTTCTCCTCACTGCCTGCCTCCAGCTGTCTCGCCTGCTCCTGGATCATTTTGACACCCCCTCAGCCACAGGGATCGCCTCCTCCACATGCTCCTGCAGCGGGCGGGTGTGTGGTTGGACTCTGTCCCGTAGGCACGCGCACCCTTGCACACACAGCCTGCTTCTCTGCCTAGTGTTTAAGCTACTTGTGAGCTGACCAAGTAGCTTTTGAACCACACGGGCCTGATTCTGATCTGCTGGCAGGTTATAGCTTCCTCACCTGTAAGTTGGGATAGGATCTTCACAGCCGGCTTGCAGCAGGGACGCGGACAGCTGTGCAGGTTGCACACTACACGAGGGCGCCACACCCAGGGGGACACATTTCACATATAGATTGTGCATTTGTTATGATTTTGCAGCAAGTGGTAGTCAAGTGTCTTGTTCCAACAATATCAGTATGTTATGGCCACTTGCTGATGGGGAGCTAGTGTCTTACGGAAAGGGTGTCTTCTGGGCCAGCAGCGACCCTGCTGTTCGGGTTCACTGTGATGAGGAGTGTGCAGGTGCCCCTTTCTGGAAGTCAGGGTGTGGAGTGTGGTCTTGGGAGCAAACCCAGGAATGGGCTCCCGTCCTGAGCATGTGCACTGAGGAGGCCGAGTGGGGAAATGGGCCTTACGGGGAAGAGCAGGGATTAGGAGTTGGGCCTCCCCATGTTCACGTCCAGCCTCCCTGGCACTGAGACCCTGCAGCATCTTTCTGGGAATCTGGAAATGTTGCTGAATTTCATTGATCCCAAGACTCACATGTTAACATCTCTGAAATAAGGAGGCGTCTTTCAAGGGGTGTGATGAGTGTACCTTAGTTTATTTGGCAACGTTTCTCTTAGCGTGTGTATCAGGGCCTCTTGAGATAGAGGTCTTAGATTTGAGGAAAAACAATAATAAAATCTGTTTCAAGGGATTGTTGTGAAGATTACACATGCCTGGCGTGAGCTTTGCTCGGGGCGCCAGTTCGTGAGGGCTTGGTGGATTTAAGCTGCCTCCTTGTTGATGTCTTTGTCTTTGGCTTCCATCATTGGGTGGCGCGGTGGTGACAGTGACGATGATGTTATATAGGGCGTGTCCACAGCTGGTTAAAAGTTCTGTAAATAAACCAAATGGAAGGAAAATGTTTTGCCCTAATCCAAGACTCTTCCTGAAGATAAAGGAAAAGGCATTTTAAACTGTACTAAGCTTCACAACATGAGACTTTATTCGTGATGTTGGACATGCAACAGTCTGGCTGTATGTTGTTAAAGCATTTCCATCCTCATTGGGAAGCTGCCGGCTCTCGTGAATTTAATAACCTTGGAGCAAGTGAAAAGCAAGAAAACAGAAATGCAGCTCCGAGACCATCTGCCACTTCGCTCTTCTCAGACGCTGGAAGGTGCCATAGGGTCTGGGTGTTGGCTGCCGAGCTCTCCTTACAGTTAATCACTAATATCAGTGAAAAACTGTTACAGAGCAGAGAGGATGATTTGCACTAATCAAGGGGAAGAAGGGAGAGGTGTTTTTTTTTTAAACTATAGCTTTTAAATAAAGTAATTTGGTAGTCTATCTATTTGATAGCCTGTCTGTTTGATAGCGTTTATCTTCTTGTGGTTGTTAAGCATGGTCATAATCATCAATTGACCTAACACTTACTGTAATGTCATTGTTCCAGGGAAAACCGCTGGGTGGGGCTCTGGCTACAGGTGAAGCACATAGGCGGTGTGGGAAGTGCTCCACAAAGGTGGGGGTGCATGCGTCACCCCTTCATCCTGAGGTGGGGGAGGGATCGCTCAGGAGCAGGCCAGCTCCTGCTGACTTGTGCTTTCCGTGGCCTGAGGAAGGGGTGGGACCTGTGGGCTCCCAGTGACCCTGCCCAGAGTCCACGGGCATAACCCACTTCCTGCGACCTCCAGCCCATTTCTAGTTCATGACCTTCTCCAGGAGGAGCAGGGTCAGAGGCCTCATTTGTTCCTAGGTCCCCTGGCAGGGTGGTGGTAAGCAGGCTGGACGTCAGAGGTCACACTCAGGGCCCAGCTGATTGCAAGCCAGAGGTCAGAAACGAGGACTTGTTTATGCAGCTATTTTAACATTTTTCTTTTTAATAGTACAGCATGGCCAATTAAAAACTGGTAAATAATTCACAGGGACTGAGTGCTCAGACCCCAAACTTCTGTGATTTTCCTTGTGCTGAACATGTCATTCCCTTTGAATCCTTTTGTTAAGAACGAGTGCATAGCAATTGGGCCTAAAAATGTATCCAAATTATAGCATCTTCATCATGATTAGCTGACAACATAATTATGATATTTCAGGGTATGAGATACATTTTTTCATATTAGTCTGCTCTAATAATGAAAATAGCTCCTTCGTTGTTATTTCAACAGATTAATAATTCTTAATACCCGGGGAAGGCAGCCTGACCCGCACTGTCTCCACTGTCTGGACGCTGCTCTGCCGACATGTCTGGAGCAGCTTCTTCCTCTCCAGTCCCGGTGCAATCACAGATTGTGTGCAAGAGGGAGCACCTGCACTCTGCTCGGGCTCTCAGACAGGCTGCTCTTATATAAAGATCACATCGTTAGTAGCAGAGCAGAGCCCCGTCCTCACCAGTGTTGACCCAGGGGGCACGTGGCACTGTGGAGACCCTGGGGTGGCTCAGGCAGAGCTGGGTTCCACCTTGACCCTGCACCATGCTGGCCGTGTGGCCGAGGGAAGGTCAGCCTCTCTGAATGTCAGTCTGCACTTGTAGAGTAGGGACAACAAGCCCTGGTTGGCGGGAGGTGGGGGAGTACAGAAGCTGATGCATGGACGGTGGCATTGAACCCACCTCTGGTGCACAATGGAGTCCAGGTGTCCTTCCCAGGACCACGTGTCCAACTCCTGGATGGTCAAGTGACCAGTCCAGGCATGTGAACGGTCAAGTGCCTCCTCCTGGAAGCCTTCCAGGCATATCAGCCAAGGATTTCTGCCTTCCCTCCCTCACAGCATTTGTTATTTGCAGTGTGCCTTTTGGCTCACACAGTGTTGAACAGCCATGTGCCTGGGGGATGAGGCCTTGAACATGACACGGTCCTTGCTGAGCAGCTCCATGCTCATCACTCAGAACTGTGTCTGAATTGCAGTGTTTGTTACCTTGCTTTTTAGAAGGTCTAGCCATCTCTCTAGTTTTTATAACTTATATAGGCTTATTATAGAAAATATATATGGAATAAAAAAAGAGCTTAACAGTCAGGATTTGGGTGTATTTCCTTTCAGCTGGCTGACTGTCCTTCTGCCGGCTGGCTGTCATCCGGCCCATCCATCCATAAATACTGTCTCTCCATTAGTAACGGAATTATGTTCATTTGGAACAGTTGTGTATCCCACTCTTTTGCATTTAACGCTCACTGTGAACATTTTCCCATGCCGTTCAGGATTCTGTGAAAATGGGATTTTCAGTGGATGTACTGAGTTTCTTTGTGGGGATGTGGTGATTTGCCTGAGCGGAGCATGGAGGACGTTTCTGGGGCCTGCTGTCCTAAATCCCTCCATGTTGAGTGTCTCTGTGCACAGTCCCTGTTTGCATTTTGGATGATTATGAAGGCAAGACCTCGAGAAGTAGAGCCCCTGTCAGAAGCTGTGAGTGAGCATCTTGGAGGCTCCTGGTTCTTGCTGGTGGCAGCAGGCCCCGTGCACATTCCTGGGTGCCCATGTGAGTGGTCTCAGGCACAGGGCTGGGGCTGTGAGCCAGGCTGTCTGGAAACCTGCAAGCAGTCCTCTGAGGACAAATTATCTGCAGGAGACTGCCCTGCGGTGCAGAGCGGCAGAGGCTCAGGAAACACTTGTTCGTCTCCTTGGTGACCTTTTACACCCTCCTGCAGCCAGTGCCACCCTGCAGACGAGATCGTCTTGTGATTTCAGTAAGATGCTGGCCCATCTCACAGTATGCACTGCACACTGAGCCCGTCTTGTGACAGTTGTCCTAGGTCATGTGTGTTTGTCCCCACTTGCACCTGGGGAACTGCAGGTCCAGTCCCCACATCTTACAGAACTGGACATGCAGTGGGCACTCAGGGAACATGTGCTAATTGATAGCAGATGGCCAAGGCCTGGTGTCCCCCAGGGCTGTGCAGTCCTTCAGCTTGTGTGGAATAGCGGGTCGTGGCTTACTCACAGCGGTCTCCAACACTTGGTCTGCACAGATGCCAAGCAGTGTTGCTTATGAGTCTCCAGACAGTGCCTGGTATGCTGTGAACTGAGGGACCTCTTGCAATAACTCTGTGGTCCCCTGAAGCTCTGCTCAGTTAAATGCCACAGAATCTCCTTGTCCTGAAAGCAGAGCAGGAATCGAGAATACTTACAGACCTGCTGGGAAATAGTTTCAGGAGAAACCGTAAGATGCAGTTGTTCTGCGCCGTGTCTGATTCTCTGGTGAAGTGGCAGCCTCCTTGGTGACCGGGCCTTGTGCCTGGTCATTTCTGCGTCCCATCCTGGTGCCTGCGTGGGGCCCACCCTGTGGCCGCTGCTCGGTACATGCTGAAATGAACAAGAGAGAAGTTGGTAGGTGATTTTGGAATTGTGCTTTTCTCTGGGATGGTTTTCATTTCAGATATTGTTGCCAGAGTGATAAATAAGCACTTCAGCTTTAACTTGGAGAAACACAGCCTGCGGTCTGAGCCAGATGCTCATGTCAAGAGCAGGTGCAGGGAGTCCGGTCTCTGCCTCCTGTCAGCCAGGACTCGGGGGGATTGCTTAGCCTCTTTCAGCCTCAGTTTCCTCGCCTGTGGAATGGGGATCACCGACACCTTTTTGCCTGAATGATAGGATCTCTGCAGGACCCGCAGGAAGCCCCTTGAGAACAACATGCCTCATCTAAGAAAGAGCTGTTACTGCAGTTTCTGCTTATGTGGGAAGCATTTTGGGTTCCTCAGGAATATGCATTTTGTAGGAAAAAAGAAAATATCGATTGACAGTATTCACGAGAGGTTTGCATTGACAAAGCAGTGTTCTGCTTTGTTAAATTTTGTTTCATGCACTGCTTGGTAGGAAAGTATTCTCTTAGGTCATTGCTTTGCCTGCCTGCCAATGGAGAAGGCCTTGCTCTGAGTCTGGCGCCGGGCTCTCTCCTGGACCCTGTGCCCGGTGGGTTCTGCCCACCCCACTGCGGTGTCACACTGGCCTGCTGTGTCTTTCTCAGCTCCGCTTCCTGGTGGGAGTTTTGCTCTAAAGAGAAGGAGAAGGTGGTGGGGGAGAGTGGGCAGGGGAGCGAGGGAGTTCTGTTTTGGTTTGGTTTGAGCTGGGAGAACGAATAGCGCATCAGGAGCACAGAGGGAAGAATGGACGACCTGGAGAGAAGCTGAAGGCACTGGAACAGTGTCGTTGATGGCTGGGCAGGTTGGAGTTCCGTGCACGCAGGCCATCGCGATGCCCTTGTCTGGTGCCTGCCCGGGGCAAGGGCTGCAGGAGCGGTGTTTCCAGGCGCAGGCATAGGGGGCGTTGTCCTCAGAGAATTTACAAGCATTGATAATGATCCAGTGTCGGTCTGCTTTCTATCTCCATGAGCCACCAGCTCTAAACAATGTCAGTGACAAAACATTGTATACCCCAGGGTGGACCTCCCTCCCGGTCCTCCACCCTACACACGCGCGCACACACACACACACAGAACACACAGCACGCACACACAGCACACACACACAGCACACACACAGCACACACAACACACAAACACACAGCACACACACAGAGCACACACAGAGCACACACAGCACACACACACACCACACACACAACACACAAACACAGCACACACAGCACACACACAACACACAAACACACAGCACACACACAGAGCACACACATAGCACACACAGCACACACACACACACCACACACACAGCACACACAACACACAGCACACACTGAACACACAGAGCACACACATAGCACACACAGCACACACACACACACAACACACACAGCACACACAACACACAAGCACAGCACTACCACACACACACACATCTGGCCACTGCTTGTGCCAACCCTCATGCAAACAGGAGTGGGGCCGGGCGGGTGAGTGGAGAGGCAGGGTGTGCAGGTGCAGGTGCAGGTGCAGGTGCAGGTGCAGGTGTGGTGGAAAAAGCTCCTGGAGGCCTCTTCTGGCTGCTTCAGTGAAGCAGGAAGCAAGGTCAGCAGCTGGAAGTGAGGCTGGGGGTGAGGAGAGAGGAGGCGGGGTGATAGATTTGCTCACCATGGACAGAGAGTCAGTGTCCTAGAGACTGTGTGACTGACTGTGAGGTGGCCTTCAGAGTCCCCTGAGGCTTGTGATGGTGAGTGTCTGAAGGAACCAGGTGTAGATTTCCAGCTGTTCAGCTGTGTGGGTGGAGAGTTGGGTTGAATGAGATTGTGGTCCGCTGAGTGGCTGTTGTCTTTCCACTGCAGAGTAGACACGTTACCTGTATTTCCTATTAAATTCTGCAGCTAGGACGTCATTATTGCTTCTTTGAGGCCACCAGCGTTGCAGCATCTAGAGGCTGGGGCTGGAAATCTAACCTGGGTCTGTCTAGCTTCAAGGCCATTGTCCTTCCCATCATACCAATCCTTCCTTTCCCTGTAAATGTTTTAAAAAATTAGTTTTTAATTGTTATTGGATCCTAAATTTAATATTTTTACGTGTGCCTATAATTCTTTTATCAGACTTAAAAATCAGGTTTCCCCTGTTATGTCTTCCTGCCTAGTGCAATGGATGAATATAATGGACTATCAGTAAATATTTATGAATGGTGATAATACTTAAAATAGGAATACAGTGGCTTAAAAGAACAACAGATTCCTCTCCTCTTGTGCTTGGTTTCTGTGCCAGCCAGTGGAAAGGTGTCTTGGCTCCTGAGAAATGCTGGTTTGATCAGGTTTTTCTTGCCCCTAATTTAAGAGAGTGTAACTAAATACTTAATCACCACCAGTCCAGTTCATTCATTTGAAGGTTGGACATAATTTTTCAGGTTCCATATTTGTTTGTTTTTTACTTTGCCATGTTGCTACTGGAACCTAGGCTATGGAGTAGATTTGGGTAACAGTGGGGTCCTTATTGGACTTGATCAGAGGACTGAGGTTTTGAAAAACTGAAGAAAGAATTTTCTGGCAACGGGCCACCGGAAGTTAGAGCTGCCTGGCTGGGCAGGTGTTCATGAGGTAGACACAATTGGTTGGAGGCTGGAGATTGGGCATCCTGCAATATTTCTGTAAAGATGAAATAACATGTTTTTTTCTTACAGAAAATCCGGCCATCTTCATGTGTAAATGTTGTAACCTTTTCTCACCGAGTCAGTCGGAACTCCTGTCCCACGTGTCTGAGAAGCACACAGAAGAAGGGGTTAACGTGGATGAGATCATCATTCCCCTTAGGCCTCTGAGTACACCCGAACCCACCAACCCAAGCAAAACCGGAGATGGTAAGGGGCTGGGGTGCTGGGCGGGGGCGCCACACCCACAGATGTGAGTGTCTGTGACCATAGTGCCGATTTGCTCTCAAGTACTTTGATTCTAGGTTTCTGTATGGTGTCTGGTTTTGTCTGGCGGACATAGAAACATGGGAAATCCAAATATCCAACCCAGAAGTCACAATAACTGTCTAATTATAGGTCTCCTCAATGAGATTGTGTTTGAGTTCCCTGTGCTGGTAGGTGCTGCTCCAATGCCTGGTTGGTAGATGGATGAAGGAGTGAATGAATGAATGAATAAGTGAATGAATGAATAGGTAAATGAATGAATAAGTGAATGAGTGAATGAATAAGTGAATGAATGATTGAATGAATGAATGGAAGTGGCATCATCCAACAGATTAAAAAGCGTGAGCTTGTTGTCAAATGAGCTCTAGCCCCTACTAGCTGCGTCACCTGAAGCAAACGACGTTGCTTCTCTAAGCTTTACTTTGCTCATCTGAAGTGAAGACAGGTGTCCTGTCTCTGGGCGACTGTGAGGACCAAGCCAGAGGATACAGCTGCAGCTCCTGGGACGACAGCAAGGGAAGCTGTTCTTATGCACGATAAGTAACGTGCATGATCAGTCTTATTAAAAACAGCATTTCTGAACTGATCACGTACACGTGGAACAAGGACCCAGATGGCACAAAGCTTTGATTCGCACACAATCCTTCGTGCTCATGGTCATCGTGTGAAGTGAGGTGCATCTGTGTGCTGTGCCCAGCTGTCCCCCACTGTGGCATCAGGTGCAGCCAGTGGGTGTATTGGAGACGGCATCCAGGCTGTGTAATTAGGTCCCCACAGACAAAGAGCCTATATGGTATAGGAGGAGCAGCTGCAAACAGGAGTTTGCAGAAAGCCCCCACAAAACCGTTTTTATGTGGCAAGACAAAGGCCAGTCTCCTGTGCAGGAGCCCTGTCTGCGGCAGTGAATGTCCCCTTGTAGGGTTCATTAGCCACACTAATGAGCCAATTGCACTTTCCTGGGAATTATTCAGATGCATTTCTAATAAACAGGCTGGTTTATTGATCATCTGTCTGACACAGTGAACAAGGAGAGACTCCAGACGGAAAATGCTTTGGTTAATGAGTCCCTCTGGCCATTCCCAGGGTGCTCGGAGAAATACACCTGACAGGGTGTTAAGTCATCCAGAGGTTAGGAGAAGTTGTTCTGGTCGCATAAGGTGATGACAGAGAATTCAGCACCTGACCACTCATGGCAGATGAGGAGGGCAGGTAGTGTTTCTGTCATGGTCCCCACTCATCCTACCCTGTGCCTGTGACAGGTCTGTCTTCTCCCCACTGAGAAAGCAGTGGTGAGGTGGCCAGTTACTCGTGGTCATGTCTTACCTGATGGTTCACATCTGATTCTCTCTGCTTTGGGGAAGGGGGAGGGTGACGAAGGTCTATGTTGGGTACCAAGAATCTGCCAAATAACCTGATTAAAAAACAGGCAGAAGACCTGAACATCTGTTTTTCTTTTTTTTCTTTATCCTTACCTGAGGAGTGAGGATATTTTTTCCATTGATTTTAGAGAGAGTGGAAGGGAGTGGGGAGAGGGTGTGAGAGAGAGGCAGAGAGAGAGAGAAACATTGATGTGAGGGAGACACATCGATTGGTTGCCTCCTGCATGTGCCCCAACTGGGGATGGGGTCGAACCTGCAACCCAGGTATGTGCCCTTGACCAGGAATTGAACCGGCGACTGGGGGGGGTGCAGGCCGACGCTCTAACCTCTGAGCTATGCAAGCCAGTGCTGAACAGATATTTTTTCCAAAGATGATTTCCAAATGGCTGACAGGTACATAAAAAGGTGCTCATCACTAATCATTAGGGAAATGAAAATACTGCCATGAGATTATCACCTCACGCCTGTTAGAATGGCTGTCGTCAGAACCGCAAGAAATAATGTGTTGGAGAGAATGTGGAGAAAAGGGATCCTTTGTGCACTGTGGAGGGAACGCTAATTGGTGCAGCCACTATGGGAAAAGGTGACATGGAGATTCCTCGAGAAATTAACAACGGAACTGTCGTGTGACTCAGCAGTCCCTCTACTGGGCTGGATCTGTATCCAAAGGAAATGACATCAGTCTCTCAAAAAGGTAACAGCACTCCCCTGCTCATTGCAGTGTCATTCACAATAGATGAGGTACGGAAACAACCCCAGTGTCAAGGGAGGGATGAGTGGATCTGGAAAATGTCTCTCACACTCACACACACATGCACACACACTCACACTCACACACACAGAGGAAGATATTCAGCTATTAAAAAATAAGGAAATCCTGCCATTTGCAATGTAGATGAATCTGGAGGACATTATGCTAAGTGGAATAAGCCAGACTCAGACAAATCCCATGTGGTCTCACTTATATGTAGAATCTAAAATAGCAAAATTCATAGAACCAGAGAGCAGAACATTGGTTGCCCTGGGGGAGGGGGGGGGCGTTGATCAAAGTATACAAACTTTCAGATTACATCTGGGGGTAGATGTACAGCATGGTGATTATAGGGGATAATACTGCATCTCTCACATACCTGAAGTTTGCCAAGAGAGTAGATCTTAAGTGTTCCTTCCACACACCCAAAATAATGGTTATTATGTGAGGTGATAGACGTGTTAATGAACTTGATTGTGGGAAGCATTTCACAGTTATACGTATGTTAAATCATATTGTTGTACCACTTGAAAAGCCACGAACAACCTAAATATATACAATTTTTGTTTGTCAGTGATGTTTTAAGAAAGCTGGGGGGAAAATGAGTCTCCTCGTGCCAGGGGCCTCGAAGCTCAGCCACCCCAGTCTCTGCCACCCAGCCTGGGAGTGAGGTTGGCTCATCCTCATGACGCTGTGCAGGAGCCTCGTGACCCCCGGGCATTTCCCTGCTGATCAGTTGAGATGCCTTGGCTTTCCAGACTATAGCTTAACAGATAGATGGGGTCGGAGCTTTCGTCAAGGACTGAGGTATTCGTATACCTGCCTCTGGGGTTGAACATCTATAAACTCAGGAAAATGGATGATTTCTTTTGTAAAATTCATATGTCAGATAGAAGCCTTCAGGATTCACATGGAAAGAACTTTGAGAAAGCCTGTTAAAAGCTTCTCATTACCTTTCATTCAGCTTTGCTTATTAAGATTGTCTTCCTACTACAATGAAATGTGAATAAGACATAAAATAATTTGAATTTTCATTTCTTGTATGAATAATAAATGAATCAATGATAATAAGGCAGATAGCATTTCACATGGAATCATGAGCTTTGGTGTTTCATAAGGTACACATGTGCTGACTTCCATCCTTCCCCTCTTTCCTGATGTTGGTGGAAGAAAGCCCCACCCCCGGGCTGCTGTCCTGAACGCCTCCCTGCTCCTGGAGACCCACCCGCCTCTTTGTCTCCCCCACAGCCAGCCCACCATGCCCTTCTCCTCCCTCCTGTCGTCACTCTACTGCCCCTGGCCCGTCGCTCTGCCTGGGAAGCCCCTGGCGGGTGTCTTTGCCTGGCTTACCTGCGTGCTCCGAGACTCATGCAGCTTCAGGTTGCCTCTGAGAACTTGCCCCTTGGCCTGGGTGAGTAGGAGGCCCTTCTCTGGGCTCCTGCAACCCCACAAACACATCCCAGTTCTGTCCTTCCTGGGGTGCCGTCACTGCCCCTGTCCCATTCTCTTGCTTGTCAGGGAACGCCGGAGGAGGGATTCGGGCTGCTTCTGCTCTTTCGTCCAGGTATAATCAAATTTTTACCATTGAACTACTTTTATAAATTACTTTCCTTTATTAACTAATTTACTTCTGACTTAAATTTTTCTTGAATACACTTTCTCTTGTTTCTTTGTGGGTACTAAGATTGGTTGCCTATGTCATTTAAAAAAGTATTTCTTATGACTTTAATAACTCAGACTCTTAATATGAGAAAATTTCTTCAAAAATCTTTTATTAAGAACTCCAAGTTCTTTTTTCTTCGTGCAGGTCCGTAAACTTCGCAGCTTGTAGAAGCTTAGTTCCTCTCTAATGATTTCTATTCAGGTTTAACCTTCACAATTCATTTTAGGTTGAGAGATACTCAAAATGGTTTAATTAAACCTTTAACTGAGTAGTAATTGATTTATCATTTTGGTCTCCCTTTGGAACATGAAGGTTCCTAAATCCTCTGGTTTATTTTATAGCCTTTTAGTCTTTTTTGGTCTGCAGAAGAGTCTTCTGTTTTTTTCTTCCCTCTTCCTAATCAAATCTCTGGCTGTGGACCAACCTCTTTCTCCCTCCTGTGTATATGTATCTGTGTACATAAGAGAATGTGTGAGTGAGTGTGTGATTCTATCTGTGAGTTTGTGATTGTGTATATGGGTGAGTGTGTATGTGATTGTATCTGTGTGTGGTTGTGTATATGGGGGTGCGTGTGAGATTGTATCTATGTGAGTGTGTGATTGTGTATATGGGTGAGTGTATGATTGTGTATGTGGGTGAGTGTGTGAGATTAAATCTGTGAGTGTGTGATTGTGTATATGGGTGAGTGTGTGTGCTTGTATCTGTGAGTGTGTGATTGTGTATATGGGTAAGTGTGTGTGTGAGATTGTGTCTGAGTGTGTGATTGTGTACATGGGTGAGTGTGTGTGTGATTGTGTATATAGATGAGTGTGTGTGTGTGTACAGATTCATTCATCCTGATGGAGGCTGGGCAGCTGGGCTTGCTCAAGGAGGAATTTTTGTGGGTCTCCCGAGAACCTTGTTTGGCTTCTGCATCTCCCTCCCCCCATTCAGACTTTGAGTAGAAGCCCTTCTCTTCTTCTTTTTTTCCTTTCCTTTGCTCCCCTTTCCTTCTTCCATTTCTTTATTCAGTGCACTTGCCTTATGCCCAGGTGCTGTGCCAGGTGCTGAGTATGGGCAGACCCAGCACTGTTTCTGTGGGGTCGGCTTCCTGGCTGGTGGACGGCAGCAAGGCTTAAAGGGATCTCAGTGCTGTGGGAAAAGTGCTTCTCTGGAATTAAGTCTGGGCTGGAAGACGGGGTGCTTAGTCTAGTTTGTGGGTTACAGGTTTGCTGGGGAGGCTGGCATCTCAGTTTAAATCTGTGCTGTCTCTTCTGGGCACTGACCACAAATGCAGTCATCCTGGTGTAAGTAGGCATGTGGTACTGACTGTTCTGGTCACCACGGGAACCGCAGGCCCTGAATCTGCTCTGGTAGGCAGTGCAGGGTAGGCGAAGAGCACCACCTGGCATGCAGATAGGAGTTCGGTTTCAGTCCCAGAGCTGTCACGTGATTGCCAGGGTGTGGCTGGCACTCAGGTGCCTTGGTGTGGGTCACAGAAAGGTGCCTCCATTCTGAGCTGATGCATTAGTAGCAGACTTTCTTTCTGAGAGGACAAGTATATAATGTGCTCAGGGCTGATGTAGCCAGCACCGCAGAGCTCAGCTTGGCTCGTGGAGTGTCAGTCCCTCCTGCCCTTGGTGGTGCTCTGATGCAGGTCTCAGCCTGCACCACAGCTGAGGGGAGGGGCCCTGCTGGGGGTGCAGGTGAGTGGCTTTGCCATCTGTCCAAGGGAGATAAGATACTGGCTTTTTTATTTTTATCTTTTATTTTTTTGATACTGGCCTTTTTTAAAAACAGGTTCTGAGACCAAAGTACACAATGCCATAGTACCCGGTCAGTGCCCGAGGCGCTCAGGAGCCCTCCACTTCCCTTTCTATCCGTCTGTGGTTCAGGTCAGGAGTCAGATCACACAGAAGTAGGTAGCTGGGTGGCACCATCATTGTTTTTCTGCAGAACTTAGAGGTCAGAAGGTGTTATTCTGTGCTTGGATCTTAACTGAGCTGACACAGATGTGAACAGATCTGACTCTGCAGCAACAGATCTGGGTTCCAGTCCTAGTGCTGTCCTGTCAGCTCTATGTCTCAGGGCAAATGGATTCAGCCTCAGTGCCCTGCTCTGCAGAATGGGAGCAACACTCGTGGTCCCTCGGGTTTGACGAGGACCTGCATGGAAGTGCTTAGTGTGGTGCCTGAGATGCGTGTGCTGACGACAGTTGCTTGTGGCAGTGATTACCTGGCATGTCCACTTGATTGTGATGAAATCACAGGGAGAGGCTGCGGGTGCCTGCGCCTCCTCACGCCCTGCACTCAGGGATTTCTACGTTGCCCATAAACCAGAAAGGCCCATGCTCCCTTGTGTCTGATAAATAATTCATCATCTCCCTGTTGCTCCTGGGCCGGTTGGAAATAAATGTCAGAGAGATTGACTGTCAGGCCTGACAGTGTTAGTGTTCAGGAGTTTTCTAAATTCTCCAGTTGGTTTGACTAGAGATTGAGCTGCAAAGTGAGAGACTGGAGGACTGGCCCTGCTGTGGTTCAGGCATAACGGAGCCCTCCTTCTGTATTGGCTTTCTTGGTGTGTGAGATATTTTAAAACGAGGACATGAGGAGAAGGGCCCTAATGGACAGGAATGGGTGTACATCGAGGATCACGTGCTCCCACCCCGGCCTGGCTGGGAAGGGCCCAGTTTCTGCAGAGAGAGTCCAGTCAGAATCCTAATGACTGTGTCTGTCATAATAGACAGTTGTCATTTATCGATCACCTCCCAAGCACTGTGCCCTGCATTTTGGTGGATTTCTCATATTAATGGTGACTCTATAAAATAGAGTCAGTGTGTGTTTATTTTTCATGTTAGAAACCGAGGTTCTGGGGTGATTTGAACCCAGGTTGGCCTCATTTAGCCAATATTCTCAGCACCCTACATACTGGCTCCACTTGCCTGTCTAGAACACCTCAGGCTACGTGACTTAGCAGAAAAATTGGGCAGGGGGTAAGGAAGCCCAGGTCCCGGCTTTGTTAGTGCAGCCGCTGCTTCTGGAACACGGGCCCAGTCACTGAGCCTGTGGGACCCTCGTGTCTCTTCCTGGGGTGGAAATTACATCTGCTCCATCATCTCTTCAGACTGTTTCGCAGATACAGTGAGATAATAGCTGGGAAAGTACCTTGCAGACTTGAGCGATGTACAAATAAAGGGCTTCCGTTATTAGATTTTTGATAATGTTGGGCTCTTTCTTTCACCAGGCTCACATTGTCTCTTGATTAAATAAAAACCTTTGGCTGATTCTCTGTCCCTTGCTGGCACTTGGCCCTGGATCTGCAAAGGACTATTCTCTGACTTGGGGATGTGGTCTCTACCCTGTGGATGTGGGACAGGGTTGAGATGCACTTGCTCACCCCTTTCTATTGGAAACTTGGGCCATAGGAAATGACTTATTTTCCAAATTCTTTCCCCATTGTTAATAGATTAAAGTGATACAAGCAAACTTTAATTAATACTTCATGAAGTGGCCCGGCCGGGTGTGGCTCAGTGGTTGAGCGTCAACCTGGGATCCAGGCAATCGGGGTTCGATTCCCGGTCAGGGCACATGCCCGGGTTGTGGGCTCGATCCCCAGTCGGGAGCGTGCAGGAGGCAGCCGATCAATGACTCTCTCATCATTGATGTTTCTCTCTCTCTCCCTCTCCTTTCCTCTCTCTGAAATCAATAAAGATATATTTAAAAAAAAATACTTCATGAAGTGGACAGTCTCCATTCAGAGAACTACAAAAGGGGTGGGAGGCAGGAGCTTTTAGAGGGTAAGAGTCAGAATGAGAAGGAAGTTCAGAGGCTGAGTGGCTTGGTGTTTGGGGGTGGCCCAGGGCACACACTGTGTTTCTGGGCAACGGAGCATTTACAGGGTTTGCTGACATGGCACCCGAGGTAGGAGCAGCTCCATTTTGGGCCTAGAAGTTCATATCAACACTACCATTAAGCTGCTGATCAGTGTGCTTATTGACCATTATTTATTCATAAACTTAATAAACAAGCGTCTACTACATACCCAGCTCTCCTTTAGACCCTGGGGCCAGTAATTAAAGGCCAGGTCAAACCTCAGGATGTGTAATATAAGGTGCGAAAAGAGAAACACCGGAAGCGGCGGAGCGAGCTTGCCCGGGCCCTGTGTGCGCCTCCCCGTGTGAATGGGAGGCCGGCTGGGAGAGGGCGGAGCTGCTTCATAATGGGACCGCCTCATGGAAGAGGCGCTGGGATTTGAACGGGGCGTGAAATGTTAGGATTTGAGTTGGGTTTGGGGTCTGATTAGGGGTTCAGGACGTAGTCACAGGCAGGGAGAATGGCACAGCTAAGTAAAATGGGACAGGCATTACCTGCGTATTTAGGGAGGCCTATAACATTGCACTGAGTGGGGGCGGGGGGTGCAACGTGTGTGTGCGTGTGCGTGTGTGCTGTGCATGCAGGGTTGAACCATGTGGTAAAGGACCTAGAAAGCCAGGTCTGAGAGTTATGGGGCTAAGTCTTCAAGAGGAATGGAAGGTTCTAGAGGAGGGAATGGTAGGCTACGGGAGGAGGTGAGAAAGATGGAGCAGGAGGCTGGGCTCCGGAGCTGGTGTTCGGGGATCGGGCGACAGGGTAGACATCTTTAGGACAAAATCCAGAGTTCAGTGACAGACTAAATAAAGGAATCCAGGGAGCAGGAAGAAGAGTTGGAAGTAAGGCCATTATTAAAATGTTTTGATTGAGAGTTTACAAATTTCCCTTGCCCATTTCCAAGATTCTCAGCTCTTCTATAAAATGTGGGGAGTTGACAGCATCACCTCGTTTTCAGTGCTTAAATTCCAAGCTCCTTTATGAATATTTCATTTTTAGCTAGCTAATTGGTCTTGAGGACCTGAATTATGGATGCAGCAAGGTGTAAGATTAGTTTTGTCACCATTGTGTTAGAGGCTTTCCAAAGCTCTCTGGGCTGATTTTATGTTTCTTCCTTGGTGGCTGGATTGCACACTGCTCGTCTGTTTAATTCCCCAGGATTTACCCGGTGCCTGCTGTGCAGGACACCAGGTCAGGTACTGGGACTGAGGCTAAAACCAATCAGGACAGGACTGCCTTCAGCAAGTCCCCAGACTGTGGGAGGAGACACACAGAGAACTCATGCTGGTGACTGTGCTGTGCTCCTCCTACGTGGTGGGCACCGATCTTGCACACAGTGAGCGCTTTAGTCAGCAAACAGACACCCCCTTCAGGCAGGACATTCTGGGGCCCAGAGGTCACCATAGCCGAGGCCAGAGGCCACACTGCTCATTGGGTCAGGCTGCTTCCCCTCCTAGAGCGTTTCGGAGGAGTAGCTTGTGTTTGCTCAGGCACAGTGCAGAGTGTCACTGGGTTGAGCCCGGGCCACAGACTTCTGTAAACTCTTGTGCAACATGTCTCTGCAGCTCAGCTGACGTGACACAAGGCGGCTGTCTCATAGCCTCTCTCTAATTCTGCTTCTCTGACTATTCACTGCTGCTTCCATAGGTTGCACAGTACATGCTGTTGTAAATAATAGTAAGCAAAAAAGTTTTCGTGACTCCTAGGTAAAGGATTTGCCCTTACCTGCCCACCCCCTTCCTTCCCTCCCTGCCAGCCTCCCTGGTGAATCAAAGGGATCAGAGGGACTTGTGCCCGTGCCTTTTCCCCTGGCCCCTCCGCGTGCCTTCCCTCCTCTCCCACCACCCCATTCTTTCCCCAGCACGTCCAGTGAGATGGAGGGAAGGCAGTGACTGTGCTGGCTGTCCTGGCTGAGGAAGGCTCTGGTGTGGATCTCTTGGTCACGCTTGACCTACCCTTGGCTCCACAGCTCAGCAGAAGTCTCCCATTCTCACTCTCAGTGACCCTGAGTTCTGGGGTCCTGTGCCAGAGCCTGCTGCTTCATCCAGAGCCACACGGCCATGCTGCCCTTGCCCTGCAGACTGTTCCAGACTGTCCTGTGGCCTCCCTCTCTGATTTGGGAGCAGCAGTGACCCACGTAAAGGCTCCTCTCTGTGGCAGCAGTGGGCAGTGGCTGATGCTTTGCTGTGCAGAGCCACAGCCATAGAGAGAGCAGGGAGGGACCTTGGAGGTATCTGAATTTTGCAGATGACCATTCCCCCAAGATGGTGCTAGAACCTAAGGCCCCTTCCCCTGCCCTGATGTTCAGACTCAAAGAGGACAGCTGAAGCTCCCTGCTTCACTCAGCCACACAAGTGACTCTAAAATGGGGTGTCAGCCAGGGGGTGCCGACTCCCTGCTTGGCCTCACTCAACGTTCCTCTCAAGTTACATCACCTAGGACCACACCACCATCACCACAGCACGATGCTCCTGATCCCGCTCACTCCTTTTTTTAATTAAAAAAAGAAAAATGTTTTTGTTGATTTTTAGAGAAAGATGAAGGGAAAGGAAGAGAGAGAGAGAAATATCCACACAAGAGAGAAACATCAATGGGCTGCCTCCTGTTTGCCCCTATGGGGATCGAGCCCATAACCCAGGTCTGTGCCCTGACCGGGAATGCAGCCGGCGACCTCTTGGTGCACATGACAATGCTCAACCACTGAGCACACCAGTCAGGGCTCACTCCCCCCTCTTAGTCCCCACCTGTATTCTGGAGACGAATGCCTTAGAAACAAATGCTATGCAAGAAGAAATACAAGTTGTAAAATGATCTGAAACTTGCTCTACAGCAGCTTGGATCATGACATTAAATCACTAGGCTTCTAGGAAACTCGAGAAATACTGTTATTGTCTTCAGTTCTGTAATTTGTGGTTTTAGATTATAATTATTTTATCTCCTTTTTATCAGAACAATTTGGCTGTGATAATTATGATGCTTTGAAATAATCTGACTAGTTTTGTAATGCGTTCAGAGCATGAAAAGCTGGGCAGCCTCTGGAAACCCTTTCAGAGAAGTCCTTTGGTGGTTTCCGAGACCTTGGATTGAAGTGAGGCTATGGCCTGGAGACAGCCTCTGCAGAGGTTCTGCTAAAATGATTCCTGAACTCACAACATTACAAAATTGATTATACGGGGGGTGGGCAAAAGTAGGTTTACAGTTGTGAGTTTGTGAAACAATTTATTCTTGTATTATTATTTATTAATCATTGTATTATTTTCCATGCGAACAACTGTACACCTACTTTTGCCCAACCCTGAATATTAGCATACAGATGCAAAGATATTAGCACTAAAGGTATTGTTTGCATCTGTTAATTTCTGGAATGTCCTTGAGCTTTTCATTTTTAATAAAACTTGACACCAAACCTACTTCCACGGTTGGGAGGTCTGCGGCCCTGCACTCGCCCCGTGTGACTGCATCGTGCCCTCTGGTTTCCTTGTAGAGCTGTCAGTCACGAAGAGGAAGCGTGGCAGGCCCAAGGGGTCCACGAAGAAGCCAAGTGCCGAGGAGGAGCCGGTGGGAAGCTTCGCCGGTCCGAGCGAGGCCTGCCCGCTGGCCCTGGAGGAGGGCGGCGGCCCGGCCCCAAGCCGCCTGGAGTGCCCCAAGTGCTCGCGGAAGTTCTCCAACACGCGCCAGCTGAGGAAGCACATCTGCATCATCGTGCTGAACCTGGGGGAGGACGAGGCGGATGCAGGTACCTGCCCGGCCGGCCGCGGTGGCTCCCTGTGCAGAGCGCCAGCCGCTTGTCAGCTTTCACTGTCATTTCCATTATTACTTGGAAATAGCACATATTTATACAACTCTCACCTCCCTGGGAAAGGGCTCATTTTTATAATGATCCTGGCCTATAACTGTGCGTAATCTTTGAATTGAGCATGTCATCTGGGGGTTGGTGCCCAGAGAGTCCAAGTCGGGTATCTTAGTAGATGATTTGGGGTTGCAGAGAGGGTGAAATGGTCTCCACCTTTAATGAGCTAAGACAGATACATGTTTGATCAATGTATATGGGCAAAGGAATTGTCTTTATATATGCAGTTTGGTAGATAAAATATTTCAAATCATGGTAAACAGAGGAAATAATAAGAGTCTGGTTCAAAGTCTAAGAAACCCTTTAAAAAGTAAAACTTTGTACTTTGAAGTAATTATGGATTCACAGGAACTTGCAAAGATCGTAGAGAGAGGCTCATGCACACTTTCCCCCATGTCCCCCAGTAGTACATCTTTCATAACTGTATCACAATATCAACATCAGGACGCTGGCAGGGAGTTGACACATGCAGAGTCCTGTCGTCCTCTCGCATGCAGGTTGTGCAGACATCCCTGCAGTCAGGAGACAGAGGGTCCCGTCACCTCAGTGATCTCTCTGGGGCTCCCCCTTCATAGTTACCCCACCCCTACCCCTGGCAACCACCGATCTCTCCAATTCTGTAATTTTGCCATTTCAAGAATATTAACAATCTCCCAGCACGTGACCTTTTAAGAGTGGCTTAGAAAACTCCCTTTTCAGACCTAATTTCATAATCACCACAGTGGTGATCGTCCAGAACCACACTTATTTGAGGTGGATTTGGGGCACCTTCCTACGTCTCCCCACTCCCACCCCCGGCCAGCCCTGCTCTACCCCATTAGTGTCTTAAAACCAGACTCCTTTCTTCTTCGCAGATGCAGTTTATGTTCATCACTCGGCACCTCTCTCAGCTTTTCTCTAACTTTGTAAGAAGTGAAAGTTTCACTGTGTGGCTCTGATGTTTGTTTTCTGCTCTGTAATCAATTAGGCAGTGTCTTCAGCAATGGCAGGCAGGTGCAGACCTTTCTAATAAGATTATCAGCTTTCTCTAGTAACGAGCTGTACAGACAATGGCCTCATGTTCCATTGATTTGAGTGACTGAACAGACTTTAACAAATACCAAATGGAACTTAGAAGCTCTGGGTGTTTCTGCCTTGCTGGCCACTGCTGAAGCCTCTAGCACATGCAGAGATGACCTTATGCCCAGCTGCCTGTGGCTGACGTCCATGTGATTTCCCCACGTTTCTTAGTTTGCCAAGCACAATATCACACTTTGGGAAATTCTTGCATAATTGTTTTAATACATGCTCTGAAAAGAGCAGCTTAGTGACATTTCAAACAATTGACCTTGACTCTAGCTTGTTAAAATAATTAGAGGAAAACAAAATAAACTTCTTCCCTGCACTGAACCAAGGCAAGTTAAAATAACACGTTTGATATGTATTCAACATTTATTTTATTCTGCATTTGAATAGTAAAAGAAACCAGGAAAACAGATTTTTTTTATGCCATTCTGTGCAACAGCTGGTGTTTTTGAAAAACATTTTGCAGCCTACAGAAATCAGTATGTCAGGTTTGTAAAGGGTCTTCTGAAACATTCCAAGCTTGTTGTTCCCGGGGTCATTTTATGCAGAGTAGCAGAAGGTGCCCACTCTTGTTAAATCCTTCTGAGAGAAGACAGGGCACTTAGTGAAGGTTTTTACCTGAGGTGCACTGCAGTCTTCGTAAGGATTCTTTACGAAATTCTGAGTGTCTTCTGCTGTATTGTGTTAGCACACAGCTGACTTACTAATAGCTGCTCTGATTGAAACCTGCTGCGAGCGAGTCATGTTTGAAAAGTCGCAGCTGGGAAGGGAGTGCAGTGGCCTCTGAATGTAACACTTTTCTCTGTGGAGGGTGTGCAGTGCTAATGTCGTTTCTCTGAGCTGCCTTGTCGACCCTCCTGTTCTCTCTGCTAATCAGGTGACTGGAAACCCAGAGGGGATCTTGGTGCTGGTTTCCAACAACACCCCATCTTCAGTGACTGCGGTGTGGGGAGTGCCCTTCCGGTGACCCTTTCTCCCCACCTTGTCCGCCCTGAGAGGGGAGGGGAACTCTGGATGGTTTCACCATGGCCTGCGTGGCCCCACCCGACTTCATGGGGCCAGGAAGGATAGCCCTGCCCTGTGCCCTGCGTGGGGAGAACCGGAGCTCTTTGGTGACTGTCACTGGAGACTGCTGTCTGCTTCCTGTGTATTCCATGGAGTCAGCCACCACCGGCGTCCTGGTGACTTGCAGAGATCCTCCGTGTCCTCACTGTCTCTCAGGCTCGAGCCCTGTGTTTCGGTTTGAATGTTCCAAGGCAGCGTAAGCCCCTGGCAGGCTCAGTAGCGACCTCATTACCTAGCTCCTTGTACAGGATCCTCCCCTGTTCTGTCCCGGTGACCAGCCCCACTGTCCAGATATCTCATCTAGAAACCTCTCCGAAAAGCAGGACTTTTTGCCAGGATGTTTGACGGAAGACGTTCTTGTTCAGCATCTGGGAGGCCTGCCTGGGGCTGTGCTGCTCATTAGCCACGTGGCAGAAGCCTGCCCGGGTGCCGGAGGCAAAGGGAGCGACCCCGCTGCATTGGGCTGTGGGAGGTTCAGCGGGCTGCCTGCTGTGTCCTGCGTCGGGGGCCTGATGGCGTAGGGTGGAGCCCGTGAACAGTGGGCCTTTCAGTGACGGTTCTTCCGAGACACACAGCTGCTGTGCGTTATGACGCCCAGTTTGAAAAGGAGCGCTCTCTCCTGCAGCGACAACCCCGCTGCCGAGAAGGGCGGGAGCGGATGGCAGTGGCCCGCAGCCTTCACAGCCCAAGGTACTGCTGAGCCCCGCGCCCCCAGGCCCAGAGGAGCAGGCTCAGCGGGGGGGGGGGGGGGCGCAGCAGCAGGTTCTCGCTGCCCCCCCCCCCCCCCCCCGGGCTGACACTGAGGGCGCTGAGTGTCCATAGAGGACAGAGAGGCGGACAGATAATGGGTGTCAGTGGGGCCTCCGTGTGTGAGGGACAGGGCCGGACTCCATGTCTGTGGGTGCATCCTGGAGGGCTGCTTCCTTGGCCTTGTGGGGCGGGAAGGAGGGAGATGGGGTCAGTATTTCCCCTCATGGCGGTTCACGCAGAAGCCCACAGCTTCGGGAATGCGGTGCCTTTGAGCAATGCTGGTCGTTCTCTGAAGTTCGTATGTCATGAGACGGGTCGGGTGGAAGACAGAGGCCTCCTCCCCTTCCTGTGGCGACTGCGCAAGCAGGTCCTCGCCTGGCCTTTCCTCAGAGCAGGGGCCGAGGATGTGAGGAAGCCTGCGGGAAGGGGCATGGTGCCTGTTCAGCAGGTTAGATGGAATTACTTCAGCTAATTTGTTTTCTAAACTGCTGTGTGAGCAGCGAGGGAGGAATTGGTGGGGAGCCCAGAATATAATCCTTATCGGGCTGCTGGCCTGGCCACTGTCCTGGGCCTTCTAGTGCTGTGGCTGCTAGCACTCGGCTCTCTGGGCGTTCTGGGACTTAATTAGTTCTTGGACAGTTTAGAGTAGGTGCTTTAGAATATCAGCACAGTGTTTGTTGTAAATGAACACATTTTTCTGCAAGTGTGTGATCGTCTGTGCAGTTAACTCTTCCTTTGCCTGCTGCCGTGTCAGCCTGCCTGTGTGACTGTCATGACGTGCAAGGACTCTGTCCCGGGCACAGACCCCACTGCTAGGAGAGTGGGACTGGGAAACAGCTCGACATCCCTCCCAAAGGACTCCCCAGGGCAGGAGGGGGGTGAGCAAAGAGCAGGGAGACTCTGAGGTAAAAGGAACTTATTGAGGTTTAGGTATCTGATGGGCTTCATTTTCCTTTGCCAGGTTTCAGGAGCTCACCAGAGTTCAGGGTGTGCACGGGTGTGCGTGCATGTATGCGCGTGCAGCTAGGGGCTGAGAAGATGGTATTTTTGAACCCTTGCGTAGGTCACTCAGTAATGAGTCACAAGTAGGGGCTGAGCACCTGCTGTTTGTGTACCAGGTGGCTCCTGGCTACGTGATGTCAGGGAACAAAGGTGTGTGTGGTGAAGCTGCTCAGAGTTCTGTAGGCCGGGCAGAAAGTGACATTGACACTTTGGGCTAATCTTGATGAGCATCTGTAGAGGTGACACAGGGTCTTCAGGGAGCCCAGAGAAGGTGCTTCTACAGCAGCCTGGGAGAGCAGGGTGGCGGTCAGGGCGGGCGTGGGCAGAGAAGTTTGAAGGCCCCTGGGCCCCGTATTCTGAAGAGTGGGTGGGAGTGGTGGCGAGGGCAGGGAGGAGGGGGCGGAGGGGAGGACGCCGTGCTGCAAGGCTGTTGAGGGCGTGTGACCCCAGGACCTGGGCTGAGGGTGGAGTGCGCAGGCGCCCTGTAGGTCTTGGTGTGGGTGCTAGGGTGGAGGACGGCCCTGTCAGTCTTGAGGAGCAGGTTTTGGGGAAAGAGGACGAGTTAGGCCTGGTCCCACGTTGAGTTTGGTGGCTGGTGGGTGTCCGTGGGGATGCCATCCAGCTGGGCATGTAGTCCTGGCCTTGGGCCCCTCAGCGGATGGTCATTAGGGGACTGGGTAGAAGAGGGGACAATAGCAGGGCAGCCTCCACAGGACCCTGCTGCGGTGCATCCACAGGTTGGGGTCAGTGATGGAAGTAGTGCAGGGAGCTAAACGAGACGAGCCTGGGGTAGAGAGTCCACTGGTCCTGGGACCGTGCCTCAGGCTGACCTGATGACCTGAGCAGGAGCCCTGTCAGTGGCTTTACGTGGGAGGGAATGAAGGTGAGATTGGGGGACAGAAAGGAACCAGCTAGAGACAAGTGAAAGGATGACCCGTGGACCCACAGGATGTGACAGGAAGCAGAAGGCACACTCGGATTGGCAACTCGAGAGTTTAATGAAGGGATTGTGGGTGAAGGTGTGGGCAGGGCTGGGTCCTGGGGGAACACGGAACAGCGGGTGATGTGATCGCCCTGGGTTTAGAGGAGGAGGGGACAGTGGTCACCAGCACTCTGGCCTTGGCAGAGGTAAAGTCAACCTGCAGTGACTGGACAGGGAGGGAGCCGAGAGCGTGGGCACCCGCCCCCTGGTCCCTCCCATCTCATGCTGGGGCCTCCATGGGCCAAACTCAGTGGGAAGCCAGAGGGTAGTGAGGCCCCACGTGACCCTCCAGGTCAGCCTCTGGGAGCTGGGTGCAGAATGGAGGAGGGTGGACCTGGTGGGCAAATGGGAACCTTCTAGAATAACTGGAGTTTTGCTCATTGCCCCTGAACAGGACAATGCTTGGCCTGCTCCCGAAGCAGCACTGCCTCCAGTTTTGCGTGGAATGCGCCCTGCGTATGAGGTGCCCAGGCCCCTGCAGGAGCAGAGCTCTCAGCTCCGGAGGGGGTGGGCGCGGCGGGGGGGCTCCCACCTGTGAGCGTCCGCTTCCAAGCCAGGGTTTGCATCCAGGAAACAAAGTATAAAGAATCATGTTAATGTGCTGGGGTTGAAGAGAAATAATGTATAGATGTCACAAAATTACAGGTTATGGTTCCCAGAATGTCAGTAACTCTGCAGACAGGCCAGGCTAGGGGGAGGGCTCGGGGAGGGGCAAGGAGGCACCAGGGGCAGCTCCCTTTTCTTGCACAAACCACAGGGACATACAGAAGCGGTCATTCCAGCCCCAGACCTGAGTGAGGGGACTCCGCCTCCATCCCCCTGGAACCTCACCACGAGAGTTCCAGATGGAGTCAGCTAAAAGGCAGAATGGGATTTCAGCTCACTTACCCTTGACTGTACTTGGGCCACTGGGAGCGGTGACTGGTTCAGGTGTATTTGACACAGCCCCTTGAACACCCCCATGTGGTCGTGAAGCTGTCTCCAGGGCTCTTCACAGCTGCTCTCCCTGAGGCTGGAGGGTGGGGAGGGCGGTGTGGGGTAGTGAGCGGGAGGCTGGCAGGGGCCACTGGAACCAGGGAGGCCACACCCTTTTAGTGATTGTTTATATTAAAATTTCTTAAAGAGTTCGCTTGAAGAAGGTCCTGCTGCTAAAAATGTGTTTGAAAACCACCACCTAACCCAGTAACAGTTGCCGTTGGGTTCAGACAGTGGGGCCTTGTGAGGTGAACTTGACCGCTGAGGAAACGTTGGCCCAGGGCTTGTAATCTGGAAGAGCATGTTTACAAGCCTTGGGGGAAAAAAGTGAAACAGAAAGACTGGTTAGAAAGGCTCACTGTGTGTGTGATAGTAGAGCTGCAGGCAGTTAATGCTCGTGAACGTGCTTTGCAAGTGGCAGTGTCCCCTCAGAAGATGTAGTAGTATCGTCCTGCTGGTTGAGTTTACCTCCCTCTCGTGATTATCCATGACAGGAAGAATACCAGACGGGTGCAGACCATGTCAGCTGTTTCACCCTGAAACCCCCTGTTCACCCTGAAAACCCTTTTACTGTGAAACCCTGTGTTCACCCTGAAACCCAGTTGCGGGTGGGATTAAGACTGACGTTCCATCCTGTGACCTGCTGGCCTACCCAGGGCAGGGCCGTAAAGACTCACTGGGGTCTGATGGCTTCCATCTCTTCTTCCACCTTTTAAGCATCTCAGACAGATTTCAGCTATTGATCTCACTAAAATTACATCCTATTGGATAAAGAGCCCTTTCTGGAGCTCAGTGAAGGTCTTTGAGACAATTAATACAATTCGAAGACAAAATATTACCTTAAAATCGATGTGTAATTAGCACATGTCCATGAAGCAGGATATTTGTGAGGCAGTTTGTCTTGAAGGCAGCACCTAGAGGATGTGGGGTTCGACTGTGCACTCCCTCCCCAGTTCCATCAGCATCTTTATTTTCCACATGGGATGCATTTACTAAAGACATCATGTGCTGCCATTCCACGCCATTCCACGCCATTCCACGCCATAGGCTGCGTAGGCCCAGGGTGTCCATAGCATCCTCTGAAATGGGTAGGAACTACTCACATCACCCCTGGCATCGGCCAGGGAGCCTGGGTGTCATCTGGGGTCTGACTGTCTATGTCTTGCCCTCTCAGAGGAGCCACTGTTAGCCTTGCTGGTGCCAGAGGGTCTGGTCCATCTTGGTGCAGGGAAGTCGACACTCACCTGTTTGAACAGAACTAAAACTCTAGCTTTTCTCACTTTCCAAGAATTGCGTCATCCCAGCAAGGAGCGCAGTTGCAGAGGGGAGCCCTGGACACGCCACCCACAGCCATAATGGGGCTTTAAGGCCTGGCCGGGGTGCAGGGTTTGCAGCGGTGGCCTGTGTGCCAGTCAGCTGCTCAGCGTGCCTCGGGGGGCAGGCGGGCGGTGCTGGGGTGATGAGAGCAGATGGCCTCTTGCTGCTGTGGGGATGCAGCTGAGGGCACAGAGAGCAGCTGTCAGTCTTTATTTCTCCTACTCAGCCTCCAGCAGAGATGGACTAGGGCCTGCTGGAGGGAGGCAGATGGGAGGAAGGGGGTGGTTAGACCATGTTCAGACCCCTGTGAGCCAGACACCTTTCTCTGTGGACAGGACAGAGTGATGGTGTGGAAGTCACTTCTTGGCCCCTGCCAGGCTCGATGTGTGTGTGCAAACTTGAGCTACCTTTCTGTTTGTCATTGGGACAAGCAGCGGTGTGTGAATTGGGTGTCACACATCACACGGAGCTGTGTGAGGTCTAGGGGTTGCACAGCCAGGGGTGGTCGGTCAGCTTGTAGTTCAGTTCTTTGGAGCCTGAGGTGTTGAGCATGTGGGCCTGTGGGGGGAGTCATGGCCTTGCAGGTACAGGGATCATGGGATGCTGTGGCAGATCCTGGGGGCTCTGTCTGGCTCTCTCTCCTAATGGAGCTGGAGGGAAGCCACAGAAGGGTTTTTAGCAGGGGTCTGTTTTGGATTTTAAAATGCTTGACTCTAGGGCTAGGGCCAAGATGGAGAATGCTTTGGGGCGTGTTAGCCAAGATCCTTGAGCAGAGGCTCCAGGGGAGAACAGGGTTGGAATGGGAAGGTCTGTCCTCTCCTGGAACGAGGTGTGTGGGTCAGCGCTCCCAGGGCTGGTTCTGTGGTGCAGCTGTGTCCTCACAGTCCTGGGACCTATCTTTCCCTTCGGGACCCACAAGACAGCGACCTGGTCTTTGGCGTGACCTCTCACAGTTGCTGGTGGCTGCCTGAGTTCCAAGCAGTGGACATAGCAATGCCCAGCTGAAGAAGAGGGGTGTTTCCTTCCTCTACAGGGAAGAAAACCATTCCCAGCAGCCTCTGGCAGATGACCCAGACCCTACTGGCCACGCCGAGGTCCCCTGTCACCCCGGCTGCTGGGGTGGCCAGGCAGCATTGTCACTGGGAATGGAGAGGTGGAAGCTCGGACACGAATGGGAGCTGCTGTGACGGTGAGAGATGGGTTCTCATCCAGTCTTCTCCACCTAGGCCAGCTCCATCTCTTTATCGGTTTTTAATCTTCTGAACCTTCCTCCACTCTGGTCCGCCAGCCTCGTGCACACAGTTCTGCGGGGTATTCTTAACATGTGGCCCCTACGGTGGGTGTAGGTACAGTGTGCCCAGCGCAGGGTCTTGGAGAAGTGTGCCGTCGTCTCCCCAGTGTCTCATTCACGCCAGCGATTCCTGCTGCTAACCCGGGGCCGGCCGCGCAAGCTCTAATGTGGCTCTCCTTTTAGGTGAACATATCTATTCTTGCCGTGCCACCCACATACTGAATTGCATCCTCTGGCAAATTCTTTTATAAAATGAAGCATCATTTAAAAAGCAAAGAAAAAATCCCATAATACGCTTTTTTTCTACCCCTTGACAGCATCCATTACATTCTACTGTAGTTATTTATGCACGCGTGTTACCTACTGTGTAGCCACATAAAGAGCTTCTCTGACTCAGGCAATTTGTAGACCTTTCAAAATGTTTTTATTGAAACCACTAAACAATAAAATGAAGCGAAACAGAACCTGCCGCCAGGCACGATGCAAATCAGACATTGCAGAAAGTAGCCACTGGTGGTGACTTGGAGATCCTTGTCGGACCCTGTTCTTAGGTTTTTGGGGGTCATGACGTTTTCACGGGATGGACATACGTGATGGTCCTTGACCTTTTCCCTCTGGCCGTAGGGAGTGATGGGCAGGTCTGTGTGACTCATGGTCTCATCTGCTATTGTTTCTTTCCAGCTCTGTGTTAACATGTTTAGTGTTGATACTAATTATATGACTAAGGGCTTTTTCTGATCCGGTTCATAAAGATCGTAAGACTGTTTCCTCGGTTCCTAAAGGTCGTAAGACTGTTTCCACCAGCTTTACAAGTGTCCCAAGCACCTGCTGACGGGACAAGCACGCAAAGACTTCCATTTCTGAAACACAGAAAGTTAGTGTGTGTTTTGATCAATCTGCATTAGCCAGGTTCCTCCCTTGCCTCATCTCGAGCCTGCGCTGCCTTCCTGAGAATTTGTGTTTCTCCCTGGTAGCTCTGCCCTTAAGGCGTTTGCTGGGCTTGTGGCATAGTTGCCCGGTCGCCTCGGGCTGTCTCCCTTTGGCTTCTCCCTTGTTTCTGGCTTCTGCCTTATTACTGCAGTTTCCAGCTTCATTCCCGATAACCCAGTGCTTTCCAAGCCCCCACTGTCCGCCCGCCTGTGTGTGCCCCGCAGCCATCCACTCACTCTGGCTCATCTCGTGAAGGGCCATGTGGAACTGACCTGTCTACTCGCCATAACGTTTTGAGGACTCCATTCTTGGGCAGCTTATTTCAGGTTTGCGGCTGTGATTCTAAGAAGAGCCCAGTCCCTTCTCTTTATTTGCTTCTCGCTTAGGAACCTGGAATAGTGCGCCTTCAGGATCTCGATGCTCCCTCAGCCTTCACTCTGATGTCCACGCCTCCACCCCGCAGGCTGATGCAAGCTTAGGCACGAGAAGTTAGCTGTTGTTCTGCTTGTGGCTGACGTTGGCATTCTCTGTTGTGCCTGAATGCCTTGAACCCATTCAGTTCCTTCCCCCAGTGGTGGCCCAGATTTAAAGCACTAATTTAATCCAGCCCCCCAGATGTTTCAGCGGTTCCCAGCCCCCCAGATGTTTTAGAGGCTCCTAGCCCTCCCCCCCGGATGTTTCAGTGGCTCCCCATTGCCTTCCACATGGCAGGGAGAGGTGGGTTACAGGCAGCCTCACACATGTTTTGCTTGGCTCCCCCATTGTTTTAAAAATCTTTACATTAAAGTCAACCCTGAAAAATTAGATTTCATGCAAAAATCTGGATTTCCAGTCTCCCTTTGAACAGTCAGAAGATTTGGTGACTATGTCCCATGACCCAGCAGCACAGCCCTGCCTCCTGTGCCTCCCTCGGCCAGTGTCGTCACTCGCGCGGCTTGGCTGGTCCCCGTGCGCATTGGCATTGTGCCCTGGCACTCACAGAAGGTGCCGGACTTCTCGTGGCATCCCAGTCCTTTGGGACCTAACTTTTACTCACTCCGCTGGTTTTGTCTCTACCTCCCTGCCTCTCCATGAAGTTAGCCAGAGGGACGCCTGGCTAGTGGTCACTCCTTGTCTCCGCTGTCCTGTCTTCGAGTGGAATACCGCTATGTTCACCACCCTGTCCTTGCCCCATACACCTCTTGCAATACCTCCTGCCACAAACACTTGTTTTTTATGTTTAACGGAAGGGTTGCCTCCTTAGAAAGTCTCTCCTGACCGCTGAACTGGAATCTACCATCCCTTCCTGTAATCGTCCAAACCCCTTCTCGTCTAAGTTGGTGTGTAGACGACTGTCCTCAGGTGCACCTGTTTGCACACCTGTCTCTCCCACTGGGGCGCGGGGCTCGGGGGTGGGGTCTGAGTCTGGGCCTTAGCAGCCTTCCCGCCCACCATGCCTGGCACAGCGGTGCCTCCTCACTGTGTGCTGAGTAAGTGAATGATTCCTTCTTAGGCTGTAAGTGGCAGCAATCTTACCTTCTCCCCAGTGTTGTTTGTTGGTGACTGAAGTCTGGTGGGGTTCATGGAAGCGAGATGGGCTCACCTGCTTTATCAGCAAGGTGCCCCAGGGCCTGGACAGTGCCTGTGGCAGGGCTGTGATGAATGTTTATTGACTGGAATGAAAGCCTGAAGAACCAAAGATGATGCCGGAGGTGATGCGGTGGCCGCTGACGCGGGACCCGTGTGTGCGCCACAGATGCGTTCTCCTTACCCCGTGGGAGGGTCATGTGCGCCTCCAGCTCCGTCCCGCTGTGGCTGCCTCATGCATCTTGGCTTTTGCTCTCTAGGTGACCCATCTGACCTTGAGCTGGAAAAGAAGTGTAAGGAAGAGGGTAGAGAAAAGGCCCCCAGGAGGCCGCGGGCACAGAGAACAGAGAGAGCCCAGACCTCCTCCGGAAAAGAGGCCTTGCAGGTGTCCGGAGCGAAGAAACCCATCGTCAGCGTGGTTTTGACTGCGCACGAAGCGATCCCAGGTGACCGGGACAAGTGGGAAGTGACGTGAGAACCTTTGGGTGAGGCTGCACCAAGGGCAGCCTGGGATCCTGGGCAGCTTGTCCCCATCAATCAGGGACACCAGAGTGTCACTGCCAGAAAGCAGGGAGGTGCTGGGGGCTGCTGCTGCGGCCACTGACTGCAGCCACCTCACCCCTTCCCATCCCCCTTCCAATCCCCACTCAGGAGAAGCTCCCCTCTCCTGGACGCTCCCCTCCCCTCACCCAGCCTCTGTCCTGGACCCCCCCTCCCCTCACCCAGCCTCTGTCCTGGACCCCCCTCCCCTCACCCAGCCTCTGTCCTGGACCCCCCTCCCCTCACCCAGCCTCTGTCCTGGACCCCCCTCCCCTCACCCAGCCTCTGTCCTGGACCCCCCTCCCCTCACCCAGCCCCTCTCCTGTTCCCCCCCTCCCCTCACCCAGCCCCTGTCCTGGACGCCCCCTTCCCCTCACCCAGCCCCTGTCCTGGACGCCCCCCTCCCCTCACCCAGCCTCTGTCCTGGACCCCCCTTCCCCTCACCTAGCCCCTGTCCTGGACGCCCCCCTCCCCTCACCCAGCCTCTGTCCTGGACCCCCCTTCCCCTCACCCAGCCCCTCTCCTGTTCCCCCCCTCCCCTCACCCAGCCCCTCTCCTGTTCCCCCCCTCCCCTCACCCAGCCCCTGTCCTGGGCGCCCCCCTCCCCTCACCCAGCCCCTGTCCTGGACGCCCCCCTCCCCTCACCCAGCCCCTGTCCTGGACCCCCCTACCCCTCACCCAGCCCCTCTCCTGGACGCCCCCCTCCCCTCACCCAGCCCCTGTCCTGGACGCCCCCCTCCCCTCACCCAGCCTCTGTCCTGGACCCCCCTTCCCCTCACCCAGCCCCTGTTCTGGATGCCCCCCCCCTCACCCAGCCCCTCTCCTGGGCGCCCCCCTCCCCTCACCCAGCCCCTCTCCTGTTCCCCCCCTCCCCTCACCCAGCCCCTGTCCTGGACCCCCCCTCCCCTCACCCAGCCCCTCTCCTGGACACCCCCCTCCCCTCACCCAGCATCTGTCCTGGACCCCTCTTCCCCTTACCCAGCCCCTCTCCTGGACCCCTCCTCCCCTCACCCACTCAGCAGGCAGATGCTTCTCCAAAACTGGAGCTAAGTGCCAAGTCCCTGCTGCCTAAGTCCTGCTGTGCATTTTTAGTGGGTCCATCAAATACTTTATAATACTTGAAATTTCTGTCTCCCTCTCCTTTTACAAACAGTAGCAAGTGGATATGTTATACTACTTTTTTAAAAAGTTCTCTTCCATGAAGGATTACTTTAGACTAAAAGCAGTTTATGGTCATAGATTCCAAAGTAAAACAATGTTTTTTTCCTATTCATTTGGGGTGATTTGGGTCAACTAAAATTTAAAAATTAAGTTTAGGATTTTAAAAACAGCTACAGCCTTTTAAGCATCAATTTTCAATGCTAACAGTAACTTATTACTTAAAATGAAAGTGCTGAATAAATGCCTCTTAATCACAGTGCTGAGAGAGGTGGTAAGTAGAAAATAATACACGTTAAGTGTGGGGCTAGAGGAACTTTCTGGAAAGCCACCTTCCCCGCTCCACCTACTCCAGAGCCGTGTCTTCTGGGAACCGAAAATCCCAGGACAGAGCTTCCTGTTCTCAGCTGCCTCCAGAGGTTTCTACAATAATGTCTTAAAAAATCAGTGGTAGTGTTTTGAGATTTCTGTAAGTGGGAGTGAAAAGTAAAATTAAATTCCTTTGCTATTACGGAAACAAGAGGTGGATACATATATGTGTCTGTATGCACACACGTATATACATGCGTATGAAGTGCCTGCTGCTATAAAAGGCCTTTGATAATTTCTCATATAGAATTGTGCAAGTGAAGGTGACCTTGGAGTGTTTCCACTCCAAACCCTTCCTCGCATGGGTGGGCAGAGGCCCCGAGGTGGTAGGTCAGGTCATATTGGGACTGGACCCTGGGCCGCCTCTGTGCCTGTTCACCGTTGACCAGCTGATTCCACTACTCAAACTGTCTTGATGCCAGTTTACATTTACGTAAAGTTCAACATGCAATTTCCTATAACACCCTGCAGGTAAACATGTATGTATCCATCTATATAAACGTGTTTTTTTTAAATTAATAGATCGAGTGAAAATGGACCTCAGCACACTTTGATAGGTTATTAGAAAACATGCCCCTTGCCCCAAGCACAGGCATACATGTTAAATGTATGCAGGAAGGGAAGCCAATACCGTGCATGGTATCCTGCAGTAAGGAATCCTACTTCCTGGGCTCTGCTCCTGCGCTGGGCTGGGTGGCGCCACTCGCGATGCCTCTAATAGGCTGTGCTGTGTATTGTGCCTCCATTCCAGGTGCTACCAAGATTGTTCCAGTGGAGGCTGGCCCCCCTGAAACAGGAGCCACAAACCCCGAGGCCACCTCAGCTGACCTGGCACCTCGGAGAGGCTACCAGGAGTATGCCATTCAGCAGACACCATATGAGCAGCCCATGAAGTCAAGCAGGTAAAGTGTCTGTCTGTGTGACTTAGCCAGAGGCTGGGCGCTGGTTCCCATCACAGAGGGCGAGAGCACAGCATGTTAGATTAGCAGGACCTGTTTCGTAAAGGACATTGGTTTCTTGATTTAACCAAAGAATCAAGCCCTCTTTATGGCCCATCTGCAGCCCACAGTGAAGGAGTGTGTGGTCTCCACATGCTCCCAGGGTCCCTGTCTCAGCTGTGTGTGGACTTGCTGAGGTAGAACAGCAGACGGATCACCTGAACTTTGCAAATGTGTTTCTGGAAGAGTGGGGAGGAGGTGTTCTTGAAGAGAGAATAAGCTTTAGTGCCAGATCGACCTGGGTGGGCTCTAGACTCTTCTACTAGACTTCAGCTCAGCAGATTAAACACCTATCATTTGTCTGGTACTGGGGGTGTGAGAGGGAACAGACACGGTGGCTGTTGGATGCAGCTTTTGCTCGCCTGTGACCTGACACAGGTGATTGTGCCTCCGAGCCCCTGTGACACCAGCCATAAGCTTGTCCAGTGGAGTCTGACTCAGTTTAGTGGTGGGAGTAAATGATAGTGTGTGGCAGTGTGTGGCACGTGCGTTGCTCTAACTGCACTGGGGCGTGATATCACACTGGTGCTGCATTAATCTGTAGCCTCAGTCCACTTTTCTTGCAAATGTGAGCAACTGAATTTATCGATGAAGTGGTAAAAATACTAATTCCTTTGGCAAAACTGTAATGTAATTAAATTTGAAGATCATTCTGGTCTCAATTCAGGTTGATTTGTAGATGTTAGCTAATTATCTTCATTGTATTTCTAGGTCTGTTGGGAGGGGTTCAACTAAATGCTAATTCAGTTACAGGTGGATGTACGCAATATTTAATGAATATTAAATATTTATATTTATATTGTCACACGTTTTATTAATATAGTATCGATTTTGAAATAATTATGAAGGAGACTTTTTTGTATGATAATTTGGCTTTGCAAAATATAGATACAAACTTTTAGATTATAGCAACATGTCCATTAGGTTATGTCAGTTAGGTATCATAGAAATATGGTACAGATTATATAGAAAATTATGAAAGTCCAGAAAAGTATGTAAAAATCATTTGTAATCTCACTACTCTAAGTTAGACACTGCTAATACTTTTAATTATTCCCTTCTAGCTCCTATATTTTATAAAATTGAGTTTATATTTTATGAGCAATTTTGTATCTTTTAATAGTAGCCACATTGTACTTTCTTTCCTTTTTTGCTCAACTTATACACAAACTGCTTTGTGGCAACATGCTGTAATATCCTGAGGATATGCTATATAGCCTGCTCAGCTCTGGAAATTGCAGCCAGTGAGATCTTTGGGAAGTGCCCATTTGATTGTACCCTCTAAGGCCCCCCATCGCCATTAGGAGAACTTGGCTTAGGGCCTCCCAGGACAGCCACCTCTCCAGCTCGGCCCCTCCTGTGCTCCCTCCGGTTCTCTGGGCTTCAGCTTCTGCTCCAGCCATCTGGGCCCTTTTTACTTCCCTGATCTCTCCTTGCAGGTGCCTCTTCCTCTTCCTGGATGTCTCCCCTCCCCCTGGTCATCCTTCAGCTCTCTGCTCAGCTGGCCAGTCCTCAGGGTGGCCTGTCCTGCCCCTCAGGGAGATCAGCCTGCTCTGACCTGGGCTCTTCCTGGCCTTGCCTTTTCCTGTCATAGTAGGGAGCCTGATGGTCTTTATCTGCTCATTTTTATGGCTGTTCTGCTGGCCCATGGCTCCTCTAGAAGGTTAGCTCCAGGAGAGCATGGGTTGTATTTGTTTTCATCCCTATTGTATCCCCAGTGCCTTGAATACTTTTTTAATGAGTGAATGAATGAAAAAAAATATGCAAAGTAGTTTCCTATGTTGGTCCCTCAAACAGCTTCCTGCTATTAACTTTTGTGAGAACAGCTACAGCTTAGTGAGCGGTTTTTGTAGTCTTTCATTTGGATCAAGGATTCTGGCCTTTCAAACTGATCGCCTGATCGCTTTCTCTTGCCTGGGCGAGAGTGTCCGTCACTGAGCGGGGAACCGAGGAGAATAATCTGGTAGGAGTCCTATGGAGGTGGCCCCTGTGTTATTCACAGGGTCGGGGGCGACGCTTGAGAGTCAGATGCAGACTGCTTAGCATCTTCATCAGATTCATTCTCCTTCCCAGGACACAGGGTGCCAGGACTCTGTCAGGTATTTGTCTAATAACACAAAAAAAGTTGCAGCAAAAGATTCTCCTGAGACCATTCAGACCTTGCAGTAGAGGAGGAGACACCGAGATGTGTTTACTTAGTTAATGTTGCGAATCCAGGGTTTCTGCCTTTGGTGCTCTTTGCACCAATAAAACGTGTCGCCTCCTGGATATCTTTATCATTTGAGAAGATCCAAATGAGTTTCCTTAAATTAACCTCAGGTTTAGCGTGCAGCAGACCAGTAGCTTTCACATTTGAATATTTTAATTACACTCTGTGAGTAGTACCCTCTGGTGTCTATGGACTGCAGCCCATTTATATGTTTTTAATTTAAGGACAAGACAGCCTGTGTTGATCAAACATGGTTGTGTGGATAGTTCCACACGGCTGGTCGTATGAATGGCACACGCCTGTTCCTCCTCCTGCCCCCCTCTTCCTGTTTGTACCTCAGCTCACACCTCTCTGCTTCAGCAAGTTTCCCACCCACCTCCATCCAGGTTTGCTGTGTCTTTCTCCATTCACCCTGCTCACATCGCTATCAACTCTTACACACTGTGGTGCAACCATATGCTGACCTGTCCTCTCTCCTCCTGACTGTGAGCTCCCGAGGAACATGCACCTGCTCTTCCATCCTCGGATGCGCCTGGTCCATGGCTCCCCGTTCCTGTTGGCTGGTGAATGACTGCATCCGTCCATCCATGCTCAGTCCCACTTAGTCACTTGTGAGCCCTCGGTGTTTGGTTCATAAGGAGGAGCTAGAGGTCTCTGGGAATGTGCAGAGTCTCTAGCGGTAATGGTGCTGTCATCTGTTTCTAGGCTAGGGCCCACCCAGCTCAAGATCTTCACCTGTGAGTACTGCAACAAAGTCTTCAAGTTCAAGCACTCCCTGCAGGCCCACCTTCGGATCCACACCAACGAGAAGCCCTACAAGTGCTCCCACTGCAGCTACGCCAGCGCCATCAAGGCCAACCTCAATGTGCATCTGCGCAAGCACACGGGCGAGAAGTTCTCCTGCGACTACTGCTCTTTCACTTGCCTGAGCAAGGGCCACCTCAAGGTGCACATCGAGCGGGTGCACAAGAAGATCAAGCAGCACTGCCGATTCTGCAAGAAGAAGTACTCCGACGTCAAGAACCTCATCAAGCACGTCCGTGAGGTGCACGACCCGCAGGACCAGCAGGTCAGGGAGGCCCTGGACGGGCTCTGCCTCCTGACCAGGGAAGGCAAGCGGCAGCTGCTCTACGACTGCCACATCTGTGAGCGCAAATTTAAGAACGAGTTGGACCGCGACCGCCACATGCTGGTCCATGGGGACCAGTGGCCCTTTGCCTGCGAGCTCTGCGGCCACGGGGCCACCAAGTACCAGGCACTGGAGCTGCATGTACGGAAGCACCCCTTCGTGTATGTCTGTGCCATGTGCCTCAAGAAGTTCGTCAGCTCCATCCGGCTGCGCTCCCACATCCGGGAGGCGCACGGGGCTGCCCAGGAGACCTCGGTCTTCACCAACTCCATCAACCAGAGTTTCTGCCTCCTGGAGCCCGGGGGGGACATCCAGCAGGAAGCCTTGGGTGGCCAGCTGCAGCTGGCAGAAGAAGACTTTGTGTTCCAGGGGGTCAGTGCACCCAAGGAGGCGGCTTGCCCTGGGGATGGGGAGTCTGAGAGGGGACAGAAGGAGCCGGAGGCCCCACTGGAGGTGCCTGCCCCGGCCGCACACTTAGCCGTCACCTCCCAGGCCGGAAGCACTGCCATGCCCCCCTGTGAGCTGGATGTCTCAGAGGTCTCCTCGGGCCTTCACTCGCCTGTGGTAGTTTCAGATGAGTTGTTGAAAAATGGTACCTCCTCTGCTGAGGCTTACGCTGCTCCTGAGAAGACCCTGAACACTGAGCCCAGAAACTCCACCCAGACTCAGGACAAAGAAGTCACCCTCCTGCTACCCAAGGCCAGAAGCCCTGCCACCAACCAGGAGGCTCAGGGTGCGGAGAGTCCCCCTGGGGAAGGGCGGAAGGCCCCTGCCCTCCCATCTGATGGGCTAGACCCCGGTAGGTGTCTCAGGTCAAACCCAGCTGAGGCCTCGAACCTTCCTCTGGAAGCTGGTGGAGAGGACACGGTCCTGCGCCCGCCTGACTTTTGCACACCTGTCCCCGAGCACCGGGCTAACATGAATGCGTTCATGAGGATCCTGGACAGTTTGCACAAGAGGCGGATGGACACTGGCCTGTGTGAGAGGATCCGGAAGGTGTACGGAGACCTGGAGTGTGAATACTGTGGTAAGAGAGGCAGCAGGGCGGCTGGTAGGCCTCTCACGCCATCCATCCCACCTTGCTTCGGATCACCTCGTGTGATTTGAGCTCACGTGTCTGCAGAGAGCGGCTTCTACACGAGCTGTCCTTCATGTGCAGAGAGCAGGGGTGGCTCCCCGTGTTGAGTCTTTGCGAAGGTGGCCAGGGTGACGGGACAGTGGAGCGTGCGGGCTCAGTCAGGCATGCATGGAGAGGCTCAGGCCCCCTCCGCCAGAACTTAACCAAGAAGAGGCATTCCTCTGGCACATGGCACATTTAACGTAGAGCTTTGAGTTGTGGCTGAGTTCTAGCTGAGCAGAGAGGTTACGGAAGTGGCTGCAGCTCTTTGTAGGGAGGCCCTGAATAGAACCTTCCAGTCACAGAGCAGGCATGGCTCAGTCCCTGGAGAGCTGGCAGCCCAGGGAGCAGGAGGCCCAGCTCTGGACCGGAGACCCAGGTGTCACTAGAGGTCAGAGTCTTCGGTGTATACATGTTCATAATAGTATCTGGCACCTAATTGGTCCTCAGTAAACCTTCGTGTCCTCCCCCAGCTCTGACATCTGGCAAAAAAGGTAGCACCCTTAATGTTTGCAACCACCCACCTTTGAAAAGTAATTTCCAGACAGAAATGTGGTGGACAGTGTGAAGGGTGACCCGGACAAGCAGGAGGCGTAGACAAGTAGAGTAGTTACAGAGTCGTAATAATAAAAATAAAAAAAAATCAAACTCAGTATAAAAGAAACTTCCTTGTTCTCACGTGAAAATATTTTTTTAGGCAAACTTTTTTGGTACCAAGTGCATTTTGACATGCATGTCCGCACCCACACCCGGGAACATCTGTATTATTGCTCCCAGTGTCACTATTCTTCCATCACCAAAAACTGCCTTAAACGCCATGTAATTCAGAAACACAGCAACATCTTGCTGAAGTGTCCCACTGAAGGCTGTGACTACTCGACTCCAGATAAATATAAGCTGCAGGCCCACCTTAAAGTGCACACAGAGCTGGTAAGTAGAAGCCCGAGTGGCAGCCCCGTCTCCCCTGGGTGCTCATGGCTTGCTCACTTTTATGCATATGGAGGTACCCCCGCTTCGTGTCCGTCCAGTGTGTCAGCGTCCACCCTGAAACCGCAGAGCCCTTCTCACGAAACAGGTTCTCCTCCTTGCGGGAGCCTTCACCCCAGGGTTCCTTTCCCAGGGAGAGTCTTCAGTATGATGAGAAAAAGACTCGATGGGAAACATTCACTTTCTGTACAGAATTCTCAGCATTGGAGACCGTCTGCAGAATAGAAGTAAAGCCAGGTCTCTCCAGTGACATGTTAATTACCAATAACAGGGACAATACTACTAATAATAGCTGCCACTAACAGTTGCTGAGAGATCAAATTAGAAAATGCCTGCCAAGTGCTAAGCGTGGTGTTTGGTTCCTAGTACGAGCACAGGAAAGGTCGACAACCTCTTATTGTCTGATGGTCGTGCTATTTGTAGGAAATCAAAAGAATATCTGTGAAGCAATTTTATTTCAAAAAAGTGGTGTATTTATCCAAAGTGCTGTTCATATCCACAGTGGTAACTCAGTTTAATGCTTTGGTGGGAGAACATGTAACACAGGGAATGAAGGCGTGCTTATTTTTGTGACTCCTAATCTGACTGAAGAGGCTGACCCCTGAGAGTGATTGGAGACAGGTATCAGGGGGGCACAGCTGGCCCCAGGCTGGCTCTGTTTCCATTGCATTGCTTTTTGTGCCACATGAGGCACAAAATGAGGCTTCAGAAACTGGATGTTCATGTCACCGTCTTCTGGCACCAAAATCACTAACACTGGCATTTTGTCACTATGGTGAAGTCAGGGTTTCTCAGGTTTTGTGGGTAGGTAAGAACATGCCCTTTGAGGTTAGAAACTTGGATTCAAATCCTGTCTGCAGCACTTGCACAGGCTGTGTGACACTGGACAGTTCACTTGTCCTTCCTGAGTAGCCTTCTGTATGAAATATATATTAAAAAGTACATATCTGTTTTATGCACACACATACACACATATGCACAGACATATACACACATGTATACACGTGTAGTATTTTTAAGTGACTTTTTCAGTTACAGTTGACATTCAGTATTATATTAGTTTCAGATATACAGCATAGTGGAAAGACATTCATATAATTTATGAAGTGATCCCCCCAATAAGTCTTATACACACATGTGCACACATACATATAATACATATACATTAAACACAACTATAAACACAGTACACACATATACACCCGTGCACATGTCTGTATTTGTCTCTGTAGAGATCTGCTAGAGTTACTGAGAGGTTAAAGTGGATGCTCTAGGTAAAGAGCTTGGCTCAGTGCTGGTGTGGCTGACGGAACCAGCTAGTGTCTGTCACCTGGTTCTGCTTAGTACATGTTCCTATTTCCTTATAGAGTTGCTGTCAGGTTGGTATTGCTTCTAGTATTCTCTTAGCGCAAGGAAAACTGAGGTGTCAGAAATGATCATTGTGACTTCACCAGAAACTCCTATGAGTCAAGAGGGGTGAGGCCAGCATGAGGGCAGCCTTGGGTGTAGCCGTGGATACCAGGGACCAGGCTGTCCCCCCATCCAGCCTCAAGGTGAGTTATGGAACCGTGCCTCAGTTTACCCGCCCTCAGGTGGGGGTGAAGTGAGGAGATATGTGCAAATGTCAGGATGTGCCTGGCATGGGGGAAGCACTGGACCAGCGGCTGTCGTTACTGTTACATTTATTCCACTCACCGGTTTGGAACTCGTTGCTCTGGATTCAGCGATTTTGAGACACGGACCGTGGACTGCTGAGAGCAAGGGTGCCGGAGAGCAGTTTTAGAGTCTGGGATGCCTGTTTTTCCATCCCCATAGCCTGTGTCAGAGGGACTCATGGCCCATCCCCCTGTGTTCTGGCCCCGGGATGTGGTGCTCAGCCCCCTGGCCACATCCTGGGGCTCCTGGTCAGTAGGAGAGCGTCGACATGCTCTCAGATCTTCAGCCCCAATTCATGTGCTTTCATTTTCTTATAAACTGGCATCTAAAGAAGCTTCTCTTTTCAACTTTCTGTGGTTATGAATCTCCTCCAAAGGGGCTCCCTCTTCAGTACCAACACTCGAGAAGGTGTTGGTGAGTGTGTGTTGGGGGAAGGGGAAGTCGCAGTTGCTGTTTCATCCTGTGGTCCAGGCTCTCGTGTGACCTTAATTTTCATGCCACTTCCAGGAGGTGGGGATTACTTCTGCCACTGGGCAGGTTAGGAGCCTTCTGTTGCAGAGCCATGTTGTAAGTTGCCACTGTCACCCTGTTGGTTGGGGATGGTGGTGGAGCTCAAGCCGCGTGCTTCTCCATGACCCACGCTCTCGTGACTGCCCCGTGCTGTGTGGCGGTCAGTCATGAATTTCAGCCACGCCATTCTGGGCAGGTCTCTTGGTCACTTGCACAGTATTTGAAGGAAGGTGGTGGCCGTAGATGTCCCATGAGAGTGGGGCCTGTGTTGATACTTCTGAGCTGTGCATTGTGCCCCAATAATTAAATGTTTGGAAGTTCCCACAAGAGAAGAGCAGGGAGGCGACGCCTCCACCTCGCCGAACAGGAAGCTATCCCGATTCTCGCGAACACTCGCCCTCTTGAGGTGGTTAAAGTGTCATTTCAGCCTCCCCTCGCCGACACATGCAGTTCTGCCGTCTGAGGCTGCTGCTCCTGCCGCTCGCTGACCCAGGCTAGAGGTGTTCTCGGCCTGCCCGCCACGGGGATGTCAGATACGAAGACGGGCCGGGCCTGTCTCCGAGGCGCTCTTTGTTTTGTGGGGGAGAAACTGGTGGACAGTGATGGCAGTGTGGCCATGAGGGAGGGTAAGCGAGGCCAACACAAACTACCCCGGAGAGGGCCAGGTCGAGGTAAAGGAGGGCTCCCTGGAGGCGGTGCTCTAAGCTTGATGAGCAGGATTTGGCCGTGGGAAGAGGCAGGGAGGAAATTCCCAACAGAGTAGGCAGCACAAACCAAGGAGAAGCCTTCCATATTTACATCAGAATATTGAATGAAGAGGCATTTTCCCTGAAGCAGGTGGCCTGTATCGCCAAGGTAATAAGACTGCATCATTTATGAAAGCAGGTTCCAGTATTTTGAACGTGTATTTTGAAGCAACATTTGTTTTTCGAGCCTGTAAATTATTTTTGTGAGGAAGCCAGAGGTAATAAATCACTGACATAGTCGGAAGATCTCGTTATCATCGCTTCCTTTCCCCTTCCTGAGCCCGAGGCAACCACTAATCTGCTTTCTAGCTCTATGGGTTTGCCTATTCTGGACACTACCTGGAGTAGTGGAGGGAATACTATGCCCTCCTTTCTCAGGGTGGTGGTGAGACTCCACCGAGGTGGCAGGAATGAGCTTCAGGATGTAAAGTGAAGATGCCGTACAGATGCCAGGGCAGGGCCTGGCTGGGACTGGAGAGGGTGCTGTCCTGACTGGGGGTGAGCCCTTGCGTCAGCGTGGGGCTTGGATTCCTCACTTGTGATCCAGGAAGTCGAGGCCAGGTGTGTTGAAAGTCTGGTCGGGCCCTCCCATTTGATGCAGGACTTACCTATTCTCAGGGCTGTGAGGGTTAAATTAGGAAATGTGTCGCTTACCCAGGTCAGTGTGCGTTCCATCCCCGGGTCATGATCCATTACGGGATTGTTCACTCAGTTCTGTGGACCACAGCTACTGTATCTTACAAAGGAAATGGAGTAGAACAAAATAGAAATTATCAGCATTGCTCCCCCACACCAAAGGTAAGTATTTTTTGAGACCTTTGTTTCTGTGTTTCGGTATGTTTACATGTCAGTATGTGTACATGTATGTGCAGGGTGGCGAAGTGAGATGGGCGGCCTCATTTGAGTCCCATTAAATACGTTCGTAAGTCACTCACCCAAATGATGTAACTCATGACATCACGAATCAGAATCCCATGGGGGTAACTGTTACAAGTGACATTCCTGGGCTCACACCTCTGTCATCGTGTGAGAAGGACCTGGGGATTGGCTAACTAAGTAAGTTTCTCCTGACACAGACTTTTGAAATATCCGGAGGTGGAGCATATGGTGGCTGTCCACAGTATGTCAGTGTGTTGCCCTTACCTCCGGCTTGTGTTCCTGCCCCGCAGACCTCGCAGGTAACAACCCCGAGGGCGGTGCAGCAGTCACAGCCCAGCTGGGCATGGGCACATTTTTGGTGTTGCAATCTCACTCCACCACTTGTCTGCAGTGTGGCTTCACTATCTAACCTCTCTGGGCCCTCTCTGTAAATTGTGGATAGCACTCCCGCCCCCAGGGGCGCTGTGCAAGTTTAGTGAGATGACCTTTGTAAGAGACACAGCACAGGTCCTTCTTAGCAGCAGGAATAGCGGAGACAGAGGGGTACAGTGGTGCTGGTGCTGGTGGTGGTGGTGGTGGGCATCCATCCAGCGGGTGATGGTCTCTCAAGAAATAGTTAAAATTGATGCTGGTCCATGTCTTTGAGAAGTGCATAGTCTGTTTTTGGCTATAAAGGTATACATTCTTTAAAAACTCTTACCAATCTTATGTTGCCAACAAAGCACAGAGAAAGCAGAGGGAGCTACCTCCAGGATCGTTCTGGAAATAAGTGGGTCAGTCTGTAGTTTTTTTCTTAACTGGAGGAAAATGCTGTTGAACTTAAATGACTGGACATGGGCTTTTCCTTACCTGGAGCCACAGGAGCATGGACTTTTCTTACTTGATCACAGGCCTATTTGTTTTTGTGTCGCCCTGCTGGGTGTTTACCCACAGAGCCAAGACCGCGGGCCGCCAGAGTATCCCCTGCACAAAACAGCTTCCTGTTAGCGGCCCGAGGTCCAGACCAACCAAGGGGGCTCAGCATGGCAAAGCAGACGGCTTTCAGTGAACGGAAAGTCCTTGAGCTGAAATCCCAAGTGGAGCATGTTTCTAACTGTTCAAATTAGTCACAATCTGAGCATCACCTGTCCTGTCTTCTCCATACTTTTGCATGTCCCATGATGACAATTGTGGCTCTGTGTGTTGGCCCTTCTCTCTCTATCCTAGATCCTGAGCCCCTTGAGGGCAGGGTCAGTGTCTCACACCTTTGCTCTCAGGGCAAAGCCCGGCGCATAGCGGGGGCGCTGGAAAGTCTGAGGAATGATGGGGTGAGGACAGCAGGTACCATAACCGTGATCTTTTATTCCTGAGAAACTGTTCAGAGTGGAATCTCCCATCTTATATTTTTAAGCTGATATCAGATATTTTATAGGTGTACTTATTTAGGTAACAGTTAATACACCTGGTGGCACAGAGGTGTAGACCAAGGCGAGGTTTGCCCAGAGTGGAGAGTGGGGCTCTGTGCATCAGCCCTGGGCTGCACCTGCACTGCATGCCGTGGCTGTGGCCGTGGCTGTGGCCTCAGCCGTGGTCTCCGGCTGCTGCCTCCCTTCTTTCAGTCTTGTGTTGCTTTGAAGGTCATTTCCCTCGGAACAAACTACCAGGGCTGGGCTCTTTTACTGTCATTACAGGATGGATTTCTCATTCTTTCGCCTCTGCCAGGAACGCTTTTAACCAGCTCTCTTTTTAAGTTTCAGTTTTCATCTCTGGTATGGAACTGAGGTTTTGAAAAAGAAAGAAATGAGTCCTAAGAGTGCACCCTTCTCCCAGCACCTTTCCCCACTGCCTGTGTCCTTCTGACAGTCTTCAAAGGCATCAAGAAATGAGGGGCCCTGATAAGCTCTAAGATAAATTGCTTTCAGACTATCAGAGATTAAATGAAAAAAATCAAATAGCAAGGACTCAGGGGAGATCACTGTAAACTCCTTCAAAGCCCTTTGAAAGCCTTCGTCAACTCTGATGACTAGGGCGCTGGGGACAGCGGGGTGGTGACAGGCCTCCTCCAGGGTGGGTGTCTGGCCGACGGCATCCTTTAGAATGTCACTATGAATGTGAGTTCCTGTGTGCGGATGCTGGGGGTGCCAAGGGGACCTGGAAGGGTCAAGGGCAGAAGAGGACAGTGACGGGTATGCTGAGAAGCCTGGAGCCCGTGATGTAGTCTGGGCAGAAAGCTCAGGACAGCCTCACGAGAGCTGCCTGGACCCCTGGACATCTGAGCCTGGCAGGCATGGCTCGTGCCTCAGATGTTTGGTGGGAAACGCATCCATACCATTTGGTTGTTCAGAGGGACTTTTGTTTTTAGGTATAAAGTACCCTTTTCTTAAGTGTACTCTGGGGAACACCAGCCTCAGGAGACATTCTGCAGCTAATCCAAAAGCCCTCTGGGAGTACGCTCTTTCAGATCCCCCTTCGGGAGGAGCCCAGGGTGCGTCAGCCCAGGAGAGGTCTGTCGTCCGAGGCCGAGTTGCATAATAACAGTGCTAAAACCACAGCAGCCAAGTCTCAGATTTATTGAGTACTCACTCTGTTCTGAGCACTTTATGTGCTTTGGATAAACGTTATTTTTAGAGCAGTTTTAGATTCACTGCAAAGCTGAGCAGACTGTACAGAGATTTCCCATGTGCCCCCTCCCCACATGTGCCTTGCATAGCTGGAATGAGTCCCAGTTGGTCATGGTGTATAGTTCCTTCTACACCCTTGGGTTCGGTGTGCTAATGTTTTGTTTTGTTGAGGATTTTTGCATCTATGTTCGTGAGAGATACTGGCTTGTCATTTTCTTGTGATGTCTGTTTTTGGTTTCAGGGTCATGCTGGCCTTCTAGAATGAGTTATGAAATGTTCCTTCTGCTTCTGTCTTCTACAAAAGATTGTAGAGAACTGGTATATGTCTTCCTTAACCATTTGGTAGAATTCACAGGTGAACCTATCTGGGCTGGCACTTTTTGTTTTGGAAGATTATTAATTATCGATCAATTTCTTTAATAGATATAAGCCTATTCACATTGTCTACTTTTTGTGTGAGTTGTGGCAGGTTGTGTCTTTTAAGGACTTGGTCTGTTTCAGGTAGGTTGTCACATTTGTGCTTATAGTGTTCCTTTAACCTTCCAGGTCCCTGCAGTCTCTAGTACACCCCTTTTGTTTTTTATATTACTAATTTGCTCTTTTTTTCTTAGTTGACCTGGCTAAAGGATAAATGATTTTATTGATCTTTGCAAAGAACCAGCCTTTGGTTCCATTGATTTTTTATTATTAATTTTTAGTTTTCAATTTCACTGATTTCTGCTCTAATTTCTTCTGCTTCGTTTGGATTTCATTTCCTCTTTCCCCCCCACTTTTTTAAGGTGGAAGTTTTGGTGATTGAATTTAGATTTTCCCTCCTTTCTGATCTATACATCAGTGCTATAAATTTCCCCTAAGCACAGCTTTCACTGCTTTCTACAGATTTGATAAGGTGTTTTTATTTAGTTCAAAGTATTAAAATTTTTTTCTTCAAATTTTTTCTTTGACGCATGTTATTTAAGTGTGTTTTTATCTGTGTGTATTTGGGGATATTCCGCCGTCTCTCTGTTACTGATTTCTAGTCCAGCCCACTGTGGCCTGCCCCCTTCTACCCCGGCTTCCTGAGGCAGGCCTGCTAAGGACAGGAAGCTGGTGTCTTTCATAGTGGTTCCCTTTCCCCTCTCCCTGCCAGCGCGATAGTCACTGTGAGAACAGGCTGAGCTCCTGTAGGTGAAACAACAGTTTAGGGGCCCTTATACGACTGGGTCCCTGGATTTCTAGCTCTGACAGTGGTGCTGGTTCTCAGGGAGCTTTCTGCTCGTGAGTTTTTGCACCAGTAAGCTGTGGTTCCTGTTTCTCCCTGTCTGTCCAGTTTGGGGGCAGTGATTTGCCCTAGGAACTCATGTCTCTTTGGATCTAAGAAGATTGCTGTTCTTTCAGCTTGTTCAGAGTTTCATTTGCTGTTAGAATGGAATGGAGACGTCCAAGTTTCTCACATGTGGGACCAGGAACTAGAAGTCCGCTTATGTGTTCTAGTCTCCTTTATCCTAGCAGTGCTATGAAGGAGGTGGTTTTTATTGACATTTTGAGGAAGCTAAGATATTGACATGTTAAGTAACTTGCCTAACGTTGCCCTAGCTAATAAGTGGTGAAAACGGGATTTGAACTCGGGGACTGTGAGCCCTGAGCCTCTACCACTAGTTACTGTCTCACAGGGCAGGAGCTCTGGGATCCAGAGGTCTGGCTTGAATGTCCAGCTGTGCTCTCTGGGTGGTGTGACCTGGGCCAGGTTCCTAAACGCCTCCTTAGTCAGGGTGTGTGAAGCACTTTGCCCAGAGCTGTGCTTACAGTACGTTCTTAAGACATGGCTGCTGTTGTCTTTATCATCACTTAGCGGAGTGAGTAGAGTGCATTTGGGGTGGCTGTGAGGATGCTATTCACTTACTAACCTGGGAAGCACATGCTGAGCTCACGGTAGGTGCTCAGTAAGTGGCGGGACATAGTCATCCTGTGCCCCCGAGCGAGTAAGGGCTGTGACATCCCCTGTATGCACAAGCCCAACACTTTACTGCAGGCAAAGCTCCTGCACATCTTGCTTTTGTTTTTTGTTCACCTGGACACGCAGAGTCCTCCCCGCCAGGTCTTGGCGCCCGGTAGTCTGGGCCTGGGAAGTTTGTTCCTGCTGGGCACGCTTGCGAGGGCTGTTGGGGGTCTGCCCGTGTGTCTTGGCTTGGCCAGCATGCACTGGGGCTGCCTCACCTGGCTGTCTTCCCTGTTGGGGATGCTGAGGGTGAGAGCAAGGAGGGAACCGGATGCCGGTGACTAACGCCTCTCTCTCCACCTTCTGACACACCTGACCCTGCGGCACAGGGTGGCATCTGCTGGTCTGTGCCCTTGCTCAGCTCAACCACTGTCCTAGCTTCTCCGGCTGCTATAATCAGCTGCACACCCACCCTAGAGGCTGAAACAATAGCTCTCTGTGGGCCCACGGGTGGTTCTGGAGGCGGGGAGTCCGCAATCAAGGTGCCGAGTGACGCTCTTCCTGAGGCTGTGGGCAGGTGTGCACTGGGACTCTCCTTGCTGGAGCCATTGGCTTGTAGACCTGCCACCTGTTCCTCTGCCTTCATCTTCACACGGCATCCTCCCTGGGTACACGTTTGTGTCCAGATTTCCCTTTTTAAGGACACTAGTCATGGTGGATTAGGGCCTGCCCTGGTGACCTCATCTTATGTAATTACAGCAATTACACCTACAACTACCCTATTTCCAAATGAGGCCCGAGGCATTAGGGGTTAGGACTTCACACGTGAATTTTGGGGGACACAGTTTAACCGATAGCACCCACCCTCTGGGAAAGTTGTCCTGTGAAATAGCCCCTGATGAGTTCTGACAGAAATGGCAGCTGAGCAAGGCCATGGCTTGGTCACTCACAGACCTGTGTCCCTAACTGGGAACGTGGCACCTCAGTTAGCCTGTGAGGCTGCGGCTGTGCCGGATGAGCTCCTTACCTGCAGCCTCAGTGGGACCCGGCCCTGGGTGGGAGGAGGAGCCCAGGTGGGCACCGGTACACTTGGGCTCTGACACTGGTTCTTCCTCATAGCCCCTGGCCTCAGTTTCTTAATCTGTAACATGAGCACAGTAATGCCTGTTCATGGAGAATCTCAATAGACTATCTTCTGTGATCCCCATGCATGCCATGCATATTGGGCACTAGAGGATGTGGTACACGCTGGGTCGCAGAGCAGCGCTGGTCTGTGTACAGACTCGAGGCCAGGCCTGCCCTCCACTGGCCCGGGCACCTCTGCGGGACTGCCATCGCTCACTCAGCCCGTCCCTCCCTCTAACACAGGCGACTTTGTTCCCCTGCCACTGTCCAGCTCGCTAGGCTGTGCGGGGCAGGTGCAGGCAGCTGGGGGCAGGTGCAGGCTGTGCGGGGCAGGTGCAGGCTGCATGTCATGTTTTTGGAAAGGTGCACTGTGCGTCGAGCTTTGATGGTGGCGGTGGCGGTGGTGGTGGCGATCTCTCCACAGCCCATTTGGGACAAGACAGTCAATTGATTTCATTCTCTTTCTGTTAAGGACAAAAGGAGTTACTCTTGTCCTGTGTGCGAAAAGTCTTTTTCAGAAGATCGGTTGATAAAGTCGCACATCAAGACCAACCACCCCGGTAAGGCTGTGCAGCTTGGAGCGGGAGGTCCATTGTAAATGCTCACACTTACCTTAAACAGCATCGCACATCAGCGGCACTAAATGAAAGCAGAGAGGGAGGAAGATGGGAGTAAGCCCAAGGGGCACAATCATCTTTATTTAGAGCTGGGAGTTTATATAATTATTTACCTCATTTATCCTTTTATCTCCCCAAAGTCGAATGAGCCCCCTCGCCCCCTTTAACATGAACTTTGAATGCCTTTACGTGGGTCACTGCCAGTGCAGGTCTGACTAGATTCCACCCTCAGGAGCCTATGCCTGGTCCTTCCATAGGTTTGTGTTGCCCAACGTGGTGGTTATGAGGGTGTGGGCTTCCTCCCAGGCCCAGGAACCTCCGTGAGTTGGAGTGACCATCACCTTTGGTCAGTTTCATGCCACTGAGATGTGTGAAGGTGAGCCTCGAGCTGCCTGGGCATTTGTGTCTTGTCACTTCCATGCTCACTGCCTGGGATACATCTCCTCTACTCTGCCTGGTTAATTCCTGTTTATTTTTTATGTTCTCTCTCAGAGCCCCACCCTTGGGGAGGCTTTGGTGGCCCCTGTCTGGGAGAGAGCTCCTCCTACACCCCCATCACAGTGCAGATACCACTTGCACTCTAGTCATCGGTACTGTCCCGCAGCCCCTGGGACATCCTTGGACAGGGCTGAGCTACAGCTGAGCTTCCTCAGTTATCTACATTTTGTCAAACTTGTTTCCTGTATCAACCCCCATATATATATTTTTTTCTGGAATAGTATTTTAAAGTATATCCCAGGAATCATATAATTTCCCCATAAACACAACTTTAGAATGCACCTCTACTAAGAATTTTGTCACCAACCCCTGTGTTACCTTTAAAACAAACAGAAGTCACAGTAGTCCCTTCTCACCACCTCGTATCAGTCCATTTAAAATTCCCCCAGCCAACACAGGTTTTTTGTTTGTTTGTTTTACAGCTTGCTTGTTTGAATCAAGATCCAGGCATTTTGCTTTCAGTTGTTATGTCCCTTAAGTTTCTTGTATTCTTATAGGACACCCCTGCCTCCTGCTCCCCCCCCTCCCATTACATTGACTTGGAGAAACTGGGTTGCTGTTCCTGTGGACAGTTTCACATTCTGCATTTATCTGACTGTCTCCTCGTGATGTCGTTTCTGCATCCCTCCCATTTCATGTGAACAGATATTTAGTTTTGAGACTTGATTAGATTCTAGGTTAACTTTTTGTGCAAAACTCCTCCCATGACAGCACAAGGCACATCCCAGTCTGCCTGCTGGGACTGACCAGTGGGCTCAGGTGCCTCCTCGAGGTTCATTCACCTCTCACTTGAACCGAAGTCCTCTGGCTGCTTCTGATGACTACCTGCGTTTCTTCCAGAGGTCTCCATGAACACCATCTCAGAGGTGCTTGGGAGGAGGGTTCAGCTGAAGGGGCTGATTGGAAAGAGAGCCATGAAGTGCCCGTACTGTGATTTCTACTTCATGAAGAATGGCTCCGACCTTCAGCGGCACATTTGGGCTCACGAAGGTGAGTATCCGCCTTTCTGAGTAGAGGCCCTCTGAGTGTCGCGCTTGCATGCTTCATTTGGGAGTGAGTTAGGAGGAAGCCACGTCTTTGGGTGGTCTACAGTTAGAATTTCTTTAGCACGCCGAGAAGCATGTCCATCAATACACTGCAACCAGTGATTTAAATATTACAAATTTAGCTGCAGTTGCAGTGGTGAGAGGTGTGCGGTTCTTCATTGCTGTATAGTTAAATAAGTAAACAAATCACTGTGACTCTTGTACTAGGCAACAAGGATGCATGGTCTCAGTTATAGCAGTAACTCTGGTACCTACAAGGGTGTACTGTGCCTGGTAGCTGCTGAGCAAGTGTTGATGTTCTGAATGAATGGAGGCTGGAGGGACCTCAGAGCCCTATGATTCCCACAGTGGGAGGAATTCGGACATGGAAGAGTTGTGTGCAGATGAAGTAGTGGAAGGAGGAACGGAGGCTGTATGTTTGGGGTCTTGCTCGTGAAGGAAGTGTGGGGAGCACTCTCTGGGTCTTTGGAAAGTTGGAGGTCAGGATACAGTTAGAGTCTGCAGGCTGCCAGCTTTGTTTCCTCCCCCTGGGTAGGGATGTGGCTCCCTGGGTATGAGACATGGGCCCTCCTGTGAGGCAGGGACCTGGAGTACTGCAGGGGGAACAAGGCAGCTCCTGGCTGGGATGGAAGACTCAGTCTTATCCACAAATGGGATGAAAATGACCTGTTTTTAGGCCACAGAGAAGGGACTTTTAAGAAGAGAGGCTAACAGTTCAGTAAAGAGAACAGTAATGATGGAGTAGGAACCTGGACAAGGCAGGAAGAGCTGAGAGCAGAGCCCGGCTGGGAGATACTTTTCCTGTGCACCTCAGCCCTGGGCTCCTTGTTTCCTCAACCGCAAAAATCATAGGTAGTGTGGATGAGGGGTGAGGAGGGTGGGCTCACTACAGTTTGTCTGTTATGCCCCTGTGCTCAGCTTCGGGCACATTACACCCCTCCATGTCACACTCGGTTCTGGTGGCCTTTTTGCTCATCGAATTTCCCCCTGGACAGTGTAGCCAGGGCCGGACTTCCTAGCTTCAGAGCATGGCTCAGTACAACGACAAAGCAGGTTCCGTCGCTGTCTGTTGAAGGGAGGAGGGCAGCTGGACTCCAAGGTGCCCCCCTCGTCCCAGTCACCACGAACTACACCCAGCGTTGTGAAGCTCTGCTGATTTTAGGAAGTAAAACGTGCTTTCACATCTGACCCTGGGCACCTGGCCCCACTGATTCTTGCAGAGGCCCTTGGTTGCTTTAATTTTGTTCAGTTTAACGCAGCTCAGTTGGATTTAATGAACATCTGATGAATAAACTGCTCAGGGTCTCTGTCCTCTAGGGTTCCCAGACTGTGGGGAGAGAGAAGCGGGTGTGGACAGCTCGCTGCAGTGCGCCGTGCGCAGGACAGCTAGCTGAGAGTTGCAGGATTTGGGCACATGGACAGGGAGGCAGGGAATCTGTCTGAGAAGATCAGAGAAGGCTGCAGAGTGGAGGCCTTGGTGCACCCAGGAGGAGAGGTGTCCAGCCAGGAGAGCAGTCTGGGGAAGAGCAAGGTGTGGAAAGTGTGCGGCGTGTTCAGGGGCAAGCATGTGCACAACTCTGTTTAAAATGGATGTGGACACACATAAGTAAATCTGTGAGTGTGTGTGTATGTTTGTTTTTCTCTCTCCTGTTAGGTGTGAAACCCTTCAAATGTTCTCTCTGTGAGTATGCAACTCGTAGTAAGAGTAACCTCAAGGCTCATATGAATCGTCACAGCACTGAGAAAACCCACCTCTGTGACATGTGTGGCAAGAAATTCAAATCAAAAGGGACATTGAAAAGTCACAAGCTCCTTCACACTGCTGACGGTGAGTAAATGCTTCCAAAGTGAGTTTTTTCTCCTCTGAAAGTGTGGTTTGAAGGTGACACTCCGAGTCCAGCCGAAAATGTGGATGTCCTGGAGGCAAGTAAGGGCACGTGTCTTGTGGAATTTCTGTTCTGAGAGAGCAGCCACGGAGACCTCACGCCTCCTCATACCCTGTGCTCACTCAGTGCTGGAGCTGTGCCCAATGCCACCAGGGCTTGATGAGTGCTCACTGTGTGTGCATGTGTGCATATGTGTGGGGGTGCACACATGCATATTTCTGTATATGGGTATGTGTATGCATGCGTGTGCGCATGTATGCATATGCATGCATATGTGGATGTGTGTGCATACACATGTGCATATGTGTGTACAGTGTGGGTGGGCGTGGAAGGGTTCAGGGAATGAAGCATCCTCAGGAGGCCCTGACCTTCAGTTCTGGAAGTTGCAATTTCTCCAAGCCTCCATCCCTGCTGAGTCTGGGAATCTTGAGGGGTGTCCATGATCACCCTGGCTGGGTGTTCCCTGGGGATGCTCTTATCATCCAAGCTCTGCCAGGGTTTTCATGTTCAGTCCAAAATGGGGCTGAGTCTAAAATATGAACAATATCGGGGCAGATTTGACCTTGATAAAGTATTAAGTGGGTTTCTAATTTCATTCATTCATTAAGAACCATTGTTTGAGTTCTTACTAAATGCCAGCTGTGAAGGTAGGTTCTGGGGGCACAGGGTCCATAAGGAATGGCTCCTGCCTTCAGGGAGGTTATAGTCCAGTGGGAGGAGGAGGAGTGTGCTGCCTCGGTAAAGGTATGGAATGGAGGCGGGTGTGAGTCATGATGGGGGTGGGCAGTGGGTGGTGGTCACTGGCCAGGAAGGTCATCCTGAGAGGGGCTGGATAGGAAGACAGGCAACTAAACCATAAAGACTGTTAACATTTTTTATTTTCCTTTAAATTCTTCAAGGGACTTGTGAGTACTCTCTGTAATGAGATGAATAAACTGTTTATAAATATATTGTTACTTAGCATAAGTATATGCAAGAGCTGGAATTCATTATAAATATCCAAGTGATTTCAGGAAAGACTTAATTTCAGAACTTTGATGATGTGGCCGTTAGGTCCTACCTTTAAGAACATTCTGGGGGCTCCTTCCCATTGAGATGCACCCTCCTTGCCTGGTTTCATCCCTTCTCCGGTGCTCCTTTTGGGCTCTGATTTCTATAGCTTGGAAGGACAGGGCTCAGCCCGTAGACTCTTCTTTCTACACTCACACCCTTGGTGATCTGTCCATTCTACGACTTTAACCACGTATGTAGGAGTCTACAGACTACTATTTTAGCTCTGTGCTCTCCCCCAGCTCCAGCCCTGCCTCTACAACTGACCCTCAGTGTCTGCCCCTGCATGTCTAAAAGGCACCTCGGACTTAGCTTGTGCAGCGCTGAGCTCCTTGTCCCCCAAACACATCTCCTCGGGTCCAGGGGTCACCAAGCTCTGTAGAGAGAGAAAATAGCCCTAGTCGGTTTTGCTCAGTGGTTAGAACATTGACCTGCAGAGTGAAGGGTCCTGGGTTCGACTCAGGCCAAGGGCATCTACCTTGGTTACAGGCTTGATCCCCTGCCCGGGTCAGGGCATGTGAACAAGGCAACCAATTGATGTGTTTCTCTCACATCGATGTTTCTCTCTCTCTCTCTCTCTCTCTCCCTCTCTCCCTTCCACTCTCTCTGAAAAGCAATGGAAAAAATATCCTTGGGTGAGGATTACAAAGAAAAAGAGAGTAAATATTTTAGCTTTAGAGTGCCACATAGGGTTTCTGCTACATATTCTTGTTTTTTGTTTGTTTTTGTTTTGTTTTACAAACCTGTGGAAGCCTTCACTCTCAGCTGTACAAAAGCAGGCAGCAGGCTGGATGGGCCCCTGCCATGGTTTGACAGCCACTGCTGTGCCCCAGCTCAATCACTGGCTACTCCTGTTCAGTTGTGCCAGTCAAAAACCTGGGTCATTCTGGACTGGCTGGTTCACACCCCGCAGGTGGGCCATGAGCAAGTCCAGCGTGTTCTCCCTTCAGCGTGACCTGGAATTCCAAGTCTCAGCACCCTCACAGCAAGCCACCAGCCTCTTAACTGCTCCTCCTGCACCTGCCCTTGTCCCTGCAGTACATTTCCAAACAGTGGCGAGTTTTCCTGTTGAAACAAATGTCCAAGTAATAGCCCAAGTCCTTGCTGAGACCTGGCTGACCCTCTCAACCCCTCTCTACCTCTGATCTCATCTGCTCCACTCCCCCTTGACTCACCTGTCCCGATGTACTGGTCTCCTTCCTGTTCCTCATACCCACCAGGTACAGGCCCATCTCAGGGCACTGGCCTCTGCCTGGCACGTTCTCCCCCCCAGATACTCAATGAACACTTTGTTCCTGGCCCACAGGTCTTTGCCCCTTTCTCAGGAGCCTTCCCTAGCCTCTGTGTTACAAAATCACACACCCACCAAATCAGCCAAACTCCCTGTGTTCTTAGGTTTCCCTTCTTGGCTGGTCTTTCCCTTGTGTGGTACATGGTTTCCTTCTTTATCATGTTTTCTCTCTGCCAATCACTTCATACTCTTTTCCACTTTCCTACTGTTTCTCATTAGACCTTCCTCTAATGTGCAGTATAATTTCCTTATTTGCAGGTTTCTGTCTTCCACTGAACTGTGAGCTCCACAAGCAGAGATTTTTTACTTTTACTATATTTGTTTTGTGTCCCCAGCACCTAAAACAGTGTCTGGTTTCCAGAAGATTTTTGTTGATTGAGTTTTTGTTGATCGAATGAGTGGAAAAAAACCAAAAACAATGTGAAGTACCCTGTATAGGGTGGCTGGGATACAGCAGTCTCGAAACTGCTGATTATTTCCCCTGTCTCATCTCCTAGTTATATTAAATCAAATGCTTGTGAATTAGACATTTTAAAATATGGTAGAGTAGCTCACTATTAAATGGATCTTCTCAGGCATCTTTTAATGAAGGAGAAGGGAATTCAGTGATTACCCTGTCCTTTTCTGCTTGTGAATCTAATTTTTCACATTTATCGGTGTCTTTACACTGCTCTCTCCATTTATTCATTCCTGTTTCCCAGAGGAGCTCATTACTGTGGCTTATAAGGGGTAGGTTAGCCTGGGTGAAGGTTTCAGTTAAGAAGGTTTGCCAGTCAATATGGACAAAGAGAGACATTGATCTTAAAGAACCCGATGAAACCTTTTGTATGTATGCAACAGTATGGGAGAATTTAATGCAAAAACCGTGCTGTAACCCACTCCCCTCCTGACTTTAAAAAGGGCCTGGGTGGTGTGCGCTCTGGAGTTTCTACATGGTCCTGCTCACCTGTAGCAGATGGGGAAGGTTAAATGGTACGTACAGTGGCTTTATGTTATGTGATCAAGCATGAATTCTCTAATCATGAAATGAAAAGCTCTTTGAAGTTCAGTGCTGATTCCTTTGGACTCCTCTCCCTCCAGTCCAGACTACCCTCATACATGTGAGTTAAGAAGTATTCTGGTAAAACTCACAAAGAGGAATTGTCCAAGCTCCAAGCACTCTGTGTGTAGTGATTAGACACTTGGAGAGTTCAGAGTGGAAATGAGGTCTGAGTGCAGGAACTACCTTTTCTCCCCTCACTTCTTCGATTTATAGTGAGAGATCCCATGGCTACACATTCTAGGAGAATAAATGTGCAGTGTTTTCTTCCCTCTTACCTCTAAAGCAGGGGTGGGGAACCTTTTTTCTACCAAGGGCCATTTGGATATTTATAACGTCATTCATGGGCCATACAAAATGATCAACTTAAAAATGAGCCTGCTCTGTGTGGTCAAACATTTAATTAACTCACCCTTAATGCGAAGGCTAGAATGGCTTCTCTTTGGTGAGGCCTTGGCAGGGCCAGACCAAAAGATTTCCCTGGCTGTATACGGCCCGCAGGCCGGATGTTCCCCACCCCTGCTCTAAAGGCAGAATCCCTCTAGGAAAAGTAGCCCTGCTGGCCCATGGTCTACTTCTAAACACTCTCAGAGCAGGAGGCCAGTAGAAAACGGTACCTGAGCAGCCAGCGTGCACTCTTCAGGCTTCGGAGACTGACGGCTGCAGCATCTTCCTCCCTGCAGCGCCCCTCCGGGGAAGGGGAAGGGGCCAGGCGGGAGCGGGGCCAGCTGCCTGAACACGGCGGGCTCTGTGGCTTGTCTCTGTGGACTGGTGTCTGGGTGGCAGGCAGGAGAGGGAGGGCTGACTTCAGGGCCCAGGGTTGCCACTTCATATGTGTACCCTGTGTGGAGCCACCTAAAACTCTTTCTCAGGTTTTTATGAGCAATAAGGTTAATTGGAAATAACAGAGTCCACACTCTGAAATGAACCACGCAGCCTGCTGAACAGTTAGCTTGGACTCATATTCATATTAACGAGAAGAGAGCTTGGTTACTGCAACATCCCCAGGGTGGAGGGTCTCCGTTGCAAATGCCCACCCCAGGGTCAGTCCCTGTACCTGGGTGCCATGCTCTTGCCTCTTCTTTATCTGACTTTGCATTGCCTTTGTTTCCTTCCAAGTCTCGTGGCCCAGTCCTCCTGGTATTGGAACTGACCCACTGATTACAGTCACCAGCCTCCTAGTCTGCAGCAGCCTAGATTCTGCCTCTCACACAAGGGCTTCTTAGCTGCACTCAGTGCCTCAGCATTTCTGTCCTGATTGGCTGCTGCTGAGACCACCGCAGGGTGGCGTCCTCACACCAGGTGGCAGGGCTCTGCATGCAGGAAGGCAGGAACGCAGAGGGGCAGAACCTGGGCAAGACAGGCAGGAAGGCAGAGGGGCAGAACCTGGGCTCTGGAAGGCAGGCCTGGGTGGGAGCCGCTTCCTACCTGCACAGCCTCTAACCCCCCTGTGCCGCCTCCATTTGTAACATGGGTGTGTTCACTTCCTGCAGCTGCTGGAACAACTCCCACAAATGTGACTTAAAGCAACATGGATTTATTATGTGACAGCTCTGGAGGCTGGAGGTCTTAAATTAAGGTGTCAGCAGGCTGCACGCCTTCTGAGGCTCTGGGAGAATCCATCTCTAACCTTTCCAGCTTCTAGGGGCTGCTGATGTCCTCGACCTTGGGCGCCCCTTCCTTCATCTTCCGAGCCAGCAGCTCTCGCTGCCCATTCGCTTCTGTCACCACATCGCCTGACTCTGAGCCTCCTGCCTCTCTTGTAAATACTCCCAATTTCATTGGGTCCATCTGAAGAATCCAGGATAATATCTCATCTTCATATCCTTAATCTGATCACATCTGCAAAGTCCCTTTTGCCATATGTATAAGGTGACATTGTCAGGCTCTGGGGCTGGGGCCTGGAGTGGGGCTGTGGGGAGGCGAACTGTTGATGTTAAGTGGGCTGGGTCATTCTAAGTGTGGGACATATGGACCTGTGCCCAGTGCTCAGTGCTCTCGTGGCTCCAGGACTCAGGATGCAGTGTGAGAATGATGCTTGGAGATCATGCGTCACTTAGGAAAGATCAAGCTACTTTCTCTCAAGCACTCTCTCATTGGGAAGTCACACGCAGCCATTAATATTTAGAGTGTCAGTATGGAAAGGGTCAAGTCAGTTTTCTTAAAAAGTCTGCTAATGCAAAATACCACCTTTTCCGTAAGACCTGGCAAACAGTCATAAGAAGGCATCCTCACGCTTATGTCCTAGGTATTATTGCTGGTAACAGTTTAGATTTATGGAAATCTCTTTTCCTAAGGGTTTTAATGCTCCACCAGGTTTGAGGGACACCTACAGCTTGATTTGGCTGGAGTGATTTAATTCAACTGGTATTTAAACAAGTTGCCTTAAATTGGGAGGCATTTTCCATTGCTGTCTTCCTTTGTGCCCCGATGAAATCCAAGTGCCTGAAGGCAAAGGGCTGGTTTTATTTTCATGTGATGGTTTAAAGTTTCTCTAACATTCCGTTCCTCCTTTGTTTTATAGGGAACTCTGTTTAAAGTCACTGACAGCTAGAACCATGCTCTGGGAAGTTCATCCAGCAGACAAGGGTGTAGTAAGAAACAAAGGGAGCCCTGGCTGGTGTGGCTCAGTGGTTGGAGCATCCACCCAAGCACCACAGGGTCACGGGTTCGCTCTCCACCCCAGCTTGGGGCGCGTGTGGGAGCAGCCATTCAGTGTGTCTCTCTCACAATGATGTTCCTCTCTTTCTCTCTCTCTCTGCCCCTTCCATTCTCTCTGAAAAGCAATGGAAAAAAATATCCTCTGGTGAGGGTTAACAGGAAAAAAGGGGGAAAGGACAGGTGCTGAGCTGTTCGCCGGGTGGGGGCTTTGTATGTCCCAGAGTGAGCCCCACAGCTGCCCGCGCAGGAGAGGCAGTGGCCCTTCCCTCCACTTGGGATCACTCGCACCCGAGCACTGGGCCTCAGCAAGCTGATGCTCCTCAGGCTCCCCGCCCCTGGCACAGCCACCTCCCTCCACAGCGGGAACATTTGACAGGAAGGGCAGTCCCAACCCCCCTAGGTTTGGGGGCCCCTTGTCTAGCCCACAGCAGAGTAACAAGGATTTTCCCTCCTTCATTCTCCCTTCCTACCTTCATATCCTGCTCCCTCCATCCTAACAGGACAAGCAGAACCCCCCTCCCTGAGTAAGGCCCAAGTGAAGGACAGACCCCATGCTGTCCTTTACATCTGGTGGAATTTAGATTCAGCTGACACCCTGTCTCCAGGTCCAGCCAGTGCTCCAGTCAGAGGTCAGCTTTGTCCCATCAGCCAGTTACCCTAAGTGTGGGCGGAAGAGCTCATGTTAGATGGAAAAACAGACTTCTCCCGAAGGTGGAGAAAGACTGCACGAGTGGCGAGTCGCACACCCGTGAAGCCTGAGCAGTGTGGTGGAGGTGGCTTGTCTGCCTCACCCCAGCCTCGGAAGGGGAGCTGTAGCAGGTCCCACATTTTGAGGGAATAGGAGCTGGTGCTGAAATGCTGTGTTTCCAGAGCACATCGCAGTCCCTGCTTGGAAATTCCTGGCAAGCCAGCACTCAGATGCCTTGCTGAACATCCAGGGGCAGATGGTGCCAGTGTCTTCTCTCCACCTGCAGCCGCCGCCAGCACCATCCACACACTGTCGTGCAGTGCAGTCTTCATTCAGACTTGATCCTTGAGCTGTCTGACAGCTTTCTTTCCTGAACTCATTTGATGCCAGGCCCCAGGCCCCTGCTGGGAAGGCAGCCTCTTGGATTTGTTCTTCTGGGTTTTTTTTTACCTTTTTAAAGTTAAAGTATCACCCCCACAAAAACTGCATCATTGTAAGTGCACAGCTCAGTGGGTTATCACAAAGGAAGCTTATGGATGTCGCCACATCCTAGGGCAGGACACAGAACATTGCTTGCCCCCATAAGAGCTCCCCCCACCCCACCTTCCCCGTGGATCCCCTTCTCTCCTCTTCCAGGTAGCTCCTGCCCGGTCTTCTGACACCATAGCTTGGTCTTGCCTATCTTCGAATTTCATATAGATTGATCCATATAATACATGCTTTTGTGTCTGGCGTCTGCCTTTAACATTATATTTGTGAGGTTCACCTAGGTGCCTGTGATCTTGGCTTTTAACATCTGGGCCTCTGGGTCAAATAAGAAGGATTTTATAAGTAACTGAGATTCTAAATTCTGCACTTTGTTCTTGCAGTTAGCTTTCTCCACGTGGCAGCTGTTTTGCAGTTCCTCCACGCTGCTTTCCTCCAGGTGTTTCTCCAGAAAGTGGTGTGTGACTCAGCTTTCTTAGGTACTGTTGCCAAGGCCTGGCTCAGGGTGACTCTGTTGACAAAAGTCTCGTGCCTCAGGAAACAAGAAGTGACCCCCTTGAGATCATTTACAAAATGAAGCCACTGTCTGTCTGTGCAGAAGGTCAGAGATGCCTGGTCAAAAAAAGAGCCCCGTGACTCACCATGGAGTTAGGCCAGGTGTGGTGTTTTAAAAGACAGTGAACTCGTGGGAACTTCAAGTTCAGGAACCATTGATGGCATTTTGTGCTTCTTCATAGGAAGACCCATCCCTGGACTGTGAGCCCTCGCGGGTGGGAGGAAGCATCCCTCCCTTCCTGAGGCAGGTGCTAGTTTACCTGTGGCACTTCTCTGCTGCACAGGAGACGTTACACAGCAGTCACGGGGCCCTGACCCCTTCCTACCAGTGCGCGTGCGATTCTGTCACCTCACAGGCGACTCGTTCATTTTAAAATTCTTTTCTGTCTTCACTCATGTTCATATGGAATGACTACATAGTGTGGTTAAAGCTAATGCTATAATACATTCTGTAGCTCTAGAGGCCATGGGTGATGCACCGAGAGTTGTGTGATGTCGCCTTCAGGTGGTAACCCACGAGCCATATAACCACGCCTTTACTTTTGGACACTGTAGTGCTCTGTTCCCTCCCAGTATTATAACTTATGTAGCAGGAGCCCTTTCTTGCATATGAGCCTTTTCTTCTTTGGAATTAATTCCTCAGGGCCCTTTTCTAGGAGCAGGATGGGACTTTGTTTTGGTGGTGGTCAGCATGCATTGCCAACTTTTCAAAAAAATCATAGCAGAAACCCTTAAGTGTTCCAGCTTAATTCTTTCATTTTTAGCATTCCCTGTTATTAAAGTTGTTGTTTCTCAGTTTAATGGGTATGGGGTCTTGCTGTGCTGTGATAAGTTCAGTTGTTTGATAACTAGTATGGAGCAGGTTAAGGGTTAGTGGATTGAGTGAGCGACTGCGTTTGAGCGGTGGCTGGTTTGCGGTGCTGTTATGTGTTTGCTGTCATTGGACTTCTTTTGATTAATTGATTCTGATCTAATCCTCTCCTGAGTGAATTGTTTGTTCGTGCCCTTTTTTTATCATTTGCTTTCTGGGGTCTTGGTGTTTAATATTGACGCGTTCCCTGATTTATTCTGCAGCTCCGCTTGTTGGGACTCTTGTGGTCGCCGCTGACAGACTCACTTGAGGTCACTGGAGCAGAAAGGGGCATTTATCATAAAGGCAGCGGAGCATCTTAGGAGACTCCGGGTCCTCGTGTTTTCAGTGCCTTCTTCCCAGGTTACCCTCTCTTCCTGTGGCTGGGCCTTGTCGGTCCACCTCAGCTTCACCCTGACTTCCTCACGGAGCTTCCCTGGCAGCCGGCCCACGGCCGCCCCCGCGCCCACCCCCTTGCCCGCGCCGTGGCACCCCGTCTCTCCGCTTCGTGCCGCCTTCCTCTGCTCTGATGCGCGTCTGCCTGTCTGTCTGGACTCTCCCCTAGCTCTCTCGAAGATTGGCTTGTTTCATTCACAGAGTGAAAATATTATGACCAGCAGCTCCTGTGTTACATGCTCCATATCAAGACAGTGCACATTCCTGGCTGGGCTTATGTCACTTGCCCACTCAGGCCCAGTCAGATGTCTGGGTGGGGATGGGAGAGGGGCCAACAAGCAGGCCTGGGTGCCCTGTGTGAGAGTGTTGATTGTGGGAGGGAGGGGACTCAAGGCTGACAGTCCTCTGGCTGGGGCACTCCTGTGACTTACTGCTGGCCTGTAGCCAATGTGTGCTCACGTCCCAGCTCTGGGACATGCAGTGGGAGGTGTGTTGTCTCTGTCCCCAAAGTACTGTACCCCAGGAGGGTGCCAGACGGACTTACCAAAGGTGAATCGAGGAGTTAGGCACTTTGGATATGATGGTGGGCAATATAACTAGCAACAAAAGCAAAAACCTCTGTCAGGAAGCTAAATGGTGAACAAGATAAATTAGTAAAATATGTAGTATGCTGCAGTTGAGATATGAAAATGAAAAAATGAACATGAAATTTTTATAATTTTCACTATAAAAATTACAACTTGAGTAATGCCAAAAATGTATCCGTGGAGGGTGATGGGGACTGTCATTATAAATGGGAAGGTTGTGGAAAGATGCAGTGAGAAGGCGACGGTCAAACAAAGACTTGAGGGAAAGGAGCCAGCGGGTGTAGGGGAGTCTGGGAAGGGCACCCAGCCCTGGGAACAGCAAGTACAGAGGCTGTGGGTGGGGTGGGCACGCCGTGTGCACAGATGGGGTGGGGTGGGGAGAGAAGGTGGTGCATGAGCTCAGGGACCTAACAGGAAGCCTCACTCTGGAGGGCCCTGCCTGCCATTGCAGATCGTTCAGGGTTTGCTCTGCGTGGGGTGAGGCCAGAGCGGGTGCTGGGGCCATGATAAGGAAGGTCTGCTATACACAAACTGTGATACCATAACTGCTTACACTCTATCATAATTTTACAAAGGTTTTTCCTGGTCTGCTTTGATCCTTCCTGTTTAAAGTGTATTATCTTCGGCTGGCTTAGTTAGACCTGGACTTGGATGGCCTCAGGGTATCAGAGAGGTCAAAGTGATAGACTTGTAGGTGCTGCCCAGCTTTCCGAGGGGCTGGATGGAGAAGGGTCCCCTCCCAGGTCACCTGCACTCACTGTCAGCCTTGTCCGTCCAAGGGGGGGTTTGCTGCCCAGTGTCTGAGTCCATCCTTGTAGCAGGATGGGTTACCTCCTGTTTCTCTAATGGGCCCCTGAGCAACGGAGAAGACAGCCAGGATCCAACAGCTGAGCTGCACAGAGCTGGACAGAACACATTTCCCTGCTGCTGGCCCTTCCTGTGGCAAACCTTTATGTGTGAATGCTGTGCCCATTGCTGTTATAAATTCTTTGTTCCCTTTGGGGAAATTGTGTCATGTCCTTATTAGCTGAAAGAGTCTTTATAGGGCTGTGAATGGAGCCTTGGGGCCCAAATCTGGGCTCTGCCACCGGCCCCTTCATAACCTGGCACATTGCTCAGATTCTGGATCCTTGAGCCTCATTTGTATGCGGGATGACACCACCTGCCTCCCTGGGCTTTGGGGGACACGGTGAGAGCAGGCACATTGAGTTTTAGCCCGGCTGCTGATGGCCAGTCTCTGAGCAGGTCCAGCCAGCCAGGTGTGTTGTGTGAAGTTTTAAAAAAAAATCAATCTCTTTTTTCTTTGTAATCATTCCTTTTTCTCCCTGAAGTGCTGCGTGATTCGTATCCAGATACAGCCATTTGATGTCTGCCGGCCTTTGAAGTCACTCTCTCCTCAAGGAAATACGAGGCTTTCCACCCCTCCCCCTGCAGCTCTCAGGAGTATCTTGATAGCCAGCAAGCTAAACTGATCAGCTCAGCGCAGTGCTCTTCTATGATTAGTCATGAGGCTGCATCATATTATCTTAATTAGGCAGCGAAAGAAGATGTCAGATGCTCTCCAGGCCTGTTTGGTGGGCCGCTGGTGGTTGCTGAAAACATTTGTGACATTGATTGCCCGGCTCTGAGGCCTCAATAAGGGTGGCCTTAGGAGCTGCCGTCTTTCTTGTTTTTGCAGACTTGGGGTGATGTCCATGAAAGGCTGACACTGCTCTCAAACAAGGCGATTTCGTTTACTCGTTTCAGGGCATTTTTTAGCACTTCTCTTTCACTCTTTGATCCAAGTGTGTTGCTAATGAGTGGAAATATTTATCGAGAATGGTTCTATCAGCTTTCTCCCCATGGGTGGTGGGGAACTCAGACACCATTTGGCTCAGGCTTCTGGGCACAGTAGTGATGTGTTTACGGGAGTCACGAGTCAGTGGAAAAGTATGGGAGGCCGAGATTCTATTGACAATGCGTAGGAATGTGTGAAAAAAGATGATGCTGTATTTAAGAAAAAGTGTTAATTCCTCTCTTCCTGTGACTTGACTGCTTTACACATGAAGTTTCCCCCACACTTTGGACTTGAGAATTAGTAACATCTGGAATTTGGCGTTCGTTCAGCTAGAACGATAGGTATAACTGTAGTATTAATATGATTATACTGTTGTTTCCTCTTGCTGCTCCTATTGAAAGTGTTATTTAAGGAAGCTGTTCAAAATTTCCCTTTTGTTTAAGTTCAGTTTAATAAAATGCACAGAATGGGGTCTATATGTGCTCTGTACGCAGGTGAGTCAGGTGTGGTCCCTGCGCAGCCCCGGCCTGTGAGCAGGTGAACAGTGCGTGGACACAGGTGTGTGGTGAACATGCGTGGCAGTGGGCGGAGGGCTGGCCCTCAGCCTGGTTACCAGAGATGTTCACCTTGAGTTTTCAGTTACAGTGAAGAATGGCTTGATGCCGAGAGGCAGTGCATCCCAATGTGGAAATGTCAGCAGAGGCTTGGGGGGTCTGAGACCTCAAAGGCAAAGCAGCGTGTCTGAGAACACTCAGGAGTTCTGTGTGACAGAGCCTGGCATAAGGGGGGAGGCGCAGCAAGGAGTCAGGTGGGGATAGGTGGCTCTGCTCTGCAGGTCTCGGCCGTGCTCTGGGCTTCAGCCTTTTCCACAGAGGAGTCCTTGGTGGTTCCTCGGGAAGGGCCGTGGGAGAATTACGTTAGTAATCTGGACAGTGGCTGGGGCATCGGGATGTATGTGTGAATGTATGTGTGTCTGTTAAATGGATACTGGCTGGCTGTCTGGCTGGATGGATGGGAGGGTTAGTTGGCAAGGATACCAACTCAGAGGCTTTTGCCATTGTCCAGGAAAAAAGTAAAAACAGTGGTGGAGGTATTAGGAACAGAGAAAAATAGACAAGTGTTTAGGAGAGGAAATGAGAAAAGTGAGGTGAGTGACGTTAGGGCCATGGACATGTTGAGGAAGGCTGCCAGGTCTGACTGGATGATCAGGTGAGTGATAACCTGGGAAGGCTGGAGGTGGAATCCTTTTGGTGGGTCCAACGGTGAGCCTACTTTAGGAATCTGGGACAGCCACACGGGGAGTTCAGCAGATACTTGGATATTCAAGTGTCAGGTTCAGGGAAGGGAACGGAGTGGAAGATGCAGACTTGGGCACCAGAGGTTTACAGACGCCCACAGGGCAGCGATATGCAAGGTTGCTTGTAGACCGAGAACCACAGGGGTGGGCTGGAGCACTAAGGAACATCCATGTATAAAGGTGGTGGGTGGGAGAGAAGCCTCAGGGATACGTCAGAGAGGCGCAGGGAGGCGGTGGTGTGGATGCAGAGGAGCCAAGGATCCCTAAAGCACGGTCTCACGCCCTACAGGTTGGCGAAATGGTGAAATCAGGATTGGGATTTGCCACTGGCTCGGCATCACAGGGTTCATTGGTTTCCTTCGTGAGAACAGGTTTCGGGGTGAGCTGCTGCCATCAGCCAGTTTTCTTTGGGTCTAGAGTGCACAGGAGGGAAGAGCAGATGCTGTGGAGCTAGACGACTTTTTCACAGGCTTGTCTGAGAAGGAGAGCTGTGAGAGGCCTGTAGAAGGAGCCAGGGTTTCTGTGGTCCACGTGCTGTGGCTGTGGTCGTGGTCCCCTGAGCAGGCTTGCACCATGAGAAAGAGGCTGCTTGGTGAACAACTTACTGCTCCGAGAAGCAGGTCATGTTTAGATTGGGTTGTACCTGTTTGTATTACTGCAAGCTGAGGTTTTACATATGCTAATCAGGGGGTAAAAGCATTGCGTGCCCTGTATGTATATTCATTAACATGTTCCTCTCATCGAATAATGGAATGTTTACACATTGCTGAAACGTTAATCCTCTCAAAAGAGCCATGTTTTGCATTTTCCTGTAGTTTTCTTTCCAGCATCCCCTGCCTTTCACATCCCTCCCTGAGCTGGGAGCTCCTGAACACAAATTTTGCTCCATGGCTGCGGGCATTTTGCAGGAGCTGCTGGCTTTCAGGCTAGTGCCCAAGCTTCCAGTGAGTTCTGGCCACACGTCCTCCCCAGTGCCAGCCCTTGACTCTGTCCAGACCTTATACTTTAGGTCCCGGAAGGGAGACCAGCTGCTCCACTTTCCTGACCACCCTGGGGCCCACACCTCTGTGCTCCTGTCCCTCCATGCGTCTTTCCTCTAGTCATCTGGACACACCTTTACTCTTTGTCTAGCAGCTGGCTCAGGTTCCTTGCTCATGAGCCCCCCCAGGCCGAGCCGCCTGCTCTCTCCCTCCCCCTGTGGTGGACCCAGGGGGCCGCCTTATATCTGGGCCCCTACTTGCCGGTTCCCCTCGGAGATTCTGGGCTTCCAATGACAGGGGCATCTCCGTGTACCGGGCTCCGTGCCTGGCACTGCTTTCCCACACCTGGTGACGCTCACCTTTCCTCCCTTCTTTCCAGGGAAGCAGTTCAAGTGCACCGTGTGTGACTACACTGCGGCCCAGAAGCCACAGCTGCTGCGGCACATGGAGCAGCACGCCTCCTTCAAGGTGAGGGCGCCAGAGGCGCGGGGTCTGAGCTACACTGCGTGGCTTTTCAGAAGAGGTGGGAGAGCATTTGCCCACTGTTTTCAGCACGTCCTTCACTTTTGGCCCCCGTAGCTCATGGAATAAAGGAGCTGTGCCTTGGACTCCTTTCAGAGGGGTGGCATTTGTCTGCCCTTTGCGCACTGAGGCCAGGAGGGTGCATACCCAGGAAGAGGCACGCTCTTGCCATCATAAACTGGAGAGATTTGGAGGGAAGGGTGGGAGTGTTAAGGACAAATGCGCGCTTTCAGATCCTGATTACTCAGGCAAACCCCCTGATTAACAGGTGCGAAGGTGCCCACCCGGCCAGCTGCTGTAAGAGCTGGAGGTGGTGCTGAGGGATGCCCACCGCAGTGCCCAGCACGCAGCAGGGGCTCAGGCGATGGCTACTTCCCTGTTCTTTAATCCCTCTCATGACATCTCTTTAATGTAGACGGTGGTATTCATGTGGCCGTTGCTTATGGTCAGTTATTGGCAACAGCTCTACTCCAGTAACTTTGTCTCATAAAATCTCGGCCTAGCACGTGGCAGGTTCACCCTTAAACAGTCTGCTGCTGCTGCTGCTCTTGGCGTACACATGGAGCGTGGAGAATGGGATGCCCTGAAAGGTTTGTTGAAACTGTGTCCACCACTTGCCAGAGAGTGGCAGAAGGTGGAAGGGACCCTGGTCACACTCAGGTTGCATTCACTGAGCATCTGCTGCGCATCACACTGTGCCGGCAACCTCACACCCCTTAACGTGGCATCCCCACTGTAGGTCTTACCACCCAGCTGGTCAAATGAAGAACCTGAGCCTCAGAGAAGTCAGTTGACCTCCTGTTAGTCTTTCCTGCCATGTGCACATGCTCCCATTTCAGTCTATGCTGTAATGCTGACCACCCTGTGCTGTCCCAGCTTCCCTTCCAAGGTGAGGAGGACCCGCCCCATCAACAGGCTCATCTGATGCTTAGAACAGCCGTGTGAGAGATGAGTACTCATCTCTTCCCTTGGAGTTAAGAAACCAAGCGGCTCAGAGGGGATACGGCTCATGTGCTTTAAATACCCAGCGAGTGAAGGAGTGAGACCCTGGCTCCTTCTCAGAGTCCTCGGCCTGAGTGTTTCCCGCCCTGTCTTCTCAGATACTCGTTGTGGGCAGAAAGGGGGGGCTGGGGAATCCAAGGCTGAGGCACATGCTGTTTGTGTAGCTGCTGTAGCATCTGCACTAATGTGAATTTCCTAAGACCCACATGTCACCCAGTGGGAGTGTCACACTGTCGCAATCGGGGAGGTTCTTCAGTGTTTGGTAGTTTGTACATAATCATGAGCTTTATTTTGCATTTCACAACTGACAGATGTGATTTTTAGGGGAGGACTCTGGGTTTTCTTAGACTAAGGCAGTCATAGTGGCAGAGAACCGAGAGCTGAGGCAGTGCCCACTCTGTAGGTGAGAAGCGTAGGCCGGTTGGGACAGCTCTTATCCTTGCCTGACTGCCCCTGTTCCGTGGTGTGCAGCGTGGAGCATCCTTTCCTAACCAGCCCTAGCTGAGCAGCTTGTCTGCCCTGAGATCCTCGTTGATTTCCTCCTGAGGTTTGTGGAGTCTTTGGTGTGTGTGCAGAAGAATTGGAATGTGGGGGACAGTTTGACTTAAGGTCTCACCGTCACAGGTAGTTCTCACCGTTTCCCTGCCATCCAGTTACCATCCACCTCGGAGCCTCGGGAGCTGCAGAGCTAAGCTGGGCCTCGGGCCGTGGCCAGTTTCCCACGGGCTCCCTCTGGGTTTAGGCGTCCCCCCTACTGAGTGGCCCCCCTGGGAATGAGAGTCTGGCCTGACTGAGACCCACAACTTCAAACCGTGGCTTCTGTCATCCTCTGGGTACCAGTTAGTTTAAACAGTGTCTCAGCTGACAGGGACCGACAGCGACAGTGCAGAATGAAAGGGCTCCTGCCAGCCACGCTCACCCTGACAGTAGTAATACTCTCCCTTTCCTCGGCCTGCCCCCGTATCAGTTTTCATTACCACTGTACAGATTACCTCAACTTAACTTAAAATGCAACACAAACTTACTGCCTTATAGTCTTACGGTCGGGGTGACGCTCAGCTGTGTTCTTTCTGGAGGCTGGGGGACAAAGCCTGTCCCCCTGCCTCTTCCGGCCTTGGAGGCGCCCACGTTCCTTGGCTCATGGCCTCTTCCTCCACGTTGAGAGCCGGCGCTGGACCTCCCTTCCCACCGCCTCTGACTCTGCCTCCTCGTCAGTTTGCGAGGACCCTGTGATTACAGTGTCCGCTGGAGTTACCCAGGATGCCGCCCTTATCTCGAGGCCAGATGACTAACAGCCCAGTTCCCCTGTGGCCTCAATTCCGTCTGCCACGTAAGCTTACGGGGGTTAGGACACGGATGCTTTGGGGTGCCAGGGGCTTATGCGGCCTGCTGCATCCCCCGCTCCTTTTCCTTCCTTTTTCACATCTGCTCCGTGGTAGAACATTTTCGTCAAAGTCAGGAAATATGGAGTACGTATGCTCCTAAGCTCCCAAGAAATCCACCCTCCCTGCTTCACTGAATCCTAGGCAAGGCCTCACAGTCTCTGGGCCGGCACTGCTAACTGCCGTTGGCTTGCAAGATGAAACCGTTTCCTTTCCTAGATCTAGGTTTATAATTTACTGTGTACAGTTTGTGTCAGGAAACACTGCCATAAGGGCAGCTCTTATACTGCCTTTTGCAATGACACGTTCTTATTTATATATTTTCAAAATAAAGTCATACGCGTTCACTAAATGAGATTTGGAAAATGCCTTTCAGTCTCTTTCCTCGTAGAATCTTTGGATTTATAATGTTTTTAGATGTGGTTGCAGTGACGTTGTGAATGAGCCTTTTCTTGGTGGAGCTGGAGCGTCCGCGCTACCACTGGAAAAGCTGTGTTGGAGAATGCGGTGTAGACGAGTGGCTAGATGATTTGCTAAGAATATTTGCTTTTGAGTCAGCTGGTGAGCTCCGGTCCCAGGCGGTGCTGAGAGTTGGTGTGCTTTGGGCATTACAAATACCCGCTTACTTATTCATCATTTCATGGCCTTTTCACATTTTATGGAAACATACTTAGTAACTACTTTCAGTAGTGGCTTAAGGATGAGTAGTTTGATTAACCCTTCCCCTCATAATTGGACAGTGTGCTCGTTCCCAGTTTTGCTGTTCTAAGTAACCCTGCAGTGACTGTCTTCATGCCAAAAGTGTCCCTGTCATCCTAAAATCTGAAGGACTTTGAAACACTGGTGAAGCCCATCAAACCAGAGAGAATTCAGAGAGTGAAGGTGTTCTATGCACCTCTTGCAGCTGTAATTAAAGTGCGTTCCCCATGGTGGAGCTGCGACACTGTCAGCCTTAGACAAGTGACAGGGGAGCTGCTCAGGCCCAAGGACTGTGCTGAGCCAGGAGTCCAAACAGAGCGAGGCGTGTTCTTCCAGCCGAGCTGGTCAGCACTTTGCTTTCCTACAGATAAACAGGCCCGCGCACTGTTGTGCAGGCAGCATGATTAACAGAGGAGGCGCCTCGTGCAATTTCCTCTCTGTCAGGCTCGTGTGAACTCGTAACTCTGTGGATAGAAATGTTCTCAGTTATAGGGCTGCTCGATGCAGTGCCAGTCTCCTTGCACATGCATAAAAAGCGACTTTATTAATTTTTAAAAAAGTTTTGAAATAATTTTATACTCACAGAATCATAGGGAGTTCCTTGTACCTATTGCCCACCTTCCCCTAATGATAACATCTTATTACTAAACCATAGTATATTATCAAAACTAAGAAATTGACTTTGGCATATTACTATTAACTAAACTGTCGGCCTTATTTGGAGTTTTTAAATTAATAAACTATTTTAAAGTTATTTCTAGGTTCACAGCAGAATTGAGAGGAAAGTACAAGGGAGTTCACATATACTACCCGCCCTCTTGTCCCCCCCTCACACAGCCTCCCCCATTTTCAGTATCCCCACCAAAGTGGTGCATTTGTTACAGTTGATAAACCAGTATGGACACATCATAATCCCCCAAAGCCCAGAGTTGGCATCAGGGCTCCACTCTTGGTGGTGTACATTCTATGGGTTTTGACAAACATATAAAGACATGTACCCACCATTATAATTAAAAAGCCATCAAATCCCAGTTGAGGGATATACTGTCAAAGACCTTATCAATGCTCCTCAGAACTGCCAAAGTCATCAAAAGTGGGAAAGGCCTGAGAAAGTTTCACATGCAAAGGGAGCCTCAAAAGAAACCACAACTAGATGTAGGATAGAATCCCAGAGTAGGAAAAGGACATCAGGGAGAATCTAAGGAAATCCGAGGGAAGTATGGACTGCAGGTGATACAATGTGTCAATATTGGTTCATTAGTGGTAGAATGCTGCCTGTGATGAGAATATGTATATATGGTGGTTAAGTATGAACTGTAGGTGATACAATGTATCAACATTGATTAGTTAGTGGTAGAATGCTGCCTGTGATGTGAATACATTGTGTCAAGTATGGACTGTAGATGATACAATGTATCAACATTGGCTTGTTAGTGGTAGAATGTTGCCTGTGATGTGAATACATAGGTGCAGCCACTTTGGAAAGCAGTTTGGCAGTTTCTCATGAAACTGAACATACTCTCACCATACAGTCCAGCAGTTGTGCTCCTTGGTATTTAACCAAAAGTGTTTTCTTAATGTTCTTTCCTTTTGCCCACACTGAGTAACTGAGATGATGTAATGAGGAAGTTCAGATGAAGCCCAGGTTCTCGTCTCTTCAATTCCTGGATATTTAAAGCACGTGGGCCCTTATCCCCTCTGAGCCACTAGGGTGGAGTTTCTCTCTTCTGCCCTGCCCTGGCCCCCAGCCTCCTCCCCTACCATTCCTGCTTCCATTTGGTGAAGTTATCCATTTCCCAGGGGGGAGGTTGGGGATGAAAGCAGCTCCTGGTCTTTGTTCTCCTGGGCAGTGCTGCTTCTTTTCTGGAATTGGTTTACTTAGGTTTCTCTGTGTCCTTAGCAGTCTGATGGATTTTTAAAAATGACATGCCATGTCTTAGCCTGAAGCAAAAACACCCCACCCGTGTGATTGCTGACAGTGCCTACTAGGGTGCCTGCACAGAGTGGGGGGCCAGTAAATGCTCACATCGAACCCTCTCCCGCTCACCCTGGTGATAAGGGGCAGGGTGGGTGACTGAGGCAGCAGACTGCTACTGTCACCAGTAAGCTAAGCGGATCCAGCCAACAGGAGCTCTGCCTGCTCTCTGAGAGGGTTTTCTCTATGCAGCATGGCTCACAGGCAGGCAGGGCAGGGCAGGGCAGGGCAGGGCAGGGCAGATGGGTAGACTGTGTCATTGGGAGAAAGAACAGTGTGCAGCGTTGGTGTAAGCCCTTGTCTTACACACAAGCCCTTCCTTTTCTGACATTATACATCGTGGCCCTATGGTCACACTGTCTTAGAATCCAGCCTTGCACTTACTCTCTGTGTGGCGTTGGGCAAGTCGTGTAACCTCTGTAACTTTCCTGTAACATGAGGACAAGGCGGTATCTCTTGTCACTCTACAGATTGTGAGTTGTAAGTGCTTACAATAGGGCTTGGCACATGCATCTCAATTGTTAGTTTTGTCCAGACTGTACCCCGGTTCCTTCCTTTATCTGTTCATCAAAAGATGGTCCTATCTGCACAGTGTCGTCCTCTTTATCTTTATACTAAGACTGTAGGTGCCTGTGACATGTCCCGTATCCTCAAGGAGTCATAGTCACCTCATTCCACTGGTTTGGTATGTTCCTATAAAATCTGCCTGACCACATAGATATGTAACTTATCACAGAACCTCTCACAAGGTCCATTTCCCGTGTAGACTTAGTTCTTCATAGACTCCCCTTTTTGTCCCGGAGTGAGTGTCTGTCCTGCGTGGTGCTGCCCAGCTCTGCAGGACCCGCCCTGCTCTCAGAGCCCATTTCCCTGGACGAGGGCCTGGCCGGACCTGACCTGTGTCTTTCTCCCCTCGTCACTGCTTCCCACCGCCTTTCCTCATTGCTCTGAGATGGCTCCCAGGGCCCCAGGGCTGGGGGAGTTTGCACTTGGGGTCTTTGCTCTGTGTGACTCCAAGTGCCCTGTGAGGTTCCTGATTTCTGGAAAGCAAGTCAGAAGCTTGGTGTGTGAATGTGCAAGTCTGCAAAAAAAAAAAAAAAAATTCAGTCTGAAATCAGCAGTTTTCTAAATCTGTCCATTTTGGAAACTGCTCAGCCAGACTTATTGCTGACCTTGCCTTCTTATTTCTTCAGACTTCTTCCTGAAACAAGGCCTTGGCTTGTTTGACAAATAGCTCTGATCATCTCTCTGCCCGGCTTTCCTCAGTGACGCCTGGCCTTCTCTCCTGTGGCTGTAACCTTGTAGGTGGAGTCGAGCACGTTCTCTCAGGAGGGAAACCAGCCAGACTGTCATCTCGAAGACACTGTTAAATTTAAATTATGTTTGATACATATCCAACACCAACCGAATCCTCAGAAGTTTATACCATGAAGTTGGAGGAATGTATTGCCCGTTGTCAGATTAAAATTTGCTCAACTAAAGTATTTTCATAAAACTAGTGAGAAGTAAGGGAGATTTCAATCGTCGATTTTGTTATCATTGACGAACTTTTCCTAAGTATTCTAGAGGGAGTATGTGATACCACAGTGTAACATTGAGAATATTAAGAGACCACATAAGTATAATAAAGTACTAAGTTTTCATCTGAATTTTTGATGCAAAATATGAAATGTTAAATCTTGAACACGCCTTTTCTGGGCACCCCCCCCCCATGTGTCAGGTGGCAGGGGACGTGAGGACAAAGCCAGGCCTCTGTCCCCAGGCTCCTGAGTCACTAAAGTAACAGCAGGATGTTAAGTGCTATAAGAAGGTTATGTGCTGTGAGCTGGGCCATGGGAACCCAGGAGACCACCTGATTATTTCAACTGTGATTTTTAAAAAGCCATGCTTTAATTGGGTAATATCTTACCCTGTCATGTCAAACCTATAGCTTTTACAACCTGTAGCACCCAGAAAGTTCTCTGGTTGACAGATACCCACAAATCAAGAGGAGCTGGCATAACCCCTTATTGCATTCCTGACGGTTAGGTGGATCCCCACGGCATCCCTATCCCAGTGTGCCACGTAAAGCTGGAGTGAGTCACGCATACAGGAGATACCAGGCAGCTGAGCTCACAGGATGCTTAAGGGGCTTAGGTGAAATCAGCCAGGATGTGTCTGCAAATAACAGATTCCTGGTTGCCCATCTACACTAGTGAGCACGGAAATGGCCTCAGAGGAGCAGAGTTCTTGGAGCACACATTGTACACAGTTCAGGTTCACCCTCTGCTGAGATTCTTGGTGCCCCTTGGAAGGCTGCTCCCCCTGGCATTGCTCACAGTGTCGTGGCGTTCTTTCCGCTGCAGTTCCTCCTGCCCATGAGATAGTTTTGTCTCCATCAGCAAGTTCCACCACAGGGTGGGAGGTTTACGTACTTAGTGTCATAATAAAGACAGGTGGACCATCTCTTTTATACTAACCATCACAGCAGGTATTTTACATATGTTACCTCATTTTCCCCTAAAAATCCCTGTCCTGTAGGCATTGATATTCCCATTTTATAGACAAGAAAACTGAGGCCCAGAGTCCAGTCTACTTACATATCGAGAGTATGTACATGGTGGAGCTGGGGTTTTTCCCTGTCTCTATAGACGGAGCTGCTCTCTTTCCAGAACTGTCACCTCGGGCCAGGCAGAGGGACAGTTTTGCCCCCTTCTCCTGTTTCCTCTTTCCGCTCTGATTATACAAGCCTGCAGCTGTCAGACTCAAGCGAAACCCTTAAGCAGAATGCTGACCGGGGCTCAGCTCAGCAGCCGGAGCACTGTCCAAGTTCAGTGGAAGTCACTGGACCACAGGCAGAGGGCGAAAGGGAAGTGCGGGTGCTTGTTTGGACGTGAGGAGCTTGAGATCCCACGCTCTTCTTCCCCCCCTGAGGCTTGCGTTCGTGGGTGCGGAGAGGGAAGGGCCTTGGCAGGGAAGGGGTGGTCTCGGCCGTTCATTAGTGTCAGAACTGAGATGTGTCTGCTGATACCTCTTGTGCCATCTTCTGCTTCCTTGTGTGCTAGATTTTTAAAGCACTTCTGGAAGAAAAAAGAAATTGGACTGACTTATGTTACATTAAAATCCTGTCTGTCTCATAATGCGCTATATTCTCTGGAAATATTGCATTTTTGACAGCACAAGTGATTACAAAAAAATCAATAATCGGAGGACTCGGAAGAGTCTTCTGAGCTGCAGCACGAAAAGCAATTAGTGCGGATTGATTTACTGTTATTTATTGTGACGAGATAATTGCCAAACCTGTGGTATCCCACGGTTTTAAACATTTATTCTTCTAAATAGTTCAATTTGTTTCTGGCCTGATTTTACAGCAGAGCCAGCTCTCTGCTGTCGCAGGCTGTGGGGTCCTGGCCTTTCCTCTCTGGGTGCAGGGCCCCAGTCTTGCTGTTGTCCCTGCCGTGGCTGATCCTGGACGAAACCCCAACCTTGCGATCTCAGGCTTATAAATTCTGAAGAGTCGGGGCCCGAAGCAATCACAAGGCTGCCCTCTCCTGCACAAACGGTGTGGGTGGCTTTCACCAAAGGCTCGGACTGCGGACCACAGTGTGGAGTGTGCGTGGCCAGTGGACGGGGGGGTGGGGTGGTCTCACCCACAGTGAAAGCATCGCTTCGAGATCTTGGGTGCAAACCTCTAAAGGCCGACTGTCGGGGCCACGAGTCTGCGGAGGTGCGTCCACGTCCCTGTTGCTCTTGCGGAGGCAGGTGTTTTCCTTCCTGGCGCTCTCTGTGCTTCCCCTCATCTGTCCGCTGTGACTGTCTGCATCCTCAGCCTCTTTGTTGAATTCAGTGTGGGGCGCTGACCAGTCCCCCCACCTGGTTCTGTGTGCGTGAGTTCATGTTTACCATTGTGTCCAGTTGGAGAAGGTGGTGAGGGGTCAGTATCCCAGAAGCAAATGCTCTGGAGGCATTTCCTTTATACGCTTTGCCATGTGTGTTATAGTTTACAATCTTGGCTTTTTTCTTACAACTGTGCGTGTTTTTCAACAGCTCTGCAGCCTCGGGGTGCAGGTGCTGTCTTGGCGACTGACCTGAGTGTGCTCCTCTTGCTGCGGCTCAGGCCTGCACGTGGCTCTGTGGGAATGACTCTCAGAGCAGGGGAGGTGCTATGTATGCGTGTGACACATTCCCACCCACAGGCCCGTGTCGTCCTCCAGAACATTCCAGAAGGTTCCCGAGCTTTGCTCATGACCCTGTGTGGGTAACGGGACTGCCAGTTCAGAAATCCGGTGTGATCACGTTTCTCTGATGGAGAGGAAGTTTCTCAGGACGTCAGCCACTGAGTAGGGAGGTCCCTGATTTTGCATGTTTGCTTCTGTGAGTCTCTGGCACCCAGTGCCCCATTGCTACAGTACAACCCTCTGGCAGCGCACAGTCTTCTTCCCGCTAGAGGACAGAGGACAGAAGAGGCAGAGTTCTCCAGAAGTTCCTTAGAGCACGAGTTCCGCGGGGTGTTGGGGGTGTGGTGCAGCATGCGCTGGTCCTCAGACTGCTTGACCACAGGAGCCCCTCCTCCCTTGCTTTCTCTCCATGTGCCTCCCAGCTCTGGGGGTTGGGGAAACAGCTTGGGAAATTCTGGTTATCAGAGAATCCAAAAGTAGAAAAAATAACATGATGAACCCCACATATGTCTACCGTTCCTGTGTCTTCTGGTCACACCCAGAGGTGAAGCCCCTGTTGCCGGGGGCTCCACACTCCTGCCCAGCCTGGGCCTGGCTCCCTCCCATTGCACCCTCTCCTGCCCACTCCTACTTGGCTCAGCACCTGCCCTTCCCTTCTCTTGCACTCCTCCCAGAAAGATGCACGGCCTCACCTCCTTCTGGATTTGCTTTACTTTTTTCTGTGATGTTTGAGGACACCTGGTGGATTATGTACTTGTTTATGATGCTAGTACATAAAGTGTGTGAGGCACTTGGTCTTAGTTTTTGCTCTGTTCTGAGAATGCAGGCTACACTTGATGAATATCTATTCAGTGACCGAGTGAACAGATTTTATAGGACTTTAGTGTAGTACAGTCATCACAGAGGACATCCAGGTGGAGGTGGCTCCCCGTAGCCCAGGGGCACGCATTCAGCATCTCTTTTGTTCCTGGGCGCTGCTTGTCTTCCTTGTTCTCGGTTCACTGCGTGGCCTTGCGTGTTTGTCACTTCCCTTCTCTCATAGTAGCTAGCGAGGGGCAGTGAGTTAGGATGAGATAAAATAATTGCTTTAGAAGTGAAGTGCTCAGTCATGGGGTAGCCAAGCCTGGGCCCAGGGTCATGGGATTCTGTAACTCTCCAGCACAGTTGACCCTGCTGTGAGTTGGGCCTGCATCCTGGGGAGGCCCAGCGCACCCCACCAGGAGTCGCTCTCTCTGCAGAGAGCGGATTTACTATCTGTAAGTGTATTGTTTTCTTATGGCAGGCGCAGTAAGCCTGGCTTCATTATTGTATTATGTTCAAGAAATGTCTCAGTGGAGATGCCATCAAAGGGAGTGCCTGCAGTCTTTTTCTGGTGTGTTCTTTGGGAATCTGGAAATGCAGGCATGTGGATCTTCAGTTCCCCACATCGTTAACTCGGTCAGATTTGCAGTTGGAACACTTAGCAGGCTATTCTACGGCTGCCAGATCGGGGGCTGTGCAGAGCCAGGCCTCCTGGGGAGTAGGGGGGCCAGGGGAAGAAAAGGTGAGTAGCTGGTGCTACCAAAACTTTGCCCGCTAGAAATACTACCATGAAAATAGCACCATCTTGTTAATCCTGTGATTGGAAACAAAAAGTCATTTGCAAAATTGAAATACATTATAACCGGGAAAGTTGTAGAAATTGCCTGTCTCATCTACTGCAGGGGGGAGAGTGGCTGAAGTGGTGCTTGTTTGCAGTGTGGGCCTGTGGTCAGTGGCTGAGGAGAGTGGGCTTTGGGGTCACACAGACCTTAGCTCACAGCCCGGTTCAGTGGGTGACCTTAGCAAGCCTCTCAGCCTCCCGGCTTCTGCACCCCCATCTTTAGAGTGAGAATTGCTGTTTCCTCCCTGGTGATAGACGGACGATCATCGTGCATTCCAGTTCCCCTCCTTCCTGCAAATGGAAACATGGAAATTCTCAAGTCCCAAATGTAAGTATTTAGGCAGAGGAACCCCACTCCTTCTTTCTCTTTAAATGAGGCTGTTTGCCCTGAGTTTCTGTGGCTGCACAGTCAGTGATACAGTCTGACAATCACCTCCCTGCAGGCCACTCCATCTACATCATCAGTCCTTGAGAGGATATGTGCCCAAAGCTGCACAGCCATCAAGCAGTCCAACCTCAGATGAGCCCAGGTCTCTCTGGCCCTAGAAACCCGTGACACTCAATGATCTGGAGAAATGTCTTGGGCCACAAAGCTCCCCATGGCAAATGGGGAAGCATGATAGTCTCAAGGTCCATCCACGTTGTCACAAATGGCAGTATTTCATTCTTCCTGATGGTTGAGTAATATTGTATTGTGTATATGGATAACATCTTCTTTGTCCAGTTATCTAGTGAAGGACACTTTGGTTGTTTCCATTTCTTGGTCTCTGTGAATAATGCTATGAACGTAGGCGTGCATATATCTTTACAAATAAATGTTTTCAAATCTTTCAGGTAGATACTCAGAAGAGGGGTTGCTGGGTCATGTGGTAGAGCTATTCTTAATTTTTGAGGAGTCTCCATACTGTTTCCATAGTGCTCTACCAGTCTGCGTTCCCGCCAGCAGTGAGTGAGGGCTCCTTTCTGTCCACAGCCCCTGCAACACTTGTCTTGTTGACAACAGCCATTCTGACAGGCGTGAGACGGTATCTCACTGTAGTTTGGATTTGCATTTCTTTAATGGCTGGTGAAGTGGAGCGTCTTTTCATATATTTGTTGGTCATTTTATGTCTTCTTGGGAAAAGTGTCTCTTCAGGTCCTCTGCCCATTTTTTAATTGGGTTGTTTGATTTTTTGTTAGTGAGTCATATGAGTTCTTTATATATTTTAGTTATTAACCCCTTACTGGAAATGTTGTTTGCAAGTATCTCCTCCTGTTTGGTTGGCTGACTTTTTGTTCTGTCGACGTGTCTTGCTGTGCAAAAGCCTTTCAGTTTGATGCAGTCCCCCTGAGAATATCACGCTAAGGGAAACAAGTCAGACGGAAAAAGTCAGGAAGTCACCCTAGGACCTCACTCACGTGTGGAATATAAAACGGAAAACAACAAATGAGCAAATAAGACAAACAAAAACTCACAGACACAGACAACAGTGTGGTGGTTACCAGAGGGGCGGGATGGGGGGTAGTAAAGGGTAAAGGAGGTCAAGCAAGATTTGACTTTGGGCGGCGAACACACAATGCAAGGTACAGATGATGTATCTTAGAATCATACACTTGAAACCTGTGTAATCATACTAACCACTGTCACCCCAGTAACTTGAAAAAATGGTGGGGAGCATCTGTTCCGATTGTTGTTTTCCCCGAAACAGAATCCAGGTAAGACCTCAGCTCTCGCTTCAGCCTGTTCTTTCCAGGCTCTGATTTAGACAAAGTTGCCTCATGAGTCTCAGAGGCAGCTGAATTAAATCTGGGACAGGGCAGAGCCCTGAATCAGAACTTCTCAAGAGCTGGGCGGGCCCAACGCGTCCCCTGTCCCCGCTGTGTACTTCTCAGGGTGACTCAGTGCTAGCTTGCATTTTAGGGAGTGGGCGGCTGCCTCAGACATTCATGAGAAACCTCCATTACAGCGTATGCGCTCTCCAGGCCGGAGACACGCTCTGACCTCGCTTGCCCTCTTTTCGGACATTTGGGATTACAGACGGGATGTTCGTACATCATTCTCTATCAACGGAAACTCGTCACACAGGTGAAAGAAAATAAACCCGAAAGCACCTGACGTGTCAGAGAACAAGTGTCGTTGTTAGTGTTACTGATATTAATAACGGTGGCCACTGGGTGCTGCTGTGCATTATTCTAGGCATTTTACATGAGTATCTGTCATCCTCATAACAGCCTCGTGAAGAGAGGTTTTTCCTCTGTTTTGACATTTGGTTTTATTCTGTATTGGTTTCAGGGGTACAGCAAAGTGGTCAGACATTTGTAATTTACAAGTGAGGGAGGGTTTTCCAAGTCACGTGTCTACCCACTTAGTCCTGTTTCTTACTTCACTGTTCTTGGCGGGAAGTAGAACGTACACCGAGAATGTTACACGTACACCCGCGGTTAGGGACGGTGTGTGTGACGTGAGCACTTAATTTAGGTTGCAACAATTTTAGGGCCTTTTTCTGCACTTTGGATCCAAATTCCCCTGGACACCAGTGAGACCTGTGCTTGGCCTGCTTCAGCTTGGCCTCTGTCTCTGTGTTGAGTGGGTTGTTCACTAGTCGTTAACCGAGGTAATGAAATGGTGACTTGTGGCCGCAGGTTTAACCTCACTAGTCATCCAGAACCTTCTTTCTTGTCATTTACCTTTTCTGTCCTCTGCAGAGAGCAGTGGGCCCATCTCAGAGGGGCAGGCTCCCATTTTCACCTGTGAGCCTTGATGTCCTTGTGTGACCATCAGGCCATTCTTGGTCACACACTGGAATTCACAACCTCACCTGGCAGAGCTTCCCCGCCTGCTGTGTATGGAGCAGAGCACCCTCTCCTTATGCCAACAGCTGTCCCATGCTTCGCAGTTGGTCACCAATGTCACAACTGTGGACATTTCTTGGCACTTTTTAAAAAAATCTTTATTGTTGAAAATATTACAGATGTCCCCTTTTTACCCCCATTGATCCCCTCTACCCCACATCCACCCCAACCCCGGGCCTTCCCCATACCAGTGTCTGTGTCCATGGGTTATGTTTAAAACATGTAAGTTCTTTGATTAATCTCTCCCCACCTACTCCCCCATCCCCACCTTCCCTTTGAGATCCCTCAGTCTGCTCCCTGCTTCTATGTCTCTGGATCTGTTTTGTTCCTCAGTTTATTGTACTCATTAGATTCCACATATGAGATCATATGGTACTTGTCTTTCTCTGCCTGGCTTATTTCACTCAGCATAATACTCTCGAGGTCCCTCCATGCTGTCCCAAAGGGTACGAGATCCTTCTTCCTTACAGCTGTGTAGTATTCCATGGTGTGAATGTCCCACAGCTTTTCTACCCACTCATCTACTGATGGGCACTTGGGCTGTTTCCAGATCTTAGCTATTGTAAACTGTGCTGCTATGAACTTAGGGGTGCATATATTCTTTCTGATTAGTGTTTCAGGATTCTTAGGATATAGTCCTAGAAGTGGGATCACTGGGTCAAATGGAAGTTCAGTTTGATGGTTTTACATGTTCCTCTAGGTCCCTTTCTTGATGCTGATGGGAAATTGGATTGACCTCTCTCTAATGCCATTAGGTGTCTTCTAACCCATTTCACATGTGAGTTGGGACTTCCAGTCAGTCCTCTAATGTTTTCTTTCTTTCTGTGTGAAGAACCAGAACAGTAAATCCTCGCCCTGCCAGGCGTGGCTCAGCGGTTGAGCATTGACCTAGGATCCAGGCGATCAGGGTTCGATTCCCATTCAGGGCACATGCCCGGGTTGCCGGCTTGATCAATGACTCTCTCATCATTGAGGTTTCTATCTCTCTCTCTCCCTCTCCTTTCCTCTCTCTGAAATCAATAAAGATATATTTTTTTTAAAAAAAGAAAAAAGTAAATCCTCAAACTGTGAAAAAGTAAAATTTTCATGCCTTCTGGAATAAGTCTGTGAACGTTTGAGCCTCAGCAAATTTGACTACACTTTTTTTCAACTCAGATTGAAGCTCTTTAACGTGCCTTTTGAGAAAGAGCCTTTGCATCATTGAAACATCATTGAAACGTGACCGTAGTCCAGCTTCTGCCCTTTGCTCTCCCTGCCCTGCCCTTTGTCCGTAGCATGTAACTGACTCTTCTTTCTCAGTAAGGCCACTGTTGCCCACACCCCTAGAGGCAGGACAGTGGACACTTGTCAGGCCCTATCTTGTTGCATTTCTTAGTCCACTTGACTCAGTCCTTCCTCGCTCCACGAGGGACATTGTTCCCTGGATTCTGTGGCTCCAGACCCCCAATCCTGCTACCTGCTGTCATCTTCCTTCCCTGTGAGCTCATCCTCCGTTCTGTCCCCACTTCCCAGGGTGCTGTCCTGTTGCACCTCCTCCCCTTGTATTCTTGCAGAGGGGGAGCGCCATCCTAGGGCTTCTGCTCGCTGTCTGTGCTCAGATCTGTATCCACAGCGCAGAACTTTCCTCTGAGTTTTACACTCACATCTCCAGCCACTTTCTGGACCTGCACTCTGGAGTGTCCTGAGTTCTGTCTTCTCGCCCCCTCTCTCGCAGCCGGCGGTGTGCCTCCCTCCTGGCATCCATTCTGGAAGCGAGGACTCCTGCAGCCCTCTGCTCTCCGCAGCACCTCCGTCCGCAGGCCTGCGGCTTCCACTTCCTCCATCTCTTTGGAGCACTTTCTTCTTTCTGTGCTTTGTTCCTCTCTCGTTTCAGGCCCTTCATGTCTCTTGTCTGAACCACTGCAACAACTGGTGAATTGGTTTCCTGCCTCCAGTCTTGTTCCTTTCAAATCCACCCTCCATTAATTTGCAGAGTGGTACTTGTAAGTGTGAAGCTGGCATGCCACCCCCTGCTTGGCACCCGCCGAGACTCGCATCACCTGAAGTCGCTTTCCTGACACAGCGTACACCCCAGGGTGGTCTGGCGGCTCTCCAGCCTCGTCAACTTCCTCCATCCCCCTCCTCATGGCAGGAATCCTGCTTACGCTTCTCCCAGCCCACCATAGGATTGCTCATTTTTGGAAGTGATCTGGGCTGTCTTATGTCTAGGAAATCAAAGAAGACCAAACCATGTCCCTCCAGGGGCTCCCTGGCAAGATGGATGCTCAGAAAATAGTGGCAAGTGGGAAATCAAATCATCCCTTTATTGCTGGCTGAGCCTGGCGCCCAGATCCAGTGCAGACCAAACGGTCAGCCTGCGAGACTGTGAAACTCTGGGCCCATTTCTTAACCCTCTGTACTTCAGTTTCTTAATCTGTGAAATGGGGGTAATAACAGTACCTCCCACATGAGGTTGTGGTGAGACACACAGGAATTAATCTGCGTGAGACACTTGGAACTATCTGCTGTCATGGTAGCAATCCGCAAACGTTAGTAAGATACTGATAATTATGTTAAATCGTTAGTTTGGTTAATTCCAGTGTACCGTTGGATAGTAGGCGTGGCGGTGAGTTCACCACCTTGCTTTTGACCCACTTTCTTTTTGGACCACAGGGAGCACTTGGTGCTGTTTCACGTGAACTGGACAGACCACTGTAGCCCGCTTCTCATCCACGGCCAGGTTCTGGCCTAAGGCTCACGACATATAATGTCCCTTTTGAGTTTCATGATTTAGTTTGCCTCAGTAGCATTTCATCTTTGCCGTTGGTATTGACATCTAAAAACTCCTAAGTATGTGGAGAAGCACCGCCCCCTATTCATCGGTGCGCCCCAGGGCGAGAGCGTGGAGCCTGGCTCAGAGTAGGGTGGGTGAATGCATTAACAAAGCCGTCGGACTTTATGTGTGGCAGTGGGCGCAGGGGTGTTATCTGCTCCCGCCTTCGCCCACGACAGCCCCAGCAGACCTCCTGCTGAAGCGTGGCAGCTCCTCAGTCACCACACTTAGGGAGAGGGGACCCAGGCAGGACTTAGGTGCTGATTGAGTCCCTGTAAAGGTTTTGGTGGGCATAAGGTAGTAGAAGCAAACCGATGACAGAGAAAGACGGGAGGTTTTTCCTCCTGAAACCCCAGAGCCGTTGAGCAGTACAAGGGGCCGCGGGGGTTGAGCTCCCTGCATCCAGCAGGGGCTAAGCTCACAGACTGTCAGAGGCCACAGAGGAATGTCTCCTCCTGGAGGGAAGCTTGGTCGAGGTCAGCCTTTGGAAGCGTCCCTTCCAACTGTAAGGATTGAAGATTTCCGTAGAAGTCAGTAGCTTGGGAAGTGATGTCCCGTTGGGGCTCACCTGCACATTTTTTGCCTATCTGCTCATGTTTTGGCAGTTTTTCCTCTCGTCAGCAGTTCTACCAAGGAGAGGGCGTGGGGAATAAAAGGAGTTGAAACTCTCATGAGGCAGTTTACTGTCTTTCCCACAGAAGGCTGAAATTGGCTCTCGAGCCTAAGTTAGGTTTGTGAGACAATTTCTCACTGTCACCGTTCCTTCCTGCCTCTGTGCCCCCAACCCCTCAGCACTGGCAGTGTGTTTCCGGTGGTTCTTTCGGATGTTTGTGTAAGTGCTAGTGTTCCAAACATAATTGCATAATATTTGCTAATTTAGGGATGGATGTGCTTGAAAATGTTTTAGCTTTTATTTTTACTTTGCAGATAATCACATGGCATTTTAGACTGTATTCTCTGCTCGGTAGATAGATGAAGGAGATCAACTAATTTTTGCCTTTGTTCCAGGTCCTTTTGTTTAGTAAACCCCAGTGGGCCAAACCACAGAGTCCTCTGTGAAAGACCCAGCATAGCTCATGCAGTGTAGCAAAAAGCATCCCGACCCACTTGTGGCCTTGACCTAGGCTGGGGTCCCTGGGGAGGTTTCGGAGCAGTGTGGGTCATCAGATCTACTTCCCTCCTGGGAGCAGCAGCATGGCCCTCATGGCCTGGACGGCGCCTTTCTCTGTCCCGGAGCAACAGACTGAAATGAGCAGGGGCAGCTTCTTGGAGAGGTTTCCCAGGAAGCCTGCGCAAGACTCAGAAGTTAGTTGAATAGTGAGAGAGAAGTCTAGGAGGCGCTCAGGTTTCTCTCTGGGTGATCAGCTGATTTTGTAGAGAGGTAGCGGGTCTGAAATGGGCATGTTTATTTGGAGGTGTCTGCAAAGCATCCCTGCAGAGACACCTGCAAGACGACTGAAAACTCCTATCTGTGGTTCAGGAAAAATCATAACTGGCTATGTAGACCCAGCAATCAATAGTGTGGACATGGTGGTTGGAGACATAGCAGGAGAACAAAACAGGTCCAAGGACAGACCGTGGAGAAAGCCAGCATTTAACGTTAGGCCTGGGAAGGGGGTCTGGTGAATTCACTGGGACGGTTCGCAGCACAGGGAGAGCCTGGTGAGCGCCACGTCACCATGTAGCAGATGTCACTGTGGGGATCGCAGCCGGCTAACGATGATGGGGTGTGATGAGGTCTGAGAAGAGCACTGCCTGTCCTGCAGGGGTGGTTAGCCTAGGGGATCACCCAGCCCCGAGAAAGGGAGGTGGACCCTGAGGGCCCACCAGTCGGACATGCTCTTTAAGACTGCGAGGTGGGCGGGGCCTAGGAGACGGAATAGTGACTTAACAAAGGACAAGGTGGACAGCAGTTTTCTTTTCACTTCCTTCCCGCCCTCTCTCCGTCCCTTCCCCCTCTTTACCTCTCTCTCTCAATGGGAAGACTTCAGCACCTCTCTGGACTCCTAGGGAGAAATCATGAAAAAGGGGCTGATTAAAGTGTCAGAGGAGAGAGGACACTTTCCTTGCTTGCTGGCCACTTGACCTTCGCTGAGGCACTGCTGCTCGCTTAGCCCTTCAGGTAACAGCGGCAAAAGGTTAATGAGTTGGACCCTTGAGGAGTCAGGGTGGTTTTGAGGTCTTGGACACAGTGGTGCATCAGCTCCCACAGGCACAGCATGAGCTGTGTACAGTATCCAATAAAAACAGTAAGTGCTAGTTTCTGTGGCATCTTAGAGATCAGTTTATGTTACGTCATTTAATTCTCACAACCTTACAAGGGGACGTCGTTATCACCATTTGACTGGTGAGAGGCCCAGTGCTCAGAGAAATCTCACCACCTGCTGAGGCTCCATCTCTGGTCATGCCAGAGGTCAGATGAACTTGTCCCATCTGGATCCCCTGCACCGTGCGCTGCTCCATGCTCTCCGGTTAGACCAGGAAGCTGCTCATGGTTCCAAATGGGCCCGGAGTGCAAACCTGGGGTTTCTCTAGCACTCTGCTGGAACGCTGTACAGCACATGGTTTGGAGAGACACTTTGATATTGTCCCAGCCAGGAGTAAGGACGTGGGGTATGACAGTGACCGGATGACCCTCCATCGCCCAGCCCATGGCCAGGTCTCCTGGGCTCCCCCACAGGTCTCAGCAGCACCCTTTCCCCCTTGCCACTCTGAGTGCCTGGTGCTTCGGCAGTGTGCCAGGTGGCTGTGGAAAGACTGCAAAGCCTGTTTGTGTCCTTACCCTGAAAGTGCCAGGTCTTAACCAGGTGGGGTGGGGTGGGGGTGGGGGCAGGAGCATGGGAATAGGGTTTAACACCTTGCTAACCGACTACTTCGAGCTAGAACTTGCCCATGTGGCCAGCTGCTTTTCCATTGTGACGAGTCACCAAGGTGTTTAAAATTACTTAAATTAATTTAAGTGCAGTCATGAGTTGTCTTGTGACTGGTCAGCAATGTTCAGACACGGAAACGTGTGTATACTTGTGACGGGTCAGCAAACTGATAACAAATGGATTTCCCTAATGGTGGACTGCGTTGGGTGACACCTGTGTAAGGCAGGTGCTTACAGGTAAATACTATGCAGGAAATAATTTAAAGAAGCAAGTACATCAGGAAATTAATTGTAAGGGGCCCTGTTTTGAAAGGCATTCAATTTTTTTTTTTTTTTTTTTTTTTTTTTTAATCTTCATTGATTTCAAAGAGAGGAAGGGAGAGGGAGAGAGAGAGATAGAAACATCAATGATGAGAGTCATTGATCCGCTGCCTCCTGCACACCCCCTACTGGGGATTGAGCCCACAACCCGGGCATGTGCCCTGACCGGGAATCGAACCGCGATGTCCTGGATCCTAGGCTGACGCTCAACCGCTGAGCCACGCCCGGCCAGGTGGCATTCAATTTTTAAAAGGCGATAAAATAATTGTATTGCTTTTTTAAAAAATTTCCTTGTTCAGCAAGAACTGTAAATTCTGGGGTGAACAAAAAAAGATGTGAAATAAATGAAAGCCAAATTTGAAAAGGCCCCCTCCTAGTCTGGGAACACCTGGCCTGTCACTTGGTTGGTCCTGTAGAGGCAGGACTCAGCATCCCATGGTCATGTTTTCCTTAGAGCTACCCCAATGGGATGGGCCTGCTCACCTCAGGCTTTTGGGGTCTCAGACACACACGGATGGGAGAACAGTGACAGCGGACACTGGAGGAGCTGTGCCTGCCCCTTTTCCATAGGGCTTGGTCTCGGCTGGGGCTCGCCTTTCCCTAACCGTCCTTCTTGTCCCTGCAGCCTTTCCGCTGTGCCCACTGCCATTACTCGTGCAACATATCGGGCTCCCTGAAGAGGCACTACAACAGGAAGCATCCCAACGAGGAGTACGCCAATGTGGGCGCTGGGGAGCTGGTGGCCGATGCACTCGTCCAGCAAGGTAGGCATGTGCTGGCCCGGGGCCCTGCTCAGTCCTGCCAGGCCGCGCTTCTGCTGAGAGAGCTGTCACACTGATCATTTAATCCTGATCCCTGAACGTTGTTAATTCTTCATCATCACCATGTCACCCCCTTTCTCCCCAGTACTGTTTACCACCCTTCCTTCCTTGTTGGCAGGATCACATTAGAGCAACCTCAGTGGAAATATGAAATGAAAAAGTGATAATGTGCCCACAGACCCCCCCCCCCCCCCCCCCCCCCCCCCCCGTTCATGCTCAATTATCTGCATTGCCTTCTCCTGGGGCCCAGGTGTTCATTTTGCGTAAATGGAAGGTCACGGCTTGCTCTCTTGATTAACGTGGACATGTCGTTCCCCTTTGTTTTTTTAATTGTACTTTCTAAGGGCTCTCTGTAACACAGCACCAGGGGACAGTGCCTCATCTATCCGTGCTCCTGTGGGTAAACACTGTAGGGTTTCCAGGTTTTTCTCTTATTACAATTGTAAAGAATACTGTGGTAAACATATTTATAGGTGAGCTTCTTTAGAGTACCCAAAAATATTTATTGAGTCCTCAGATTACTTATCCTGAAAAGGAAAAACCATTCAGAACATTTAAACTAAAGAGAATGGATGAAACCTCTAATATTATTGAGAAGTTTGGAGGGTTTCTTTTGCTTCTATTTTCAATAAGTAATCATGTATTCCCACTTGAGAGGGTTTAGCACATACACTATCGCCATACAGAGAAATGCCATTGTATTTATATGTGCACTTTGTTAATTCAACTAAAAAATGGTTGCAGCCTGCAGTATTTCAGCTGCTACTCTTTCCCGAGTCCTGTGTCTGTGTGAAGCCGAAGACAGTTCTAGACATTTCCCCCCATAAACAGGGCTGTGGAATTGCAAACTCTGAGATGCTCAGTTTTCTGATGCGGCGTGAAGCTCCACTTGCTGGAATCGCCATAAAATGCATCTTAATGTAAAACAAATGAATTGACTGTATCCTTCAGCGCTTTCCGTGACAGGGCTGATGTATGGAAATGGGTGAACAGCATAAAAGACTCAGTAATTTTACAGCCATCCATCTGGAGTGACGGGGCGCCTGCGTGCCTTCTGTTTTCTTCAAAGGCAGTCTCGTGGAGCAGGACGGGAGGTGGGCATGGGTCTGCGTTAGCTGGGCACTTCGGCTGGTTACCAAACCTCTACACCCCAGGCCCTTCACCTAAGAGTGGAGTCCCCAGGCGCCACCTCGTGTGATGGTGGACAGGATGGAATGAGAGGACGCCGGTTCGGCATGCAATATGTTTTTATTCCTTTCTTTTGTAGTGTTTTTCTGAAATTATCTAAGACCTCTAGAACAGCTGCATCATTTTTGACAATGTTGGGGAATCACAGAGGAGAGAATGGATGTCTTAGAGTCACAGTAAATAACAGAGTAGCAGACTAGAGATCCCTTTAACGTCCTTCACTCCCTTGGGTGGGATTGGCAGGAAATAGACGTTTACTGTGGCTGCTGGGACAGGCGTGGGCATCAGATTGATAATACGGTCATTGCTCGGGGCTTCCGAGTTTTCATCATTGCCTTGTAGAGAATGTGCTGAAGTCAAAGTGTTTCATGCTTTAAGTTTTCAGTTAACTTTCTAAGACTCTCTAGAGTAAGTTGGCATTCCCTAACAGGGTCCAGATTTCATTTTTAATCTCTGCAGGGGTATTTTTGGTTTTCTTTTTTGATATGTATATATTAGATGTATTTCATATATATATGTGTGTGTGTTACCATCCCCTCTGCAAAGGGACATGTTGAGGAAAAAACAACTAAATGTCTGTTGACCCTTAAGAGCCTGTGTTTTGGTGGGAGAACAGTCCCTGAAATGGGGTAGCTGGTTGGCCATGAACACAAATGAGAAATGTCAGGAGCACGAAGCCTGCCCTGTTCTCCTGTCTGGGAGAGGGAAAGAGAAGGGAAGAGGCAGAAAGTGGGACTGGGTAAAATTCTGGGCTTGAAAATGCCCAGTCACTTGGTACCACAGAATTTTTCATTTTCTTTTGATTAATTTCAGGTAGTTGTCCCCATCCCCACAGGGTTTATTTTCTTATCCTACTCCTTAAAAAATATCCTCACAGGACTGTAATTTCTTGTGTGATGCAGAGGACTGTGTTAAAATGATAACATAGTGAGGAACCATGAATAGAATGTTTTTCTCCGAATGATGTTATAGTCTCCATAAAGCAAGTGCAGAGATTCCTTGTTTAAACGGTGTCACAGAGTGACACGGCAAAGCCATCGACTGCTGGCGAATACTCTCCTGCCCACTGTGCTTGGCGACGTGGGAAGGGTGCCAGTGTGAGCTGCAGAGGAGCTGGGAGAAGGCCTCAGAGGCTGAGATGTGCCCTCTTGGACACTCTACCCCTTGTAGGTTTCTGTGGGAAGGGACTATGGTGTTTTCCAGAGTTGGGGTATTTTCAGCGGGCTCCAGAAGCCCCTGGAATGTGTGCTGTTAATGCTTAACACCTGGCTCCCCCAGCAGCCGGGGCAGGGGAACCTGTTTTGTAGCATTTGCCAATTTCTGTGGTGTAAATAGTTCCACCATGGCCAATTTTAAGCTACTAGTGTGGTGTCACTGAACTGGGAAGATGTGCATAGCAGGCTGGTGAGCTGGTTCCAGACAGGTCCAGAACAGCTCCTGTTCTGAGGGCACAGGGAAGGGCAGATGACCAGCCCAGGCCATGGAGTGAGCAGGTGGCTGAGCCCAATGCAGTTCTGGATAGAGTCTGATTCCTTACCTTTCATGGGCTGATGTCCCTGAAGTTTGTTAAAGAGGAGGAAGAGAGGCCAGGGGCAAGGGGAGGGGCATGGTCCTCCTGTAAGGTGCCTTTTGGTTCTCATTTGCTAGAGGTCACGTGATAACCTGTTGAAAGGCCACACACACAGGGTGCTGTTTACTTTCTCTTATTTCTTTGTTTTCAGGTCTACGGGCTTATCTTACTCTAGGCTGACTCTAGGACCTCCTTTCTTTTTCTTCTGCTTCCCCGAGGTTGTAAGGAGGCTCTCAGATCCCACGATTTGGGGGAGTGTGTGAGGGGACCAAGAGGGATGGGGGAGACCTTGCTTGAGTTCCATTTACCAAATTGCCCACATTGGGTTCTGGACATCAGCCTGTCCAACAATAAAATGCACGTTGCCTTTCTCTGCTGTATGTTCCCTTACACAGTTTTTCTTGTGGATCTTGCGGGAAGTGGGGCTGGGGTTTAGGATGGGATTCAGATATCCTTGTGTCCCAAAGCCATGTCTGACAGTGTGCCAAGTCACCGGGAACCCTCTACCTTGGTGCTCACCTGTGATTCCCACTTGATCACTACCCTGTGTGCATTTGCTGGTTCTGAGCTGTGCTCTGGCTGGGCCCTTGGACAGGCACTGAATTAAGAGACTATGGGCCTGGCCGGGTGTGGCTCAGTGGTTAAAGCATCGACCTAGGATCCAGGTGATCAGGGTTCGATTCCCGGTCAGGGCACATGCCTGGGTTGCAGGCTGCAGCCGATCAATGACTCTCTCATCATTGATGTTTCTATCTCTCTCGCTCCGTCTCCTTTCCTCTCTCTGAAATCAATAAAGATATATTTTTTAAAAAAAAGAGAGGCTATGGGAGGTGAGCATGTCACCCAAGTCCGATTCCAGATTTCAGTTGTTAATCTTGTGAAATCAGGCTGCTCTGCACCACTCTCCTTTGATAGCTGAGCTGCGTCTGTTCCACAGACTCGGCAAGGGTCTAACAACACAGTTTATTATCTTTCGGTTCCAAAGGTCAGAGGTCCAAGATGGGTCTCACAGATAAAGTCAGGCTTGCTAATGAGTCTGTACTCCAGGAGGCTCTGAGGGAGAATCCGTTTCCTGGCCTTTCCCAGTGTCTAGAGGCTCCCTCACTCCTTGGCTCCAGCTCCTTCTCCACCTTCAGAGCCCGCCATGGCCCGCAGAGTCTCATGTCCCACCATGAGGACCTTCTCTCCTGCCTCCTTCTTATAGGGTCCCTTGTGGTTACATTGCCCTCCTCCAGGTATTCCAGAATCATCTCCCATCTCCAAATCCTTAACCGAATCACACCTTTGAAAGTCCCTGTTGCCATAAGGTAACATGTTCGCATGTTGCTGGGATTGGAATGGGAGTGTCTTTGGGGCCCATCCTCCTGCCCACTGCGGTGCCTTTCTTAAGGATGTGAACTTTAGCGTTTTCACCATGGAGAAAACACCCTGAGAGTCTAAGGAACTGGTTCTGGGTCATGTGAGTGAGTACCACCTCCGGCCTCTGACTCCCCAGCCCAGCGTTCCAGGCCTTCCCAGGAGGTAGATTATTGAAAATGAAATTGAATTTTTGATAATGTCAGCCACCACAAAGGAGCACACATAGTTTAATGCCTGAAACTCATCCAGAATATATTGCGGTGCAAAAAGAGCCAATGATGCCATGATCAGTTTTTAAAATTGCTCCGGAAATTCTGTTCTTCTGCCTGGTCATCAGGCCTTAGGAGGAAATTGTGGTTTGGGGGGGGGGGTTGCAGTTTTTATGGCGGTTGCTTTATATTAACCCTGAAAATAACTTCACCAAGCGTCCCCGTGACCTTTTACTGTGAGTTGCCTAAGAATTTAATGAAATGAAGTAGAAATTAATTTCTCTCAGAATTATACCTTTGGTCTAGATTATAGATTTCCATTTGTTCTTTAATTAACATCACTGTGGCAAAGGTTGAAGTTTTAATTAATGTGGGGGCATTATCATATTAATTTTAATTTAAACATAATATAAGGATGTTTTCTTCACTCAATTAGTTTCCATTAAAAAGTACCCCATAAGGAATCTTTAATGTCCTGTTGAAGCCTAAGTGTAACCTTAGGTAGTTTGCTTTGTTCATTGCCTCATATTTAGTCTTTATAGAACCAGCGTCAGTTTTACCAAAAAGAAAGAAAGGTGATAGATGAGTCTCACACCTTGGGGGTTTTAAAGGTGATCATAGGAAAATGCACCATTTTAGATGATTAATAAAGGGTAACAAAGGAGGCTAAAAAACTGTTTCGCTCTCCTCTGACCGAGAAAAAACAAGCTTGTTAGGCTTTCCCTTTAAAAAACAAAAAAAAGTGCAGACTGTTGGAGAAAACAGCATCCACTTGCACTGCCTTTCCTGTAGAATATTCTCAAAGTTTAGAATTTGGCGTCTGTGTCTAGTCTTCCTGACTACTGTCCTCCGGTATACTTGAAATCATCTCTGGGTTACTTACAATATCTAATGCAGTTGAAGTGCTGCAAGAAAGAATGACAAGAAAGAGAAGTCTCTACGGACACAGAGCCCGAAGGCTAACTACCTGGCACACGTCAGCAACAGTGTAGTATTTCTTAACATTTCTAACCTATGGTTGGTGGAATCGCAGATGTGGAACCCATGGATACCGGGCGGATAGCATCGAGCTCTCTGCAAATGCTCATTCCATAAATGGGAAAAATACGTTAAGTTTTAAAATCTCTGCCCTAAGGAAACATAAACGGTTGCTATTGTTCCAGTGCTAAGGTGAGCTTGGATTGTGAGCTCCATTCCTTCGATGTGAGGCGTTGGATGGAGGGGGAACCACTGCGCTTTGCGAGCTGTGACCGCTTCTTTCTGCCTCTGTTTCAGGTGGTCTGAAGTGCCCCGTTTGCAGCTTTGTCTACGGCACCAAGTGGGAGTTCAACAGGCACCTGAAGAACAAGCACGGCCTGAAGCTGGTGGAGAGTGAGGGAGAGCCCAAGTGGGAGGTAACGCCTGGGCGCGGCATTGACCCTGACTCTTCCAGACGCAGATGCGAACCAGACACTGGGTTTTCTGGTTGGGAAGCTTGGCAATCTTTGCCAATCATATCTCATATCCAGGGCATATGACTGGGTGGGGTCCAGGCCACGGGTGTGATCTCTTCCTCTGGGTCGTTTTTTATCTGTATTGGCCTCTGACCTATTTACTTCTATTACTCACAAATCCAGAGTTTCGGATACTGTACCTGAAAGAAGCAGGCAAGGGGAGGAGCCTTGCCTGTCCTCACCAGGACAACAGGGCGGGGCCCTATTTCATGATTCCAGGCCCTGCTTCCTCTACCTGTCATCTTTGCTTTTCCCTTAGATTTTGGGATCCGTCACCTTGCTGAAAACGTCTGCACTATAGAAGCCAGTAGCCAGCTCTCTTTTCAGACACTAGGGGTCACTAGCATGGGCTTTGCAGTTTACCTAAGCTAGCACCACCAAAACGATGGTCTGGGTAATTCCTCTTTGTAGGGGCTGCCCTGTGCATTTTAGGTTATTTAGTAGCATTGTTGACCTCTACTTTCTAGATACCACTAGCATCCCCAGTTGCGAAAACCAGAAACATCACAGAGATGCTGCCAGGGTTCCCCAGGAGTCAAAATGACCCCCAGCTGAGAAGCATTGTGTAAGGACTCAGCCATCAGGGCATCCAGTGGTCAGGGGTGAGGGCTTTAGACAATTCCAACCACACATGCAGAGAGTCATACGTCCTGACAATGTGGGGGTGCTTCCAGAGTGCAAGGGGACATGTGACTGCATGTGAGGGAGTGTGCTGGTGGAATCCATGCAGGTAACAGAGCTGGGGAGAACAGCAAAACCGTCATCAACTTCACGACGCAGAAAAGCCGTTTGACGAAAGTCAGTGTCCACTGATTAAAAACAGTCAGTAAAGTAGAATTTGATGAGCATATCTTTAAGATGAAAAACTAGGTGTATATGTCTCAGCCCACATCAGCGTCTGACTTCATGGGAAGGCAGTAGAGGTGTCTCCCTGAAGCTGGGGAGAGGACAGGGATGGCCGGGGCCCTGCTCTGGAACTTCGTGTGGGCATCAGCTAGTGCGTCAGGCAAGGCCGAGCACGTAGAGGCTCGAGGAGAAGAAACAGTGTCTGTATTGCAGGTGGCAGGATTACATTCTTTGAAAATTCAATAAAAGCAATGAAAAACTACTATAGGTAGTACATTAAGTCATCAATCCACTCTCATCAGTAGTGAAAGCCTTGAGCTAAAGGAGCAGAGATTTAAATGTAAAAACAGTGATTTTGACAAATACCAGAAGACAAGCTAGGTGAGTTCATTTATAAATCGAGAATGTGGAGAACTTTCCCTGCTATATAACTCGAAATCCATATTCAATGAGGGGAAAGATTGAAAAAGAAAAGACTGCATGGAAAGAGTTTCAAAGTCGTCCGGAAAAGAGCTGAGACACATGACAACAGTACTTTCAGTCGCGTCGTAGGAAAAGGAAGACTGTCCTTACACTACAGGCGGCTTTTAGAAAAATGACGGAGAAGACCCACAGCCCACAGGAGGGCGAACAGGAGATAAGGAAGGTCCACGGAAGGCCCGCCGGCCTGGCTGGGCGGCCAGGGCGTCGGCCCTCGGAAGAAGGGCCTCGGGGTTGGTTCCCAGTCAGGGTGTGGACCTGGGTCGTAGGCTCGATGCCCTGCCCTGTCGGGGTGCCTGTGGGAGGCAGCCCAGCCGCGTCTCTCTCACATCGGTGTTTCTCCCCCCTCCTCCCTCCCCTCTACTCTAAAAAATCAATGGAAGAGATATCCTCTGGTGAGGATTTAAAAAAGGAAGGAAGGAAGGAAGGTTGGAAGGTTGGTTCACAGATAAAGAAATGCAGATGACCTTGGGTATCTGAAAACATGATCAATGTCACACATAGTAAATGTTCTTTAAAACTAGGCAGGCAGCTTTCTTAGCTCTTAGCTTGGCAAGAATCCAAAAGTTTGACATCGTCTCTGCTGGAGAGGCTCCTTTGTTACTGGTGACAGTTATGCTTCCTGCCCAGTCATTTTCCTTGGACTCCTCACCCCTTCCAGAAGGAGGTCATGATGACTATCTAGTGCTTGTGAAGATTTTGTTCTTTCCCCTCAGGTACGAGGTACCTGTGAGTAGCCCTGTAGCTCCTCCTGCACTCGTAAGTCCTAACTTTGCACAGATATGTTTTCTGTGTTCACTTGTGTTTATTGTGTCCATCGTATAAATATAAGAAAGGCACGAGTAGCTAAGATTTACTGAGCTCTGACCCTGCACTGGACTTGTGCAATAGACTATACGCGATTGCCACACCCACTCCTGCCTCCTGCTGGTGACAGTGGGAAGAGACCGGAGCCACCAGAAGAGCACACCCAGGAGTCTCTGATGTGTCTAATCTCTGATTCTGGGCAGCAGAGTCTGTTCCCTCAGGCAAGGATGTGTAGCAGGAGGCTTCCTACCAAAGCAGGTTTTAAAAGTCCTAGTATTTGCAGAGAAGCTTTCTCCTTGGAAAATAGGGTTTTTATGGGAACAGCTGGTTTCTCAGGGATAAAAGATGTTGCAGAGTGCTTTTGTTTTGTCTTAATACATTATCCTGGGATTCTGGGTGGCAGTTGGTCTTCCAGACGGTCACTCAGGTGTTCTGTTTACTTAGCCAGCAACAGAAACTCCCGAGGAGCCCTCCACCCAGTACCTGCACATCACAGAAGCCGAAGAAGACGTCCAGGGGACTCAGGCTGCTGTGGCCGCACTCCAGGACCTGAGATACACCTCTGAGAGTGGTGAGAGGACGTTCCCTCTCCCCTGACCCCTCAGAGCTGGTGTGTGGTAGACGTGTGGAGTGACTGAGCTTGCGAATGGGTGAGGCCTGTCAGTGGTCGGTCAGTGATCAGCTTCCAGATCCCTGCTCCAGCGCTCAGACTGCAGCCCTGCTGCCCGGCTTGGAAACCTCTGCCTCTTGAAGTAGAGCCACACCGATGGGGCCACCACAGAGGTGGGATTCACAGCCGCGCTGCCAGGCTTCTCCATGCGGTGTCACCTTGAATGCTCAGGACAGCCTGCGAGAGCAGCAGGGCTCACGCTTCCCACTTATAGACAGGTCTCATCACAGGTGCTTGGCTGAGAGACACCCACTTTTGGGGGTTGGAGCTGGTCCTGGAATCTGGGTTTCCTGGATTCTCAGTGGGGTGCCCTCCCCATTCCACCCTGCACGGTCACCCATTCCAGGGGGCTGGTCCCAGGGTCTGCAGGGCCAGGCAGGCAGTGCAGGGGTGGCAGGGCTGAGACCTAGGGCATGGCCGATGCCCTTGTGGTGGCCACGACTGCCTGCTTCCCCTTCTTCTGAATCAGGATTTTTATGTCCAATGCCATCATTTTGAAATATGAGATCAATTTTTAAAAAAACAAACCATGGTGGCAGCCTAGTGCTGACTGGGGCATTATGCTTAGAAAACATTTGCTTAATGCTCTTTTCAGAACATGAACAGAACCACAGAACCCAAGCTTGTGTAACAGACCATAGTGCTGTTTGTACTGGGGGACAGAGGACAGGCAAGGGGATGAAGAAGAAAGCAGTACATGGTGACAGGAGGTGGGAGCTGGGAAATCGCCGTTTCCAGCCAGTTCTTAAATCCTAAACCCCAGGTTGTAAGAAACTCCTCTGGGACAGTCGCTCCAGGGAAGGTGAGTCGCCAGGCCGTGTTCGCTGCTGCTGAGCGGGAAGGGCTTCCGGAGGCAGGGCCCCCACCTTGTGGCCAGTTAGAGTGGGGGGTTCTGCTGTTAAATGCCTTTCCGGGAGCTGAGGCCTTGTGTGGATTTATTTCCTCCCCTCACAGTCAGTGGCTTTGGTGATGGTTCGTTCCCTGCAGAGGCAGCCCACCCATCTCCATCCCCACGGGCTTGCTCACTTCTTCTGGAACCTCTCTGGTATCCGGCCTCTTCCTAGCTCTCGGCATGTAGCTTAGACTCGGCAGCCGTGCTGGCCTGGCTGCCTGCCCTCTGCCCACCTGTGGACGGTGCTTTCCCTGCCGGGCCTGCAGCTCAGCATGCGCTGCCTCCTCCCCCACGCGCTCCAGTGCTCTCTGGGATGTGGTCTGCCCCCCCCCCCGGCACCCGAACATTGTTCCTGGCAGACTCACCTTCATCGTCAGCATTCAGATATGTCACCTGCCAGGAACCCACTCGAATCTGTGACAGTGTCCCCGAATTGCCTTCCCAATATGGAACTACCCAGGTGCTGTAAAGATTTGCTTACAGATCTGTCTCGGGGGCCTGTGGGCCCTGGAAGGAGGGGGAGGTGAGTTAGCTTGTTGTCTGTATCCCCTGGGAGCCACGTTCTTGGCTGTAGGACAGGCTTGAGAAGTGGTCGCTGAGGGAGTAAATGGATGAGGGGTCATGCCTTATCTCAGTAAGTTCTTAAGGTAAACGTGTTATTTATTCTTTGGATTCAACCTTATCTCAGTGAGTTTTTAAGGTAAATGTCTTATTTGGTCTTTGGATGGTCAGAGTCGTTGGCTGCAAGGTACAATTGAAACACCTCCTAGTGGGGGGGATTGATTGTGAGTGTGTATATGTAGGGGGCCCCTGGGGTGGTGCGCAGTGAATGTGTTTGGGTCACTAACATCATCATTGTGTCGGTCACAGGCCACATCTTTCCCTTACATAGAACACGACTCCCCTGTCTCTTACTGACTGACTCACAGGAGTGTAAAGCTCACCTAGGAGGATGCAGCCATAGGCGGAGACGTCATAATACTCTGCTGAAGTGGAGACCAGGCAATCACTTCCCTTTCAGTGAATGAGTAGCCAGGGTCAGGGTGCCGTGCTCAGGAGTCATAGGTGGCCAGGCAGATGGTGAGACCAGGCAGGTATCCTCCGTAGCCACCTGATGATATGGATTCCAGTCTTCTGAGATGATTCAGATAGAACCCAGGCTTACATTGGTCTGGAACTGTAAAGCCCCCCGGTTTGACAGTTGACACATCCTGGGATGTTTTGCTCAGAACCTGTGACACACTCTCGCTGACCACCTGCCCTGTGTGCTCACGGGGACCCACCTCTGCCTTTGATGCTGTGGCTGGTGCTGCTCAGGGCTCCCATCTGAGAGGCAGTCTTGAGCCACCATGTTTGGGTTCAGAACATCTGGGCTGGAGCTCTGACTTTTTGTGTGGAAAGACCTAATCTGTGAAATGGGGACAATATTGTCACAGTGTCATCGCCTCACAGGGTTGTTTGGGGTCTGGGGATGTTCTTGCAGAAAGTGCTTCATAAGCCATAAAGGGCCATATAGACTCTTTCTGTTGTCATAGTGAGCCGTTACCAAGAACCCATTCACACCCTGCAGAGGGCATTGCCCTGGAGTGGCCTCTCGTGGGCTGGTTTTGCGTTCGGAGACCTTCAAATCAATGGCCTTAATGGTGTCCTGTTTGTTTCTTCCCCATAAGGTGACCGACTGGACCCCACAGCTGTAAACATCCTCCAGCAGATCATTGAGCTGGGCACCGAGACCCACGATGCCACAGCCGTGGCCTCCGTGGTTGCGATGGCTCCAGGGACGGTGACTGTCGTGAAACAGGTAAGGACCCTCCCCTCACCTCTTGAATACTGTCTCTTCTCACTGACACTCCCCCTTTTTCTCTCCTGCCCTCTTAGGTTTTCAAAGCTTTAACTGACTCCCTAAGTAGAGTTCAGCATAAAACTGGTCTAATCTCATGCATTTCTTTTCCTGCCTCTGATTGTCATGGAATTGTATTTTCAATAGCTCCATATATGGAGGTGTGTTTTAGGGGAAAGGTCTAATATATTTCTGAAATTCCTGGAAACTTTTCATTCATTTCCTTTTAAAGAATCCGAGAGTGACAGTGAGCACGATGTTGACACATTTGCACAACCTTTCATGATAAGTACCCCTGGGGCCTGAGGCCAGGGAGTGGACGAGTGGGGACTGTGGGGGCAGCCAGAGAGCCAGGAGGGGTGCCGGGGGGGCTGGCCTTTTAAATATCAAACATCACCCCAACCAAATCAACACAGCATGACTGAGCCAAAGGGAAGAAGTGATCAATTTCTGAATAAAGATCACTCGACTTAATTGTTATACTGGTTGGCTCATTTCCTCTTTTATCCTAAGAGACCTTACCGTCTGTGACAGTGCAGACTGTTCGATAATTAGGTCATCCTTTTTTCTGTCTATACTCATCTCCTTACTATCTCGTGCCTCATTGTACAAAAGATTGAGTCTGGTTTACAAAACTACTTAAAAAACCAAAAACACAGTAAACATATCAGAACCACAATAGACAAAGGGTATCTAACTCAGAATCAAAGTTCGAGTTCATGGAGAAGGTTGACATGCAGCTCGTAGAGTTTTATGTAGTCATCCATTCTTTTAGTCACTCTGTTGGGAGCATTTAGTAGGTGCCAAATGTTGTCAGGCACGGCCTCTGGGGGTCCAGGAGAACCAGTGCCTGCCATCGGGGTGGTTACTCTCTAGTGGGAAAAGACAGCACACAGATAAAACTGAAAGGATGTCACATGGTAAACAGGTGCCATGGAGAAACAAGAAAAGGGCAGGGAGCGTGGACTGGGGAGCGTGGGCTGGACTGTTTTATAAAGGTTGTTGGGGCAGATCTCTGACGTTTGAGCAGAAACCCGGAGGAGGTGTGTGTTATTAGAGCTATCCACGCTTATCTATGAATTTAGTACTGAATTTTATTACAGAAAACAAGAAGGAAACATGAAATAATTAACTTGGTGAAGGGGTAAGTTTTTTGGGCAGCTCACAAAGATATTTCTTAAAGTGCCTCTCATCAGGGACCCCTGAGGGGCGCGTGCCCCTGGCGACCTGCCTTCGATGAACCAGAGGCGGTTGGTTGTAGCAATGCTATCCCCAGAACTGTCCCCCTAGTGTGAAAGTCAGGTTGGTAGTTCTCTGGGGAATTGTACGTTCTGGTTCAACTTGGTTTCCAGCTCCATGGAGAAGACTTCAGAAGAGTGTCTGGACCACGGGTTCTGAAACCCTCTGCCATTAAATGGCTTCTCTCCAGCTGGCCCTGGAACTCAGTGTTTCCATCTGCCAGGGCCTGCTGTTTTGTGCTGGTTGGAGCAGATTCGTGTTCTTGTAGGCTAAACACTCTTGTAGCTTTTTTTTTGTGTTACTAGATTGCAGCCTTCAGTTGTCCAATAAACCTCTTTTGAGACTCCTCCTTTCGATGGTGACATGTGGCCGCCTGAGCTCACCTGGCACTTCAGGAAGGGTCTACCTGGGAGGGTGTCAGAGAGTGCTGGACGTTTCAGACTTGCCAGGTTCCTTTAAGAACTGCTGGAAGGTGCTGCCAACTGTGAATTTTGTCTTCTTTTCAGGGACTGATAGGTTGCTGCTGCTCAGAGACGTGACTTGTTGTGCTAGAGGCACTGCAGTGATGCGTGAGGTGTGGGTTTAGGACACAGCTTAGCTGGGCTGTAAGGCACTAGACTGACAGCAGGGGCAGGGTGAAGGCAGATAAGCATCCAGCGCAACCAACGTTAACAGGTACGCTGGGTTCGCAGTGGCGGAAAACAGCAGAATGGCAGACAATCCGTGGCTTGTTGCAAATGCAGGGCTAAGAGAGTGTACAGTTTAACACAGACTTGAGAAACTGCATTTGGAAATGTTCCCCGAGACCATGTGTCCCGGTCGTTCTCTCTCTGCCTGGCCTGGCACCCAGCTCACCAAGGCTGTGGGTCAGATGGAAGGGAGCAGGGGTGGGCAGCTGAACCGACAGCCACACCTACCACACAGGGATCCAGCTTCTGGCTGTCCGGAAAGAACGTCCTCTGACTTCAGTTGTCCTAGTATTTATATTTAAATACAGCATTTTTTAATAGGGCAATAAATTAGTTGCAGTTTTTTTCTTTTAATGAATCTCTGGTTTAGGATTTTGCAGTAAAGAAATTTTATCTGGTTAATGAGTGTGCAGAAGCCCCTTATGTGAACCTGGTGCACCTGCTGGGAAGTTGTAATGCTCACCCTTCACCACACAGGCAGAAGCCCCTGGGTGTTGGGGACCCTGTCTCTCCAGCTCAGCATCACACACGTAGCAGCCACTCCATAAATGTGTACAGAGGAGGGCTGAGAGCACTGTGGGTTTGCTGTTCGATTTTTCAGCTATGTCCCGTCGGGAAGAGAGCAGGGCAGGAACACCTGTCAGAGGACATGCTGTACACTGCAGAAAGAAATTAAAATTCTGTTGGGTAGCATATTTTGAGATCTTTTTAAAGTTTCCTGATATATATATATCTTCCACAGGGCCAAAACCAAATTTCCTTTCCCATATAAAAAAAGTCATATGCTGTTTATAATTTTATTCTTTCCTGATGTATTAACATAAATTGAAAAGAATCTCATATATCACAGTTTATCAGTAATACTGGAAAGTGATTCATCTCTGGTCTTTTGGAGTTTTTGGTGTCTGAGGTGAAAATGATGTCAGGCCTGGTTGGTGTAGGCTGAGGGGGGTTGGGAAGCAAAGAACTGAGTAAAGCTGTTTTCTTTTTGATTGTTTGTGAGACCGAAAAGATTCGGCCCATAATCCAGCCCATTTCAATTTTCACTGGACACAGAAGCGTGTCCTCAGCGATTGCCTGTGGCTTCTCTCTTCTCACGGGTTAGCATTAAAGGCAGCTTCGTGGGGATGGAGCGTTTGGAAGTGCTCAGAACGCGGAGTTGCTGCAGTTCTGTAGCCTGCACCGCAGCAGCCGGCCGCAGGAAGCCCACGGGAACTTTGAATGGAGTAACCGTGCATTTGCTGAGACTCAGCGGTCTTCGTTTAAAAATTTCTTCCTCCTTTTTTTGTTCAATCTTACTTTAGGGCTTAATGAGGAGGAAATTTATAATTTGATTAACAAAACTGCCTCAGTAGGTTAAATGGAAGACCTGCCAGCATAGGAAATATCATCATAAGCATCCCTGAGTCAAAATTTGTTACTTAAGGGAAGAGAAAGACTAAATGAAAATAACACCAGCCACCGTAACCGTTGGCTCATGCCTTTGCTGTTTTTATGGATTAAAACTTATTTCAGGATGAAAAGCCATGTTTTATGTAGTAATTTATAGCATGCGTTTTGTGGACATCGCTGCTAACCACTGTTACCCCGGGCGTGTCACTTTCCCGTGGCAGGTGCAGCTCCTCACCAAACTCTTAGTGGCTGAAAGCCACACCCATTTGTTACCTTATAGTGTGGAGGTCAGAAGCCTGAATGGATTTCACTGGGCTAAAACCAAGCCATTGACAGCTGGTTCCTTCTGGGAAGGATTCCTTTCTCGCCTCCCCCAGCTTCTAGGGGCCTCCTGCGTCCTTGACGCCTGGTTCCCCTCCTCCTTCCAGGCCAGCGACAGTGGCAGGCCCCACTCCTCTCACATCCCCTCTGATCTCTGAATCTAGCCCCCTCCATGGACCTTCCCTGAGTCTGACCCTCCCTCTTAGAAGGAACCCTGTGCCTGTGTTGAGCCCACCTGGATAATCCGGGATAAGCTCCTCATTTCAGGATCCTCAGTTTATTCTCATTGGCAAAGTCCCTTTGTCATGCAGGGTAATAGTCTCAGGTTCTGGGGATCAGGACACCCACATCTTTGGGGGTTGAGGGCATAACCACCCTGGGTTACAGGGTTCAGACAGGTCCTGATCTCAGGAGGCAAGTAGTCTATCGAGGGAAATGATTTATTCCTTCGCTCAGCAAACCCCTGCCCTGGTTGTACGCTCCAGCTACTGCCTGGGCACTTGGGGTGTTGCAATGAACAAAACATGGATGGTGCGTTGAGGATCTTACCTTCTGTTGAGAGAGAGCTAATGTGCATACGTGTCATAAATAAGTAGATAATATAGTATGTTAGAGGTGAAATGGTAAAGAAAGAACATGCAGAACCGGTCAAGAGGTTTGAAAATGCAGACCTCAAACAGGCAGTTCCGACCAAGAGTAATGACTGCTTCAGGGAGTCTGGCCAGTGCTGTAAGTTCACTGGGCACCCAGGGGTTGCCCACCCAGAACCCGGGCAGCCCTGGGATAGGGGGAGGCAAGTGGGCAGGGAGGACTTTGTGGACGCCCTGGTCCCCGAGTAGAGTCCTGGAGGGTTGCTGGGAATTGGGGAGGGCTGAACTTTGAGGCAGAGGTGGGAGCCCTCCTTGCACCACCCGCCGAGTGACTATTTCAGGTTAGCAGTGCCTCCTGTTGACAGGCCTGGACTTCCGTCCCTGTCCCTGGTTCTTGAAGTGTCCTCTAGCATTGCCACTGTTCTGTTCATTGTTTTCCCTCCAGTGCCTCATGGCAGGGAGAACGGGGAAGGAGCCATTGCCCGCTTGCCCACTTCCCCACTGGACCCTCAGCCTGGCAAGGTGCAGAACTATGCTGCCGTGATTTTGTTCACAATCCCAGGTGCTCTTCCTGTGCTCAGCTGCTGATTTAAAAAAGTCGGAATTCCAGCTTTGCCAAAAACAACCCATGTGTCCCAGCTGCTTCCCAGGCCTTTGTCGTCTCCAGGCAGGTCCCTGTGGTAGTTGGCACTGGAGGGTGAAGTTGAGGGCATGTCAGGAGGAGAGGAGAGGAGCCTCCTTCAGGGGCCCAGCGCTTCGTATGAGCCGCAATTTCGGTAGCAGTCCTCTTGGGAAGACATGTTGGGTACCAGCCAGCACGGGAATTACTGTGTGTTACAGGCTGTTCATTAGTTTTGCAAGGAAGTGCAGCCTGTTTCTATGGCTGACCTCAAAGGCTGGTTGCCTGCTTGCCAGGGAGCGCAGATCCAGCCTGTCCTCTTTTAAATTTGAGGCCCTGAGCAGTCTGGTCCCTGAAGCTCTTTTGCCCTGTTCATCTGTACCAGGGCATCTGGTGAGGAGAAGCTGCTCTGCAGAAGGGATTTCTTGGAGGTGCCTCACCCTCTGCCCTCTGTGATCACCTGGAGTGGAGCCCAGAACCGGCCTCCGCCCCTCGGGCGTGGATATTGTCCCTTTCATGAGACTCGTGGCCAAACAGTGGGGTGAGGGATCTGGAAGGGGATTTGTGTGAGGTTCAAAATCCATTTTCCTTGTTTTTTTAAAACCAGTTACTCCATTTTATTAATTTGATCATTGAATTGCTCAACAAGAGGCCTGCAGGAGGTTCACAGCTGTCTAGGAGACCCTTGTAATTCTCTTACGGTCACAGCACAAAGACTGGCCACCTGATTGTTGCAAAGCGGGACTGAGCTGAGATCCCCCTTATCCCACCCACACAGCCTATGCAGTGGGGCTTCTCCTATGTTGTTAGCCCTTTAACCTCAATAGCTGGTGAGTTACTGGGATTTTCATGTTCCCACCGAGGCACTTTGGGACTTAGACTGTAAACAGACCCCTCCCCGACTAAACACTGTCCACGTGGTAGAAGCAGTAGGAGTCAGCCCTGCCCCTCTCTGTTCCCCGGCCCCTTCTGAGCCTCCTCTGTCGTCCGACCACCTGCCTGGGCGTGTGTGAGACGTTGTTACCATAGCAGATCTGTGCTCCTTTACGCCATCATGAGAGCCTAGCGCCTTCTGCCGTGTCTTTATTCCCGTTGTTTTGCTATTGCTTTGGTTCATCTAAGGCATCATTCCTACAAGATGGTCTGTATTTTAGGAGAATTGATAGAACTATAGTTTCTACCCTCTGTAACTGCCTGTGTCTTCTCTTATTCCTGGCTGCGTGTTGGGAATATCACATCTGTCTGCGCTGCTGGCAGGGTGCTGTGATTACCGTCGTGATGGATTCAAATGCCTTTGGGAGGCCGCGCAGGGGATCACGTGTCTTTCGCAGGTGATCAGGCCGTTGCGTATTCGGGGACCGAAAGCATAGGCCCCCTGCTTCCTCACCCCTCGCTGACCCACCTGTTACTAGGCAGATGTCCACAGTCCACACAGCCCCCTCTCATCTCCTCACACCCGGTCCTTTTGATCTTTCTATAAACATTGGCGTCTCAGTGACTTTTTCTCTTTCCCCTCATCAGAGCCCTATTGCTGTGCCCGCCGGCTTCCAGCTGCACTGTTGGTTAGTTAGGTTTGGCTCCTGCCTGAAGGACGTGTGGGGCCATTTATTTGATCCCCAGAGCTCTGCCAACAGTAATTACATCAGGCTCCTAGTGAGACACACAGGTAGCCTCTTGAGACATTTTCACGCCTCACACGCTTTATAGAACATTTGTTCTGCTATCACCGAATGGTGACCTTCAGCATAGAGACCCAAGGACAGAAAATTCACCCAGATCTTGGCCCTGGGCTCTTCTCCTTTGTCACTTACGCCGACGTGGTCCTTTGTGAGCCTTCCTTCGGTCTCCCTCAGCCCTCTGAGTCTTTTTTCCGTCTTAGATGCCACTCCGCTCAGAGGCTTCTGTTTCTGGTATGATTTATGACACTGATAATCAAAATTGCATCCTCTCTCGTAGCTTTTATGCTCTCCGAGCCCTCTTGTTCCACAGTGGTGACTGCAAATTCCATCTCTGTGAAATTTTAAAAGTAAAAATAAGGTTCGTGGTGTATCTGTGGCCCTGTGGGAAACTGTTTGAAAAAATAGAGGGTAAAGGCTGTCCGCTCTTCCATTCCAGCCCTCTTTTCCATACAAAGCATCTTTAGCCAACTGAAGATGCCAGTCTGTTCGCCTTTGCTTCTCCCTCTTCTTCTTCCTGAGCCTCAGTTTCCCTGCTACGCCTCAAGCAGCTGCTGCATGGTCGGTGTACTTTGCAGAATCCCACTCTGTTTGCATTTTAATACTGTTGACTGCTTGCCTGGGTGCCCATTTCCCGGGGCGTGTCTGTGGCCCGGGCAGCTGCGTTGTCATTGACCTTCCCTTCTCTGCAGGATCACCTTGCCGGCTGAGGTCTCAGTCTCTTTCATGATTGGGGCAAGTTGTTTGCTGGTTCCAGACGGGCAAGCACGTAGGTGTGTTGTGGAGAAGTTGCACCGTGTTTGTGGCTGGGAGCAGTTTAACCCCGACAGCCTCTGGTTGTTGAGGTATCCTGCTCAGTCCCTTTAGGCTGGTTTGGAAGTGATGCCAGGTGACATCCCGAGGCCACCTGCTCAGAGTAAAGGGGAGTGGGGTGAAGGGCTCTGAGCGAGAAGGGGCGCACAGACATGACAGCAGGCCACAGGGAGGAAGTACCAGTGCGGGAGGGGACGGTCAGAGCTGTGACAGTGCTCAGCAAGGACGGAGGAGCACTTACGAGAGTGGGATGGACAGTTCCCTTTGCTGAGTTTAGACCTACTTTGCTACTAACGAGCTTACCTGGCTAAGTTGGATGAGTGGTGGAAACGGCTTACTTTTTGTTTTGACAAACGTTTAAGCAGAACATGGAAACACTTCATCCTGGGAGTTCAGCTTTTCTTTCTTCCTTGGGAAGGGCTGTGGCTATGGGGAGGTCTGGGCAGGAAGCTTGTCCCCTTCATCTGTGGAGGCTGCGGGTCACCTGTGTGAAGGACAGGGAGAGAAACTGTTAGAGGAGACAGATTGTTGAATCCGGGTGAAGAGTCTGTGTGGGGGGAGGAAGCCAAGTGCTTCCCCAGCACGGAGAGGTATTCCTGGGGTAGCAAAGTCAAGGAGGACAGGGGTCAGTCCTGTCCCCACGTCTCCATCAAGCACCTGCCTGGCAGTGACAAAGTGCTCAGCAGTGAGGAAGGCCGGAGCCTGCCAGGCGGCTGCTGGGTGAGTGAATCAGGAGGGTGGCGACCTGTCTCCTGAGGGTGAGCAGAGGGGGATTCCAGGGAAAAGAATGTGAGAGAGCCCCGCCTGGCCCGGGGGCTGCCCGTCTGCGGAGGGGCTGCTGGGCAGAGGGGAGGCTGCTGAGGAGGAGCGGGCCCCCTGTGCGAGGCGCCCGATGACGCGGGGCCGCCATGCAGTGCCTGGCACTAAATAGGTCAGTCTCATATCTGTGACTCCACAAAGGTCAAGAAAGGAAAGCACTGTGCCCAGTGAACTTGCCTGGATACCAGGTGTTCCTGGGCAGTGAGGGGCTCCCCTCTGCCTCCTCCTGTCCTGTGCACGTGCTCCGATTCTGTTTGAGTTGTTTCAGTCATCTTCTGGGGTTCACATTAGAACAGTACAATTCGGGTATGTACTGAGTGCCTCCTGTAAGCCAGGTGCCCTGTGGACATGGTCTGAAGGGGATGTGCTAGGCACCCAGTCAGGTCATGGGGCAGAAGGGGCGGGCATCAGACACCTGCCCCTGGAGGGGCTGGCCCCCCAGTACACTCGCCCTGCACCAGGCACTGGTGCCCCATCATCTCAGCTCTCACATTGCCCACATCATTTTACCATAGTTACCTGGAGAAGGCGTTTCCCTCAGTCAGGTGATCATGGAGACCACACCACGTGGGCCTGGACTCCTGGGAGGCACGGGGATGCGAGGCTCTCACCCTCTCCCTGCTGCCAGGCGTCTGTCCCTAATCGTGTCTGCTGCTGAGTCGCGGAAGCGGGTCATCCTCCAGGGTGGGCTGGAGGAGGTGCCTCTCCTCCTGTTTGCAGGCCCCTCTCTCCCAGCCAGGAGTGTGGCTCTTCCTGTTCCCTGCAGGTGAGAACCCGGGGGCAGGCTCCTCCCTGCCCTGGGGCACAGAGCAGGGTTGCCTCTGCTGGCAGCAGGACCCTGCAGAGTCTCAGAGAGCCAGGCCACAGGCCACACGCATGGGACGGGCATTGCTGGGTTCAGCCAGAAACCTTTACAGCTCAGGCTTTGGACTGTCTGTGGGATCAGTACTTTCAGAAAAGAAAAAGGACCTGCTGTCTACTTACAGCCAAGAAAGAAATAAGGTGGAGGGGAGGTGTCTGGCGCCTTCCCAGGTAGATGGATCACGGCCTGCCTCGCTTCCCACACGCCCCTTCCTTTTAAAGGCTGTGGATCTCCCCTGACCTCGGAACACTTCCTCCCTGCCTGTGACTCTCCCCTGATACTTCCCCAAGATGCTCCCCCCTTTGTCCCATTTATACACGTATATTTCTACAGGAGTTATGACACTTTCTCTATAAACCCTATTATTTATACCTTTTCTTTCCTCTATACATTTGGATACTGTTTACTGTTTCCCTTCATTTCCGGGGTGCACAGCCCCTCACCTGACCGAGTTGTGAAAGTCGTGCGCTTGCTAATCGACCTTGTGAAACGGATCTGCCACTTGGAGAATGTGGAGGAAGCTCTGGCTGGTTATCATTTAAGTGAACGAAACCCTACCTGCTGGGAGAGAGCTCCTTCCCTGGAGCCTAGGCACACACAGGGGCTAGTTCACCCCAAAGAATTGACTGTGGTGTTTTTCATTCTCATCGTTTGGTTGTATTTGAGTTTTATCTGCAGCCCACTAATTCTTACCATCTTAACATGGAATCTGAGGGTTTCTGCAGTGGGGGGGACCTTAGAAGATGTTCCTACTCTTCTGACCCCTGGAAACCCTACTATTCAAGACCAGGGTCGTCTCCTTCAGGAGGCCGTCCCTAATCAGGGCCCCCTCTCCCCTGCCCTGGGTGTCCAGGAGAAGTGTCCAGGCAGGGACAGGGAGCGTGTGGGGCTTACGGTTCTGTTTCCAGTGCCCACCGGAGTGCCTGGCACGTTCAGAATTCCCAGTGGAACAGCGGAGAGTGGGGAGGTAATCTGAAGTATTGGGAACTCTGCATGTGAGAAATGTGAGTGCATGTCTGGTCAGAGGTGGCTTATTCCATCAGCGACTCGCCATAGAGAGGTGCCCGTGACATTAGCAGAGCAAGCGCTGATGTTCTGTTACTGCACGTCCCTAACCCCCTCTGAGGACACACCTTTCCTGTCTAGCAGCCAGAGTGAGAACCAACCCTTCAGACCAGTCCCCAGTTGAAAAGCTTGTTTTCTGTCCCTCTTCTGCTGTCTCGGTCATTCTTGTCTCCGTAACCCTTCGCCCACCTGCCTGCTCGCATCTTCATCAGGCCGATGGCCACGGCAGTGCTGGGCTGGGGCTGTTTTCTGTGTGAGGGCCCGACAAGCAGCATTTCTGCTGGAGGTGCCTTCAGAAATCAGACCTGGGGTCTTTGTTAGGAAATGATCTTGATCCGTGTCTGCAGTGTCCCGGCGGAGCTGGAGGTGGTCACTCTGTAATGTAACTTTCCCTCTGCCTGCTGGTGCTGTGTCGGAAGGGAAACCCTGGGTTTGGCTCATGTCCCCCCTCTCCTGCACTGTCAACCCTCTCCAGATGGACTGCTTCTGGAGAGTTCTGTTTTCCCCAGCACTGTTTAGGGCGCCTGCTCTGTGCCCAGCACACTGCTGGTGACTGCTTTTGAGGGAAAACGTTTTCTCGGCCAAAACACCCTTCGTTCTTGTGGTGTTTGGAAGACCTCCGAAGGCATCCAGCTGTTAGGAAGTGAGCGAGCGGCTCCTCCTCCCCTCCCGTTGCACCTCCGCAACCCTGCAGTTTCCTTCTTCATTTCCTTTTTGCTTCCTTTCTTTTTGTTTCATGTTCTCCAAATATTAAGGGACTATATTGTTTTAAAAATTTAGAAGATACAGAAAAAGTAGCAAGAAGAAAAAACATCCCACATGACTAACACCGTAACACTGATCCCCCTCCCAGGGAGGTTAGGGTTCAAAATAGCACAGGGCCCTCGTGCCAGGCCATGCGCAGGTGCCGGAAGTAAAGAGGTGGAGGTCCTGGTCCAGGTCCCGCCTTCATGAGCTCCCAGCGCAAGTGGTGTAATTTCAGGTGGTGACAGTGCAGCGGAGGGAACGGAGCAGGGGAGGGTCAGCGTGCGCCTGAGCTGCTGTTCCTGCTGGGGCGTCTGAGAGGTCCTGTTGGGGGCTGACTGGAGCAGGGGTCTGAGGAAGTGGGGGACAGTCACAGTGACAGTAGGACTGGCACTCTGAGCAGGGGAAGTTGGTGAAGAATCCTGAGTGGGGACACGGCAGGAGGGGTCTACTGACCACGGACACAGTGCAGGGTTTGCACTGAGTGTGGTGGGCTCACAGGATTGGTACGAGCAGTTGTATTCTGCCTCCTTTCACCAAGTAAACACAAGTATTTTCCTCACTTGTCTAAAATACAGACAGGAAGTGTGAGGAAGGAGAAAGAGAGCGCAATACGGACGAGCTTACCATACCCGCGTGGACCCCTGTGCCCACACGCACACGCCCCCGTGCCTGTGCCCATTCCCATGCACCCCCCGTGCCCATGCCCACGCACCCCCCCGTGCCCATGCCCACACCCCCCCCCGTGCCCATGCCCACGCACACCCCCTCTGTGCCCATGCCCACGCACACCCCCGTGCCCATGCCCACGCACACATGCCCCCCCATGCCCGTACCCATACCCATGCCCATGCCCATGCACACACACACCTATATCCATACACATGCACATGTGCACACCCCCTGAGCTTGTATATCTGTACATAGGCACATAGACGCATACACAAGTATAGACATACATGCACCCACACTCCCCACTCCCCAACACACTCACATGCACACACACATACGCGCTGCACACATCCATCTCCTGGGAGCTCCTGTCTTACGTTCTCCGTGTCTCCTGGGCCTGTTCTCATTAAGCCCTGCCGTCATGGGTGCTCATTTCCTTCTGTGAGTGGATGACAAGGGCTGTGCTCTCCTGGTGGCATCCTGAATGCTGTCTGCTTCCAACCACAGAGGGCCCACTGGTGGCTCACGCAGGAGCAAGTAGTGCTTCTCTGTGTATTTCCTGCCTGCAGCCCCAGGTGCCTTCCCTTTCAAGGATGTTAGTGATGCCTGAGAGAGGGCTGTTCCCCAAGGCACGGTTTAATAAATAGAAACTGATTCAACTTATTTAAAAATGGATTTGAGATGTGAAGGTGCCTAAGGCGAAACCCTCTCCCTACAGTAGCAGAGCTGACAGTGGGGTTTTTTCCTCCCCAAAACGTGAAGGATGACCCCTGTCCTGAAGTTCCTCACACTAGAATGCCCAAAGTAAAGGTGGTCAGCACCTCCCAGCCAATGAGGGCGACAGGCTTGAGGGAGGGTGCTGGGGATGTGGGCGACAACTCAGTACCGGAGCTTTGGTGGTGATTTTCATCCCAAAGGGCGATGAACTGAATAGATATTAACCCGATGCCATCCCAGTAGGTGCCATTCTGTTTTCATTTTAGGGCCAATAGAGGTTTCTTTTATCTTCGTTATTGTTCATCATTTATTTACGTGCCAGGAGCAAGTTAAAACAATGTGCTAGTTCCTGCTGAGCCTGACCATAGTGTGGGAATTCCAGTGCCCGGCACACCGAAGTCGCAAGTGTCTGCTTAGGTGGTTGAGTTTGTGAGGTTGTGAGGACAGGGCCTCTTGACCTGAGCCCCCTGGCACAAGCATGTGGGGACTCGGGCTCCAGGAGGTAATTTGCAGTGTTTTGAAAGCTCCAGGTGAAGGCGTGATGCAAACATGTGTTGTTTATTATAGCCTACCAGTGTGACTCTGTGGGATCCAGGGGCTTTTAAAATGTTACCTTAAGCCCTGGCCGGTTTTGCTCAGTGGATAGAGCATCGGCCTGTGGGACTGAAGGGTCCTGGGCTCTAGTCCAGCCAAGGGCATGTAACCTCGGTTGCAGGCTCGAACCCCAGCCCTGGTTGGGGTGGGTGCGGGAGGCAGCCAATCGGTGTGTCTCTCTCTCACATCGACGTTTCTCTCTTCTCTCCCTTCTACTCTCTCTAAAAAGCAATGGAAGAAATATCCTCAGGTGAGAATTAAAAAAAAAAAAGTTACCTTAAAATTTCCAGCTAGTAAGCCTTCGCTCTCTTCTCACTGGTGACTCTGTGGGATCCAGTGGTGACCTGCAGCTCTTTCTTCCGTTAGTCTTCCTTTGTCCTACTCTGACATCCTTGGATGTCTCTGCGCTGCTGGGTGTCTTGGGGAGAGATCATGGCTGGTGCAATCTATGACACAGAAAAGCGTGTGTTGGGGGTTGAGACACTGCACCTGTCTCCCCCTTGAGAGCAAGGACAGGCCTCTCTGTCCCTGCCCAGCACTGCAGTCTGGGCAGGCACCCGGAGACTGGTGGCACCTCCAGAACTATCCACCGGTAGAACCTGGAAGTGATGATACAGAGAACAGTCTGGAGCTATGCATGTAGGGGGGAGGTGTGTGCAGAGATGCGTGGATGGACTGCAGCAGAGCTCTGGGAAAGGGCTGAGTGGGAGCTGCACAGGGTGGGAGCGCAGGGAGCCCTCTCCTTAAGGAGGGCTTCCCCAGCTGGGCACTTCTAGGGAGTTTCTGGAATGTTGGGAGGGAGAAAGCCAACCTGCTTGGAATGGTGTTTACAGAGGATGTGGAGAGGGGAACTGAGAGAGGGGCGGCAAGCAGGGTAGGCAGGAGAGGAAGAAAAAGGCAAGACAAGTGAGGCACGTGCTCTAGAGAGAGGGGTGGGGAGAGAGCCCTTGCAGCCACCATCAGAGAGCTGGGGGCTGGGCACTCAGCAGGAAGCTGCTCTTCCACCCCACCCCCCCCACGTGAGCCGAGCCCAGCAGAGCACCTGGCCTCTGGTCGGACAGTGAGCCGGTCCAGGCCCAGAAGAACACTGGAGGCTGGCAGAAGTGCAGGACTCGGGCCGGCTTTGTGGATAATTTGTACAGTCCTGTGGGTTAAGGCTTTCTATTAAGCTATCTGTGCTGCTCATAATTTATCTGCGAGATGTGTGAGATCAGCATTCGGGGAGAATGGAGTGCCCATCTTGGGATAATCACACTGCGAAGCCATATCATCTCTACCACGGAGAGCAATCCTCAGCCTCTGCTAATAGATGAGGCTCCTGGAGTGATCATCTTGAGCAGAGAGAACGGTTGAGAGCTAGACAGCCAGCCGTAAACTGGTTGGGACAGGTCAGAGTAAGATTTCAACCTGCTCACCTGTGGCACGTAGTTTCTTAGCTGTTGTCACACTGCACCCTCTGAGGGAGGTGTCTGACTTGGGGTCACACAGACCAAGCTGTCTGACCTTCAGTGAGTCCCTGGACCTATAGAGTCTGCCATGTTCCCACTTGTGAATGGGGACAGAAATGCTCACGCCACAAGATGTGAGGAAACGCTTGGGATGATGTTGGGAGAGCTCAGTAAACTGCAAGGGGCCCGGTGGATGCGGGGTTCCGTGGGGACAGGGAAGGAAGTCCATGGTTTGCAAAAACATAAAACAGAAACAGTATAATTCATGTAACACTGGGGTGCATGGAGGCGGGGGAGGGGTGCACCCTGCAGAAGCCTCAGGGACTCCTCTGTAAAGCAGCCTACACCCCATTAACCCCCCTCCTACAGCGTTCCCCTGTCGGCTGTACACAGAGTGAGGCGTCTGTACCAGTGGCACGTTCGGGGCTGGCACAGCCACTTGGGAAAGCCCATGGGCATGGAAACGCGGCCCATGGGTGGGCAGCAGGGGCCTTAGGGACCCTGGATGTTGTCGGGTCCATGTGCTTGGTGAAATGAGCAACAGCGTGTAGCCCCACTGCAGCTGTGGGGCCTGGGAAGGATGCTCTGCAGGACTTCTGTGCAATGCACTGCTACCTCTGTCTCCATCGCTCTCTTGGTCCCACAGGACCATGTTTGTGTTCTCATAACTAGCAGTGGATGCATTTGGTGGAGATTCCAGCAGACAAAATGCTGGAGCTGAAAACTGGAAAGAGAGCTAGAGAAGGATTATCTTTAAATAGACTTTAAGTAGACTTAATACTTGGAAAGGAATCTGGACAAACGTCAGTATTTAGCTCTGGCTAGTGTACTCAGTGGTTAGAGCATCACCCCGCGCACCAAAGGATCCTGGGTTTGACTCCTGGTCAAGGGCACGTATCTGGGTTGTAGGTCTGATCCTAGGCCTGAGTCAGGGCCCAATCAATGTGTGTCTCTCACATCAGTGTTTCCCTCTCTACTTCCCTCCCTCCCTCCCTCCCTCCCTCCCTCCCTCCCTCCCTCCCTCCCTCCCTCCCCACTCTCTCTAAAAATCAGTGGGAAAAATATCCTCAGGTGAAGATTAACAACAACAAAAAAGTCAGTATTTGGAGGGACAGGGAGAGAAGTAAGCCTCATGGTGGGCAAGTTTCCATCCACAAAGGCTGCAGGTTGAATGACGTGGGGCCCTCCTTCGAAAGCCCTCAGTGTCTCCCTCTGTAAAATTGCGTCTGTCTCTCAGCTGGGATCAAGGCTCAAGATCTGACTGTAAACGTCCTCTCAGGCCTCACCTGCCTCCTGACCCACCACTCACGCACTCTGACTTGGACACGTTTGGCAGGCATCCTGAGAAGCTCCCATGCGTGGACCTGTGGTGTTTAGCTCAGGAGCAGGGTCTGGCATCTGGGCTTAGCCAGGACCTGAAGCCGATGCAGATGAGGGTTCCAGGAAAGGAGTCAGGATGGAGACCAGGAGTGCTCTCGGTTTCGTGGGCCGGGCCAGCAGACAAGCAGTGGGGGAGGGCTGGGAATAGAGCCCAGTAGAGGGTGTGGAAGCAGCTAGGAGGGCAGTTCACAGTGTCAGATGGCACAGAGTCTTCTAGAAGGGTGAACACAGAACTCAGCCCAGTGGCTTGGCCATCAAGGAGTGGCCGGCAGCCCAGGGGGCTATGGGCACATGGCTGCTTTGCCCAGTGTCTTCTCTCAGCCTATCTCATTGCTCGCCTGAACTGCAGGTTTGTTTTGCACCTGTGAGGTCATGGGGCCTCAGCATAAATCCCCGCTCCCCCATCTTTTTACTCTGTGTGGAAATTACTGAGAGGAGAAAAGCATGTTGTAGTGTGTTCCCTCCCCTGTCCCCAGCCTTCTGCCAGGTACTCGCTCTCAGAGTGAAATAAATCAATATTTACTTCTAAAGTCTTACTTCACAGTACATTTTCCCATTTAAATGAAATTGAAACAAGCAGTAAAAGAAGAAAAAAAAAAGGTCTCAATTCACTCCAGAAAAACAAATCAGGCTAAATGTATTAATAATTTTCCCTCAGAATAGCTCTCTAGCTTCTGGTGAATTCTGTCGGTGAAGTCAAAAGTCCCTTCCAATCCATACCTTCGTGCGGAGCCCACCCCACAGGTGCCTTTTCCATTTTCCTCTCTGAATAAAACATGACTCCTCCCCGCTGTCACAGCCTGGCCTGCTCACAGGCAATGGGGCTGGAGTGAGACCCCTCCAAGCCAGTTGGGGCCTCCAGATAGCGCATGGAGTCATAGTGTGCTACTCAGGGATGGGCAGGGAGGAAGGAGCCCCCAGCCAGCTGGGACGGGAGTCAGAGCGGCATGTATAGGAGCTCATGGAAGCTGCGTGAGCAAGCGCACCTCGCCCTGCGTCTCCTGGGAGTCACTGCCACCTTCTCACCTCTGCCCTCTCTGACCCCCACTCACCCTGCACTGCCGCCCCCTGGTGGGAGCAGCCAGCCCTGCAGCCCATGGTTCTTTCTGCAGCTGTGTCTTCCCCACCAGACTGGTGCCCCACTGTGCACCGGCCGTGAAATCGGGCAACTAGTGGATCATTATTCAGCAAATACGAGTGCCTCCTGTGTGCCAGGCATCCAGCTTGGCTCTGGGAATAGGGCTGTGCCCAGACAGCATGGTTCCTGCCCGCATTCCGCCTAGTCCAGTGGGACCTGATGAGATGATGAAGGTCGGGTTGAATGAATGAGTGGTTGACATTCGCAGTCCTCTTCAGTTAGTAAGCAGCATTGTTGAATGAATGGATGAAGGCATGAGAGGGCAGTGATGTTTTTAGCACCCACTGTGCACACAGAATCTACTTTCGCTCTCCCAGCAGTCCTCCGAAGTGGGGACCTGAGGGGCTTAGGTGGCGGTGTCTGGCCCAGGCCTCACATCTGCTGTTTGAAACCTGCCTCGAGCAGGTCGTAGCAGGCATTCTCTCCACGTTGCCATCGGACCCACCTGGGAAGTCTGTCTCTCTGACATCCTCCATTCATCTGAGGATGCTCATTCCCCAGTGAAACAATCCCAGACCCTTTTACTTTCCTCCGAGTCCTACTTGGAACTGCAGAGAATTCAGCAGGCCCCCTCCCCTGACAGGTGCACTCCCCTGCCCAGCCCTCGCCGTGAGCTTCCGTCCGCAGGCCACATCCCCACAGGGTAAAGGAATTAGTGTGGACGGAGGCACCTGGGACAGTCCGCCCTGCAGGGCATCTACCCTTCCTAGGGTGAGACAGATCTTCAGACGGAGTTGAGCTCCCAGGGTGTGTGGATACAGATAATGTGGGATAAACCTAGTCCCTTTCTCAGAGCCAAGTGGACTGGCTCTGAATTCCCAAGCCCCCCACACCCCCTTCTGCCAACACAAATGCAGTAAATAACTGCTATGCCTCCTTTCAGTTGCATACCCTCAGCAACCTCCGCACTTCTGGGAGGCTGCTTGGCGCTAAGAGAAGAGCTTGGACCTGGGTTTGAACTGGGTGTCACCAGCAGCCACAGCTGGGCCCCCTGGCCATGTGGCTTTGCAGCATTGCGCTTCACTCTGCATTGTACACCGGGAGTGAGAGCGCAGAGCACTCTGGAGAGGACGACATGCTGTAGGGACGAGCTCTGGAATGTTCTAGATGCTCCATAAGCAGTAGTGGTGATTCTGTTGTCTCAGCTAGACCCAGAAGCAGGACCTGTGTGACCTTTCTCTTGCCCTCCCACAGGTCACCGATGAGGAGCCCAGCTCCAACCACACAGTAATGATTCAGGAGACCCTCCAGCAGGCGTCCGTGGAGCTGGCCGAGCAGCATCACCTGGTGGTGTCTTCTGACGATGTGGAGGGCATCGAGACGGTGACCGTCTACACCCAGGGTGGGGAGCCCTCGGAATTCATCGTCTACGTGCAGGAGGCCATGCAGCCCATGGAGGAGCAGGCCGAGGGGCAGCCGGCTCAGGAGCTCTAGAGGACACACCCTGTGGGACAGAGCCAGGGGGCGGGCTGCCAGGCTCTGCAGGGCACCCGGGGGACCCAGGCAGGGAGGCTGCAGACCGGTGCTCTCCATTGCTGCTCTTCTCTGTGCTCCCTGCCAATCCACCGGCTGCCACAGGGGCTCTCCATGTCCTCCTTTGGGTGGGCAAGGCAATTTGCATCACCAGCAATATAGGACCCCCACCCCTAGCACGAACACCCCCCCCCTTACCCTGTATGATCTGCTTCTGGAAATCTCTGCATCAGTTCTCAGACATGGCTCACACTGCATTGGCCCTTCAAGTTTCAGAGACCCCCCAATGCCCACCAGCATCTTCCCAAATCACATCCCCAACTCCTGACCCCACAGAGGTGCTGAGTCTTCATTTGGGACTGCTGTGCAGCCTGGTGAGACAGAGACAGCCATCAGAGAAAGTGACCTACAGGGGAAAGAGGAGGGGTCCAGGCTTATGGACCAAGCCCCACCCTCCAGTGTCGAGGGCGCTTTTTACCGAGTGAAGTAACCGCAGTTGATGACTCTCCCACCGCCATCAGGTGGGGTCTCAGCTTACGGTCTTGGCACTCTTGCTTTTTTAAAAAAATGCACTTTTTACTCTTCACCTCCTATTCTAAGGAGGCAAGGTGGATAGAATAAAATTGGTCTCTGCCTGAGAATTTAGGCTGGTTTACATTTCCCCTCCTGAATCAAGATCTTGGGTTAGGGCTTCCCCCTCCCCCGCCAGGCCTCCCATTCTGGACCCAGGGCCCTTAGCATGCAACCGCAATGTTCTTTCTCCCTCTAAAGCATGTAGGTTTGCTCTGGGGCCCAGTGTTGGAGGTTGATGATTGCACCTATTATCTGTGCCAGCATTTGATTTGCTGCCAGCCCAGACGTGGCAGCACCCTCTGTTCCACTTTGTACTCACAACCGGGCCTTCACGACACATGGTTTGACTGACGTTCCAGTCCAGGTGCTCAGGGTGAGTCCCACACCGTAGTGAGCCCCTGCACTGTGCACAGCACTGGCCACATGCAGGCGAGTCCTGCTGCACCCTGCCCAGCCCTGGGTCGCTTGACATCACCCACCATCGGGCTTACTGAGGTCGAGATTTGTTTCCTCTAAGGACCCTTTCTTGAAATCCCATGCAGGTATATTAGCAGACGGACAGACAGATGCAGTGGTAGTTGGTATCATTGCACTTGGCCTTCACTGTTACCACCCTTCATCTGACCCCCGCAGAGCCTGAAGGCTGCTCTAATACAAGAAGGAAAGTGGAGGTTGCCCTAAGCCAGGAAGGGAAGGTGTGCGTCAGGCCTTCAGGGGGAGGAAGGACACTTCCCACTTGGGATGAGTGGAGGGGAGCTTCCTGGTGGAGGTGGCCTGTGATCAGGGCTTTGTAGACTAGATAGGCTTTGCACTTGCAGGGATTGGGGTCTGGGAAGGGGGAAGGGAATTCCAAAGAAGAGTAACAATGGAGCTGACCCTTGGGGGCACGGGTGGGACAGCATGGGGACAGTGAGCCGTAAGCATCCCATTGGCTGGTCTGTAGCTCTAAGGAGAAAGGCACAAGGATCAACCAGAAGCCAGATCCTAGAAGAACAGAGATGAGAGGTGATGGATATTGGCTTTATTCAGCAAACCAGGGGAGTTGGCGGCCATTTGATAGACCCAGGGTGTGAAGGGCAGAGCAATATTCCAGAAAGGTGATTTTGTCCATGCAGCAGGAAGGCTGCACTGAGATGGTGGAGCATCCAGATTGCAGGCGGAGAGCCTGGGCTTGAACCCAGCTCTGTAACTCCTTACCTGCGTCACCTTGGCATATTACTCTGCCTGTCTGAGTTTCAGTTGACTTGTCTCTGAGATGAGTCTGCTGATTAAAAAACAAAGCCCTGAAACCACTGGCGGAGTACCTGCCCACACTCTGTTCACATTGATTGTTAACTATTCCCAGGCATGGGGCACACAAACATGAATCTCCCTCAAACTCCACCCTCAGAGGCCACGATCTGGTGGGAGAGACAGGAAGTGAACGCACAATAGGGAAAGACTCACGAATGTGTGTGTGTGCCGCTAGAGGCTGGAGGGGAGGAGCCTGCCCTCCCTAGGTCCCCTGACGCAGGGACTGGGGCCAAAACTGGTAGGGCCACATGGCACTGAGGAGTAGACGCCCAGCTGCTTAGCAGGAGTTGTCAACTGTGCACAGCTGTCCACAGAGTTCACAGTCGGAGCCTGGTCAGTCCTGCATGCTGATCCCCTCAAAAGCTGGACATGATTTCTAGATGCATGTCCAACGTGTGCCGCTATGCATCGTCAGTGACCCTGAAATCATTAAAATCTTGATCTTTAATTTATAAATCCCCATGAAGAATGCTAACTGCACTGGGCTGGTGTTCAGTGTGGACACGCTGGGTATTTACCAAGTCCCCTGAAGTTCTTTTGTACTGAGGTTAAACATGGATGGGAGGGAGAAGTGACTTTCAAAGTCAGAGTTGAGGTCCTAAGGGCCTTGTGCTTGGGAGGTGGGTCAGGCTTCAGTTTGAATTCCGATTACACATTTATGGAGTAACCAATAGTACAACACTATTGGTTACTCTTTATATCAGTTACATCATCTATAAAATAGGGTAAATAATTTCACCCCACTTGCCTAGTCTGTTTGGAGCATTAACTATGATAGCATTGTCAAAGCACCCAGCATGTCATATTGCACATAGTAGGAACATGATATTTATTTTCCTTCCTGTTGTTCATTATAGGTTTCTAGGGATGAATTACTTTCTTGCCTGTGAGCAGAGAGAGGTTCACATGTCTAACCTTCAACTGCATTGTGCTCAGCTGTCCTCCCTCTCCTGGGCTGGTCACAGTGCCTACTGTGTATTCATTCACTCATTGATGCAGGAAATACTAATTGATTACCTCCAGTGGCCAGGCACTGGGTTAGGAACTGTGAACACAACTTACCAAGGACACATGGTCCTGGGCCTCTTGGGTAGAGGGGAATGAAAGCGTCTGCAGGAGCAGGGCAGGCATACTAGTGTGTCTCAGGGTGGGTACCATGTCCTTGGGTCCAGGCAGAGAAGGGGCACATGACAGAGGCTTGAACAAACATGACCTGCCGAGGAAATGGCAAGTGTTGATCCCAGGAAGGAATATAACTGCCCCAGAGGACGCCTTGTGGGTAACAGGGCCCAAGTTCATAACCAAAGGTGAACAGCCATTGTTTACAGAGGCACCTCGCACAGGGCACATCAGGTGAAAACCTCCTGCCCTGTCCCTGCCCACCCAGCGGAACCTTATAAAGGAGTCCCTGGGATCACATTTTGACCAAGGGGCTGAGAATTGCCCTGTCCAATCAGAGCTGCACAGCCATGTCCTCATTTGCATCTTTACGAACCAATCAGAGTGGCTCCATGATAACCAATTGGGATGCAGGATTCTGACCAATCAGGACAGTGCCAGCTAGACCCTAACCAAGCAGGTACTTCTCTCTCTAAATGGGCCTTCCTGTTAGAGGAGCCCCCTTCAGCTTTAGGGGTGTTTCCTGTTGCAAGTTGGTTGCCTGAATGAAGTTTCTCCTTTCTCTGCACCCCAGATTGGGGCTCCTGTTGGCATTAGATTGGTGGCAGTGATCGTTTTGTTGACACAGGTCGTAAAGACCAATGAACGAATGTGGACCAGCCCAGCACTGTGCTAACCACCCCAGGCGTCCATCCTACCATTGACTTCCACACGGAGCCTGCGCGTGAGTTCCGGCTTATCTACATCTAACCGAGGGGGAAACAGGTTGAGAAACTTAGAGTCTGCAGCTAATAAGGGGCAAAGCAAATTGAGAAGTGGTCTGTCTGACTTCAGAACTTGCAGTCCTACACATGACCCTGTGTTGCAACTGGAACTCAGGGGCCTGGGCATCTGGGGAGAGAAGACCCAGAGGAGGGAGGCAGGGCACCTGATGGTGAGACCTAAGATGTGCTAGAGAGGGAGGGAGAGAAGGAAGGAAAAAATTTTGCCATTTAATGCCATGCACAGTGTTCTTTGGATCTATAGGCTCCATTAGAGTCATTAAATCACAGAGCCCTTACCCCTGCAGGGCTGTTCCTAGGGAGCTTTTGCTCACAGCAGCGCTGTGCAGCAGACTGTTTATTTTTATATTCCATCCCCACCCCCAAATTACTGGAAACATAGAAAGTTCAATGATCTGTAATACATGACCCCTATGATGGTTTGGGTGGGGCAGGGCAGGGGGTCTGGTTCTCCAAGGTTCTTTCCTGGGGAAAGGGGTTGGCATTTCGGAGCCACATGGTACAGTTAGAGCAATTAGTTCCCCCAGGCTGGTTTACTCAGGTACTTCTATTTATTTATTTATTTATTTAATTTGTCTTTATTGTTGAGAGTATTACAGATGTCCCCTTTTTTTCCCCCTTGACCTGTTCTACCCCACCCCAGCCCCCACCCCAGGCCTTCACCACACTATTGTCTGTGTCCATGGGTTATGCATATATGCATGTAAGTTCTTTGGTTAATCTCTTCCCACCCACCACCCCCACCTTCCCTCTGAGATTCGCCAATCTGTTCCATGCTTCTGTGTCTTTGGATCTATTTTGTTCATCAGTTTATTGTGTTCATTAGATTACACATATGAGTGGGATCATGTAAAACTGAATCAGGAAGAATCATAGAACCTGAGTAGGCCAATAACAACTGATGAAATTGATGCAGTAATGAAAAAACTCCCAGCAGACAAAAGCCCTGGTCCAGATGGCCTCACAGGGAAGCCCCACAGAGCAGTCTGCTTATTACAGGAGTCCCTTTAACATTTCCTGCAATCCTGGTTTGGTGGTGGTAAACTCCTTTAGCCTTTTTTTTTTTTTTTTTCCCCCCTGGGAAGCTCTTTATTTCACCATCTATCTTGAATGATAGTCTTATTGAATAGAATAGTCTTGGTTTCAGATCCTTGCTTTTCATTTCCTTGAATACTTCATGCCATTCCCTTCTGGCCTGTAGAGTTTCTGATGATAAATCAGCTGACAGCCTTATGGGAGCTCCTTTGTAGGTAACAGATTGCTTTTCTCTTGCTTCCTTTAAGATTCTCTCTTTGTCTTGAATTTTTGGTATTTTAATTATGATGTGTCTGGGTGTGGGCCTCTTTGGGTTTTCTTGCTTGGGACTCTCTGTGCCTCCTGAACTTGAGTGACTTTTTCCTTGACCAGGCTAGGGAAGTTTTCTGCCATTATTTACTCAAACAGGTTCTCTAACCCTTGGTCACTTTCTTCATGTTGTCCCATAGCTCCCTTAATCTGTCCTCTTGTTTCTTAATTGTTTTTTCTTTTTGGTTCTCTGATTGAGTGATTTTTTCTACCTTGTCTTCTAATTCACTGATCTGATCCTTGGGTTCCTCTAATCTGCTCTTTATTCTTTCTAACATATTCTTTATTTCTGCTATGTCATTCTTAATTTCCTTTATAGTTTCCATGTCTTTGCTCATGCTGTTGAGCATCCTTACAATCAGTATTCTAAACTCTGTATCTGATAAATTTCTGATCTCCATTTCATTTCTATTCTTCTGGAGAATTCTCTTTTTCTTTCATGTGGGGCTTGTTTTTATTGTCTCCCCATTTTGGCTGCCTGTTTGGGTTTGTTTCTGTGTAGTAGATAGATCTGCTATGACTCTCAGTCGTTTTGGAGGGTCTCTGGTGCAGGACAGTGTCAAATGCTTTTTGTGACTGGTCCTTAATACCCTGTTTAAAGCCTTCAGCAACCCTCAGCTTGTGGCTTCCTCTGCTGAGGCTGGGTGCATTTGGAAAGGACCCGCTGCACACCAAGGTCTGCTTTTCCAAGCCCCGGATCCAGAGGTAGATCAAGCAAAGACTCAAAGCATCCAGAGATCCACCTTTGCCTACAGGCTGATTGTTATTCTCAGTCTTTTAATGAGCCTCAGACTGCAAATCACCAGCAAGGCATAAACTCCACAGGGTGGGGCAAGAGGTTTTCCAACAGGGTGGGGCAATTGCTTCCCCCCCCAGGCAAAAGCTGCCTGGATGGTAAAGGTCTGCCTGAGAAATATGTCCTCTGCAGTATGGGGGAATGATGACTCAGCACAGGAGGCCAGATGGCTGCATCTGAGCTCTATCCCCAGAGCCCCAACTCTGGATTCTCCTCACACAGCTCTAGTCCACTCTGCCCTCCCTTCGCCGGAGCCCAAGGTGAGTGGCTGCACAGGAAACTTTGTGTGTTGGCCTTTTAAGAGGGTGCCTGCATTTCCAGCTGTCTTTCCCTGGCAGACAGAAACCCCACTGCTTTTCACAGCCAGATGTTATGTGGGCACCTTTCTCAGTTCTGGTGCTCTGGGCTGGGGAGCCCAGTTTGGGGTTTAGGCTCCAGGGTTTTCAGTGGGAACCCCCACAGCTGAGATCTCCCTCCAGACCTTCAGCTGCTGCCGGTGGGAGCCCAGCCAGCCCTCTCGCATCCACACTTCCTACCAGTCTCTTTACAGTCTCCACTTTTCCTCCTTGGTTATGAGGGTGCTCTCCAGCTTGTCTTCAGTTGCAGTTGATTACAGGATGGTTTTTCTATATTTTAGTTGTAATTCCAGTTTGGTTTTGGGAGAGTGTCATTGTAGCTTCCACTCAATCTGCCACCATCTTGGAATCTCCCAGGACCCTTTTTTGAGGGGTTTTAAAGGCTGGGTGTTTAGGAGATATTTTAGGCTACTCAGGTACTTTTTGAGCCACCTGTTTGCTCAGGATTTTGTGCCAGGAGAATGAAGGTTGGTGCTGAAAGGCTGAATGGGCTCCTCCTTCCTGTTTTATAATGTGTCCTCTGTGCCTACTGTGTGCCAGGTCCCGTACTAGGGTCTTTAATCTTCCTATCCACCCATGTCTTGTGATTCAACTGTGGGCACTTCTACAGTGCTTACTCTATGCCAGGATGGTGGCTCTCATTTTATCCTCACAGCAACCAAGCAAGTTAGGTGCTATCATTAGAGTTTTATCAATGGAGAATATTGGCACAGAGAGGTTAAGAAACTTGCTTAAGGTCACACAGGAAGCAGAACTAGAATTTGAGCCCAGGCAAGGACTGCACTCATAAGCAAAGTGCTCTCTGCCAGTTCGTCTCCCCCCTTTACGCCCCAGAAGACAGAGGCCCCATAAGTAACCTGCATTGGGTGACACTGGAGGCCAGAGAGTGTTGTGTCTGGGATTTGGAGCCAGTATGAGGCTCCCTATGCTACGCTGCCCTCCTTTCATCTTCCACCCTTGACACCCCCAAGGCAGAGCAAAGGCAGGGTATGGGAGGCAAGGTCAGATTCTGGGGAGGCTTAGAAGCAATATGCCAGTTTCCACTACATGGAGTGGAAGCCTAGGAACCAAGTAGCCCCCTGAACAGGAGCCAGCAGAAGACAGGAGGCCCAGGGCCAGCCCATAGTCAGTCCAGGTCTAGGTGGGAGGTGGGACCAGCCTTCTGGGGCTGGGGAGGAAGCTCAGGGCAGTACTCACTGCCTGGACCTTCAAGGCCCCATCTCTGTGCCCTAGGCGCCCAGACCTGCTGTGGTGTGGACTCGCCTCCCAGGCTTCCCATCTGTTTATGAAGGGGACGAAGCCCAGGCAAGACAGGCCGGCGCCTGAATCCGCCACCTGGCACTTGTGTAATCTGGAAAGTTATGTCACCTCGGCTTTGCACAACGGGGATGGTGAGGGGATATTCCTGCCAGGCACTAACAGCTCACTGTGCAGGGCCTTTGCGACCACTTAGGTTAGCTCTGGGCAGGGTGGCTGTTGTCACCGTGTGTAGCTGAGGATACTGTGGGAGTTCATGAAGCAGCCCCAGAGGCAGTGAGACTCACAAATGGTGTCTGTGCTGTGCTTAGCCCAGGGTCGAGGTTGGGGGTGGGCTCTGGCCCTTGGAGACAGTGCTCGGTAAGGAGGCGGTGACCCTCCACGTGGCCCTGCAGATCGAGTCCCTGCTGCCTTCATTGCTCCTGAGGAGACAGTGACTCATTTTTATAACCTGTATCTATGGGGCCAATTTAGCAAATTAATTTTTCTTGTAATAAGTATTCAAAATTTATTAGCTGTTGTCACTGGCGATTTTCCCCTTGTTCTTTGGTTCCACTTTTCAAGGCTAGAGAAAAAAGACTGATTTCAAATCCATCTCCCCACCCTGCCTCTTTCAAAATTTCAAGGTGAACTGCCTGTCTTGACCTTGGATGAAATCCAGGTTCCCGTGAGTTCCCCCTGCCCCCCTAGTCATAATGGTTTTAAGTCTTGGCAGGAAGTATTTGGGAAGAGAAAAAAAATGTGTGCAGAAGGTAGGTGGGGGGGAGCTTAATTTACCACCTATCACAACATTTTCTAAGTATATTACTTATAAGTCAGCTTGGCCCTTCTCTTAGCCATGACAGGGACATGTTTGGATTTGATTTAAAAAATTCTAATCTATCACGGTCACCTTTCCTGCTGCAATTTAAGGCTTCGGTGGTTTGTAGAAGATGACAGTTGTTACAGTTCCTGTGGGCTAAGAAGTCACTGATGGTTTGTATTATTAACTGTAACAAAACAGACAAAAGGAAAAGGCAGGTCTGTGTAGACAGAGGGAGGCCGAGCCAGGCCCAGGTGCCCCCGGTGTCCGCTGCCTCCCCAGCACTCAGCTTCGATCCTTCCTTTCTCCGAGTCTTTTCTGACCTTCCCAGAGCAGACTTGAGGGTGATAGAAGTCCCAGGAAGCAGCCCCACCCTCGGGGGGCTGGTGATGACCAGGAGAAACTAGTATGGGAAGACTGGTGGCAAACTACCCATGATGGGTACTCAGGTCACCTGCGTCCTACTCAGGTCACCTGCATGGAAATTGGCTTAGAAAGCAGATTCCACAGGCCCTGGAGGAGGGCTGCTTGGCTGGTCCTGTCCCTGTGGGTCACAGCTTGTTGACAGTGATAATCAGTGGAGTCTCCCGGTCTGGGGCACTCTGTGAAGTGTGGATGTGCCAGGAGCCCCTGAACCTTTGCTGTGTCAGGTCAGAACCCTGGGTTGGAGTCATTTGTCCATCACACTCTCTGGGCCTCAGGTTTTTCATCTGTAAAATGGAGCTCATACTAGCGCCGTCCTCACCGAGTTGTCTCGGGGCTGGGATGATGTGTGCCCATTTCCTGGCAGAGCTCAAGCAGGGTTATCATCCTTATGATTATCATCAGCGTTTTTTTTCTGAAGTAACCATGTTGCACGCATGAAGGGTGGCGGTGCCCCAGAGGCTGGGAGAGCTGGAGCTGGCTCCCCAGTGTGGCGATCAGGAGGCACAGCGAGAGGTGGCTGCAGTCCTCAGGGCACTTCCTTCCTATCGTGTGTCCACATGTCTGTGTTGTCTCCATTGGTAATACAGTGCTTTCAGCATCTCTACAGTGAGATACATCTGCTGGAGCTGTTTCCATGCAGTTGTAATTGAATGGCAGCAGCTCTCTGCTAGGCACTCTGCACACCCACCTCCTAATCCTCTCAGATGACCCATGGCCGCCCATTTCCTGGACGTGGAATCCTAGTTTCCAGAGGTCAGACTGCTCTGAGGGGAGCACATTCATTTGCTGGAGATCTGAGCCAGCTGGTGGGGGGCAGGGATTGGAACTCGTGCATGCCTAGCTCCAAGGCCCTCCCTTTCCAGCTTCCTTCCTACCACATGCTTTGCTGCATCTCAGTTACACTGAAGCCTGTGGAATCTCTGCAATGTGTGAGTGCAAGGCCATTGTGGGAATGACTGCAGGTACGGAGCGGGCGAGAAATGGCCTGTGGCAGCCACACACCAGCAGGGGGCGCCAGGAGCCTCCTGGTGACCTAGGCCGCTGACCTGGGTTGGTGCAGGCTGGCAGTGGGTGCAGAGGACTCACTGACTGCCCTGAGGAGCAAAGCGGGTGGCCCTTCTCTGCTTCTCTGGCAGGCCCAGTGCACTAGGCAAAAAGCAGACTTCGACCTCGGGAGAACCTGTGCTCGGCCTTGGCTCTATTGGCCATGTGCCCTGGGATGCATCCCTTTCTGTTTCTATGCCTTAGTTATCTCTGTCTGACAAGTGGGGGTGTTGAGATTCAAGTTCATGGCTGTTGTGTAGATGGAAAGAAGGTCTGTTACCTGCCTAGTGCCTCACCTGACTCAGTGGGTGCTCATCCTGCTGGGATGCAGGGAGCGTTGCTAGGAGACCAGGAGCACGGGCCCTCTCCCCGTCTCTGTCACAGACTGACCGAGTGGTCCTGGAGGTCTTTTCTGCTGTCTGGGCCTCAGTTTTCCTAGATTGTGCTGAGAAGGTGGGGCCTGGGGGACTTCTGAGCGCCCACACCTGGGGAAGGCAGGCCTCAGTGTGGGGTGGAGGAGCCCGGCATCGGGACGGTGCGGTGGAGGAAGGCTCTGTCCACAGCTTATGGCTCTGTGGCCTCATGCAGTTGCTTAGTCTCTGAGCTTCATTAGCCACTCTGCAAGTAGGGGTGTTCTCACACTTCTGAGGGTGGATGCAAGGGTTAATTATGGCTGAAGGTTGTCATCTGGCATCCTTGGCACACAGTGTGTCCTCGGGATTATTTGCTGCAGGATAGCATTTTGGTCTGTGGGCTCCTGGAGGGTTCCTGGTGGACTCACGGGCCTCTGCAGCGCTGTGGGGTTGGCGAATGTTTCTCATGAAGAGCAGATGGACCCTTTAGGCCTTGTGGGCTCTGTGGGCTCTGTTGTGGACTCTGTCACAACTCTTCAACTCTGCAGTGTGACCTGAGAGCAGCCCTAGATTGTCCATAAGGAGCTAGTGTGTTTGCTCCCTTACAACTTCATTCACAAAGGTAGGTGGTGGCCCGAGACGGCTCCCAGACCCCAGGTTCCTGAGCCCTGTGCTAGGTGCTGGGTCCTCGGGGCCAGGTGATGAGTCTGCTCAGATATTTTGTTTTATTTGATTTCCAGAAGCCAAGGACTTGTACACTCATAATCAAATTAAAATTTCACAAGTATCAGGCTGTTTTAGAGAAAAATCAACTGGGGTCATGGGTTGAAGATGACAACCCCTGATGGAGGGGATGGAGGGGATGGAGGGGATGGAGGGGATGGAGGGGATGGAGGGGATGGAGGGGATGGAGGGGATGGAGGGGATGGAGGGGATGGGTTTTTCACTCTCCGATCCTGCCACTGGCTCCTCCTATGACCCCGAGGGTGCCCCTCTCCTCCCTGTGCCTGGACCTGCTGCTGTGCATCAGGGGCTGGGTGGGGAGAGCCTGAGCCATCCTGCTGACCCCTTCCTGCCCTGACAGGGAAACACCCACAGTCAGACCAGCTTTATGGCTCCTAATTCCTCTGATGCTGCTCTTAGGAGAATGAGACGTTATTGCACAGGGAAAGATCCTCTAATTAAATTGCTGGGAAGTTAGAAGGATTGAGTGATTGAAAGCAGAGTCTGATGAGGAGGCCGGGTGCTCTCTGTGGATTAATTAAGATGCCGCTGGGCTCCCTGCTCCCCACGACGGGACCTTGGCCAGCAGAGGCCTGGCTCCCAGAAACATTTAGCAGGCCATCGGTGGGGGTCCCTGCCCCACAGTGGCCCTCCCCCTGGGCTTCCCTCCTCGCCTCCCCCCCCCCAGCCACCCTCTTATTAAGGTCCTGCCAACAGCTGATGGATGCTCGCAGGAAGGGCCAACCTTAATTAAGTTGGATGATCTTTCTGGAGCTTGCAAAAGCAATTAATGTTTTCTGCCTCAGCCAGGGGTGGGAGTGTGGTAGGTTCAGCTGCCCCTCCTGGAGAGGCTGGGAAATGTCCTAAAATGCAAGCTCTCTGTTCCCCACTCTGAGCTCCATCAGTGTGACCCCTGCCCCCCACCCCTGATCCATCCGCCCCCAGCTCCTGTCAGAGTGAAATGAGAATTTTGACAAAGGCTTTGGGACTCCCCATGGCTGTGAATCTTCCCTCCCCCCAAAGCCTCCCTCCTCCTGGAAGCCTTCCCGACTGTCCCATCAGGGCCTCTTGTCCATGTCTGCGCAGCACAGCCTCACAGGAGCACCGTGCCGTTGTCCCCCCAGGGTGAGACACACAGCTTCCCAGGGTGTGGATGAAACGGTCCGCTGATCCCTTCCCCATGGAGTCTGACTTTAAAAACATGCACCTGGGATTTAGGGAGGACTCATCTTGTCCTGAGACCTGGGCATGTGGAGTGAGCCTCACTCCATCCAAGCCCCACCCAGCCCCAGCCTGGGTGGGCAGGGGATCACTGGCAGTGACAATACCAAGTGATAACGGGGTTTCCAAGGGCTGTGGGGCACCCAGCTTCAAGCCTTAGGCTCCTCGAGGTGCTGGGCATTCTGAAGCCAAATCCCCCCAGATGTCCAGGCTTTAGCCAGATGAAGGTCGTGACATGTCCCAAGGCCTAAAGGACAGAGAGCATGGCCCGGGGGGACAGACCCATGCCAAAGACAGGGAAGAAGTCGGACAAGGGAGGGCAGGAGGGGAGGAAGGAGAGGAGGGCGCGGGGCGGGGAGCATGCAGACTGCGTGGGACGCAGCCGGCCTGCGTTCTGCCCCGAGCCAGCGCTCCCTCTCGCTGCGGGTGGTAACGGGGGCTTGTGGACCGGGACCCGTCCTCAGACCCACGTGGAACAGTCCCACCGTGGCCCCCTCCGAGGCCCACCCCGGGTCCTGGCGGAGGAGGGGAGTGGTGTGTGGGCGGGTGCTTGGGGAAGTCAGGAGAGGGAGCCGGCAGGCACCCATTCCTGCACAGGCGCTGTCCCCGTTCAGCAAGTGGCAACAGTGATTCCAAGAGGCTGTCGTGGCCTCGCTAGGGAGGGAGGTCAGGTCTGTCTCTCTCAGGACAACACACACACACACCCCCTGCATCACAAATACACGTGCCGTACATAGCACACATCCTGTACGTACCACACATCATAAATACCTACCGCACACAGGCACGCACGTACCACGGACACCACACAGACATGCACACACCACACACAGACATGCAGATACCACACACACCACACACAGACATGCACGTACCACACACACCACACACAGACGTGCACATACCACACACAGACATGCACATACCACACACAGACATGCACATACCACACACAGACATGCACATACCACACACACCACACACACACGTGCACATACCACACACAGACATGCATGTACCACACACACCACACAGACATGCACGTACCACACACACCACACACAGACGTGCACATACCACACACACCGCACACACACGTGCAGATACCACACACTCGAGCCCCTCTCCTGACGCGCACACAGGAGTCGGGGGCCCCACTCTTCCCAGGAATGTCCCTCCCACCTGATGATTTGTTAATCGACCGGCTGGGGCCTGCTTGCTGCCTCTCCGCGGTGCTCGGGCCCCAGGTGAAGACGGATTCAGGCTTTCAGGAACCTCAGGCCCACTTGCTTTGAAGATGAGAACAAGTTTGAATTCTCCTGCCCCACCCCGGCTGTTGCGTTATTGTGAAAATGTTCCTCTGAAATGCTCTGCACCTGCGTGTGATGCGAAAGCCAGGCAGGCTCGCTGCAGGGCCCTCATTCCTCCGGCTCTTCCCTTGTGTCAGAATGAAATCAAGTCACCTGCAGGGCCACTGGGTCCTGATCGCCCTTGCAGAGGGAGGGACAGGGGGATTATGATCCCTCCCCTTTTTAAAACCCATCAACAGTTACTGAATGAAAAAAAACCTTCGGGTGGTCAATGGGGAAAGACCAGCAGTGCCAAAGAAAGACCATGGGGTTGGGTGGCCCAGTGTGTGCTGTTCTCCGCCCCTGCCCGGACGACACCTCCCGGAACACGCCCTGTGGCCTCCCTTCTATTATCGTGGCTGCACTGAGGTTCCACACCCCACTCCAGGGGCCCCCCTGGAGGCTGCAGCCACTGTACCAGCTGGGGGAAGGGTTCATGTCAGATGTCTCCTCCTCCCCGTGGGGACCATGCTGCCACCACCATGAAAATGTATGTGGCCCTTTTGAGGACTGAAGTGGGGCAGGGACAGGAGAGCTGTCCTGAGACCCTTGTCAGCCGAGGAAAGGGAAGGGCTGCCTGGGAGGTGCCGGACACACTGCACCAGGAACTTGGTGGGGGTGGGACGGTGGAAGTCGCCCCTCTGAATCCTGCCCGGAGGCCCTTACAAGACTGGGATATCTCTAAAGGCCAGTCACGGGACCGCACATGCAGGCTCGCACCTGATGGGCCGCTGCAGGGGGCAGGCCCAGCGGAGACTGAAGCCTGTGTCCCCAAGGATGAGGGCAGGGGTGAGGCTGGGGACAGTGGGAGGGAGCATAGTCACACACTGTAGACCGTCTGGTTTTGGGTGGGTGAAAGGAAAGGCCTGACTGAGAATGTCAGCATTTGTCATGGGCTTGTCAGGCGCTATGTGATGTGGCAGCCAGGGGCGTCTGGTCCCAGGTGGAGAGAGGGACGGCGGTCCCCTAAAGGGCCTGTGACAGAGCAGGTGCTGGTGGCTGGGGAGGATACTGAAGCTGGCTCTGGCTCCCCTCATTCAGCTGCGGCATGAATTATTAATGGATGGTGCACACACACACACACACACACACACACTCACACTCACGCACGCGGCTGAGCAGCAGTGGCCATCATCAGCCCCTGCTCTGTTCTGTACCATGGTGACAACAGTGCCATTTGATCAGAGGAGAGGTATGCTACCAAAATGACTGTCATTTCACCTTAATATTTGCTGAAGGTGACGGGCACAGAGTGCGCTGGGCTCTCAGCCTCCCTCGGAGCTCTGATGTCACTGGCTGGCCCTTGGTCCACTCCTCACCTGTTTTCCGATTTTTCTCTTTTTTCCAACCATTTTTCTACCTGAAGGAAGGGTCCTGCCGCCTCACTGTCTAGTGTGCCTGTCCTCTTGTGTCCCCAGCTGCTTCATGGCTGACGCTTTCCAAAGCCGGGGACCAGCACCCGGCCCCACCAGTCTGTGCCAGGAACTGGATTTACAGCTTTCATTTTTTGGTGCATTGTCAGGGAAATAGGAAAGAGAAAGGCAGGAGAGTCTTCTCCGGCATAGCCACAAAGTAAATAAGTAATGAAAATAAAGGTGGAGGGTGCACACTGTCCTGGAGGCAGACATTCCAGAAAGTTCTCCAGCATTTATGGCTGTTCCTTCTAATGGGAGATGGGAAGCCAGAAGTTCCCACGGGCAAGCTCAGTCTCTAAACACCCTTCTCTCCTGGATATGCTGACACCCTCTGAGATGCGAGCATCCAGGTGACGGAGGTGGCCCATCCCTCTGGCCCCTGGGTCCTTGTACCTGCCACTGCCCCCACCTGGGGCCCCATTGCCCACCCCTTCCTTTCAAGCCCCCACCTGCCTGGTGGGCCTCTGTGAATCCTGCCTCCCCGTGAGGCCTTCCCAACCTCCCGAATGGGAGGTGTCTTCTTGAACTCCCAGAGCCAATGTTGGATTTTCATTTCTTTAAAATATTTATTTGTTAAATTTATTTTTCAATTAGAGTTGACATACTATTATATTAGTTTCAAGTATACAACACAGTGATTAGACATTTATATACCCTGCGCGGCGATCCCCTCATAAATCTAGAGCTCACCTGGCCCCATGCCCAGTTACTGCAATATTACCCACTGTCCGCTGTGCCGCACTTTACGCCCGTGACTGTTTCATGACTGGGACCCGCATGTCCTACCCCTTCCCCTCCCCACCAGCCCCAGCCTACCCGGCAGCCATCGGTCTGTTCTCTGTACTGTGAGTTTAATCCTGTTTTGTTGGTTTGTTTTGAAGATTCCACATATAAGTGAAATCACATGGTATTTCTTTCTCTTGTCTGGCTTATTTCCCTGAGCATAATACCTCTAGGCCCATCCGTGCTGTGGCAAAGGGTACGAGTTCCTTCTGCCTTACGGCCGAGCAGCGTCCACTGCCACGTGTCCCACAGGCCCTTCAGCCGCGGCCAGCCCTGGCCGGCTGCAGCGAACGGCGCTGCAGTGCGCAGGAGCACGTGTGCCTCTCAGAGTAGCCTTTCGGGTTCCTTCAGAGAGGTGGAACTGCTGGGTCACGTGGTCGTTCTGTTTTTAACTTTTTAAAAAATATATCTTTATTGATTTCAGAGAGAGGAAGGGAGAGGGAGAGAGAAACATCAATGACGAGTCATTGATCGGCTGCAGCCCCCAACCCGGGCATGTGCCCTGACCGGAAATCGAACCCTGATCTCCTGGATCCTAGGTCGACGCTCAACCACTGAGCCACACCCGGCCGGGCTGTTTTTAACTTTTTGAGGAGCCTTCACATTGTTTCTCATAGTGGCTGCAGCAGTTACTCCGCCTCTCAGGACGCCTGTTTGTTGAGTGGTGATGAGGGCCAGTTTGCATTTCAGTGCGGGCCTAAGCCTCATTTCCCCTCCAGGCGACAAGTAACACACCCAAGGGCCTAGCCCCTGAAGTACCATCACAGTACAGGGCCCAGACTAGAGCTGGGTGTGCAGGGAAACGCAGCCTCTGGAGCCCACCCCCTGCCCGGGGGAGGGGGTGGGCTCCTCACGTTGCCAGTTATTAGTACATCTTTCCATTATTTTCTTCAGTTCAAAGGAGGCTCTGCTATTTATTCTGCCTCTTCCGGGTAAATTGTCTCATTTTCGGAGTTCTCCTTGTCTGCCTGCTCCTTCCAGGTCAGCTGTAGTGTTTGAGGTCTTCAGGACCTTGTGGTGACAGGGCAGGCGAGGTCTGCATGTGGCAAGGATGGTACCGAGTGTAATTCCAGCCTCCTTTGGAGGCACATGGGTTCCCCTGGGTCTGGCCGAGGCGGCCAGTGGCTCAGTGTTCTTGGAGTCACCCATACCTTTCTGGATGTTTGCATCCCCGTGTGGCCCCCAAAGGGCAGGAGAGAGGAGGAGGGCATTTTCTGGCCTCCATCTGTCTCTGACTCTCATCCCTGACGTCCCCCAGCCCCTTTGACCTCGTATCCCCAAAGGCCTGAGGGACGACTCCCATTTTCCTCTTCAGTAGGGACTTGCTGTCTGTCACATTCTTGCTGTCTGGGTTTGCCCAGAGCACAGGGCAAACAACCAGCTGAGCCCATAAGGTGAGGCCCAGGCTGCCCAGCCCGGGTCTGCGCCCAGCCCTGACACTGCAGTGGAGCAGGGAGGAGCAGCCCTGCAGCTAGACAGGCCTTCAGACTCGTCCACCCGCCAGGCAGCCCCCGGGCCCCCCCGGGCCAGGCCCTGCGCCAGCACAGACCCCTGTGCTGCAGCCCTGACCCACTCTGCTGCTTCCTGTCTTACCTGTGAAATAAATGCACGGCGTTGCTGGATCATGGCTTCTGTGATGGCCAAGTGTGACTGTGCACAGGGCCTGTGTGCAAAGGGCCTGGCCATAGAAAAAGGTCCAAGTCATCCACTGTTAGTTCGGATTTCATTTCCTCATGTGAAAGTAAAAACAAAACAAAACAAAAAAACTGCCCTGAAAGATGAGTGTGAAATTTAATTGGGGTGATAAATAGAAATAGAAATTGTGGTCTTAAGATATCTGTGACCGCATGTTCCTTACAGCATTATCCTAGTAGCCAAGACGTGGAAACGGACAACCCAACCACCGACAGACACATGGAGAAAGAGGTCCCCCAGCTAAGCGCAGATAGCCATTGATGGCCATGCCTGCTGCCCTCTCAGGGTGGCCCTCATGGGGACCATATTTGGGGCAGCCATAGCCTGGGCAGTAGGCTGCTTGGGCATCTCTTCTGGTTAGTCGTGGACACATTCTCAAAAATGCAGCTAGTACCTATCTACCTCCTGCCACCTCCCCACTCTGAGCAAGCTTCCCTCACCTCCCACCCTGGTGACCACAGCCCCTAACTGCTCTCCCTCTGCACTTGACCCTCCAACCCAGTCTGCCAACAGCACCCCAGGTCGTCCCACCGACACACATGGACTCATCGTACTTCCTGCCAGCTTCCTGTGATGTTCACGGTCAAGTCGAATCTCTGTCCGTTGGGCTCAGCCCCGCCTCCTTCCTCCCATCTCTTCTCTAACCTCTTTCCTACTCGCTCACCAACCTCCAGCCACAGTAGCTTCCTTTCTGTTTCTGGAACATCCCAGGCTCTTCTGTGCCTCAGGAACTCCCTCTGCCTGGAGTTCCCTCCCTCCTCCTCTTTGCAAGACCACTTCATTCTCACCCTCTGGGTCTCTGCTCAGATGTCACCCCGAGAGGCCTGTCCTCACCACCTTTCTGAATAGCCTCCGCCCCAGGCTGCTTGACCCATCACATCAGTCAGGGATCCCACCTGACAGCATGGACACCACGTGATGTCCTTGTATTACTGACACTGGTGAGTGTCCTCTACTGGCACGTGAGCTCTGTGAGGGCAGGGGCTCGGTGTAGGTCCCCTCTGCATCTGTCCACAGTCACACCAGTCCTTCAGCTGACGTTTGATGAACGAGTGAGTGAGTGTGTCCTCTAGAGCCAAGGGAGGTACACAAGGCGGACGGCCACCGTTCCTTAGATGAGGTTGCATGAGGGGTGGGGAGGACACTGCGGGCACCTTGCTGGCATCCTGGGCCATGTCCACTTACCCGCCCAGAGCTGAACCCAGGATATTGTAGGAGTTCCCTGAAGCCTCTCCCACTGAAAGTCCTCAGCACATTAGCACTTAGTTTAAAATAAAGGAAAGGTATTTATGCGCAAGGCCACTTATCTCTGTAGCACCTGGAGATAAATCTCCTAATTTATGGTGAGCTGACACCCTCCAAGAGCCAAAATCAATGGGTGTCACCATAAATCCAAGCCGGGCCTCAGGGTCGACATGGGCCGATGGATGGCCTTTGCTTTTGCATCGGGCTGGCTGGTGCACGGACGGGGCAGGTGCGGGTGGAAGGGTTCCCAGAAGCCCCGGCTGGGCCCGGCCCCATCTCCCCTCGTGTTCTTCATGTAGCAAAGCCCCCCCGTGTGCTGGATGGCGTTCACCTCACCCCTCAAAGCCCAGCCCCTGTGCCACCTGCTCTGGGAAGCCTTCCTGGAGCGGCCCACTTGGAATGGGCCTCTCCTATGTGTTGTGCTGGGAATGTGTCGATTTTAGAACGTTTTCAACATCTCCGAAAGAAACCACATATCCTTTACCTACCACCCCTCACGCCACCTCCGCGCACCCCCACAGCCCTAGGGGGTCTCATCCAGGCCATGAATTTACTTCCTATATCCATATGTCAAAAGAGGGAAGAAAACTTCCTAAATGAGGGCACAGCAGGGACAAAAGACCGAGGCCCCACGGTGGCAGGGATCCTCGGCTGTGTGCGCAGCCTGGTTCTGCAGAGCTGAGCAGCACAGGGGCTGCATGGAAAGGCTGTGAAGGCAGTGAGAGCCCTGTGGGTTATGGTGGTGGTTTAACTTGTATTTCACTACTGCCCCTTAAGGAGAAAAATTAAATTTAAATATAATTTATCCCTAACAAAAGAAATTAAATATTGAGGAATACAATTTCATCGAGTAGGGTTGAGCTTTGGAGACCATAGACTATTGTAAAGTCTAAGTTTTCATCTCCAAGAGCTGAGGTGAGCAGGAGGGGGTGGGAGCTACAGAGAGGAGCTGCACGCTGGCTGCGGGTCAGAAGGCCCTGGGAGTCTTTAAAACCTTTCTGGACCTGGACTCACCCCAGACCATCTACGTCGGGATCATTCGGGGGCTGGGCCTGGGTTACTAGGATTTTAAAAAGTTCTGCAGGAGACTGACATGTGCAGCCAGGACGGGGAACTCAGGGTAGGAGCAAGGCTCAGGCTGGCACCAGACCAGGCCCGCCCTGTCCCCGGATGCCTCCCTCCCTGCTCCTGATCCGCAGCCTCTTTCTCAGAAGCCCCTTCTCATGCCCGTCCGTGGAAACAGGACTCCACCTTCCACCCCGGCTAAACCTGGCCCAGTGCTTGTTTTTGTGAATCCAGTTATATTGGATCAGCAGGACAGTCACTTACGCAGTGTCCATGGCTGTGCCGGGTTACAGCGCAGAGTTGAGCCTTCCTGCGAAGCAGAGTGTGTCCTAGCTGACCCCTTAGGCTGGGGTTGCTGGCCCCCCTGTAAAGCGCCTGTGTTTCCCAGGGCTGGGGCCTGGGCCCCTGTTTCTTTTCATTCCTGTGCTTTCCCTGGGCAATAATCTGCCCCACTTCTGGGTCTCAGAAGTGTCCACTTCTGTGCACACTTCCAAGCGGCCGGGTAGTATGGGGATGGGAGCCACCTCCCACCTCGGCCATCAGCATCACTCGCTGCCCCAGGGGATGGGTGTCAGGAGAAGCGCTGAAGGGGCTTGTGAATTTCCAAAGCCAGGGCTTTGAATGAAAAGAGGGGCTTCTGAATTTTGCAAGCCTGGGCCTGAAAGACCTGTGTGCCATGAAGACCAGGTGTGTAAGAGCAGAGCGAGCAGGCTTTGCCACCCTCAGACCAGATGGGGATTCTAGGGACTCAGCGGGGACAGGGCCGGAAGGCGGATGCTGATGTGCTCACGAGAAACCCGGCTCCACTGCCCAGCCCTAGGCCAAGTCCTGGACCAGAGGTCACGGAAGCTGCAGGCAGGTCGCGGAGAGCCAGGGGTGTGCAGAAGCCGTGCTGCTCTCACAGCCTCAGAGGGGACGGGAGGACTGCCCTTGTTCATGCCTCCGATGTGCTAAGATAGCGCCACGCCCCTCCCGCCACAGCCTTCGGGCCCTTCCCTCTGCTCCCTCTGCCTGCAGTGCTCCTTCTTTCTCTCTCACTCAGGTTAACTCCTGCTGCGTCTCCCGTCTAAGCCGAGTTGTCCTTCTTCACAGAACCCCCCCCCACCCCCCGACCTCACTGTCTTGACCAGAGGCTCCAATTATACACTCGCATGGGCTTCTTCCTTCACTGTACTTACCAGAGATGCGGGATTTCATTCATCTGCGACTGCGACTTTATGTGCCTCCCCACTGCGGTACAGAGAAGCGGCTCACTGAGCTGTCCCAATTTCTTGAGTGAGACCTCGACAAATATTTGTTTAAAGAAAGAGAAAGGAGAAAAAGAGGGAAGGAGGGAAGGAAGGAAGAGAGGGAGGGAGGGAGGGAGGGAAGGAAGGAAGGAAGGGAGGAAGAAAGAAAGGAAGGGAAGGAGGGAGGGAGGGAGGGAGGGAAGGAGGGGGGAAGAAAGGAGGGAAGGAGGGAGGGAGGGAGGGAGGGAGGGAGGGAGGGAGGGAGGGAAGGAGGGAGGGAAGGAGGGAGGGAGGGAGGAAAGGGAGGGAGGGAGGGAGGGAGGGAGGAAAGGGAGGGAGGGAGGGAGGGAGGAAAGGGAGGGAGGGAGGGAGGGAGGGAGGGAGGGAAGGAGGGAGGGAGGGAGGGAGGGAGGGAGGAAAGGAAGGGAAGGAGGGAGGGAGGGAGGGAGGGAAGGAGGGGGGAAGAAAGGAGGGAAGGAGGGAGGGAGGGAGGGAGGGAAGGAGGGAGGGAGGGAGGAAAGGGAGGGAAGGAGGGAGGGAGGGAGGGAGGGAAGGAGGGGGGAAGAAAGGAGGGAAGGAGGGAGGGAGGGAGGGAGGGAAGGAGGGAGGGAGGGAGGAAAGGGAGGGAGGGAGGGAGGAAAGGGAGGGAGGGAGGGAGGGAGGGAGGGAAGGGAGGGAGGGAAGGGAGGGGGGAGGGAGGGAGGGAAGGAGGGAGGGAGGGAGGGAAGGAGGGAGGGAGGGAGGAAAGGGAGGGAGGGAAGGAGGGAGGGCGGGGGGAGGGAGGGAGGGAAGGAGGGAGGGGGGAGGGAGGGGGGAAGAAAGGGAAGGAGGGAGGGAGGGAGGGAGGGAAGGAAGGAGGGAGGGAGGGAGGGAGGGAAGGAAGGAAGGCTGGCTGGTAAGTGGCTTAACCAGTGTCACAGTGAGTCGTGGGTTGGACTGGAACATACGCCTGGGTCTTCAGCCTTCACACCCCTTGTCCTTTCCTCTCAGTAACAGCGTCTCCTGCCTCCCAGCTCCATGGATCTCCGCCAGGCCCCACCTGGTCTTCAGTACCTGCCTCCACCACCGGGCTTCTTCAGATGGCCCATGAGAGCATCACCGATCCTGCCTACACCCTGCATTTTCCTTTCATCATGTTTTTACTGCAGATGATACCTGATTTAATAATTTCATCCAGGAATTAATTGCATTTATTCCCCTAGGCAGTTTTAAAGAGAAGGGTGCAATTTTCTGAACATCAAATAAGCAAAGGAAGTCTGAGCAGGACCTTGTGCCTAGGGGCCTGCGTCCCTCAGGCCACAGCCAGAATCTGGCAACGATGTTGCTCTTCACTTCTCACTCCTCTGGCCTAGGGGAGCTCAGGCTCCTCGGTTACCTGGGCTATTGTTGAACAGCGATCTGAGGGCCCCGCTCCGTCTAGGCGCTCGCTGGTCCCTCAGCTGCACGCAGTCATAGAGCAGTCGGGCTGGCGAGAGCCCCTGTCACCCTCTGCCTTGGAGGCGGAGGCATTCTACCAGGCCTTTTGGATTGTCCTTCTCTGAGTCTGCACCTGCCAGTAGTGTGACCCCGAGCAGGTTACATAACCCTTTGAACCTCAGTTTCCTTATCTGTAAAGTGGGACTAATAATGTTCTGCCTCTTGGAGTGGTTGTGATGATTGTGTGGTACTGCTGTGGACTGAATGTTTGTGTGTCCCTTCCAGATTCACATCTTGAAACCCTAACTGCCACTGTGATGGCATTAGGAGGTGGGGCCTTGGGAGGTGATTACATCATGAGGACTGATCCCTCAGGAATGGAATTAGTGCCCTTATGAATGGGACCCCAGAGAGGTCCTTTGCCCCTTCCACCATGCAAGGACACAGCGAGAAGACGGCGGTCTATGAACCAGAGGCTCAGGGGAATCTGGACGCTCAAGGTCAGGACACAGCAACCCAGATGTCTCCCCACCAGGCCCTGACCTTGCACAGCTGACCTGCCTGGGAGGGGAGTTTCCCTTCTTTGGAGCTCAGGTATTCTGATATAAGTCCTCGGCTTCCGCTGCCCTCTTGCTGCTGGACATGAGCCTCTTTGCGTGTGAACTAGGAGGTCCTGGCTTTCACACTGAGCTCCTACTTGCCAGTTAATCACTCACCAGACACCAACTCTGTCAGCCTCTTGATCTTGGGCTTCCAGCCGCCAGACTGTGAGAAATACATTTCTGCTGTTTATAAGCCACTCTGTGATATTTTGTTATAGCAGCTGAACTAAGATAGATACCAAGGGTGAGGATACCTGGCCCAGGGAATGAGTTCAATGCATTTCCTCTGCATCATTATCAAAGAGGGTGTGATGTTTCTCGGTGAATTTTGTCACTTGGCAGCCAGGCGATCTTGGGCATTTATCTTGTAGGTGCTGCAGATTCCTCGTCTGCACAATGTGCTTAATAATTTCTGTTTTCTCTAATTCTGTTAGTCAGTATGCAGGGATCAGGACATAGTTGTGAAACTGTTTTGAAGCGTGTATCCCAGAAGCGCCTGCCTCATTCCAGCAGCTGTTTCTGTAGATATCTGATGACTTTGGCTAATTACAGAGAAGCATTTTCCAGAGCTTAGAATGACATCCCTGAGGCCATAAAATTATACGTTTTATTGTAATTCGGCTCAGGGAACCTTTACTGATTGCCCAGTGTCCCAGACACATTTGTGTGCTTCATGTCGTTAAAGATCAATAAATGGCCCATGGAGCATTAAGTAGGGATTAGATGTGGAGAAATCATGTTTCCGCTTCATAGGGACTTCATAGTGTCCCCAGGATCCCCTAAAAAGCAGCAGTCAGGGGATGTCCCCCATGGCGTGAACTCTAGGTAGCCATGGAGGTGGGTGTGACTGTGCTAATGGGATGTTGGCTTCTCCCTGCCTCACTTTGCAGAGTTCACGTCGAGGGTCAGTCCCTCACCTTCTGCTCCTATTACTGCCTCCGCTTATTTCTGAGAGTTCCCGGGGTCTCCAGGTTCTCGGGGACAGTTCCTAGGCGTTCCTCTCCTTTAGCCTAAGCAGATGTGAACCACTGGTTTGCACTGCAGACCCTGCTGTGGCAACCCTCCCGCTCTGCTGTGGGCAGGGTGCTGGTTCCTTCCAGGCGCATCCGTGGTACCAGGTGCCTCCCAGGCCCCCGGGGCTGGCTCTCTCGCGCATCAGCAGTTAGCTGGTGGGATGGCGGCTGGGCCACCGCCTTACACGTGTTGTCCTATTTAATTCTCACGCTTTCACAGCAACCCTTGGAAGTGGATTTTTTTTCTTCCTGTTTACAGATAAGGAGGTGAAGGCCTAGAGAGGCTAAGTAACTTGTCATCACCCCTCCCTCTGGATTCCAGCCCTGCTCCTTCCAGTGCTGGGCTCCCGGCTTCCATTGTATCACACCCACTGGTTTGGCCAAATAAATGCAGCCTGCTCCTCGCACACTGGAGTGGCCTCAATGCCAAGTGCACGCATTTGCGTGGCGCATGCTGGAGGGGCTGCCAGGCCTGTGTGCGGGCTCCTGCCACCAGGTCAGCCTTATCACCCTCACCCCCGATGTGCCTTTACACCCCGGCTGGGTGACTGGCCCTGCGAGCTCATCCCCCTTGGATGGCCCGGAGGCGCTGATCCTGCTTGATTCCACTTTTATTAAAACGCTGACGCAGGGCCGGCTCCTCACAGTCCCATTCTGTGCTCTGAGGTCAAGGCAGCAGAATTCTCGTGGGTTTTGAGTTTGCATCAAATGTGCGAGACAGAGCAGAGTCTGGGCTCCTTCTGTAAATAGCGCTTTGGCTTCCCCTGTTTCTGCGTCTCCAGGGAAAGTTGGTCCCAATGCAGAGCTCTTTAGTACTCTCTCGACAGGATCAAGGGGACATTTATTCTCTCCATGGACACAGGCTCTGAGGTGCCCATGTCGCAGGCTCCAGTCCACCTTGGTTATGCAGCTGTGACAGCACTGCGGTCGGGTGGGTGTCTTTGGGGTGCAGAGGGAAAGGGAACCCACTCCTTTGACTGTTGGCCAGAGCCTTCTGTGGGAAGCACAAGAAAGGACACGTGGGCAAGATTCTGGGTTGATCATGGATCCCTAAAATAGCTGCTATAACGGCATCATGCTGTGATTCCTGAAGGCTCGAGTTAGCAATTGATTTCAGGATGAGATCAAGGTAAAGCAAGATTGCAGTGCAGGGTTATAAAGACGCCACCCGGGACCCCACCGTGCAGCAGCCAGGCCTGCCCCTCCCGCAGCGTCACCGACGGCACCGTGCGCCTGCGGGTCTGCCTGTGTCCTGGCCGCCTGGAGGTTAGAGGCCGCTTGTCGTCAGCAGCGGTCGGCGTAGGGCAGGTGCTTGATTTATGATGCTCGGAGCACACCTGACTTTATCACGAAGACACAGAGGCATAGAGCCTTTATATTACTAGGCCACAAAATTAATAAAGTGGCAGAATGGGGTCTGACCCCAAGTCAGTCTCACTGCAAAGCCTAAGTCTGAAGAGTTAAAGGGTGTTTGCATGTGGGGCTTGTTGCCACAAGTTCATATTATACTAATTCCAAGCTTTCCTCAAAGGATAGACAACTATTTATTTACCAGAGTGATAATGCTCCAGGAAAAAGGACATGCCCAGGCTTTAGGGTTTACTAGACATTAGCTTTGAATTGACACTAATTCCCGAGGACCCAGGGCTGCTGTGGATCACCAAAGTGGGGGTTCATTGTGGCTGGGGGGATAAATGAAGTATTAGCTCACATCCAACTCGATTTCATGGACCCACCTTGTGGTTTTGACCCCAGTTTTCCAGTAAAATTACAGTAGACTGCCCTGGCTGGTGTGGCTCAGTGGTTAGAGTGCTGGCCGTGCACCAAAAGGTCACAGGTTCAAGTCTCAGTCAAGAGTGCGTACCTAGGTTGCAGGTTCGATCCCCAGCCTGGTCGGGATGCATGTGGGAGGCAACCAGTTGATGTGTCTCTCTCACATTGATGTTTCTCTCCCTTCCTCTTTCTCTCTAAAAAGAAAAAAAATGACAGTAGAGTTTAATATCACCATCAAGGTCTTGAAGGGTATAGAGGTGGCGACACCCATCACTGTCCCATTTAGCTCACCAGTTTGACCGATAGAGTCAGATGGCTGTCGGAGAATGAACGGACTGTGGTACACTTAGCCAGGGTGGGCTCTGGGGCAGTTACTGCCCAGGTGTAGTATTTATGCCGGAGCACTTGGTATGTGGACATTGACCAGTCTGCCTGTTTCTCCACCTCCACGTACAAAGACCACCAGGCACACCCTGCTTTTGCCTCAAAGGGCCAACGGTTCTCCATCAGAAGCTTGCCCCAGGGCTACACCATTTCTCCCACTCTCTGACCTGATACAACACACAGAGCTCGCCCTGGCTGGTTTGTCTCAGTGGTTAGAGCATCGGCCTGTGGACTGAAAAGTCACGGGTTTGATTCCTGGTCAAGGGCATGTACCTGGTTTGCAGGTTTTGATCCCTGGCCCTGGTCAGGGCGTGTGTGGGAGGAAATCAATCCATGTGTCTCTCTCACGTCGATGTTTCTCTCTTTCTCTCCCCCTCCCTCCCTCCCTCCCTCCCTCCCTTCCTCCCTCCCACTCTCTCTAAAAACCAATGGGAAAAATATCCCCAGGTGGGGATTAGACACACACACACACCTCTTGGTAATCTTGAAATTTCACCAAACAATACTGATTTGGCACATTGATGACATCATGCTAACTGGAGCTAGTTAGCTGGAAGTAACTTTAGAAAGATGTAAGTGAATCAAAGAGTAGAAGGTGAACCCTACAGAAATGGAAATCCTTCCACCTCAGAGAAGTTTCTGGGTGTTTTATGGTCTTAAGGATGTTGAGATAGTGCCTCCAAGGTGAAAGGCATGTTGCTGAATCTCATACTACCTGCAATGAGTAAGAGGTCTTTTTGGATTTTTGTAACACATTTGAGTGTGCGGCTTTGACTCACATATATATTGTCACCTGAAAGCTGCTGGTTCTGTCTGGGGACCAGAGCAAGAGGAGGCTCTGCAGCAAGTTCAGGCTGGAGCACAAGTTTCTCCTCCGTTTGCACCTCACAGTCCGGCAGATCCAGCGATGCTGGAAGCGTGTGTGGAAGGACCGAGACTGTATGACGCCTCTGGACAGCGTCAGTAGGAGACTCACAGCGCAGACCTCTATGACTTAGGAGCAGATCTAATCCCTCTTCTGCAAGTAATGAGTATCCTCTTGATAAACAGTCCACCTTGCTCCTGGGCCTTGGCAGAGACCTACTGCCTAACCATGAGACCTCAGGAGACCCCGTGGGCTGAGCTTTCTATCACAGCTGAGTGTTTCCTACCCTCCTGGACATAGGTAGAAAGTGCACAGCAGCAACCCATCAGCTAGTGGAATTGGTCATGAGCGACTGAGCTTGGGCAGGTTTCAAGGGGACAAATAAGTTGCATCAGTAGATGGCTCATAATCCTTTAAAACGAGCTCCCTGTGGGCTCCGCACGATGGACCCAGCATTACCCAGCACGATCAGGCTGTGCCACTGCAAAGAGCCCAGCTTTCCCAGTGTGCGAGCAGCGATCAGCCCTGAGCGTTGCACTATCCCCCGGGGACTGGCCAGGCTCCAGGTAGTGTGACTGCATTGGATCTCTTCCACCATGAAGGGACAAAGATTCATCCTCTCTGGAATAGACACACATTCTGGGCCTAGATTTGCCTACCCACCACCATGCTATTCTGCACAGCATTATTTTGGCCAAGGAACACCCCTCACAGCAAAACAAGTGCAACAATGGGCTCGTGCCATGGAATGATGAGGCATCACTACCTCTGTCGTCAATAATGGAGGGGTGTCTGATCTAATTGAAATGTGGGATGGCTTCCCAAAGCTGTTGTCACAGTTGGGAGACAGCACCTTGAAAAGTTGAGGTTCTGAATTATAAGATGAAGTACACATATCTTTTTGACTCAGTGACAAGCACATGGTCCTATCTTTTCCATAGCCTGAGTACATGAGTCCAGATGTCAGCGGATGAACTTGAAAGTGGTACCTCTATGTTTAATAATCAACCACAGAGTTTTTGCTTTTTTGTAAGTGCAAACCCACAAATCCTCAAAACAAGGCGATGGTGGGTATGTAACCTAGTATAGGAGGGTGGTGCTATAGGAGTGATGGGGAAGGGCTCAGGCTACTTTAGACCAAGACAACAGGGTGGGATTTCCGAAGAGATGCTCTTTGAGATGAGGCTTAGTCATTTGACAATGTGGGTTGAGGGGAAATTGATGCAATTACCCAAAGGCAGATACAAGCTTGGCTAGTTGGAATGAAAGGATGGGATGTTTCTGAAACATGACCAAGGTGAGATAGAGGCACTCAGGCTAGATGGTGGGGAAACACTGGATTTCATTCCGGAGGCAGTGGGAAGCTGTGGAAGGCTTCCACACTAAGTAGTAGTGTAATCTGATTTGTTTTCCAGAAAGTCCACCTGCTGTATGGAGAGTGATATGCAATGGGGCACATGCAGATGCAGACAGACCAGGTAGGGGCACTTTACCCAGCAGCAAAGACCATGTTTCCAGCTACTCTTGGAAATTCTTCACAGTCCCATTATCCTACAACGACATGAAGTTTTACCAAATAAACCCACTTTGTGTCTTCTGATTTTGAGTCAGTTTTTTCCCCACTGCACCAGGTGTAGACTGACAAATTAACAGTATACTGTGTGCCCAGGAGAGGGGGGCACACGCAATCTGCCAACAGCCTGGGATACTGGAAAAGCCAGGTAGACTGTCATGGGAACTTGAGTGGGAGCCGTAAGACCCGTTCGAGCCTTGAAAGTGCTTTTGAGCTGAGTTTTGCATGATAAACTCAGCGAGCCCGTCTGAGAAGGAAAGGGAGGGACGTTTAGGCAGAGGGATCAACATTTGCAGTGGCAGGTAGATAATAGACCACAGGGGTGGTTCAGACAATTGCCGCTCAGTTTGGCTGGATCATCACTAGGATGTGCAGGGCCAGGACCAGGGAAGGGAGTGGAAGCAGTTAACAGTGTGGCAAGTGAGAGCCCAGCTTTTCTTCTGCCTGAGAAGAAAAAGCTTACAACCTAAGTGTCCTTGGGTGATGCATTAGTTAAACCCTTTGTTTGCAAGAAATGAAACTTAACAGTTTAACCAAATAGAACTATTTGTCATTAAGTTGCAGGGGCATATAATGGATTTCCAAGGAGGGCATAGCTGGATCCCTGGTATGAGTCCAAGCCAGGGTTTGTAGAACTGGAAAAATCTAAAAGGCTTTCTGGCCCTCACCTCTGCCTCTCTCTACATGTTTATTGAATAATTCTCACGGAGACTGATTCACCTGCTTCTCAGTCCTCAGGGCCACAGACCACCCCCAGTTCTTAATCTGCTCTGTTCACAAGACCACCAGAATAAAGCAGAAGTAGGAGACTCAGAGTCCAGTTCCCAGGAACAGCATCATCACTAGCCCATTTGAGTAAAGTCATCACTCCAATAATATTTGCCGGAGGAAGGTCAGGCCAGGTGGTAAAACATGGCTCTGGGAGCCACCCTTGTACTTCTGTGGCTCATGAGCTAATGTGTATAAAATTTTGAGCAATATTCCTGGCATGTGGTGGTGGTTCCATACATGTACTTCAGTGAGGTAAGGGCTTTGGGCAGGGGCCAGTGCAGGAAGGGTCGCGGTAAAGACTATGAGTTTGATAGTGTCAGACGATGAAGCAATGCTTAGCACGCTGCCTGGCACAGAGGAGAGGACCAGCAAGTGGTCTATGCTCTTATTGTGTCAAAATTCTCTGCTTATGCTTTTGTTCTCCCCTGAGCCTGTTAGTTTCTTGGCTACTGAGATGGTTTGAGTCAAGCATGTATTTCAGCACCGCGGACAGCTCCAGCCTCCACATTGTGACCAAGGCCACCACCCACGGGAAGGGTGTTCTACCCAAAGGAATTGCCTGTTGGCTCCCACCTGCTGTCCCCCAAGCTTGGACTTTCTTAAGCTTGAGCCCTGAGTCCACTCTGCCCCCCACACTGCATTTTGGACCACTGGCCACTGTCTTTACCCTTCTTCCCACGACTCAAGTCTGCAAGGTCCCAGCATGCCTTGCAGCCAGCAGTACCCGAGCTCTCTCATTGAGGAGACACATTGGCCGGCTAGCACATTTGCTGCTTTAATTAGGCTGCTTTTGACAAGCTCCAAAACTTTGCTTTTGATTTTTATCTCTGGGATGATTTAAGGCACCATAAAGCTGTGAATTGTTGTGGGCAGGGTCACATACCCACCAACATCCATCTGCTTCCTGAGAAAATGAACTATCCCAAGCTTGGAATAGAGTTTACAGGGCAGCCAATAAAAAGAGATTGCCCTAGGTTAATTCTTTTTTTCATGGCAAACAGTGTATTTTTTTAAACTGGCTCTTGTGTTCTTGGCAGTATACTTAAGTCACTGTTTTGACCTTCCTTTCATTTTCAAGCAATAAAAAAAATTAACATGCTATATTTTTGGGTTATTGCTTTCGGAGAAGGTGAATGTGTTTGCCTGGTGCCTGAGGTTTTAAGAAAATCTTGTGAATTATCTCATTTAACACAAGCCTATGAAGCAATGCGCAGTGGCTTTTATTGGTCCCATTTTACAGATAAGAAACCTGAAACTTAACAAGGATAATGCATATAGCTAGATAAATTAGGCTTAATGAAATAGTACTTATTGCACATCCACTTTACTGCCAAGGGCAGTGAGAAGATACTAAGTATAATAAAAGAATCACTTGGAAATTCTCTAGAGCATCCTTTCCCTGCAAACATGTTGCTCTCATGTGTAATGAGTTTTGAGCAGGGTAGTTGCCTCAGTAGAGCATCTTGTTATACTTTTTAAGGCCCACAGTGGGATTGGTCACATGCAAGGTGAAGTCATCAAAGCCTTTGAATGTTTTTTTTCTCTAACTCCTCTGCTAGTCTGAGTCAGAAAGGCTTGTTCCTGGGCTGGCCTCAGATGAGCCTAGTGATCTGAGCCAGTGATTGCAGTGTGGGGAGAGGTGCTGTTCAGGAGCAGGGAGCTCAGCAGATACATTAGGCAAGTTGCTAATCAAACCCGCCTAAAAAGAAAAAGAGACGTTACTGGCTCTGGCAGCGAGGAGGGGTGGATGTGACTTCAGCCTGGACCGGATCAGGGAATTGTGGCTGCTCTGTCCCTGCTGGCCCATCACTCAGCTCTGCCTCCCTCTGTTACCTTTGTTCTCATACAGGTTCTCTCTCCCTGCACTGGCTTTGAGAAACTCCAGGTGACATGCTATCAGTTTAGCATCCCAGAGGCAAAACAGATCTTTCTCAGTATTTGCAGCAAAAGTCCCAGGAGTGACTTCACTGAGCAAATTTTGGATGAACTTGAAGGAGGTCATCAAGAGGTGACTGGAAAGCTGGGCTCGGGGAATCAGAGGCTCCCCACCCCGACCCTGCCCTCAGAACTTATGCTCTGCCTTCGTTCCCACAGAGGGAGCTGTTTTCAAGGACACAGCCCTGAGAGAGCGCTGTGGGGCTGAGACCATCTGCATGCTGGACGTGATCGAACCCCTTAAGGCCTGTACAGAAACTTGAAGGTTCTGGCCGAGATCTGCTGAGATCTATCCATCTGTCGGCCCAAGACAAGCCTCAGTTGTAAGTTTCTTTGCTTGTTAAACCTGCCCCCTGCAATCTGGAGTGGTCTGCTCTTCCTGAGGTCTCTCCTTACCGTCTGTGTACGGGGTCAGTTTTGGAACCAACATGTTTGAATCATGGGCCCAAACTACAGCAATAACTGTTGCTCGGGGGATAGAGTTTACTCAGTGGTCTGGCTAGGAGACGTGCCACCCACCCATGGCACCTGTGTGGGTCAACCCTGAGAGAGCCACCTGGGCTGAGAAGGGCAGAGTGGAAGGAAGGCTGATTTCTTCAGGAGGAGAGTCAGCAAATACGTGGCACTGTGGCTCTCCGCAGCCGGGTCTGCAAGTTTCTGCCCTGGGGTGTATCAAGCACACGGGTGGCAAACTGGCCGTGAGCTCATTGCCACTGGCCAGCTCAGGACAGCTCTGCTCTGACAAGTCCTGTTTAATGCTGGCCTGGTAAAGAGGTCCTTGTTTTCATCTGACAGTTTTTATGATGAAGTCAAGCTCAAGGGCTTATAATTGACAGGATTTTTATTCATTTTGGAGTAGTTAGAGCATCCAGAGGCCTGCGGTTTGCAATCTATACAGACATTTTTGTTAACCTCACAAAGCTTGAGAGCTTGGCTTTGACATTTCGTCGCTGGCCTTGTCAATTTCTAAACAGGTGACTTCACCCCAATCTCTTGGCTGTTTCTCTCCTTAAATTCAGAGTTATTTCTTTGGACAGGGCCTGTGCCAGAAACTTGGCTACTGTTGTTGGCTGACTTGTGTAACTGCGGAAATCATTTCCTTCCTGTGATGTGAAATGGACTTTTCATCTCTCGTGGCCAGCGAGGGCAGCTCCCGTCATCTGTGTTTGGAGGCACACGCGTCGCGAGGGGCAGACGTGAGCGTGGAGACTCAGGCAGTTAACTCTTGGAGAATTGCACAGCAATGATGGATCTCTGAGAGCTTTGAAAGAATTATACTAGAAATTACCCTTAATACTTTATCATTTAAAAATAATAGTTGTGCCCTAGCCAGGTATGCTCAGTGGTTAGAGCACCAGAGGGTTGTGGGTTCGATTCTGACCAAGGGCATGTACCTCGGTTGCAGGCTTGGCCCAGGTTGGGGTGCTTGCGGGAGGCAACCAGTCGATGTGTCTCTGCCACATCGATGTTCCTCTCTCTCCCTCTCTCCCTTCCACTCATTCTGAAAAGCAATGGAAAAAATATCCTCAGATGAGGATTTAAAAAAAAGTTGTAATGTGAAGACTCTAGGTTTATTCACTGTATTGGGGAAATCTCATTCTGTTTCTAAATTTCTCAGATTGTGTCTCTGTGATAACACCCTGCACGCCATCCTGGGCATATTTACATGTTGTTCTTTCTTTCATACCAGTCTGCGTTATGAACTCGAGAGCACTCTCCCGTTCAGCTCTGAATTTAGTGAGTGGTAATTTAGGCAAGGGTAAGAGTCACGTGGATGGTGAAATGGCTTCGGGTGGTTTGTTGGGTTAGGAGTAGATGGGGATCAGGGTGCAGGCTGTGGGCAAAGTGGGATTTGGAGAAAATCCCACAAGCGAGGCAGGTCAGGTACAGGCTTCATCTGTATCCGACATTTGCTGGGTGCTGTGATGGGTCCTGGTACATGGAGGTCACTGAGTCATGGTATCATCCCTGGCGGAGCTCATTCAAGGTCAAGCCTGGGACAGATAGTAAACGTGTACCTGTAACAGGGTGCAGCAGGCAGGGTTTGGCCCAAGCTGGATAACCTGTTCTCACGGTTCTTCACCAGGGGAGGTTCTGCCATCCTAGTGAGCAACTGAAAATGGACAAGGGATGTTTGGAATCCCTAGATTGGACATTTTTTAAAATTCTCACCCGAGCACATGCTTAGAGAGAGATGCGGGGGGAGGTGAGAGAAACATTGACTGGCTGCCTTCCATGCCCTGACTGGGGATCAAGCCCACGCCCAGACATGTGCCCTGACTGGAAATGGAATTGGCAACCTTCCAGTGCACAGGACGATGCTCCACCAACTGAGCCACCCCAGTGGACTCCAGATGGGACTTTCAATGGCCAAAGATGTTATCTATCCTACAATACATGGTACCCCACAAAATAATGAATAGCCCCACCAAATGCCAGATGGGGAAAAGGAGTGTTGGCCTGTAGGTATGAGGAATGCTCGTGTGTGCTGATGCTTTCCTCATGCCCAGCACAGAGCTGGCACGCAGTAGTCCCCTAAAATGTTACATGAGTGAAACGAGATCAGATGGAAGGGACCATGCAGGGACAAGGGGGACAGGCCGCCATGCATGGGAGGAGGCACACATCTTTCTGAAGCTCGTGCCAGGCACATGGGATACCAGTCTAGGCAGCAAGGCTCTCCAGGATGCCACTTGCCTGTGGGCAGGTTTCCGCAGGTCTTCCTGCCCAGCCCGCACTGGCTCAAGGCTTGGGAGGGGCTGTGCCTGTGCTGAAGGCCTCAGGGCCTGAGCCCAAGCAGGACTGGAGACGAGAGAGCTCAGGGTGCACCTGTCCCCTTCTCGGCACTCTCCCCCCACCTTATAGATCAGTGCAATGTCCTTGTTGAGAGCAGATGCATTCAGGTCTCTGAGGCGGTCTGCGTGTCCTTCAGCAAGTCCTCGTTGATTGTGACCATGGTGAAGGCATCATTCTGGCACCGAGGGTACCGCAGAGAACAAAAAGGAAGGAGCCCTGCCTTCCCGGGGCTCACGTTCTACTTGGGGTGCACACACGGTGCAGTGGCGACAGGTACACGCGGGAGGGAAAGGCAAGTCGGAGGGGTGGGGCTCGGGGGATCTCGGCCGCAGGAGGAGGCCCGGGGACTGCCCGGAGAGCCTGTCCCGCCGGGGCGGCACCGTGCCTGGCGACCTTGTGCAGCGAGGGGCCCGCGTGTGGCTGGTGTGGAGGAGGCAGCGACGGGGCGCATCTCACAGGTGGCGGAGAGCGTGTGGGATCTTCCTCTGAGTCAGCCGGAAAGTCACCGGCAGGCTTTGAGCAGAGGGGTGGAACGAGCGGGCTTGTCACGAGGGCACCCGTTCCAGGCGCCTGCCGCCGCCTCAGCTCATCAGTGCTCTACCATCTCCAGTCCTGGGGGCTGGCTGGGCTGTCCTTCTGCTGGCCTCCCCGGAGCTCGCTCGGCCGGAGCACTGGGCTGTTAGGACGCCTGGCCCTCTTCCCAGGGGCTCTTCCATCCTCAGGGAGGCTGCGCCTGCTGGGCTCCCTTCGAAGGCGGTGGCCGCATTCCCGGAGAACACGCTTGCTGAGCGTCTGCTTGCCTCATGTGCGCCCAGAGTCAGCCTGGACTGTGCATGGGTGTGGGTCTCAGAAGACATAGTTTATTGGGGAGCTAATATCACAAGCTCCCTCCGGCTGCTCTTGCAAGAAAAGACTTGGGGCAGGAGGAACGGCCGAGCAAGGAGGCCAGCTGGGAGGCTGCACTGCGATCCTGTAAGGGGTGGTCCTTGGTGCAGGGTGGAGCCCAGGAGTGATGGGAAATGTCTGGTTATGCTATGCTTGGTAGGCGGAGCCTAAATGCCTTGCTGATGGATGGTACATGAGGTGGGGGGGTTCAGGACGACCCCGAGATGTGCGCTTCCAGCAGCTTCATGGAGGGGTTGTCGTAGGCCTGGGGGGAGGCTGGGAGCGGGGAGAGTGTTCGCCGGCTGTCTAGAGGGAGTTGTTTTGGACCTGTTAAGTTTATATTAAGCTTATATATATTAGACATTAGTTGGATACGCTATTAAGGATTTTGGGAGATGAGTCAGGGATGGACAAACACATTTGGGAGTTGTCAGCCTGTGTTTGTGTTTTAAAACCCTGGGCCTGAAGGGAATCACCAAGGGAGTGGGTGGGTAGAGCAGAGAAGAGATGTGGGGCCTGAGACCAGGCTCCCCAGCATTTCAGAGTTGGGAGGTGAGGAGGGAACCGGTTGAGGAGCTGAGCGGGACGGGCTCGGGACTAGGGGAGGATCGGGAGTGGCAGGAACCATTGAAAAAGCGTGTTAGGGAAGGAGGGTGACCAAGTGTACAGGAGCTGTTGACAGCCGGTGAGACTGCTGACCAGGGGCTCAGGATGCGATGGTGAGCACGGTGGACGGACCCTCCCTGTACTGCAAGGTGCTTTTCATGCTTCTCAAAATGAGGCTGCACCACTGAACCCAGCGGCAGTGTCGCCCTGTGAGTAAGCTTCCCCAAATTTACAAGCCAGAGTCAGGAAACGTGCTTTGCTATCCCCTTGGTTAGACTTATTTTCTGTCTAAAGAGAAATCTTCAATTTTTATACTTTTAGCCTAGAGGTAATAAATTTGGCCTCAAGGAAAACATTTATTTGCAAGATGCCTCGGGTTTGCTGACTTTGCAGAACAGCAACAACGGGACATTGTCCCCTGTTTCCATTTGCCAAGCTGTTGTTTTCCATTTTCAAATGTGAGTATCGACCCCACCTGCCTTTCATCACTTGTTCCCCCGTTTTCCTGCAGTTCCCACCTTTTCTCCCCCGGATTTAACAGGGCTTCACTGGCTGTGTGCAATATGTATTTCACAGCCTCTCAATCTGCTGAGGCATTTTCCGGAGCCTTTCACAGCAGGTCCTGATTGTAAATTGGTTGTTGGGACTTCCTTGGCCTCCTGTCGGTGACATTGCTGATGGATGGGCCTCTTTATGCGGAACAGCTCGGCGTGTGCAGTTACAGGGCTCCCCGCCACGCTTAATGGGTCGGAAGGAGCGCGCGGAGCCCCACTGTGAAGACTGGCTCGTCTGCCTCCTTTCTCGTGGCACCCAGAAGGGGCCAGTGGTGGGCACGGGCTGTGAAGGGCCTTGGAGGCCAACTCAAGTCCTGGCACTTCCTCAAGTCCTGGCACTTCCTCAAACCTTGTGGACAGGTGGGAACCCTTGCTCAGTCATTTCTCAGAGTTAGTGTCCCCATCTGAAGGGACAGAGATGACCTATTTCGTGGGGGCTTTTGTGATTTTGGGCAGGACTGCCCATCTCGCCAATGTAATCCACCTGCGGGGAGAAATCTTTGAGTAACAGAACCAGTGCACTTTGTTGCCAAATTCAAGGCCTAGGATTGTGGGCGGCAGTGGAAAAACTCCTTTCTTTCGTTAAAGCCTGAGAAGGTGGAAGTTATGTTAGTTGGAGGAATGTGAAACTCATGCAGACCTGGTGAGAGTTTTATCAGGAAATTAGTTTACGTTCATGAGGGAGTTTTTGGATTTAGTTTAGATAATTGACACATTAGATATGAACTCTTCTATTGTAAGCAAAACGAATATGAACCCCAATGGATTAAGAACAAAGGGAATTTCCTGGCTCACATAACAGAAAAAAGTGGGTGGACGCAGAGTCAAGTGTGGTTTGACTCAGAGACTGGGACGATCTCAACAGGACCCAGTTTTTCCTTCATTGTCAATGGCTCCTTTTCCTCTGTGTTCTTGGACAGGTTCTTTCCTCGTGGTTACAACATAGCTGCAGCAGCTCCAGCTTTGTATTCCTGTAACTCCAAATCCCATGGAACATTTATTTCCAAGATATTTGCTGTGTCTCAGCATCGGCTGGGCTGTGGCAGGGAGGGGGCAGTGCTCCGATGGGCCGGGCTGAGTTATGTGCTGCATTTCAGGCGTTGAGTCTGTGCTTCTGCAAGCATATGTGCTAAAGCTGGGGTGATCTGCCAGAGGGAAACTGGGTGCTGTTAGCACAAGCAAGACAAATGAATTCTGGCTGGTCAAAACATACCTGCTGTTTACTGGACCTTGAGAAAAAACTAACTGAAACCAGAGTGGAAGAGCCCCCTCCCCCATTATGTTCTTCCTCCGCTCTTCCAGCCAGAGGCAGAGATGTAGCAAGGAAGGGAAGGCTCCCACCAGGTGCTCAGCGAGTATTTGTTGAATGAATGAATGAATGAATGCTTTGACTTATCCCATATGCCAAAGACCTTGCAATTTACCTGTGACAATGTGGATTTAGGAATTTCCAAGCACACTTGCACGCGCGCGCACACACACACACACACACACACAAGAATTTCCCAGGGGTGGAAAGTATGCTCCATCAGTTGGAGGGATGGGTTAAAGGAGACGCCTCTGTGCAGAGGGAGGAGGGCAGTTCTGGGACAGGGCTGTGATGACGCAGGGGTGGGGGATGGGGCCTGGGGTGGGAGAGGGACATTGTGAAGGAAGCGGAGGAGGCCTACTTTTTACAGTGTTGCCAGGGACTGGCCCTGGCTGGCTCCTTCCTTTTTGGCTGTGGGTCACTCAGAGGAACCAGCTACATGTTAGTCTTAGTCACCTTGCTCATTGTACGGCCTCTGGAAAGGCAGGGTACCTCCGTGAGTCTCAGTTTCTTCGTCTGTAAAGTGGAGAGGCTGCCTCCTGCCTTGCGGGTGTAATAAGGGACCCTCGAGTGCTCTCTGAATGGGAGGGTTACTGCAGCGTTTCATTGTGCGGCCAGTCGCGTGGTCTGTCTCCTAGTCCCCGCTCGAGTTTTGTATTTTGCAGTCTGTTTCACTGAACTTCCTCTGGGTCTTTCCATTGGTCACTCAGGGGGCGTTGGTCAGACTCCGCTGCGATCCTGTGATTTGTGGCTTTGTGCTATTTCTTTTACTCGAGGGGCCTTTCTTAGACTTCTGTCACTTTCAGAAACTGAAATGAAAACACAAAGCAATCCTCTCCACCTGAATTTTTGCGCTTCTCCAAGGTTCTGTCTCCTTTGGTGGAAATGAGTTTTCTGAGTCCTGGACTCAGATTTCCCCGGGGGCCCCCAGGGCCTTGTGTGCTGAGTGGTGCCTGTGGACCTGAGGACGTTAAGCGGGGCTTCCGCGGGCCTGGCTCAGAGCCAGGACCTGGAGGGTATTTGTCTTCAGTTCGTCCCCCGTCCCTCTCTGCGCCCTCCCTGACCTCCTGGAGTGTTCCTGTCCTCGTGCCTCTCACCCACCCCCTGAATGTCATCACCCTCCGGGAGCCTGGGGCCACTCGCTCCCCTGAACCACCTTCCCCGAGGAATGACTGAGCTGTGCCCACTCTGTCGGGGGTGTTTCCCAGAGTGAATTCTGGAGAACATAGCTCTGTGATGTGCTCCTTGGTACAGTGGTTCTAGGGTCCCATACGTTGGCAGACTCTGCTTATGATGGTCTCTTCTGCATATTTGGTAAATTCTTCATCTTACTAAGGACTCTGAGAATTCTGGTTTTTATCCAAGGGCCCATTATTTCTTCCAAAAATTTTTTCCTGCCCTGTTTTCATTTACTGCACCTTCTGGGAATCTTATCACACACATGGTGCCAACCCACAGCCCTCTGAGGGGACCTTGCTGCTGGCCCCAGGCCCCGTTCATTAGCTGTCTCCTTGTTGCCCAGATTGGAGAACTTCTGCTGGTCTAGTTTCAAGGTCATTGGCTCCTTTTGTAATTTTTGATTTGCTGTTAAGCCCATACAATTATTTTATTTCAGTTTTCAATTTTAGAATTTCTGTTTGGATCTTTTATAAAGGTTTCATTTTTTTCTGTGCTTCTTTAGGTAGTCACTCATTTGGACTGTATTTTAACTCAACGAACATAAAACTGCTTTAACGTTTTAGTCTGCTAAGCAGTACCTCTGTGCTAGTTCAGGTTTGGTATTTAATTGATGTTTTTTTCTCCACTGTAGGTCATATTTTGTATTTTGAATTTTTTACCAAACAAAGTGGATAAAGAATATTGATTTTTTTTTATTTTATTAGAAATGAACTTGTGTTGGTTTGGTTTTGCGCTTTGTCAAGATTGAGCTGTGAAAAGCCTAAGCTGTTTCTCAAGACCTGTGATTTGGGAAGGACCCCATCTCTAAATTCTGCTTGTGTTATAGATTTTATCATGACTTAATTTTAGGACCTGTTAGGGTGTCTCTAGTACAGGCTGCACTGTAGGGTGTGGTCCTTAAACCTAAATCGGGGTCCTTCTGTGATCTCAGCTTGATGCCTGGGATGTTCACAGGTGTTAGGCCTGACCCCTCGCTCTTTGGGCCAGACTTTGGACTCCCTGGGCCTGCTCAGGCTCTGGTATCTCTCTGCTGGGTGAGCCACAGCTTTCTCCCCTCAGTGCCTTGTTCCATTGATTCCGGCCACTCTGCCCTTCAGCTCAGTGACTTCCTCACATGTTTTTCGACTCCAGTTCACAGCCAGGAAGTTCCCCCGGAGCGCTGGGGCAGGTGTGAGTCTCACCTGGGCACTTTCCTCTCTGGGAAATTTCAGTCTGTAGCCTGTTGTCACTGTGGGGGGATAACCTTAGACAGAGGCTAACTTTGCCTCCCTCCATATGCAGATTCATTCTATGTGAGCCAACTGGCAAAGACTGAAAAATTCCACAAAACCTGTTAGCTGGAGCCAGGAAGAGGAGACAGATGATGCTTTGACTGAATTCTGCAAGGTCTTTTAACATGAATTCGTCAGCAGTGGTTTGTGGGTGTCTCCAACCTTGGACTCGGGACCATTCTGAGCCCTGGATCCGGGCTTTCAGAGAGCACATGCTGTCACTCACCACCTGAACTTTCCTGAGCTGTGACTGGAAGCGGGAACGACACTCCCCTGGGTGCTATCCATGTGCATGCCAAGCAGATGGCTTCCTTTGTGGTGCCTGGGATGGGTGACTTGCCTTTTGTAGGCAAATGCTTCTGTCCCCTCAAAGCCATTCCCTCTCCTTGGTCCCTCATTGGATGTAGCCTATTAATAGCACCTGCCCAAATTCTGCCTCCTGAGCTCGGCCATGGTGCGTGTTTCAGGCCTGGCCCAGCTCCTGGAGTGTGTGCTGGTCCTGCCTGTGATGGGGAGGCTTGTGTTGAGTGTGCATTGGGAGTTCCCCATCCTCTATATGTCTATGACCACCTGACACAGAATCTTAGTGCACAGGGGACCTGGGGTGATTAGGAGGGAGCTGGGCTGGGTGCCAACTCTTCTGAGGACGCCCATCGGCAGTCATATCACCTCTCAGCCAGGTTGGCACAGCTGCCTAACCCATCTTCAGTTGCCTGACATATGTGAGCAACAGTTTGTCACTGAGGCTTCTTGGTGATCTGCTTTGTAACGTCACTGTGGCAATAGATAACCAATAGCCCAGTAGTCCTCTTACTAATATTTATTCATTCAGCAAATTTTTATTGAGCATGTACTTCATGCCAGGTAGCTCTTGGGTCCTCTAGCCAGTGAAGGGGTCTGGGAGGTGAAAAGTTGGGTTCCTAGACCTGGAAGTTATTGCCCACACTCTGAAGGGTATGTTGGAGTCCAGGATTATTTATAATCTTGCGTTTGTTTTGATGTGTGTGGGGGTGGGGAGAGGGGCTGTTGGTGAAAATCAGTCCCTGAGCAACTGCTCAGCTCTGGAGGTGAGCTCCAGATGAAGAAGTCCCCAGACCTGTCCAGGGAGCCAGACCCTGAGGTAGGGGAGTCCACCATGTCCTGCCTGCCCCACCCCCACCCCAGGAAGCGTGGCCCTAGAGAGCAGCATCTGTTTCTGACTGTAACTGAAATCATTAGAGAAAACATATGGAGGGATATAGTTACACAACATGGAGATGTGGCAAGGGGGTTTAGGAGGAGTGACCACATAGGCTGTGGCTCTCAGGAAAGGTCTTCGTGAGGAAGGCAGGGCTTGACTTGGATCATAATCACAATGATCTTGATTATGTTTGCATATAATCGTGATTTACAGTCTACACGGTCTTAGGGATATTAATTCTGCTACTGTTGCTGTAATTTCTTGGGTTCCTACCATGTGCCAGCCATGTACCAAACACTTCATGTACATTTTCTCATTGAATTCCTGCAACAGCCCTGTTTATAGATCTTTACCTGTAAGACACTGAAGCCCAGAGAGGTTAGATGACTTATCCAAGGTCACACAGCTAACAAGTGGTGAATTAAGATATGGTCCACGTCTGCTGGCCTCCAGACCATGACGCTGCTGCTTCTGATGCCTTTGGTCCTGGATATAATCCTGTGCGAAAGACGGTTCACATACGATCTTTCAATCCTCAGTTTGTAGCCAGGAGGCCACATCTTTAGGGAGGCTCCATGATTTCCCCAAGGCCAGTTAGCCCGTTACTAGCACAGCCAGTTCAGTCCAATACTCTGGATATATGTCACTTCAGTCCAGTTGTTAAAGTTGGAAGGGCCAGAACATAAACTCAGTAAGATGCACTCAGTTCCTTTGGGTGACCTCTGGGAAAGAGGGGAGATGACAAAGGTGAGGAGCGGCCTGTTATTTGGTTAGGATTCATCGCTGAAATCTGAGCCTGGAAACAGCGGGGCCCAGTGTTTATTTCCAGCTGAATGGCCAAACAGCTGGGAAGTCATGGTTTCTCCCGCTGTGGGGAGTTAAGCAAATGGCGAGAGGAGCCGTTTTGTGTGTTGGGGCTTCAGCTTTGGGGAGCGCCCGCCTGGGTCCTCCCTGCAGCCGCGGGGCGGGCCGGGTCCTCTACCTTCGGCTCGCCCCACAGGGCTCCTCCGCCGGCTGCTCCCATGAGTGGCGTGTTTCTGCCTCACTTGAATCAAGCACCTTCCAACATCTTCATGCCCCGCTCCCAAGACCTGACCCAAGACAAACACCTCCAGGGATGCGCCATCCACCCTGGAAGGACCCTGGTGCCCCCGCCATAGAGCGGAGACAAGACAAGCTCATTTCTTCCCAGAGGACTTTCCAAATAAACAGAAGCTGAGCTTCCCCTTCTTGTCTCAAAGATGTTCTTATTTAATTTGAAAAGTAAAAGATTTTCAAGGTTACCTGCTCCAATATCCTTTCAGTGGCCACTTCTTTTATTTTGGTTTTCATTTATTTATTTAACAAATAGATATATGTGTGTAGATAGATAGATAGATACATTGATTCCTGGCAGGCACAATACCAAGCAGCAGGTCATCACCTGCCATGACGAACAAAATAGATACAACTCACTTTATACTCAGGTAACCAGTACAGTAAGGGAAACAGGCATTAAATAAATTATAACAAAAATAACCCTCTAACCACCGTGCGCGCTGTCTGCCCTCAGACACAGAGAGGAGCTGTGTGGTCGTGACAGGTGGGCCACTCCTGTGCAGGGAGTGTTGTTAGGCCGAGGGCAGGAGCGGGAGGCGGTCCCCAGGGAGGAGCGCTGCAGGGGTGGCGAGGGAAAGGAGAGGCTCGGGTGCGGGGCTGCAGGGGTGGCGAGGGAAAGGAGAGGCTCGGGTGCCGGGCTGCAGGGGTGGCGAGGGAAAGGAGAGGCTCGGGTGCGGGGCTGCAGGGGTGGCGAGGGAAAGGAGAGGCTCGGGTGCGGGGCTGCAGGGGGTGGCGAGGGAAAGGAGAGGCTCGGGTGCGGGGCTGCAGGGGTGGCGAGGGAAAGGAGAGGCTTGGGTGGCAGCGCTGCAGGGGTGGCGAGGGAAAGGAGAGGCTCGGGTGCGGGGCTGCAGGGGTGGCGAGGGAAAGGAGAGGCTCGGGTGCCGGGCTGCAGGGGTGGCGAGGGAAAGGAGAGGCTCGGGTGCGGGGCTGCAGGGGGTGGCGAGGGAAAGGAGAGGCTCGGGTGCCGGGCTGCAGGGGGTGGCGAGGGAAAGGAGAGGCTCGGGTGCGGGGCTGCAGGGGTGGCGAGGGAAAGGAGAGGCTCGGGTGCGGGGCTGCAGGGGTGGCGAGGGAAAGGAGAGGCTCGGGTGCGGGGCTGCAGGGGGTGGCGAGGGAAAGGAGAGGCTCGGGTGCGGGGCTGCAGGGGTGGCGAGGGAAAGGAGAGGCTCGGGTGCGGGGCTGCAGGGGGTGGCGAGGGAAAGGAGAGGCTCGGGTGCGGGGCTGCAGGGGGTGGCGAGGGAAAGGAGAGGCTCGGGTGGCAGCGCTGCAGGGGTGGCGAGGGAAAGGAGAGGCTCGGGTGCGGGGCTGCAGGGGTGGCGAGGGAAAGGAGAGGCTCGGGTGCGGGGCTGCAGGGGGTGGCGAGGGAAAGGAGAGGCTCGGGTGCGGGGCTGCAGGGGTGGCGAGGGAAAGGAGAGGCTTGGGTGGCAGCGCTGCAGGGGTGGCGAGGGAAAGGAGAGGCTCGGGTGGCAGTGCTGCAGGGGTGGCGAGGGAAAGGAGAGACTCGGGTGCGGGGCTGCAGGGGTGGCGAGGGAAAGGAGAGGCTCGGGTGCGGGGCTGCAGGGGTGGCGAGGGAAAGGAGACTCGGGTGCGGGGCCCACCTAGAAGAGGGCTGCAGGGCGGGGAGGGGAGGAGCTTCTGTTCGAGGAGCGTGGGCAGCAGGGAGCGTGGCTGGAGAGCGGGGCAGTCGGCAGGTGTGGGAGCCCTACCAAGGAAGTTTTGGGGTGACGCCCACAGGAGAGCGCACAGAAAACCCTGGCCAGTGAGCAGGCCGCCGTTCGGGTAAGTGGTCAGTGATGTCCACCAGCGAGCCCAAGGCCAGCGGGAGGTGTGGCCCCTGGGCCCGTCAGACCTGTACCGAGGACAGGAGGCCCTGCTCACTGGCCGAGTGACTGCGAAAGCCGTCCCCTCTGGTCCTGGGCGCTGCCGCCAACACTGACACTGGTTACGCGATGATTAAATGCGAGGGTGATGCCCGCCCTGCCGCCGGTGGGGAAGGAGCAAAGCCAGGTAGGGTGTGGTCCTGCCATCTCAGAGGAGCCTGCGTGCCACGGAGCTGAGCAGATGTCACTTCCCCTGGGACGGCAGGGCAGCCGCAGTCCAGTGGTGTGTGGAAGGGGAATGTGGGGAGGGTTTGAGCGAGGGAGGTGGGGATAGGAGCGTCCCAGGCAGAGGCCTGGCAGGGCTGAGGCACAGAGCTGGGTGTGCTCCGGGAACGGCGAGGTCAGGCTGGCCGCAGAGGCTGGGACGGTCCTCTCTGCCTCTGCCTTGCAGGAGGGGCTCCCTGTCTGCTTTCTCTCTGAGTGCTGGAGAAGGGCCAGTGCGAACAAGCCCAGGTGCAACGGCTCCCTCTCAATTAAAAAGCAAAAGCCCCCAACGGAAGGGTCCTCATTCCTGCAGCTGCTCTTCCTGGCTCCTGGGGGCTCTGCTGTGCACAGTGAGGGGTGAGGGTGTGGGTGTGGGGTGCAGGGAGCTGCTTTCTCAACCCCTTTTCCACTCTCCACGCTGGGTCCCACCTGCCCAATCATGTGAGGCGGTGCCCACGGCTCCAGTGATGGGCTTCCACCCTGCCCTGCTCTGCCCCATTTCAGCCTCAGACACCACCCCTCAGCCCCACAGCCCTGGCCCACCTCCCGCCCACACCACTTAGAGGCAGCGAGAGGAGCAGGAAGGGTCTGCACCCTGTGGCATTGATTGGGTTTCCTCCCTGCTGCTTTGTGACCTCGGGAGGCTGTTGACCCTCTCTGTGCCCGTTTCTTGGTATATAAAACACAGGGATAAACACCCCTTTTCTCATTGGGTTGCTGTAAAGATGAAAATAGGCAACTGACATCAAGTCCTTCCCTAGAAGCCCTTCACGTCCCTTTAGCCAGCTCGTGCTTTCTGCCCAGTAGGACTAACCGTCTTCCACTGGGAACGTTCCCCACCCTGGTTAGCTTGTTAAGACAAAGCTCCTCTTTCTCTCGTCTATTTTTAAGAAACACAGCAAGAAGCAAATGGGGATAGAATTTGGAGAAAGAATTTGTAAAGACCAGGGCAGCGCAAAGGAGCAATAGGTAGATCAAATCCCAGGTCCTGTTTTCGCAGTGCAGGCTCTTCCCTGTCAGATCTCAGGCAGCGGCTCTTAGATTTCCCCTCCCTGCTCCACTGCTTGCCATGCCCAGGCTCCTGCCCTCGCCCACCCACATGGCTTCCAGGGCACTCGTCTTGGCTGCTGGTTTCTCTGATATTCCAAGGTCTCAAAATGAAATACTGACTCCCAAAGGACTGCTCTTAAGAACTTCATGACGAAGGTGGAAACACGACCATCTGCGCAGGGAACTCTGTGAATCAATCACCCTCCCTCCCTCTCTCCCCCTCCCCCTCCCCCTCTCTCCCCCTAACCAGCTTAATTGTCACCATCTAGTTACCTGCCTCCTTGGCCTTCTGCCTTTTTTTCTGACCTCCTCATGAACAAACTCCCTCCCCTCAGGGTTTCCTGTCCTTGGGTAACGAAAAGCACACTGTCCAATGGGCCCTTAAAATTGCCACATCAGAAGGTCTGCAGATAGCAGAGGCCTGTAATTAAGGGTTCTGCCAAATCTCAGGGAAACAGACAGACACTGCTGCGAAGAGCAAGACTGTGCTAGGTAATAACCGTTCGGCAGTCAAGACCCGTCCCAGCTGTTCCACGTCCTGAGCTCTCTGAGGATGGGGAGGGTGATCCAGAGTTGCAGGAGGGGAAAGGCCCTGGAGGCTGTGCGTGATTTTTAAAAAAGCCTTCGGAAGACATTAAACATTGGAAACGTCCTTCATGTTCTTCAGAACTGTTTGAACAAAGATTCGAAATTTAAGCAAAATAAAAATGAATCAAGGGAAACTTTAAAAATAGACTGACATTTTAAAACAATATTCTAGGCAGATCCAACAGCTCAGGTAAAGGGAGCCCTGTCTTCTTTCTGTCAATAGCCTCAGATGGGACTTGGGGGGAAAACAGACACAGTTAACTCCAGACTGCCCTTCTCATCTTGAAGCAGGGTGCCGCCTGCTGCCCCCTGCCCTGCTCTAGGGGGAGGGGTCAGCCAGGTGCCCCCCTCAAAGTAAGACGCAGTAGGTTTCAGGATCTGGAAGAGCTCGGGTGGGGGTGCCCAGAGGGACAGACGCTGGAGGAGCCGAGGCTGGAGGGAGAGCAGTGCGGGCCGGCTGGGTGGTGTCTGTCACTCGCTCATCCGCTCCTGTGCCTGTGCGGAGCCCCGTGCAGGAGAGCAGGGTCTCCATCATCCCGCCCTGGTTCATCGGGCAAGCTCTAGATGCCCGGAGGGAGGAGGGGAGGAGGGGAGGGAGGACATGTAACTGAACCAAGTTGGATTTGGTTCAGACAGATCGAGTAGTTGAATCTACATTTAGCAGATTGCAATGTAGCTTAAGAACAAGGGGACCTAGGGTAAAGCCCTCAGAGGAGACGAAGATAGAAGGATGTAGCTGCAGCCTTCCAGGCCAGTTGTCTGAGAGGGCGGAAGGAGGCCGGGGACGCTTGGAGACTTGCTGGAAACCTGTCACTGGTGCATCATCTCTCTGCCGAGACCCTGTCCCCTCTTTGTGTTGCGGAAGGTGTCTCCTTGTCACACGCGCCTGAGCTACTGGCAGGGGTTCTTCTGCAAGGCAGCCCCTCTGACGCCGTGTCACAAGCCATCTCCACCCCTGATTCCTGAATGTGGCCCAGCTGTGCTGTGCCCTTGACCACAGTCACCCAACTTCTATGGAGAATAGGGGCCCTCTGCTCGCATCAGAAGGGGGGCTTAATAAATGCTGGGGTTAGTGTCGCCATCTCTCCATTAGAAGCTGCATCCTCTCGCTGCGCTGGGGCACTTTGCAGGGCCCGACCCTGACCGTCTCAGCGTTGTGTTTGCAGAATGTTCCTGTGGCCCAGCAGCTGCAATATGGGGCCGTGCTCTTTGCTGAGGTAGTGGGCTCAGCATGGAAATTTAGCGATGGGTCCTCAGGGGCTAGGGCACAGTTCAAAAGCTGTTGTGCGCCAGGTCTTGAACAGTGAGGTTGTTTTCATCAACTCCTAGGAAGACAGTGCATTAGAGTGGTTACAAGCATGAGCTGGGAAGTCAGACTCAAACTCTGGTCTCATATACTAGCCGAGGTCACTTAGTCCCTCTGAATCTCATGTCCCCCTTTTGTAAAATGAGAATCACAACAGTGTCTGCTTACAGTGCTGTGGTGAGACTCTGAGGAGCTAATACTGCCAAGTCTAGCACAGGGCCTGGCACATTCAGAACACCCGGCCAGCGCTGGTGCCTCCTGTTACTCCTGCTGGTGAGCCCCTGCGCGCTCTGCCCGGGGCAGGGGCACCGCAGCATTGAACTCCATGCGGTCCGCTTACTTACTCCTGTGCGTTCTTGGGAACTGGCCACCGATCTGTCAGTGCGGTCTCTGGAGTTGGGGCAAGAAAAGGAAGCACATCAGCCACGGAACCCGACGGACATGAGGGAAAGGCTTCTCTAATTCTATAGAAAAATCACATTCATGTGACGCTGGTATCCAACCAATGACACCTTCATACGGGAGCCCTGATGGACAGTACCTTTCAATGTTCCACGTGGAAGACGCAGAGTCTAGTTTCAGAAAGTGGTTTCTTATAAAGACCTGTGTAAGCCAAAGGTGTAACCTTGGAGCTGCCGATTGATGGGATCTGAGGCACCACGAGGGACTGTGTTGGGGACAGGCTTGTGAAGGAGTCACGTGGCCCTCTGCCCCCAGGTGGTCAGCAGTCTTCCTTGGATCCTAGCAGACCAGCAGACATGGGCGTCTGGGGTCACAGGATACTGGATTCTCTGTAGAATTTGCTTTTTCTGTGCTGTGCTTCGGTTTGATGCCATCAGCACATAGGGTTTGGGGAATGAGGGTCAGCCGCAAGTCGTTCCTCGGGTCCCCTGTAAGCCTATGACAAGGATGCAGGTCACCCCCATGCTGGCTCATCTTTCTGAAGATCTTGGGGACAAGCTTCTTTGTCTCAGTGCCAAGTGTGACTGGACCTCAGGCTTGGCCTGCTTTTACCTTATGTTGTACCATCGGGACTTTCCATGGGCCAGGAACAGGCCAGGTCATGTGGGTGCAACAGTAAGTAAAAGACAGTCTTTGTCCTCTGTGAAGCTTCCAGTGTATGGTGGATACAGACACCAGATAAGTACTTAATTACAGATATTATAACAGCTAACGAACATCAGCGTTGAATCAGCTTGCGGGAATCTCAGATCTACAATTTTGGCAAATGTGTAAGTCATTAGCGACTGCATACTTAACGATGCTCAAGGCTCTATTTCCTATTCCCACCCTGTTTTTACTTTCTTCTTTCATGCTCACTTATAAATTAAGCTATCTTGTAAGCTGTCTTAAATCTTGCCTGGAACAAAGCAAGCTGTGTGTTTTAAAGTGAATACATAGAAACTCCGTGAAAGCCGTTCGATGAGAGTGGCTCTAATTTTGCCTGCCTGTCCCATCGGAGGAACGCATGAGGATGGGAGGCAATATCTCTTCTGCTGAAAGACAGATGGTGCGATTCCTGTGCTCCAGCCAGCACTGTTAGGTTGTGGCTGAATACTAATCTGGGAGAGGGAACATGCCCATCCTGCTTATTCCTGGTTCCTCAGAACCAAGCACATGCCTGGTGTATAACAGCCACACCATCGATGCTTGTTGAATATTTAATGCAGCAGGAGTGCTATTCAGGACATTGTAATTTACAAAGCACCTTCTCACCCTCCTCTCCTGTGGTCCCAATAGTCACTCCAGTGAGGTCTGTATCAGGATAGTGCTAGCTGCTGTAACATACAGACCCCAAGACGTATAGTGGCTCAGATTCAATAGAAGCTTATTTCTTGTGTGTGTAACAGTGCTGTGGTGATGCTTCTGGTTGGTATTTGGCTTTACTCCATGTGGTGACTCAGGACCCAGGCTCTGCCATCCCCTAGAGTCTCACTGTCATCTGCATCAAGGCTTGGGCCGGAGCATGAGCTCATTGCTCTGCTCCTGCTCTTTTGGTGAGAATTAGTCTCATGGTTACACATAAGCACACAGAAAGGCTGGAAAAGAATGGGCCAGAATGAGCAGCTGATTTCTCGTGACAGCTTAAGACAGAGGTGGAGTCAATTTTAGTGTAGAGCCGGCCATCTCTGCTACAGGTTTAAGGCCCTGAGCTTCCCATTTTATATGTGTTACAAAAATAATTGAATAAGGCTGGAAACCCCAGAAGAGAGGGGTGGGATCCCTGTGCATGAAAGGTGAGGACCAGCAGGGCTCTGATGCCCAATGTGACAAAGCAAGGTGGTGACATAGAATTGCTTTGTTTCTGGTCGCGGGGAGATTGCGCCCTATTGTTTATGCAAAAGCTAAAGAAGATCATTGTTACCTGTGGCCTAAAAACACATGTTCAAGTCATTTCCCTGAATACGGAAAAATTCCTCATGGTTCGACTCTCTCTGCCTTGACGTCAATCTGGAATGCCTGAGTCAGCTTTTAAGACTCTAGATGTCCCAGCCCCCAAACATGGCTCAAGCTTTAGCTCAAGTTGTGTTCATTCACGCCTCTGAACACATCGCACACTTTTCTGCTCGTCCACTTCTCGAATCCCCTCTGTTCAGCTTGCACCTTCCTGCCTTTCTCTGCCTGTTGCCACCCTGCCCACTCTCACTGTGTGCGGACAATGCCACGTTCTCCGAGAAGCCTACTCTGACTTTTCAAGTCAGTAAATCGCCTCCACATCTTCTTGTTTCTCATCAGCAACTTGACCCAGTAGTCTACTCTGCTGGCACCCCTAACAGGTTGTAGCTGTCATGGGGGCAAGGGGCTGTCTTATCGGAAATATTTTGAGATGGCCCTTCCCATGTAGGCTGATTGCATGGGCATTGCTCCATATAAGCCGGTCACTGTGCTGGTTCTTTGCTGGGGCATCAGTTGACCAGGCGTGACAGTGGGTCAGCCGCTTGGCTGACTGGACACTGCCTTTCCATTCGTGAGAGGACCTGCTGTGGTTGTGGACAAATGCAGACTGTGTGTCCAGCTCAAACTTTGCTGTGCTTACAGACCACATGGGACCCGGTTAAGAGGCAGACTCTGACTTAGTAGAGCCCAGGGCGGGACCTGCGACGGCGCGTTTCTAAGGAGCGCCCGGGTGGCACACACTACGCTGTGCATGGCGAGGACCTTAGGCTTTGTGAAGAATTTGCTTAAAAATAATTCAAAAGTTGTCCTTTGAATGTGACCAACCTTTTACTGTCCTCCCGGTTTCGAATTCCAGCTGCCGAGGTGCGCGGGTTGCATTGAAAGGAGGAAACCCGCGTGCTGCTGTTCTATTCTGCAGGCTCCCGCGGGAGGCGGGCGGCCGGGATGGTTGTGGCAATGCGCGGGGGTGAGCGCTGTGTCCTGTACCCGGCACGTTGCGCACGTGAACTCACACAGTCCTCACAGGCTACTCTTCTCGCTTCCACCCAAGGAAGTCAAAGCTTCGGAAGCTTAAGGAAATTTCTGGGAAAGGCGGGCATTGTCAGAGCAGAGGTTTGAACGCACTGGGCCTGATCCCGAGGAACCGAGTGCTGGCCGCGCTCCCCTGCTCGCCGCCCATCTCTTCTCCGATGTTTGACTTGTTCCATTTCACACGCTCTCTCTCACACACGCCCACGCACACACCCACGGACACCCACACACCCTCTCTCTCATACACATGCTTGCACACGCACACATACACACACACACGCACACACAGCACATGCACACATATACCCTCTCTCATACGCACACACACACAACACGCACACATACACACACGCACACACAGCACATGCACACATACACCCTCTCTCACACACGCACACACACACACTCACGCACACACACACCGCCCCCACAACAAACAGCCTCAGCCAGCTGCTGGGGTGCTCCTCCATATGCTTGGTGCCGAGGTAGAATAAATACCTGGGTGAATAATTCTCGCCTGCCCGATGCCCGGCGTGTTGATTACAGGCAGCGATCCTTCGGCTGGCTCCCCGCAGGCTTTATGGACCTTTCTCAGCTCGCTCATCAAGGCTGAGACGCCCACCAGCCACGTGATCCACAGTGAACTGCCTCGTGCGGTGATTTTCTCCGTCTCCAACATCCCCAAGCATTAAATCACTCTTGGAGCTCCTGCTTCACCAGGGCTGCTTTCTACCGGGGCTGGTGTCATTAACATTAAGTCATCGCTCCTCCAGAGCAGGGGTTGGCGTTCTCGCCCATTGGTTGATAGTCCCCTGGGGGAAAGGAAAACGCACGGTGGGGGTTTATTACTTGTCTTGCTAATTGTCCTTCAGCCTGTTATGACTTTAAGTTGAGAGGACGACAATAAAAAGTACTCACAAAGCGGCATTACTAATAGAGACGTCAGAAAGCCTTGGGTTCTGTGTGTCTCATCCCCTGAGAAACGCCATCGTCAGAGCGGAGGTCTGAACGCACAGTGCACTGCCACGGACGCTTTTGTTGTTCTCATTACTTTATTTTATTACTGTCTTGCAATAACCCAGAGAAGTGATCTGGGCAGATGTTGGTCAGACAGCCACACAGACACAGGTCCTGGGAGCGTCGGCCTCGAGGTCACCTGCTCACCCCCCATCAGACCCGGTGGAGCAGCGAGCTTGGAGGTGCGGGGGAGGGCCCGGGCCGACCTCCAGCTCCGCGTCTCGCCAGGAGAGCTGGGCGCCACGGGGCCCTCCCGAAGCCCACCCTCCTCTTCTTTCAAGTGGGGGAGCCTCACACGCTCTTCACCCGGGTGCGGCGGGTGTAAGAAACACACGGGAATGCATGGGCCTTTGTGGCGGTGAAAATGGCAGCTGGAACCCTGCCGGGCTCGCCATCCTCATCAGACACGGGCGAGGCACCGCTCTCGCCCCCTGAGCCGGACACCCTCGCGCAGGTGGGATCTCTGCCTCCGCACAGCGCTCCGTGGGCCCTGTCCCCCCACCCTCTCGGTTCTGAAATCTGAAAGAGTATCTGTTCTGCCAAACCACAGATGATATTGTTAGCCCCCCAAAGTTACCAGTTATCCTCCCAGGATTGGGGTGAGGCGAGCACCCAGGATCCTCCTTCAGGGGCCCTTGTCCGCATCCTGAGCCTCGCCCCGTTGTCTTTCCTTCTGCCCTCTCAGCTTCCGCTCACTTGTCCTCACTGTTTCCTCGGTGTGTCTGGCCACTTGGTCGCCCTGCGCAATTGCTCACACGTGACGTGCCCTCCTCTCCCCAACCTGCTCTGCCTTCTGGAAACCCCAGCAGGCCACACAGATCCAGGGTCTTCCCTGTGAAGTCCTTCTTGGATGGCTCCTTGGAAGCAACCTCAGTGTCCCTTCTTCCTTTCCTTTGCTCTTGGGGGGCATAGCTTAGTTCCTGAAATTGGTACAGGGTCTGGATACTGTGCATGTGCTGGAACCAGAGCAACGCGTGTGGCGTCAGACCAGAGGATGCAGCGTGTACAGCTGGATAGAAATCTATCGACATGAGGGCACCCTCTTCTGATTCGAGATTTACTGTCCTGGCAAGGACACCTTGGAGCCAGTCCTGTCCTGCTGGGCTTAATGACATGGAGATGCCACAACAGCCTCAGCAGAGAAATGAGGAGGAGGTGAGAAGACTTGGAGAGGTGGGAGTAGTAGCCTGGATTTATTATGTGAGGCCAGAGGGCACACTGCTCCCGGGGAGGAGCAGAGACTCGCTCTTCACTTAGCCAATGAGGAACACACTGCTGGGGGGGGGGGGCGTGGAGTCTTTGAAAAGCTCAGTGTGATTTATGCGCCAGGGTTGACAGTAGCAGATGATGTCCTGCACTGGGCACGATAGAGTCTAGAGCAGCAAGAGCCAGGCGTCAACGCTTAACACCAGTGTCAGGAGAGCACAGTTACTATAAGGGGACAGCAAGGCCAGAGGGAAACCCAGGGTGCCTTGGGCTTCCAGGAGCTACAGCGATGACTAAGAGACCACAGTCAGGTAAGGGCACCAGAGATGAGCAGACGAGCCTACGAGGCTGTGGCGTGACGTGTATAACTGGGACAGACCAAGTGCTGGTGGTGGCCGAAGGAGCCACCAGGGAGGACAAGCTGTGACCTGCAGCCCGGTGTCTAGGTCAAAGGCGGTTCTCAGACTCGGAGCCCAGCGTTTGAAGGGTAGTGTGAGTCCTCTTATGAAGGCACCTACCAATGGCAGCAAGCAAATATAGGAACAGCCCCTCCTATGGTCCCCGAGGAACATATCGCCATTTACCGGAGGAACCATATACTTCAGGAAGGGACGAGCCTGACCCTTTCAGTGCCCTGCCACCAGCTGACAGAGGAGGAGGAGCCCTGGGCCCAGTGAGTAGAGGAGGAGGGCCTGAGCCAGCAGCGACTGCACTCCCAGCGGCCCCTCGGTGACCGTGGGCGGACATCCTGCCAGCGGGCAGAGCTGCGCAGTGCACACGGTCCTTTACACCGATGGCTGGAGGAGAGAGCTGAGGTCAGAGGACTCTTGGACTCAGGGCCAGCGTCAGGGCTGGATGGAAACCTGGGGAGAGGCTCGCGGGGAGCCTTTCGTGAGTGTTCCAGATGGGAGGATCTGCGTGTGTCTCTTTAACGCCCACTCGAGGGCATCCACACGGAGAAGGAAGTCCACAGCCAGGGGACCGGGAGGACTTCCCAGGACCACCAGCGCCCTTGCTCCAGCGCAGGTCTCAGCATCGGACATGACACCTTTATTTATTGTCTGTCCAGGATGCCGGCTGCCCAATGGCAGGGACTTTCATCTACCGTGTTCTCCACTGTAATCTTATTACCTAGAGCGGACCTGGGCACACAGTCGATGTTCAGTAGATGCTGGGAATACATACAATATGCACATTTTGTCTCCTTGACACATCTTAATGTTTTCCCTAGGATAGCTCCTAGAAGGACACTTATCATGTAATAAATTATTTTAACATTTAATTTAATACATTCATTTCAAATACTGATACACATTTACCTGGCTATTAACATTTTTAAGCACTTCCTTATCGCACGGCTGTTTCTGTACCGATCTCTACTTCCACCAGCGTCTCTAACTCGGCACCTTCCTCAGCAGCCCAAGTTTTAAACATTTTCCAGTTGGGGAGGTGGAAAAATACCCCCATAGTTTGTTGTTATTTATAAAATTGAACATTCATTAGCCATTTACTTTTCTCCTGTTAGTATTATTTCTTCACTTCCAGCTAGGGGAGCATCCAGTTTGAATGAAGTCTTTGAATAAAAATGTTAAACACCAGTGCATCAGGTGCATTTGGTTCAGCTCCCTGCTGCCCCTTCCGCTCCGCGGGCATTTCTGTCCTGTAGGTGTGTGTGCATGTCGCAGACAGTGCGCCCTTCGGAGTTCTAATTTGTGGTCTCTCCCGTTGCTTTTATGCTGAGAAAGCCTGTCCTCTCTGTAGAGCAATAAATACTCCCATGTTTGCATCCAGTTTCCGTATACATAAAAATCATTAAACAGGATTTATTTTGCAGTATGGTGGTGAGAATCTAAATTTGATGTATTTTTTAAGCAGGAGCCATTTTTTACTCCGTGTCCTGAATAATCTATTCCTCCCTATCTGCCTGCTAGTCTTCCTTCACATATGGTAATTCTTGTTTATATGAGCGTCTGTTTCTGATCTGTGTGTTCTGTTTCATGGATAGTGTTATCCGGCCCAGAGTTAGTTATATGCTAATTGATTTTAAAATGATGGCTTTATTGAGATACAATTCATATACCGTAAAATTTATCCTTTAAAATGTACACTGCAGTGGGTTTTGCTGTGCAGCCACCACCGCCATCTAATCTTAGAGCATTTTAATTGACCCCAAAGAAACCCTGTGTAGCTCCCCCCCCCTCCCCCCCCAGCCCGTGGAGCCACTCATCTACCTTTTGGTCTCTGCGGATTTGCCTCTTCTGGACACTTTCTATAAATGAAGTCATCTAACGTGGCTTTTTGAGTCCAGCTTCCTTCAGTAACATAACGTTTCAAGGTGTATCCACGTGGTAGCCCGGATCAGCACCTCCTTTCTTTTCGCCGCCAAATAGTAATCCTCTGTATGCATCCGCCGTGTTTCCTTCATCCGCTTGCCGTCGGGGCATTGGCTGGGTGGTTTCCTCTCGTCGCCTGGTCTGAGTAATGCCGCCCTGACACCGGTGCACAGTTTTTGTGTGGATGTGTTTTCATTTTCCTGGGAGTGGAGTTGCTGGAGAACTAAAGAAATCGCTTTTTGAGGAACCGCCCAGCTCCTCTCCCAGCCGACTGACCTGTTTTACATTCCCGTTGGCAATGTTGCAAGGCTTATTCTCACTTAAAAACCTCTGTCCATCTCTTTAGCACCTACAATTTTAATTTTTTCAAAAATTAATTTATAAACTTTTAAAATTTTCTAATTTATTAATATCTATTTTAATACATTGTGTTCTTGCTATTTTTTAAGTAAAGGTATTTTCTTAGCTGCCTGAAAGTAAAGGATTCAATACTATGGTTTTACTTGTGTATATAATTTTGGACACACTATATTTTTTCATTTTTATTTTTAATTTTTTAATTTTTATTATTATTTTTAAACATATCTTTATTGATTTCAGAGAGAGGAAAGGAGGGGGAGAGAGAGAGATAGAAACATCAATGATGAGAGAGTCATTGATCAGCTGCCTAGCCTGCAACCCGGGCATGTGCCCTGACCGGGAATCGAACCCCAATCGCCTGGATCCTAGGTCGATGCTCAACCGCTGAGCCACGCCTGGCCGGGCTATTTTTTCATTTTTAATATTTAAAACATTTACAATTACTTTGCATTTTCTGTTGGACTCAAATAATTTAGGGGAGTGTTCTTATTTTAAGTGGTGGTGTATGAAATTGTTTAAGAATTGAAAAAAACATTTATAAAGCTGAACTAAACACGAAGTGTCGAGCACACAGCCGGGCACCATTATATAATCAGTCTCTGATATCTCACATGTGCTCATGGAGTATTGTTGAGTCAGTGAGCTTACTTCTGTTTCACCATTAAAAAGAGCCGCCGCCCTGGCCAGTGTGGCCCAGCTGGTTGGGCATCACCCTGTGCACCAGGAGGTGGCAGGTTCAGTTCCTGGTCAGGGCACATGCCTAGGTTGTGGCCTCAGTCCCTGGTAGGGGGTGTGCAGGAGGCAGCCAATTGATGTTGTGCTTTCACATCTCACATCGATGTTTCTCTTCTCTCCCTCTCCCTTCCTCTCCCTCTAAAAAAATCAATAAACTATTCTTTAAAAAGAATTTAGCCTTAGCTGGTTTGGCTCAGTGGTTAGAGCGTCGGCCTGTGGATTGGAGGGTTCTGGGTACGATTCCTGCCAAGGGCACGTACCTTGGTTGCAGGCTCCATCCCCGGCGCCAGTCAGGGCACATGCAGGAGGCAACCAATCCATGCGTCTTGCTCACATTGATGGTTTTTTTTCTCTCTCTCCCCCTTCCAGTCGCTGAAAAGCAATGGAAAAAATATCCTCAGATGTGTATTAAAAAAAAAATTTAAAAAGAACCCCCTGGCGTGAATGTGATGAGTGTTAAATGACGCAGGGGGAACAATACCTTGACCTGTATCTGTGGCTCACAAAAGGTAATTCCTGTTTGCTGCAAGTTGCTTTCATAGGTGTGTTATTGTTTGGAGCAGTAAATAATAGAGGATTTCTGACATTTATCAGAGCCAAAGGAGCTGAGCTCAGACCTTTGCCTGTTGCGATGGTTGGAGATGACCTTTGTTACGCAGACACGTCAACAATATTTATTCCAGCCCTGATCCAGCGAGACTTTGCTGTTAGGCCATAGAAACCGCCTTCCCAACAATAAAGCAAGTCATTCAGTGTGACATTGCTCTTGTAGAGTTGGTGTAGCAATTGCATCAGTGTCCCCACTGTAGGCTATGTTCATTGCTTTTAGGCCAAGGTTTTATTTCTCCGTAAAAATGTCATATATTCAGCAAATTAGGATTTGTAGAGTAACTGATTAGGCAATAAAATGACTTCCACTCTTAACAGTAACACACAATCTAGAAATATGAGCAAAGGCTGGTTGGCTCCTGTTTAAGATTAAGATAAAATGTTTACATCTGGCAATTGGAAAATATCCAAAAGTGTCAGCCAAGTATATTACCTTGAGCTTCTCAGAGTGAGGATATTCTAAAAATGTGAAGTATAAATATTTCAAAATGTTGTTATGATACAAAAAACGTCTGTCGGAGGCTCTCGGGTGTTGTGGAAAGCAGATTAATATGTATAAAGATTACTCTATTCATGACTTTCCATTCCTCCTTTATTCATGACCCAGGCATTTGTTTAGGCTTTATCAGCTGACGTGTATTTGGAAGGAAATTTGTAAGCTGTCCAGCCTCGCGACGGCAGCTGCGAGGCACGTGCCTCTCCCCGTCTCTCCCTGTTCAGTCTCTCTCTGCTGTTCAGAAGCTTCATTCAGCCCCGGTTGTCGGCAGGAGTCGTTATGTCTGTGTCTGTGTGTACGTCAGTCTTCTCGCCGGAAGGGCCAGTTCAGCTCCCTCTCTCACCTCCTGGCCACCACCATGTGGGGCTCCTCCCAGTCTCAGCTCCGGGAGACAAACCTGATGAAGCCCCTGTCTTGACCCAGGAGTCTGCGTGGTCATGGAATCCTGCGGTAGAGGACTCTGGAAGCCGTCACGGAAGAATTAAAGTTGGCATGTAAATGAAAGTGGTTGGCCGTCCCTCGGTGATAGCAGGTCACACAGGCACTGGGGCTTCGCCGCCTGGCCGGTTGCTCGGTGGTGAGAGTGCCGGCCTGCGGGCGGAAGGGCGCGGGTTTGATTCGCGGTCAAGGGCCTGTACCTTGGCCGCAGGTTCAATCCCTGGCGGGGCTCTTGTGGGAGGCAACCAATCGACGTGTCTCTCTCACATCAGTGTTTCTCTCTCTCCCTCCCTTCCACTCTCTCTAAAATCCATGGGAAAAATATCCTCAGGTGAGGGTTAAAACAAAACAAAACAAAACAAAACAGGGGCCTGATCTCCCCACCGTGGGCAGCATTCCCAGCACGAGGATGCTGGGAGGGCGGGGCCGGCAACGAGAACCTGCGGGGGGAGCCCATCTACCTTTCCAGCCTGGTGCTCTACCCGCTGTGCAGTGCGACCCCACAAGTCACGTCTGAAGTTTCGTGCCCGTGAAGTTGGGGGTAATTACCCATCTTGTACGGCTTCTGTGAGCATCAAAGGAGGTAATGGATGTGAATGTATCTTTCACGTTTGAATGCTGGTGAATTTATGCTGTTACAATGAAATGCAGCTTCCTAGAATCTTGAGGCAGCTCCTTTTTTTGAGGTATCTGCGGAATGATCCTTTTAAATGTAAATAATTTATTTTAAGTATTTTCTATGGAGGTTTTCCTATAACGAGTTACATACTTTGTTGATCTTTTAACCGGAATACAATAAACATAATTTGATCATCTAGGTGACTCACTGGCATTAAGGAAATGAACTTTTATAAGATAGTTCCCAGGGACTTACTGAGGCATGCCGGAGCATCGGTCTCCCCACCAATGGCTCTGTGCCTGTGGCTTTGTGACATCTCCTGTCCCCTCTTAATGACTTTGTTCAGCCTTCTCTTGTATTCTTAACTGGCAAGTCTCTTCCGTTCAATCAGATGTCTCCTAGGGGTGTCTCCCTTCTCTTAACTGCTTTTCCTATCTTGCTGTGGCTCAGTTAAACAGATTATCAAGTTTTTGTGGCAAATCAAATCATGGTCACATGGCCAACTTTGACACTATCAGGGAACTCACCACATGCTAGTTTCTTTTCCTTACAACATCCCACTGAGCAGGTCAAAATCTTGCCGTCATCCTGACTCCCCTCTTTGTCTTACATTATGTGATCCGTTTGCAGGCTCTGCTCTCAAAACACATCCAGAACCTGACCACTTCTTCCCACTCCCACGACTCCCATCTTATCTAAGCCATCGCAGCCTCCCACCTGCTCACTGGGCTCTGCTTCTGGGATGCTCAAAAGGAGGCTCCATTTACTGAGCCAGGGAGCACTAGGGAGCACCAAGGAGCACCAGGGAGCATCAGGGAGCACCGAGGAGCACCAGGGAGCACTGAGGAGCACCAGGGAGCCATAGAGGACACCAGGGAGCACCGAGGAGCACCAGGGAGCAATAGGGAGCACCGGGGAGCACCAGCTGTAGGGGAAAGGCCATGAGTTCTGCTGTGGGTGTAGTTTCAAGTAGCTCTGCAGTATTCCTGCGGTGGTATCATGATGTGAGCACTCATCTGGATGAAGAGGAAACGTCGCTGTTGGAGACAGGGTTATGGGGCCCACAGTCATTTAGGATGCAGTGAACTCACTGTCTAAGGGAAGGGCAAGGACCAAGGACAGCAGAAGTACAGAGGAGACTCTTTGACTCAGCAGGAGGGAGGGCGGAAGATGGGATCAGGGAGGGTTTCCATGTGGGGACTAGTCAGGAGAAGGGGATTGGAAGAATGTTCCCGACCATGGGGGCTGGGGAGCAGGTATAAAATCTTAAGTTGTGTGTGAAGAGAAATAATTGAATATTTTTATCTGTGAAAGCTCTTAAAGGAGCTAGAGGAGAAATGCACAAGGTATGAAAATACAAGATTAAATTCTCAGACAGGAAAACCAGACAATCACATCCGCTGTCATCATGCATACAAGAGAGTCCTGGAGGGACTGATGTCCTGGCAGCTTTAAGGGGTACCGTGTGCAGCTCCTGGCAACACACACAGCCAGTCGGTTCTGCCGCTGAGGGTCAGTGCAAGGGGCTAAAGACAGTAACAACGGGCACACGTACCAAATGCTGGCGCGTGCCACGCTCCCTCCCAGGGACTTGATGTGACTTGGATGAGTCACCATTATTATTATACCCACTTCACAGCTGGGGAAACTGAGACACAGGCAGACTAAAGGGATGCACCCCAGGTCGCACAGCCTGCTCGCGGTGGAGGGAGGCGTTCCAGCCGCCTGCTCCAGGCTCTGGGTTCTTACCCACAGTCGCTTGGTGTCTGAGGCCTCCGGGCATGGGTACAGCGGGAAGAGCACAGACCAAGTCTGGCCCCCTGGGCTGCCTGGCCATTCTTCCCCCCCCCCCCCGCACTGAAGTTTGCAAAGGAACTTAACCTTGTTGAACCCATTTCCCCATTTCTAAGGGGCATTAATGCCCCCTGGGTAGGTTGCTGGGGCACTAAAATGGGCCAATATGCCAGAGCATGAAGCCCAGGATGGTGGTAAGTAAATATTAGCTGAAGTGAAATGAGGGGTCCTGGCATATTGCTTTACCTTCAATTTCACTTAAAACATATGAACTGTGAGAATTTTATTTTTTTAAACAAGACTGTTAAGCCCATTAATGGCCCATGAAATGATATTTTCTTATGGTAACTACCACATGTAAATGGCATTAAGTGGGAGCTTCTTGGGTGATTATCGGAGGACCCTAATTATTGAGAGCCACGCTAACGAAGCAGCAGAGCAGCGGGGCGGAGGAGGGTCTCAGGGCCATCCGTGCGGTGGAGGGCGCGCACTGCATCGCTAGTGATAACCGCAGCCTTCCTGGGGAGAACCGCGGCAGGTGGTGTTTATTTCCATTACCAGGGAAAAAACTGTCCTGAATGTATTACTTTTATTGCAGGAAGAAAATCTTCAAAATCAAGGAAAACAAAGATTAAGGTCAGCCCTGGAAAACTCTTTTTGGGGGACACAGAAACCTCACTCTGGTGGGGTCCTTGTTTTCCCTGAGTGATTCCTGGGCAAAGCTTGATGACGGATGGTGAGGGCCAAGGCTCTTAGCTGTTCTCAGTGGGATGGTTTCGCTGCACGTCCCGCCAGGACTGGAAGATCACCAGGGGAGGCAGCCCTCACAGGGCGCGGGCTGAGATCCGGGCTCCGCATCCGGGCCCGGCCCCCCACTCCCAGAGCTTCCAGCACCCAAAGAGCTGTTGCGGCCCCAGGCTTGGCCCGAGCTGGCATCCCAGTCAAAGAAGAGGGTTGGGTCTGATGGGCGCGCAGAGATGGTCAAGGTCGGCGGGCAGTGGCGAAGGCCAGCAGGAGAGAGAGCGTGGCAGGTTCAGAGAGGTGGAAACCCTCAGGGAGTTCCTGGGTTTGGAGAGGAGGGTGGCTGGCTGGCTGGGCCTGTGTGATCTATAAAAATGTGTATCGGCCATTGTCCCTGCTCTGGGCACAGAGCTCCTAAAACTCTTAGAATTTCTGAATCCTAGGAGTGCCTTTTGTTATCATTGTGAATCCTTCTGACCATACCTGAGTTTATGCCAATGAGGTGACATGAATAGCTTCAGAGTAGAGACTGGTTGCCAGAAATACCAACCCTGTGATTAGAGGGTTAGAACTTTCAGCGCCCTCCCCGACCTCTGGGGAGGAGAGAGGGGCTGGGAATTGAGTTCGATAGCAATAGCTAATGATTTAATCCATCATGCCTACACAGTGAAACCTCGATAAAACCCCTAAATGACGGGGTTCAGGAGCTTCTGGGCTGGTGGACGCACTGGTGTGCTGACTGGGTGGGGCACAGAGAAGCTCAGTGCCCCTGACCCCCATGTCTTGTTCTCTGCATCTCCATTTGGCTGTTGCTGAGTGAACCCTTATAGTGAACCTGCAAACATGAGTGCAGCACCTTCCTGGGTTCTGTAAGTCCTAGTGAGGTAGCAAACCTGAGGAGGGGACTGTGGGAACCCCGAGTATGTAGTCAACCAGGCCGAGGTGTGGGTAGCCCGGGGTCCCATTTGTGACTGGCATGTGAAGTGGGGGTAGCCTACAGGCCGGAGCCTTAACCTCTGGGGTCTGTGCTAGGCTGGGTGCTGAGTGTTGGAACTGAAGTGAACTGACTTGTTGGACATCCAGTTGATGTCAGAGAATCGGTCGTGGGTGTGGAAAAACAACATGTTTTTGGTGTCAAAAGAAAAACCACACAGCCTGCACCAAGCGATTGAATTCTAGTCCCAGCTGGGGACCAGAGTGAAGTGAATGAAAAGCCCAGGAGCAGAGCCAGGACACCCAACTTGACTGGGGACATGGTGCTAAAATAAATGAAGAATCACTGTCTTTGGAACCAAGACTTTCAGCCCCACTGGTGAGGCTGTGGTGGGATTGAAGCCCAGAACCACGGGAGAGGTGCTGTGTGCAGGGCCCCAGAAGGTCTGAATTCCAGTCAGCCATTTGCTCCTCCCTTAGCCCCATAGCAAGGGCTGTGCTGCATTAGCTGGCATTGGAGTTGGGCTGCATTAGCTGCATTAGCTGACATTGGGGGCATGCTGTATTAGCTGGCATCAGGGGTGTGCTCATTAGCTGGCATCGGGGGCGTGCTGCATTAGCTGGCATTGGGGTTGGGATGCATTAGCTGCATTAGCTGACATTGGGGGCATGCTGTATTAGCTGGCATCGGGGGCGTGCTGCATTAGCTGCATTATCTGACATCGGGGGTGTGCTGCATTAGCTGGCATTGGGGTTGGGCTGCATTAGCTGACTTTGGGGGCATGCTGCATTAGCTGGCATTGGGGCATGCTCATTAGCTAGCATTGGGGATGTGCTGCATTAGCTACATTAACTGACATTGGGGGCATGCTGCACTAGCTGGCATCAGGGGCGTGCTGCATTAGCTGGCATTGGGTGCATGCTGCATTAGCTAGCATCGGGGATGTGCTGCATTAGCTGCATTAGCTGATATTGGGGGCCTGCTGCATTAGCTGACATCAGAGGTGTGCTACATTAGATGACATCGGGGGTGTGATGCATTAGCTGACATCGGGGGCGTGCTACATTAGATGACATCGGGGGTGTGATGCATTAGCTGACATCGGGGGTGTGCTGCACTAACTGGCATCAGAGATGTGCTGTGTGAGCTGCATTAGCTGGCATCAGGGGTCTGCTGCATTAGCTGACATTGGGGGTGTGATGCATTAGCTAGCACTGGGGGCCTGCTGCATTAGCTGACATTGGGGGTGTGCTGCATTAGCTGACATCAGGGGCATGCTGCATTAGCTGACATTGGGGGTGTGCTGCATTAGCTGACATCAGGGGCATGCTGCATTAGATGACATCGGGGGTGTGATGCATTAGCTGACATCAGGGGCATGCTGCATTAGATGATATCGGGGCCGTGATGCATTCACTGACATTGGGGGCATGCTTCATTAGCTGGCATCAGGGGCGTGCTGCATTAGCTGGCATCGGGGATGTGCTGCATTAGCTGGCATTAGGGACAGGCTATATTAAGCTGGCATTTCAGTCAGCCCAGAGCAGCTTTGGGGGCAGCCGTGTGCAAGGCTCCCCAGCAGTGAAGGCTCAACAGAAGTGCATTTTGTGTGCAGCACAAAACGCTGACCTGACTCTACCCCAGCTCACCAGGCTTCTGGTTTCTGTCAAAAGGCCAAATGAGAATTTCTTAGAGGCATTATTAAAAAATTAACGACAGCCCGGGCTGGTTGGTGCAGCGGTTGGCGTGTGAGCCTGCGGGCTGGAGGGTGCCAGGTACGATGCTGACCGAGGGCACGTACCTTGGTCGTACCTCGGTTGCAGGGGAGATCCCTGGCCCCGGTCGGGAGGCAACTAATCTCTCTCCCCCTTCCACTCCCTCTGAAAAACAATGGAAAAATGTCCTTGGGTGAAGATTACAAACATTTAGTGACACACGGAAGCCACATGGACTTAGTGTGTGTCTTATCCAGGCGTCTTACCTGGACCCTCATTGATTCTTGCCTCATTTTTCATAAATTTGAACATCTCCTAGTTTCCAGAGCTTGCAAAGTACTTTCCTGCCTCCCGGCTTTTTGTGTTTGTGTGTGTGTGCATGTGTATGCCCGGTGTGCATGTGCTTGCATGTCTCTGCATGAGTGTGTGCATGCTTGTGCATGTCCACGCATGTCCACATGTGCCCTTTGTGTGCACGTGTGCTTATCAGTGTGTAATGTGTGCATGTGTGTGTATGCCTAGTGTGTGTGTGTGTGTGCATGTGTAGTTCAGGGCAGGGGAATGGGGACATGTTTATACCTCTGGTCTTTCTTCTGTGGGCCCTTTCTCTCCTGAGTTGTTTAGTCTTTGATTATTTCATTAACAGGTCTAACCGGGGATGAAGGAGGGGCTCTCTTTGTCTCAATTTTGCCTGGGAAACCAAAGCATTTCTCTCCTGAATTATTTAGTCTTTAATTATTTAATTACACACGTATAATAGGGCATTACAAAGGGGTCCTTTGTCTCAGTTTTGGCTGAAACATCAGAGGCTAATGCAGTCAGTGCCAGCACACCCTGGCAAGTAGGGGTCACGCAGGGCCTGCTAAGAGGCCAGCCTCTGCTCTGTCACCGTTGGCAACCACCCACTCCAGCCTCTGCAGAGGTGGGAATTGGGTTGAGAGGGAGGCTTTCTCTGGAGGGCAAGTGGAAGTGCTATTCAGCTTGCACCCCAATCCTTTCTACCTCTGCACTGCTCCTCCCCTGGGCTGAGTCTGAGGGGCCTCGGAGGGACAATTTGAGAACTGGCCTAGTGTCCCCATGTCACCGGGAATGGCTGTGAGGATTAAATGAAGTCACATAAGCTGTGCCTGGGATGTAGTGAGTATATTAGTTTCTAGGGCTGCTTTAATGAGTTACATACTGGGTGGCTTAAAACAACAGAAATTCATTATCTCACAGTTCTGGAGGCTCAAGTCCAAAAGCAAAGTGTCAGCAGAGCCACAGTCCCGGGAAGGATGTGGAGAAGAATCCTTGTGGCCTCTTGTAGCCTCTGGCTCCTGGCAGTCCTTAGTGTTTCTTGGCTCATGGCTGCATCCCTTTAACCTCTGTTCTTATTCCCTGTGTGTCTCCAAATTCCTCTTTCTCTCCTTATAAGGACACCATCCTAGTTGATTATGGCCTCACAATAACTTGATCCCATCTGTAAAGACCCGATTCCCAAATAAGTTCACATTCACAGAAACCAGGGGCCAGGATGCTGTCATATCTTTTTGGGAGACACCATTAAACCCACAGTGGTGTGCGCTCAATAAAGGTAGTTATTACTATTATGATGATGGTATATCTTTATGAGCCGGGTAGAAAGTGTTAACTTTTATAGAGGAAAGAGCTATACTCCCATATTAAAATCACAGAGGAAAGCACAGCCCCCCCTTTTTTATGTCAGTTACACAGTTTAGGCTGAATTCATCTGAAAAGGTCACCTACCAATCACACATAATGCAAAGCAATTGGGAAGTGTTGGGGAGATTCGTTGAGCTTTGAAAGGACCCAACTCAGCTCACAGAATTGGCAGCTTCCCCTCGACAACTCTGTGGCCCATGCTAACATTTCTGTAAGTTGCCAACTCCAAATCCCATTCTCCACTCCGAGCCACCTGTTGGTGACCTCAATTCAGTCAACATTCCCCGAGTGCCTGCTAATGCAACAACAACAGCAGATGTCTCTGAGCAACAACCAAGGTCTCAGCCTCAGCACTGCTGACATTTGGGACTAGATAATTCTTTGTTGTGGGGTCATCCTGGGTGTTATAGTAGTTTTAACAGCATCCTGGCCACTGCCCACTAGATGCCACTAGCCCTCCCCAATTAAGACACGGAAAATGTCTTCAGACTCTGCCACGTATTCCCTGGATTGCAAACTCACTCTCAGCAGAGAACCACTGGGCTAGAGGAAGTGAAGCGGTGAGTAGACAGTGATGGATACATGTGGAAATTGTTGAGACAGGGGAAGCAATAGGCGTTATGGATGTTGTTTTGCTGTTTCCAAAATTTAACATCACACTTTTGAGGATAGACACCTTCAGATCCACTGACTAGGTTCTACAACACTTGCTGTAAAGAACTTGAATTCATGGCATGTTTAAGAACTCATTTTATCCATTCATTCATTCTCCCCACCCTTTATCCACTAAATATCCATTGGGTAGCATCCATGTGCCAAGTACTGTACTTGGTACCTGGAGGTACCATCTCTCCAGGGATTAGAGATACATATGGATGTGCCGAGTTAAACAGGACAAGGCTCTGACACCAAGGAACTGCCTGGTAGAAGAACCAGAAATGTCCCTCCCCAAAGCCACATGGTCATTTGAACCGGCTGAAGCTGCGAGTGCAGGACAAGGCATCCCGTTGAGGAGGCACGTGGACTCTGTGGGTGGAGTGGGACGAGCAGGGACGTCGTCACAGCAGCTGCCTCGCTGCGGAGGCTTCAAGAGGCGATGGCCAGTTTAAGGGGGGAGCAGGAGCTCCGGGCTGAGGGGACCGACAGCCAGCGGGAGGCAAGGAAGCCTGAAGCGTCGCGGCCGGTGAGGAGGCCACGGCGCAGACTGTCTAACCGCCAGAAGCTACAGGCTGACTAAGGCAGACTCCATTCAAATGCACATGTGTTCTTTGTGGCCTGAAGAGTGTTTTGCTTGTTTGCTTGTTTCTACTGTCATTTAAAAATTTGGAGAGCTTATATAAAAATTAAATTGTTTAGTTTCTTTGAAAGAAGTGAAAGATGTTTAAAGAGTGGTGGTGTTGATGAGAGAGGAAATTCTTCGTGGGAATTTATTACGTAGTAGGAGGAAAAAGTATTAAAGGTACTTAACTTAGTTAATGAAGGAAGTTCTTGTGTGTTTTTTTTTTTAATCCTCACTTAAGGATATTTTTTCCATTGCTTTTCAGAGAGAGTGGAAGGGGGAGAGAAAGAGAGAGACACATTGATTGGCTGCCTCCTGCCCAAGCCCGGGCTGGGGTGGAGCCTACAACCGAGGCACGTGCCCTTGGTCAGAATCGAACCTGGGACCCTCAGTCCACGGGCTGATGCTCCAACCCCTGAGCCAAACCATCCAGGGCAGTGAGAGGAGTTCTTAAAGAAAGAGCCTAGATTGTGTGTGTGGGGGGGAGTACACCTGTGTACAGGTACTTGTATATAAGTAATTTTATATCTTTCAGTAACATAAATATGTTAAGCTTTATGGATCATCTCATTCCAAGAGCTGATCTATAGAAATGAGATTTGATTCCACCTTCTACAGAACCAATTTGGCCCAGGAGCTTGGGGTGTAAAAGCTCTAACCGTGCTCTCCGGGCTTTTCATGGTGCGCCCCAAATAGAAGCTGCGGTCATCAGAACGGCTAGTGCGGTTGGTCCTGGAATGTCAGCTCCAAAGCGGCTGCTTGGGCTGTGCTGGGCTGGACACCGGAGGAAGCTCCTCGCTGACCGGATAACTGACGCTCTCCTTACTGAGCAGAGCCCCTTAGGGAAAACTGCTGACCTGCAGCTCTCTCTGGGGTTTTGCCCCTTCGCCTGATAGGGTGAGCGAGCAGGTTTAGCTTATACTTGCTCTGGGAAGTGGGGAAAGTCAGTGACTCCGCTTAGGTGTCTGTGCGCACGACAGCCAGCCACAGAGCACGGGCCTCTTTCTTTCTCTTCTAAAATTTCAACTGAGTTGGTCTTTCGTGTGACCTTTCCGGACCCAGTGCTTTTAGCAGCCAGCTGCAGAGGCGCGAGCAGGAGGGAAGCCGTAGTTTCTGTGTCGCTGGGATCAGCACAGTGGACAGAACATGGGTCTATGGGTCAAAGCGGAGCTGGATTTGGATCTAGTTCACCTGCTGCAGGTATGTAGACCCCCAAGCCTCTTGCCCTCATCTGCGTAACGGAAGTGTTAACCCTGCCGCATAGTTTGTTGAGGGGTATTTAATGGGTTAACGGGAGTACAACACCTGGTAGGTAGCAGATGGTAGATTCTGGTCCTAAAAATCATATCACCAGAGCTCAGAGCCCGCAGCCTAAATTCCTCATTTGGCTCGTTTTTTTCATTCAGCACGCGCTGCTTTAGGACGCGGCACACGCTAGGGACTCCTGGAGAGACCGACAGACAGCTGGAAGGGCAGAGGGGACTGTTGTAGGAGTTCCCACGAGGGCGCAGAGAGAAACACGGTTGTGCAGGCTGCGTGAGGGGTGAGAGGAAAGTGCTCAGAGAGCCAGGCGGCAGCTCCTCTGCTCCGAGGTGGGAGGGCTGGAGGTTCGGGGCAGGGCTGGCGCTGAGCCTCGGAGGAGGGCCGTGCGCTCACTGGGGGGGGGCGGCGGGAGCTCGCTCCTGGGGCAGGAGCAGGCCCGGGCTGCTGCCGGGGTCCTGTGGCTTCGCGGCAGCTCAGGGGCTGCGTCCTGCACGTGGGCAGGTACTTTCCGGGGGGGAGGCGCAGGCTGCCTCCTGGTCTGAGCAGTGGTTGTCTCTCTGTTTGGCCTCCACAACCTCGGTGCCGGTTGGCACGTGTTACAGAGTCTTCGACACCTGGTTCAGCAGGTTGCCCATCCCCAACTCGTCCATGGCCAGTTGTGAAACGGAGCCTCATTTTGGAAAGTAAACTCTCTGCCTTGAGTTACAAACGCTCTTACTCGCCCGAGACCAGCACACGGATCAGCCTTCAGTTAAAGTGGAAAAGGAGCTCGTCTTGTGCTTTTTGCTTTCTCTGTAGCCTGGAAGGCACAGCTGACAATGTAAGTCCCCAGGCTGAGCAAACGATGACAGGACAGTCAGCCTGGTCGCCCACATGGGAATTCAGGGATCTGCCGCCGAGTGCGAGGGCTAGGCTTTAATTGTTTTCTATTTATTTAAGTTGATATATAACTGGCACATAACATTGTATTAGATTTAGGTGTACAACATAATAATTTCATATGTATATGTTACAAAATTTTTATGGCAATATGTTTAATTAACAATACCATATGTATATTTGAAAATTGCTAAGAGAGTAGACCTTAAAAGCTCTCATCCCAAGAAAAGATGCTGCACCAGGGTGGTGGGTGGTTGGGCCCTGGTGATCTGGCCCCTCTCCCTCTCCATTCTCATGTTCACCATTCTGTCTTCTCTCTGCGCCAACCTCATGGAACGATGGGGACACTCGGGGCTTTCTCTCACCCTTACCTGTGCTGGCGATAACCTGCCTCTCTCTCTTGTCTGGACAGCTCATCCCACTCCTTGGGCCTCAGTTTCACTTTCTCTGGGAAACTTTCCCTGATCGCTGGAGACTGAGTTCCCTCCTCCAGGTCTCAACAGCCCCTTGCCTCTCCTGCCCTACCGCCCCCATCCTGGGTGGTAACCGCCTCCCTACATGCCTTCCTCCTGGGCTTGGATGTGAGCTCACTGAGGGCAGGGCAGTGCCTTGTTCCTGGCTGTATATCTGAGTGCTTAGCACAGTGCCAAGATCATAGGTGGTGCTCAGTGTCTGCTCACCGAATGCACGGCTGCATGAACGAACGCACTCTGGGCTCCACCTCCAGGCAAGGAGCCACAGGACTGCGTCAGGACCTTCCCATTCACAGGCTGCCCTGGCATTGCTGCCAGAGGGCTGGCCCTGCAAGCAATCGGACTCTTGTTCCTAAACACCAGATGGGGCAGGATGGGGGCAAGGCCAGGAGATGTTGAGTCTGCAGCTCACAAAACCTCTTTAGAAACATTGAGGAGCCACTGTTGCTAATTTCCAATGAGAAAATAGCCAAGAGCCCGTGAGCAGAGAATTGTCATAAAAGCAGACAGCCTGGTTTGGGCAGGGGACACGACCGGTGGGCAGTGACCCTCCAGCCCGACCTGCCCTCCTCCTCTACCTCCTCAGTCCCAGGTGGAGCAGGCCCTGCTCCTGATTCTCCCAGTTTTTATAGAAACAGTCAGCCATGTCTTTGAAATTTACTTTCTCCCACAGAAGCTAATTTAATATTTGGCGAGAACAACCGGCAAGGCCAGCCCTGGATGGTTGTTATTTATACGACCATAAAAAAGACAGATCGGGCTCCTGATGTTACTAAATTGTCTTTGGGAAAGGAGCTGAGAGGCCCTGGAATGTGCCTCTGCCGTGGCAGGGACAGAAACGGAATCGTCGAGAAGTCATCCCAGATGGGGGGGCTGGGCGGCCGCAGTGTGCTCAGAGCCAGTAGCGGCCCCCTGGCCTTCTCCTGGCACTTCCACGGCACACGGCTTCCTCTGTGTGCACAGGTTGCTTTGCTTCTTTGAGGCTGCGTCTCTTCAGGCAGCTTGGGCTAGGAATAAACTCTTTTTATTGTTCTGACCGAGCTGTACAATGACCCAGAAGAGGGGACCGCCGGCGGGCTACGGCTGGGTGCCGGCTCTCTCGGCCCGCCTCAGGAGGGGAGTTGGGGCCGGCTCTTCCTAATTGCTGCCTGCAGGGTACACAGTCCCGAGCAGACGTCGCCCTGTCCTGCTGCCGGGAGACGGGTTGGGACTCTTACAGGGCCCTTGGGTGATGGGAGCTCCGGGGCAGGGAGACAGTAGTCCCCGGCGAGAAGGAACACAGATGCATCTTGGGAATACCGTGCTGAGTGGGATGAGTCACAAAGAAAAAGCCGAGAACGATACGATCTCCCTCCTTCGTGAGACACCAAACTGGAAGCGACAAGTGATCAGACAAGATGAGCCAACAAAAACACACGCCCTTTAAAATAGCCTGACCCTCTTTTGTTAGAAATGTCTTTCAGACAGACAAACTGGCAGCACCTCTTTATCTTCTTAGCGATTACGAAGCAGCACGTTTAACTTATTAATTATTTTCAGGTCACCAAAGGATCTGCATCTGTCCTCTCACGTGGCTCTAATATGCAGTAAGTCAGGGGGAGCCGAAGGCGTCCAGTGAGTGCGCGGTGCGCCGGCCCTGTGGGGGGGGGGTTCGGGCATGAGCAGTCGCATCGGGGACCATAGTCCATGCCCGGCCTGACCCAAGAGGGGCTGCAGGCTGCTGGGGACCCAGCAACAGAGATCGGAAAGCAGACTCGGACACGTGTGCATGTGTGGGGCGGTGGGGTCGGGAGCAGGGACGTTTGAGCCGAATCGGGACACGTGGCGACCTGTGAGGTGGAGGCCACAGGGAAAGGCGGACAGGCATGACAGCTCAGACACCGGTGTGAGGCTGCGGGCCTTGCCAGGTGCGGGAGCTCAGGCGTGGCAGGAGATGAGGGTGAGGACTTGGCCAGAGCCAGGGCACGTAGGTCCCTGTGAGCCATGCTGAAGGGTTTCCATTTCTCCCGAGGGCACCAGGAGGGCGTGTGGGGTATCATGCAGGGGTGTGAGGAGGGGGGATGGAGGTGTGGTGGGGAGGGGGTGCACTGGAGATGGAAGAACCTACAGATGTGTAATGTCGCAGCAGGGTGTGCCCGTCTGTGTGGATTGTGTCCCTCTGCAGCTCCAGCTCCTGGTGTCCTTTCCCCCTGTCCTCTAGATGCCTGTCTTCTCTGGAGAGATACCAGCCCCTTTCTTCCTGTTGGAGTCACAGAAGGCCTCTGAGCTAAGAAGGCCCCCTCCCCGCAGGCGGGTGTTTCCTCTGAGCTAAGAAGGCCCCCTCCCCGCAGGCGGGTGTTTCCACTGAGCTAAGAAGGCCCCCTCCCCGCAGGCGGGTGTTTCCTCTGAGCTAAGAAGGCCCCCTCCCCACAGGTGGGTGTTTCCTCTGAGCTAAGAAGGCCCCCTCCCCCAGGCGGGTGCTTCCACTGAGCTAAGAAGGCCCCCTCCCAGCAGGCGGGTGTTTCCACTGAGCTAAGAAGGCCCCCTCCCCACAGGCGGGTGCTTCCACTGAGCTAAGAAGGCCCCCTCCCCACAGGCGGGTGCTTCCACTGAGCTAAGAAGGCCCCCTCCCCACAGGCGGGTGTTTCCACTGAGCTAAGAAGGCCCCCTCCCCACAGGCGGGTGCTTCCTCTGAGCTAAGAAGGCCCCCTCCCCCAGGCAGGTGTTTCCACTGAGCTAAGAAGGCCCCCTCCCCACAGGCGGGTGCTTCCTCTGAGCTAAGAAGGCCCCCTCCCCCAGGCGGGTGCTTCCACTGAGCTAAGAAGGCCCCCTCCCCACAGGCGGGTGCTTCCACTGAGCTAAGAAGGCCCCCTCCCCACAGGCGGGTGTTTCCACTGAGCTAAGAAGGCCCCCTCCCCACAGGCGGGTGCTTCCTCTGAGCTAAGAAGGCCCCCTCCCCCAGGCGGGTGCTTCCACTGAGCTAAGAAGGCCCCCTCCCCCCAGGCGGGTGCTTCCACTGAGCTAAGAAGGCCCCCTCCCCACAGGCGGGTGCTTCCTCTGAGCTAAGAAGGCCCCCTCCCCACAGGCGGGTGCTTCCACTGAGCTAAGAAGGCCCCCTCCCCGCAGGCGGGTGTTTCTACTGCAACGAAAAACTGCTGCTGTGCACAGACAGCCTCACAAGGCCAGCAGGAGGGCCCCTGAGGAGACATGTACACACACACACACACAAATAGCATGTGTGTATATTTGCTACATATATAAATCTTGCATGTATACATACTATGTACACTTGTGTATATGTATGTATGTGTGTGTTTCTACTGATTCTGTTTCTCCAGTTGAACCCTGGATGACACAATGCTAACAAACCACACAAAACTTACTTTCTGACATTGATTGGGGTGACACTGGCTAATAGGATCATACAGGTTTCAGGTGTACGTTTCTCTGATACATCATCTGTATGTTGCATTGTGTGCCCACCACCCAAAGTCAGATCTTCTGTACCCTGCATGTGGCCCCCTTTACCCTTTACACTCCCCACTTCCCCTCCTTCTGGTCACCACCATACTGTGACTGTAGAAGAAACTCAAAGCAACGCTCGACTCTTCAGAACTCTAGGCTTGTGGCCAACCTATCTTTTTCAACAATTCCAGCACCCTCTCCCCCCACAGAACCCACCCACAGTATCCCCCAGGGGCTCCGATCCCCCAGAACCAGAGGGTTCCATTTGCAACTGTGACAGGGCAGCTTGCCGTTTCCTTTGGGTGTGGGCGAGGACCTTGCAGAAAGGGAAGGAGACAGAGGATACATGTGTGTGTGCAGGCACAGCTGGCATGCATGAGCCTCTGCCTGTCGTGGCCGTGAGCCATGTGCAGAGCAGATGGGGCATAGACTCTGGCACCAGACTGCCTGGGTTCAAATCTTGGCTCTGCTACTTAGTATAAATATTGCAGCAGGTTATTTAACCTCCCCACTCCTCAGTTTTCTCATCTGTAAAATGGGATGATAGCTCCCAGATCATAAGGTTAGTAGATGCGAAGTGCTTACAGGCAGTCAGTAGGCATCAGCCTCATTGCCTCGTGCGCATGGAGCTCCTCACCCCCCTGCCTTGTCTGGAACAGGACCGTGTGTGCACGTCTATCTGCACAGTAGCATGGTTGCTGGAGTCAGAGTGGCGTTGTCTGGAATCCTGGCCTTTCTGTGACTACATGGTGACTGTGGACAAGTTACCCCCTTGAAGCCTTTCTCTTCTCATATGACAAACTAGGTTCAAAAAAGAACTATCTTATCTCCTCATAGTTGCTACTAGGGTGAAACGTGGTGATATGAGTGGTCAGGACAGGCATAGCTTAATGAGGCCTGTTGTTATCATGGCCACTGTAACTGCTGCTGCTCATTTATCCAAGGGTCGCCTTTTTTTATACCTTCGAGCTCCCGCCACTGGAGTCAGTGCTGGGACACGGGTAAGTAGCAGCTTATCCGTTCTTCCAGGCAACTCTACTCCTGGTCCCTTAAACTCCGGGGCAGGCCTCTGAGGAAGGAACTTGTTCCTGAATTTTCTAGACTACAACACTGAGGCCAAGATTGTTGATGTTTTCTAACTAATTGGAAATGGAGCTGGGATTCAAACCAAGACTTCTGACTCTGGCTTCTTTCCTAACGTGTTGCAATTATAAAGTGTTTTATAGTTTACAAAAGAACTTAATGCCTATGAACTCAGCTGTGTGTCCTTGACGAGAGTCTTGGTAAAGCCATTGGGCGTGTATTACAGATGTAGTCTGCGTGGGTTCCTTTGCCAGCAGATGACAGAGGCTGGAGGCCACACGGGATGCTGTGCTGTGCCGCCTCCACACGGCTGAGGGGTCCAGGGGCCTCTTCCTGAACTTCGGGACTCCTCCCTGAGTTAGACCCAGGTCTGCTTTAGGATACTGAGCTCTGAGCCTCCCCACAGCCCTCTTGTCGGCTGGGGAGGGGGGATGAGTGGAGAGCCCCTGCCTCTCCTGTTACAGACTCACATTTGGGCCGGGCTGACTCATCCTGAGGCTGCTGCTTCTCCAGGGTGGGAGCTGGGCAAGCCCGGTTCCACCAGCAGTGCCAGGGGGCCATCAGCACCAGAAGACCCCGGGCTCTTCCCTCCATCTTAAATCTGCCAAAGAGATTGGCATGAGCCCGGCTGGCTTGGCCTCTCCAGGTGTCTGGGACGAAGGATGGGGAGTCTCTCCTCACTCCCTTCCCAGACTGTTGAAGCAAAGGCAGGCAATGAATTGAGCTGGAAAAGACGCCGTCGGGAAGAAGCCCAGGCTCTGGAAGCTCTGGAAGCACTGCTCTCTGGGAGGTGGGCTCCGAGGGCAGCTGACGGGAGACCAGGTAACAGTGGGCAGGAAGCTGCCTGTGGCTCAGGATCCTCTTTGGCCGGAGGCTGGACCGGCAGCCGCTTTATTCAGGTGACACGCTCGCCGCACGTCTGCCAGGGGAGCCCGGAAGCATCGACACTAATGAACTCTCTGAGGAGCCAACAGCTGGGTTGGGCAGGAACATGTTAGCTGAGGAAATCGGGCAGAAGGGTTTCAACCGTTTTTTTAAACGCTCTCTATTTTGTTGTTAAATAGGGTAGCACGTTCCTCTCACAGGGGAGCACAATTTGAAGGGAGGGAATTCGCCGTGTTGAGCACCTGTTGTGTGCTAAGAGGCTTGTTCGTATATCACCATTTCACTTTATGAAAGACTTTGTTTTCAATGTAATGCGTGGTCATGGTTTAAAGAAACCTTCAGGCGTAAGTTAACCCATTTGGAAGTAACTTAAGTCAGCAAGCGCGCTGGCTGCGGAGAGAGCTGGCGTGGACGCCGCGGGGCGGTGGGGGCTGGCTGTGGTCCTGGCTTCAGCTGTGGGGGTGGAGACTGTAGTGTGTCCAGCATCCCGCTGTCTTCTTTGAAGGCATCATAGTTACTTTTCTGAAGAATTAGTCTGACGTTTGAGTCAGCTTCCTGTGGGACTTGCCTGGATGTGAGCGGGGCCGGCGATGGGCAGTCACAGACCCTGTCCCTGCTCATGGCCTCCCTTGGCTCCTTACCCTGTCCCTACCGGCCAGCCTCTCCAGGTTTTGTCAGAAGTGGGGAACCCCAGTCTGCCTGAGGATCTGGTGGGCTGGCGTTTCCTGGGAATCACGTCCTTGCAGGAAACGTCCTTGCTTGTTGGCCAACATAATTCCGAGAATTTTTTCTACCATTTTTCAGTTTCTTGGGATTCAGCCCTAGTAGCCCACTTTAGTCACTGGCTTAAAAACACCATCTTTGCTGGCAGCCTCTCCTTCCTGGATCACACTCCTTCTTTCCTATCTCCGATCCTTGCACCAACAGTAACTGCTGGCTCCCGAGTCCAGTGCTTATGGCAGGGCTCATCCGCGACAGTTCCTGGCCAGTCCACTCTGTGGCTTGTTTCTGCAAATAACGTTTTACCGGAACACAGCCACATCACTTCCTTTATGCTGTCCATGGCTGTTTTCACACAACAAGGACAGAGTAAGACGAGTAGTTGTGACAGACGCGGTATGACCTAGAAAGGTGAATATACTGGCCTTTACAGAAAAAGTGTGCTGACCCCTGGCTCAGTGTGCTTCTGGGGGACCCAAATGAAACACCATCTCTAACCATGATGGATGAAGAAAGTCCAGTGGTCACTGAGACGTGAAACGCAGAAGGGGTAGAGTTGTAGAGAGAAGATCACCTTGAGAGGACAGAGACTTGGGAAGGAGGGATCTGAGGTTACTCTTTAGGGACGCACCTGGGGACATACTCACCCCAGCCTCTCTTCCTACTTCTCCTTGGTGAACTAACAATTATCCTCAGGGGCCCTTATAAAACCACTTCGTCCCGGCAGCCTCCCCTCTGAGACACCACCGTTGTTTCTTCCTTTGTTCTAACTTTCATGGGAATGGCTAGTCTTCCTCTTGTCAGCCCCCAGGCTGTGAGTTGTTGAGGGCACCAGACTGTGAGTCGATCGTGCCTTGTTCGCTTTGCTCCCTCCACTTAGGGGGGGAGGACATAGTCTAGATCCAGTAGGTGCTTGATGAGAGCTTTCTGAGTTGAATGAGCCAGCTCCCACCCCCTCCTGCCCTTTTTCTTCTTGGCAACCAATGCCGTATGCACACAGAGCCAGTGGGGCTGGAGGGGGTCCAGCAGCTGTGGACTCATAATTCCTCTGCAAACTAGTTGGCTCAGATGTACATGAACTTGACCCTGTGACCTTGGATTCATTATCTCTCTGTGCCATCGCTCTGAGCCAATCAGTTCTAGACAGATGGCTCTTCAAAGCCAGTGACTGTGGGATTTGGAGTGGCCATTGCGCAGATTGTAAACCTCCTTCCAGCTGATTCTCATGATCTCTATCCTGGTATATCAGTGAGTGCGAGACAAGCCTGGCAGTTCTAAAAGAGGCTCATTCCTCACTGCTGGTCCAGGCTGCCAGGTTTTCCCCAAATTTAGATGGTAATCCAAAGATTTAAGTCCGTACTTTCCAAAAGGGCACCTTTTCAAATTCATCACGATTCTTCGGGAACGTGTTAAGTAATGCATTCAGTCCCCACTGATGGATGAAACACTGGCACCATTATCATAATATAGTGCCTTCTTTTTTCGCCTGAGAATTATATTGGGTTTTTGACATGAGGAACAAAGTGGCAAATTGCAATAAACTGCAAGAGAAATCAGTTATAATTCAATAGTCACAGAGGCCCCTTGAGGAAATAATAACAATAACAATAATAAAAACAGCCCCCTACTAAGTTTCTCATCAGGTCCTGGGACTCCGAGTGGGTAATATTTTGATTAGACTGCTGGGCCAGCAGACCAAATCTTGACTCTGCTGATGGGCAAGCATCCATCATGTTGGCGTATCTCATGGAGCCGAACAGCATGTCGATTTGATGATAGCTTCATGAAATTCATCATCCCTGCAAGCATGGTCGCACATTCTAAACACTGCCACCCGTGAACAATGCCCGGGGCTGTGGGTGGGCTCTAAACCCAGAGCCTGCCCACTGGTTGAGCCAACATCCACCCTCTGAACTCCAGAGACACTCGCTGCTTCCTCCAGGGAGAGCCTGACGGTGGTGGTTTGGAAGCAAGTTTAGAGTTGCTGCAATGCCCAGGTGCATGGATCTGGGCCAGAGAGTGGGCGATTTCAGAGTCATGCGCTGATTGGACTCTAGCAAGTGTGAACATGCATCTCACTCAGCCGAACGGAAGGGAAGAAAACGGGATTCTAACCGTAAGGCTTCGGGTCTAGTCTCCAGGCCGAGGGCTTATGCAGGGGAGAAAAGGAATGTGGGGGGGTAAGGACAGGGTCTAGAGACAACACGCACCCTCACACACACACCCATCCTCACACACACCCCTCACACACACCCCTCACACACACCCCTCACACACACCCTCACACACACCCTCACACACACACCCATCCTCACACACACCCTCACACACACCCCTCACACACACCCTCACACACACCCCTCACACACACCCCTCACACACACCCTCACACACACCCCTCACACACACCCCTCACACACACACCCATCTTCACACACACACCCATCCTCACACACACACCCCTCACACACACACCCATCCTCACACACACCCCTCACACACACCCCTCACACACACCCTCACACACACCCCTCACACACACACCCATCTTCACACACACACCCCTCACACACACACCCCTCACACACACCCTCACACACACCCCTCACACACACCCCTCACACACACACCCATCTTCACACACACACCCCTCACACACACACCCCTCACACACACCCTCACACACACCCCTCACACACACCCTCACACACACCCCTCACACACACCCCTCACACACACCCTCACACACACCCCTCACACACACCCCTCACACACACACCCCTCACACACACCCTCACACACACCCTCACACACACCCCTCACACACACCCCTCACACACACACCCTCACACACACCCCTCACACACACCCCTCACACACACCCTCACACACACCCCTCACACACACCCTCACACACACCCCTCACACACACCCCTCACACACACACCCATCTTCACACACACACCCATCCTCACACACACACCCCTCACACACACACCCATCCTCACACACACCCCTCACACACACCCCTCACACACACCCTCACACACACCCCTCACACACACACCCATCTTCACACACACACCCCTCACACACACACCCCTCACACACACCCTCACACACACCCCTCACACACACCCTCACACACACCCCTCACACACACCCCTCACACACACCCTCACACACACCCCTCACACACACCCTCACACACACCCCTCACACACACCCTCACACACACCCCTCACACACACCCCTCACACACACACCCTCACACACACCCCTCACACACACCCCTCACACACACCCTCACACACACCCCTCACACACACCCCTCACACACACCCTCACACACACCCCTCACACACACCCCTCACACACACCCTCACACACACCCTCACACACACCCCTCACACACACCCCTCACACACACCCCTCACACACACCCTCACACACACCCCTCACACACACCCCTCACACACACACCCTCACACACACCCCTCACACACACCCCTCACACACACCCTCACACACACCCCTCACACACACCCTCACACACACCCTCACACACACCCCTCACACACACCCTCACACACACCCCTCACACACACCCTCACACACACCCCTCACACACACCCCTCACACACACCCTCACACACACCCCTCACACACACCCTCACACACACCCCTCACACACACCCTCACACACACCCCTCACACACACCCCTCACACACACACCCATCTTCACACACACACCCATCCTCACACACACACCCCTCACACACACACCCATCCTCACACACACCCCTCACACACACCCCTCACACACACCCTCACACACACCCCTCACACACACACCCATCTTCACACACACACCCATCCTCACACACACACCCCTCACACACACACCCTCACACACACCCCCTCACACACACCCCTCACACACACACCCTCACACACACCCCCTCACACACCCCCTCACACACACCCCTCACACACCCTCACACACACCCCCTCACACACACCCCTCACACACACACCCTCACACACACCCCCTCACACATACCCCTCACACACACACCCATCTTCACACACACACCCATCCTCACACACACACCCCTCACACACACACCCTCACACACACCCTCACACACACCCCTCACACACACCCCCTCACACACACGCTCACACACACACATATACACACCCCTCACACATGCACCCTCACACACACAGACACCCCCCCTCACAAACACACACACACACACCCCCTCACACACACACTCCCTCACAAACATACACACATACACCCTCACAAACACCCCACTCACAAAAGCACATATATACCCCCTCACACACACACACATACATACCCTCATATACACACGTACATACACACACCCTCACACACACCCTCACACACACATCCACACATCCACACACACCCTTACGCACACACATCTACACAAAACCCCTCACAAACACACACATACACACACCCTCACAAATACCCCCTCACAAACACACATACCCCCTCATACACACACACACACCCTCACACACCCACCCTCATACACACACACACACACCCTCACACACACCCTCATACACACACAGACACACACACAGACACACCCTCATACACATACACATTACATGCATACACATACATGTAGTTTTATAATTAAGCAAATGGGATTTTGGGAGGGCTATCATTTAAAACATCTAGACAGATAAAATTCTACTGGATCAGTTGTGGGAAAGACACACTTTTCCTCCCCCCGTCTGCGCCTGCCGATGCGGGCGTGCAGGAAAGCACGGAGGCTTTCGGCCCTGCCCCCAGCTGTCCCGTATGCCCGTGCCCCTCCACACGCTTGGGTATCTGGCGTCTTGCTCTAAGGCTCTGCGTGAAGGTGCCCTCTCTGCTCCACGGCTTGGGCTCCCGTGGTCCCTGGGCCCGCTCTTTCCGGCCTCCTGCCCCTTCAGCAGGGCCTGGCTTCCAGGCGCCGCGCCCACCGCACCCATTGGCGAGGCCGCCACTGCGCGCGCTCCAGCACCCCGAAGGGACAGGTCAGTGAAGAGCAGGGCGACCCTTCTCTAATTTCCGCCCCATTTGGTGCCGGCTTTCTCAGATGGTCTGTCCGCATTTCCAAGCACATTAGAACATTTCCAGCTCAATAAAAGGGAAGAACATGGTTTTTAAAACATAAAGAAAAACTGAGCCTGGGAGTGCCAGCGAACCTCCCCCGAGGCATCAGCCCCGGGCTGTCTAATCAGCTTGCTGCTCCAGCCAAGGCTTCCACGGCGTCCACGGCACCCTTCTCCCCTGGGCCTCAGTTTCCCCATCTGTAGAATCCAGGAGATTTGATTGCTAAGCTTCCTGTGAGTTGTGTAAAATAATAAAATACATGGAAGCTCCAGCCACTTGAATTCAGCTTCAGATTAACTTTTCTCCATGGCCATTTGGCTCACGGTGGCCATATAGTCACCAAGACTGTTGGGTGATGGTGGAGGCCTCTGTGGGGGCACGTGAGCTCCCCCTTCCCCGAGTAAAGGAGGGGATAGAGGCTCACACCAGCGTGCTCACTGGAGCATTTCCCGTCAGCCTCCTTCCCACTTGGGGACACTGGGCTCCGCGTGCAGCCCGCCCAGAGCCATGCCGGGCAGAGCTGCCCATGGTACCAGGGCCTCCCTGATGCCAGAGGAAGGCTTCCCCGAGACCAGACGGGCTCGCAGCATCTCTTTTTTTATGGGACATGGGATGGGGCACAGGAGGAGGAGAGAGTCCGGCTTCGACACAGACAGACCAGGGTTCGAACTGTGCTCTGGCGCCTCAGCTGTGAGATCTGGGGCGTGTTACCTGGTCTCTCTGGGCCTGCAGGGTGACTGACAGCACGTCACAGTGTTGGAGCCATGGCGATGCTGGGGACGGCCCAGCACTAACCGCCCTGCGAGCACTGCCAGCCCTCGCTGCTGCGGGGAGGGACGTCTGGACACCACCTGTCCTCGTCCAGAAACGTCAGTTCCTTTCCGACCTGCCTTTGTAACCCGCTGTTTGCCTGCCGTCTTCATATCCATCTAATGTTTGAAAAACATTGGACATGTTTTTAGCATGCTTTGCCTCTTCCAACATACATCTCTTACCTGCCAGGAAGCTCAGAGCTACGTTTAGAAAGACACCTGCAGATCCTCTTCTTGTTGGGACATGTACCTTTCCTTTGAGTTTCCATTATATCCTAATACAGGGTGTCCCCCAAAAATGTACACACACTTTAACAGCCGGTAGCTCAGTTTTGAAAATGAAAAGCTATTTTAATAACCACTGCCTTTATAATTATTCGAACTGTGTGCATACGTTTTTGGGACGCCCTGTATATGTTTACTGTTAGAACCCTTTCGTAATGTTTTAATGTCAGAAGTTGGAAGAGTAAAACAACACTCAGATGACATTCACCTCTAACTCGCCAGTTGTGAATATGTCATAATTTTTCTTTTAAATCTCTTATATCCCTCTTATTATTTGTTAAACCACTTTAGAATAAGCAGGAGATATGCTCCTTCATCCCTAAATACTTCTGTATTTGTTCTTAAAATCAAGGACATGCTCTGTGTCCCTGTAATATAATTTTAAATTTCAGGGAACTTGACACAGTACAATGCAGTCGTCCCTCCTTATCTGCAGGGACACACCCCAATGGACGACTGAAACCTCGGGAAGTCCTGATCCCTAGATATACGATGTTTATTCCCTATATGTACATGCCTATGCTAAAGTTTAATTAGCAAATTAGGCAACTTCATGGGTAGAAGATTTGTTCTTACCGTCGATCTTAGCAACCTCAGCAGATGGTGCTTCTTTCCGTATTAACTTTAGAACACCCACCTTTTCTCTAAAGGAAGCACTTTACAGCTTCTCTTTGGGAATCCGAATCGCCAGCATCACTACTCTTATGCTTGGCCGTTGTGAAGTAAAATCAGGTGACTCGAACATAAGCACTGTGACACTGAGACAGAGTATCCACCTGATCACCAGGATGCTACTGACTCACGGGCGGAGCGTCCACGGCGTGGAGACGCCGCACAAAGGGATGAGTCCCGTCCTGGTGGGAAGGTGGGAGGCCTCCTCATGCTGCTCAGAGTGGCGCACAATTTAAAACTTAAACTCTGTTTATTTCTGGAAATTTCCATTTAATATTTTCAGACTGTGGGTGACCATGGGTAACTGAAACCGCGGAAAGCGAAACCGGCTAAGGAGGGATGGGCGCACTAGGATCTCATCTACAGCCTTTGCTCACATTTTGCTAAATATCCCAGGGTTATCTTCATAGCATTTCCCCCCAGCCTGGCTCCATTCCAAGACCACACATCGCCTCTATCGCTCCCTTTAACTTAGAGGGATCCCTTGGGCTTTGCTTTTGTCTTTCAAGACCGTCTTAGGTTGGGTTCTGCAGGGTGATGAACCTCCCCGGCACTTCCAAACCCCTGGAGAGTCCCAAGTGCAAGTCCTAGACCAGTGAGTCCTGAGGGACTGGGGGCGGTGAGGAGGGGGCGCTGACTGCATCTGCTGCAATTACACTGACATTCTGAGGAGCAAAGGCCACCAGGTGTTTTGTAGAATGTCCCTCAGTTAGGGTTAGTCTTGTTTTCTCTTGTTTAGATCCAAGTGTCCTCTCAGGACACCATCAGAAGGCACACAATGCAATATGTCCCATTATCGGAGATATTAACTAATTAACTTTGATCACTTGCTTAAGGCGGTGTCTGTCAGATTTCTCCACTGTAGAAGGATCTAGCTTTCCTCTGTCATAAATAGATAATCTCTGGGAAACACTTTGAGACATGTCAACATTCTCTTCTCCAGTAAAGCTCCTACCCAATTATACTAACGTACGTGGTAGTTTATAGAATATGGCCCAGGAGCCTTTGAGTGTCCTCCCATTGAGAGGTGGGGTCTCCATACTTTCCCCTTGGACTGGATGAGGCCCTGATGGCTTTGGCCACTAGAGTAGGAAGGAAGTGATGCTGCATGACCTTGAAGGCTATCTTTTTAAAAGTCATGCAGCTTCTGCTTTGCCCTCTGGGATATTAACTGTGGGGAGAGCGAGGGCCCTGTAGGAAGTCTGACCACCCTGAGAGGGCCTTGCTGGAGAGCCATGAGTGGGCACCTGGTCACCAGCCCGCCGAGTGACCAGCAACAGCCAGCAACAGCTGCCACCGTGCAAGCGACTCACCTTGGCTGCTGCAGTCCAGGTGAAGCCTGAAGATGATGAAGCTCCGTATGACTTCTGACGGCAACCACAGGAGTGGCTGCAAGTGAGGAGGCCGGGCCGAGCACGTCTTGGACTCCTGGTGCACAAAATCACCATCAGAATAAAACGGCCCCTGAGATTTGGGGTAAGTGCTATGCAGCCGTAGTAACTGGAGCAGCATCCATTGATGGCTCTTGCCCGAATCAATATATCGGTAGCTGCTAAAAGGCAACTTTAGTTCCATCATTCTAATTTTATTACTCTTGCTGTGTACATCCTCCTTACTGCCACTGTCCTCAGATCCTTTTACGAGTTGTTTCTGCTTATCATATTATTTCTCCAGGAGAGATTAAAACAAAAACTGAGAATCTATTTCTCATTAATTGCTAACAGACAGTCCAGGGGCTACCATGTCAGTTTCTTACAATGAACTGACATTTTTCTCCTTCCCTTTGCTAATAATTAATTGTAGATCTGCATCAGAAACCATGACAGTCCCAGAAGTGCATTTTTTCCTGCTCACACCACACTGTGTTATATCAAATTCATGCCATTTTCTTCATTGAAAGGAGTCCCTTTAAAAATGGTACTTTGAGAGTGCAGACGTAACGAGAGAACTGAACAGCGCTGTCCCTCCTCCCCTCCACACTGTCCCCACGGTGAGTCCCCTGACCTGCGACGCAGAGGCTGCTGGACGCGGCGTGACTGTCCTTTTGTGTGGGCAGGGCCAGCACACGACGGGCCCACATTAGGCTTCTTCGGTGAACTGGGTGGGAGGATGTGTGAAGATAATAAAAGGAAAGAGGACTTTCAAAATCTTTTAGGAACCCAAATGAAAATAATAAATCTCTGTCTTAAAATAGCTGCTGGGTTAAAATCACTTAAGAATCTCGAGGGAGGAAATATTCTTGAGCCAGAGGAACAGGATGCGTATTATTTGGGACAGACTCCTATCAGCGTCAGCATCTCAGCGCCACGGGCAGGCTGTTCCTGAGCAAGTGGCAGGCTGCTGCGGAGAGGGGAGCTTTGCGCCTTACATTCTGTAAGCAGATTTAAGGACCTACTGTGTGCTCAGCCTCATAATAGGAGCCAGGGGGGCAGGGTTAGGAACACAAGACATTGATCTTGGCCTCAAGGAATTTCTAGTTCGCCTGGGGAGGCAGTGCACAGATGAGCTGTGCGCCCACCCACCCTACCCTCTCCTCCATCCCTGCCCCTCCCGCTGTCTGCCTCCCCTCTGCCCACAGCCCCCTCCGCTCCAGGGGTTAAGAATTCAAGCTTAGCACCGTGTGACCTTGAGCGAGTTACTTACCCTTCTTATACCTCAGTTTCTTCAGTAAAATGGGAATGATCACAGTACCACACTCACTGTGTTGACTTGAGGACTAAAGGGGACTCCTAAGGTCTTTGCCTGGCCCCTGACCGTCATGTGATAAGGGTCCACAAAAGTCAACCCTTCACCCTTGTCTTCCACCTCTTCCTGCGCTGCTTCTCCCTCTGCGGTGATCAGACATCACTCCCAGAGCCCAGAAAGGTCAGGGTTCAAATCCTGCCTCTAAGCTTTCTTCCTTTAACCACAAGCCCCAACCTGCTTGCACCCCAAGGCCTCACACTTGCTCCTAGACTTTGCACGACTGACTCCTTCTTGCGGTTTCATTCTTAGCCAAACGTCACCTCCTCTGAGAGGCCTTCCCTGACTGCTTAGCACTTGATGTAGTTCATTTCCCCATGTACTTTCTGATTCTTGTTTGCTGTTTCTCTCTGTCTACTGGAATTTAAGCTCCATGGGAGCAGACCTGTTGTCGTCTGTATTTCTAGCACGAGCAAGGGACCACGAGGCTCTCTCCAGCCCCTCTCCTACTGCCCTGCTCTCCTGGTTTCCAGGCTTGGCCCACTGTTTTCTGCTCCATCAAGCTCCTTGGGTGTCCCAGCAGAGCCAGGGGGACCCTCCCCGGGCCCCCCCGCAGCACCATGTCTGTAATATACTCCTCAGTGTGGGTCTGATCTAGATAATTGTTTCTTTTTCCAGCAAACACAGAAGCCTGGGCGACGGGCGTCATATACCCCTGGAGTGTATGTTCTTCTTGTTCAGGGCCACGGATGTCTCACCTGTTTCTTCAGTACCAAGGACAGTGCCGGCACCTATGAAAATGCTCCGAGGCTGTGTCCTGAATGAAGTTATTGACAAGCAGTTGTTTTTATGAGTGAATGCAGTCGGCTAATGTCTTAGGATTTCTGGAGCCCTGGGAGGATGATTTGTCCTTGATTGTCCCCCTGCCTGGACTCGCCATGCCTGAGATACTGCCACCGCTGAGGCATCCTTGTGAAGTGTTCCTCCGTCCAGCACCCTTGGGACGACAGAATGTATTTGTGGGCAAGGTGGCGTGTTAAACCTTCGGGACACTCGTGTGCCTTGGAAGCGTGCAGGGAGTCTACGCCCAGAGTCTGGGGACACGAGGAGAAGGGACAGGCACAGGGAAGGGAGGTGGGTTGCTGAAACCTGTTTCCCCTCCTCTCCCCTCCTGTCGGGAGCCAGTCTGCACATCTATCCCTTTTAGCACTTCTGAGGAGCAGCGCGAGTCTCCAGATGGCGGGGGAGTGGTTTGCGAGGCAGCCTGCAGATTATTCTTGAAAAAAGAAAATTCTCATTAAAAGTGAATGAACGTGTGAATTTTCAACATGTCCATTTAACTCCTAAGAACTTTCAGGCGAATTAGACTTATGGGAAATGAGGCACCCTCGGAGCCCCGTAAAGCTCTGGGAGTCTAGCTGAGTCAGGGGGCCCACACTGGCGGTGCCTTCCTGCTCTGTGCGGGCACTGCCGGGGTGCCAGGGAGGCGGGCGGGGAGGAGACAGCGTCCCTGTGCCCAGGAACTTGCGGTGGCACCCACAGACCATCAGCATTCCTTTGGAGGCCATGGTTAGTTTCCAGCTGTAATTTTCAGTATTTTAAAACCCTAACCAATGTCTTCTTATCTTTACCCATAATCGTGCAGAACAGAAACACCGTTTCTCTGCCGTTGCCCGAATCAGACAATCTCCATGTTTCACGCTGCGCATCTCATCAGAATACCTTTCTTCATTCCGTAAGATATACGGATGGTTGCAGAAACTGACAGAGGGAACTGTATCTTGTGCAACCTGAGAGTCACAGGAGGAAAGAGCGATAGAGCTGTAGAGCTCCGATACAAGATGTCATGGACGTGTTTCTATAAGAGATATTCTAGTAAAAAGTCCTGTAGGATACTTGTCACCAGCATCACCTGTAGCCCTCAGCTGCCCTGGCGGTCACCTGAAGACAGACCCCAACACCATGGCATCAGGAGCCCCTGGCTGTAGCAGGCTGCTCTGTCCATGTGCAGGGCAAGCCAGAGGAGCCAGAGCTTAGAGCCCAGGAGCGTCCTCAGGCAGAGAGGAAGGATGGCTGGTAGGTACAGGCCCTGGCCTCTTCTGAGCTGGGGTCCCCTGTGAGATTGAGCCCCAGCGCCCACAGTGGCGACTTGCTCACTACCACCAGCGTCCTTGGCTTTCTTCTCATTGCTGTCTCACTTCCTCACTCTTGCACCAAGCTTCCTGGAATCTTCTTCCAAATGAGGTACCTGTACTGAATTCCTATCTTAGGGTCTGCTTCTGGGGGAGGGCAAACTTGAGATAGTGCCTCAAAATACTGAGGAGGTAGAGAAATGCCTATGGCAGAGGAGATCTGGGAAGGCTAGTGGGGGGGGGGATGGCTTTGATGGCGATGCTCATTAGAACTGCCTCTGGGGCCGTAGCCACACTGGTGGTCCTGGGAAAACAAACCTCATGCCCAGCAAAGGGCTGCTCACTCACCCAGGGACCCTTGGGATAAGCTTGCCTAAGGCCTCAGCATCTCCACTTGCACCTCCCCTCTGGACCACATGGGGGCACTCTGCGGGCAGGTGGCCAATTCTTCTAACCCGCAGTTGTCTATCATGCCAAGCTCCTGTCCCCTCCCCTCCTCACATGACATGACATATAATTCTGTAAGTGCCAAGGAATCAAGGATCAGCTCTCCACTCACCATTGTGTCCTCAGAGCAGCGCACAGCCCCTGGTTCAGAGCAAGTGTTCAGTAATTACTTGTTGCCAAATTAGGTATTTACCCTTGCTCATCCCTGGGGCATCTGACTTCCCACAGAGGACATTTCACATGCCTCTGCTGGCCTCTCTGGCAATAGGGACGGTCAGAAGTGCAGTAGGCCTTCCAACCATTAGACACCTTCCCTCCAGCCTGGGCCTTCTCAAAATGTATAGTATAAGATCCAGCTACAGAGGTTGTTATCACATAAAATTCTGGGCCCCGGCCAAAAGATTCTGATTCTGGTGAAGGACCTGAGAATTTGCATGTATAGCAAGCTCCCAAGGGATGCTGGGGACCACGCTTTGAGTTTGGCTGCTCTAGTTCCCTGTCCTGACCTCCGCTGTCAATCATGTTAAGAGCTGCATTGTTGTGAGGGTGAAATTCACCGCTCAGAACCACTCAGGGGTCTGTTCTCCCCAGCGGTGCCCCGGTGCTGACGTTGGATCCCAACAGAAGGACTGAGTGGGCATCGATGGGCAGAGAGATGCTTCGGTTTCAGAGCCTAATTGTCAGGGAATTGTATTAGTTTGCTGAGGCTGCCATAACAAAATACCACAGACTATTACATTTTGACTTTTCGGAGGTTCAGGTCTGTTTTAATATGTTTTCCTTTTCAAAGTGTAGTCCCTGCCTCTTAGGGCTGTGGCACTGGGAAAGGGAGCATAAAGATTCATGGAAGACTTAATCAAGACTAAGAGCCCAGTGATGTTGAGGAGTATTTTCTTAGGCTCAGTTGGTGTTTCAGGAAAGATCAAATGATGGTAAATAATATTTTGTATACACGATATGAGTGAGGTCGGCGGGGCAGCTGGCACAATTGCAACTCTGAGAAATTAAGTGATTTGCCCAAAGTCACGTGGTAAAAAAATGGCAAAGCCAGAGGCAAACCCAGCTCTGCCGGCTGCAGAGCGCTTTTTTGGGCACAGGAAGTACTGGGGGGCTACCACCGGGAGTCACTTCCAGCACTTCTCTAAACCTCTTTTGTGAGAATAAGACATCTTGTAAAACAAGAGAGCTCTTAGAAGACTCAAGGCCTGCTGCTTAATTGGGCGATGAGCTAGTTGCCTGGCCATGTGGGATAAAGGGCGGATGACCTCGAGCCCTGAGAGCCTTGCCTCTGTGTTCTGGGGAGTTCTGTTGGAGTCTGTCTGGTGGGACAGACACAACTCATGGAAATGATTGCGGTGTTTCCTTTGAATAGCCCAGTATCTCACTGCCTCTCTGCTGCCTGGAAGTCAGTAATGAACGTGGGAGGAAAGGAGCAGGAAGTCAGCGAAGTAGCTGTTGTGTGGCCCACAGGCAGAAAAGCAGACGTTCATAAGCGAGTTTTAAAAAATGTAATTAGTAAAACCCCTTAATCAAGTTAACAAAATAGCAATCTCAAGAATGCTCAGGTAAGTCAACGTTTTTTCATGCTTTTTAGAGTTTAGCGAAGGTTTTTATTTTCTGCTAAATATCATTGCTTTTTAAAGGTCAGTTCATTGAGATTTTTCTTTGCTCTGTTTTTCTGATTTCATAAGTAACATTGTGGCCACCTCAAATGGAATTCCATAGAAACAAAACAAACAAAAGAGAAAAACACATCTCCTAATCCCCAGTAAATCAAACTGTATTTGTCTTTGCTCTGCTTTGGTCTTCACATTGGCATCCATCTATCAGTTTTACGTTCTTATATGTCAGACACCAGTAGAATTTTATACTAACACTCTCTTAGGATTTAGGCCTTAGGAGGCAGGTTGGCGATAGACTCAACTGTGGTGACACCAACACATTCAGTGACTGGATATAGGACTTTGTACCTTGGGCCGGTGGTAAGAGGCCTGGCAGGAGCTCCCCAGGTGAGCAGACTCAAGGACATAGGCCACATCACAGAGACGCCTGTAAGAAGTTGAATTGAAAGAAACCCTCACCAAGATAAAATGTGTGTGTGTAAACATGTAAATATCCATTTATTTTCAAGACTTTGAAAAAGAAATATAGTTTCAGTTTAAAAAACCATAATTTCCCCAGTCTGAAATGCTCGTTTGTCCAATTTACACAAGGCATGTTACACAATACATTGTAAGACACATATTTATTGAAAAAGTTAATGTTGGGAAGGATTAATTTCTTCTTGCCTAGCAACCGGACCTAATTAAATCCTTCCAGAAGCAGATGGACAATTCCGCCCTCCAGATCGAGATATTTATGTAAATATCACTGAGCTAATTGATACTCAGCTGAATCAGAGGAAGGTAAACAACGCGCTCTCCTGGTGTCAACGGTTGTGAGTTGATTTACTGCGTTAATGACTTTCTGGAACGAGCTGTTATCCAAAGTGAGAGAGATTCTGGGATCTAATTTATTTTTTTTGATTATTAGAGTCACATTGAGAGTGAGCCTTGTTTACAGGAACTATCCCAGCTAGAGTTTGGGAGCTTCGCGCAGGTCCGCTTGGTCCAGGGGCAAGAGCTGCTGTTGGGGATCAGTGGTTGCAGGAGCAGTGACTTACTGAAGGGGATTCAGTGGGGCCCTCCTGTCATTAAGCAGTGATTCCAGGGAGTCCCTGCGGCCTGGGCTGGGGAGAGCCTGGCTGAGATGTTAGAGCTCCAAGTCCAGCACTTGGCCTTTCCACCACCGACTGTTGGTGGGTCACACTTGCCAGCTCTAGTTGTTCCATATACATGGAAGCAGTTGCACCTACTGGCTCAGGCTCGGGATTGTGGGCTGGGAAGTAAATGAGGGAGAAGATAGGAAGTGCATGTGGAGGCATAGGGGACCATATAAGTGGACATTATTATTAGGATATTAATATTAGAATTTCATTACACCTCTTCTCCAGGTCATGCCAGCCTGCAGGTAAATGCTCCCTCCCTCCCTCCAGGATCATTGGCTTCCACAGATCCTCAGGCCCTCCCTTCCTCAGGCCTTGCAGATTCTGTTCCCTCTGCTCTCTGCACAACGCACTCCTTTTCAGTAACGCAGGACGTGTTGAAAATGTCCCCTCTCGGGACGTTCCCCTTCAGTCTAAACAGACGCCCTCCCTGCTTTTCTCCATTGCCACATCTTGGTGTGTTTGTGTGTCATCTGCATCATTTATCTGTGACAGGTTGCTTACTGTTTTCCTGGTTAACATCTCTCTCTCCTATGAGACTATGAAGTCCAGGACTCTCCAGGGCTGGGGCTGGGGCTGGGAATGGGTCTGCTCTAATCACCAAGGTGTTCCCAGCACCCAGCATAGTGTCCGGCACTAGTGGGTGCTCAGTGAGCATCTGTGTAATAAGCGAGTGATGAACACTGGTCTCTCCATTCTTGAAGAAGATTGATAAATTGTAATTGGTAGTCTGGCTGTAGCTTTCACCAGAGAGACTTTGGGAACACTGTACACCCCACCTCAGGTCATTAGGATTTCCCACAGCCAGAACTCAGAATGGCCCTGGACGTGACCACTGAGCTGAGCCACTTTAAATCAAGGATAGAGAATGTGGCAGCCACTGAGGATTTGCTAGGTCTTTTGGAAGGCAAGGCTTCCGAACAACCAGGGGACAAGGCAGTTCCCCCGCAGACACCGGGCTCCCATTTACCAAAATACCAGGCACTTCAGCCCTTTGCCTATGCAGGTTCCTCTGTCCGGAAGGCCTGTCACCCTTTTATTTCATCACTGTCACCTCTTCCTTGAAGCCAGGTCAAATGTCACCTCCTCCATGAAGGCTTCCCAATGAAAATGAGCAAAACAGCACATTGTAATGCCACTTTGTTGTAGTGATGCATCCGCTTGTAGACACACACATACACACCACGTGTTCTAGTTTCCTCGAGAACAACAATAAAACAACAAAAAAGTATTAACAAAAGTTGTTAGCCAAAAAGCCTTTTCAGCTTTACTGAGACATGACATCTTTTCCCATCTCTTAGGCACCCGTGATGTGCCGCTCTCCCGTCTCATCTGCTCTGAGCCCTCCCACAGCGCTCGCCGTTACTGCCACATCTGGAGTAGCAGAGACTGAAGCCGAAAGAGAAGGGTTGTCACGTGTCTACATTTACACAGTGGGGCCTCAAGCCAGCTCTTTACATTTGGGCAATTCCGGGACTTTCCAGACTGGTCTCCGGACTCCAGACTGATGCTGTGAAAGAGGCTAACATGAGTAGAGATGGCGTGTGGGCGTGGGCGTGGGGGCGGGCGTGGGCGTGGGCGGGCCCTCTGTCCGCTGCACTGCCGGGGCTGCCAAGCCTGGCTCCCCTCCATGGTCACCAAGCATGTCATTCTGTGCTGCACACGGACGTCCTGGCTCAAATGCAGTGTTACCTGGGAGCGCTGCGCTATCTGATAGCACCTTCTAGGTGCCGGCTGCTTGCTGGAGGGTACCCAGGACACGATCCTGTGAAACCTGTGGGTTTCCCGATGTTCGGGATGTTTTTCTTCTTCACTTTTTGGTCCTCACGGGATCAAAGCACCCGTGAGCATCGGCCGTTCTGGGCACAGTAGAGCCCCCCTGCCCTCGCTCTGTAGTCTCCCTGCCCCTCGCACTCAGGGCCCGTCCCGCAGGGCTGCTGCGGGCTGCAGGGGCCCCTCGCGAGCCAGCTCTGCACGGCCGGTGGGACTGTCTCTGGCAGGATGAACTGGGGACTCTGTGGCTCTGCCAACGCTGGGAGCCCCGGGCTTCTGCAGAACTGCTACTGTCCCTGCCCACTCCTTGTCCCCGGGTCCCCATGGAGCTGGGCTTCCACTGAGGAGAGTCCAGCGTGGTGTCCTCTGAGGGCAGACTCACTGCTTCTCCCCTTTGCTCCTGACTGTGCGCCAGACCAAGACGTTGTGCACAACAGTGGTTAGTGGCGTGCGATTTTGAGGAGGGCTGCTCGGGTCCTGATCTGCCCCAGCGTCCTCAGGTATAGACCAGAATAAAAACCGCGCCCCCTCACTGGTGCGAGCGCGCTCAGCTGTGCCCGCACCTACGCAGCCGGCAGGGTTGCCCGTGAGTACCCACTCCCGTGGCTACTATTTCTCTGCGTAAGGAGCACACTAGAGAGACCACACCCGGCTGACTCCTCAGTTCTGCGCACCATCCTCGCTGCGCTCCTGTCCCCTTCCCCGGCTGCCTTTTGTGTCTTTAAAACTGCCCCGGACCTAGAAGGGCCCCCTGCACCCACGTGGGACTGCGATTTAAAGTGAAACCGACCACCTCTTCAGGCAGCCGGGGGCGTTTGTTACGCAGACTGGAGCCGTCCAGCATCAAATGGACATAAAATTGCCTTGTCCCTGTGAACGTAGTTGACTACACCTGTCCTCCTTCGCCCAGAGATACTCATTGCTCAATTTTTCTGTCATTTTGTGAGTTTCTACCTGTAGATGAAGTCCCAGGATACTTGCCCTCCTAATGGCCTTCCCCGCCTCTGACCTCCTGGAGATGCTGCTGAGACAGGGAGGCTCCTGTGCTGCTCCATCACCCACGTTCAGAGGGAGCCCAGGGTTCTGGTAGGCGCTGTTCTCCCCTGAGGTCACTGTGACCTCGCTGGCATGGGGAGGCCCACCCGAGGCCACTAGGTGCTGTCCAGGGAGAGGTAATGTGCTTCATGCTGAACGTCAACTATGACCACGGTCCTCCCTGGGTTGCGAGGCAGGGTGCCTTTCTGAGTCAAGCTGCTTGTATGGGGCAAAACTGAGATGGGACCAGTACAGGTTGACAGGTAAAGAGAGGAGGGGTTGTTGGTCCTGGGTGGGTGGCTCAGTTGGTAGGAGCATCATCCGATACACCCAAAAAAAAAAGTTGTGAGTTCATTTCCCTGTCAGGGCACATACCTAGGTTGTGGGTTTGATCCCTGGTTGGGGCACATACTGGAGACAGTGGACTGATGTTTCTCTTTCACATTTATGTTTCTTTCTCACATTGATGTTTCTCTCTCTCCCTTCCTTCTAAACTCTTCCCCTCTCTAAAAGTCAATAAAAGCATATCCTCGGGTGAAGACTATAAAAAAACAAAAGAAGGGTCATTGGACCAAGGATGTTCCTGTTTGAAGGCACTGGCCCTGTGACCTGGGCAAGTGGCTTCACCCCTCAAGCTCAGTGGTCTCTAAGCGTCGGTGTTCTTCTCTGCCGGGTACGTGTGCAGCAAGCCCCCCTCACGGTGCTGGCGAGAGGGTTCCTGACCACGTGAGGAGGAGTTTTGCACAGTGGCAGGCAGCTCATCTAAAAGGACCTACCCTGCTGCACCCCAGAAGCAGTGCTCTGCCCGGGCCCCTCCTTGCACCTGCTGCTCCCGGGCAAGTCCCCGTTCTGCCCGCCCTTCACCTGCTCGGTCAAGTCGCTGACCCAGCCCGAGCCAGGAAGGCTGGCTCTCTATACGCCCAGTGACCTTTCCCGGTACACTGCTGTCAGAGGCTAATCACTTTGCTCTGCTTTTTGCCTTTCTCCCCCGTGGACCGTGGGGCCCCGGAGGGCACTGACTCCCTCAGTCACTTGTATGCTGATTGCTAATACCGTCTGTGACATTTTACAGGGGCTGGATGGAGGAAACGTACTGGGGCACCAAATTTTTGCCATTTAGGGAAACAATGTCACCTCTTTGGAACTTCCATTTCCTCATTTTGTAAGAGAGAACTTGTATTATTTCTTTCTTAAGGCTACCATAACAAAATACCACAAAGTGGGTGGCTTAAAACAACAGAAGTCTATTCTCACAGTTCTGGAGGCCAGGTGCCTGAAATCAAGGTGCTGGTGAGGTTGGTTCCTTCTGTATGCTCTGAGGGAGAAGCTGTCCCATGTCTTCCAGCTCTGGTGGTCACCCCCAGTTGCTGGCAATGCTTGGCTCATGGCAGCATCCCCCCAATCTCTACCTCCGTCCTTACCTGGCATTCTCCCTGTGTGTCCTTGTGTCCAAACTTCCCTCCTCCTCTAAGGACACCAGTCTGTGGACCAGGATTCACCTGTGTCCAGTATGACCTCAACTTAATGACATCTGCAAAGACCCTATTGCCAAATAAGTTCACAGTCTCAAGTACTAGGGGTTAGGAATGGAACATACATTTTTATGGGACACAATTCAACCTACAACAGAATTATAATAAACAATGATAACCCTGATGCCCAGGACTTGGTAATTGCAGCTGCGTGCTGTGGTTTGATATGAATGTGCATTGCCTTTTACTCCCCATGAAGGTTGCCTTCTCTCCAGTTTACAGATGAGGAAACAAAGGCCTAGAGAGTGTAAGTAACTTCCTCAGTGTCACACAGACGGGAGAGGGTGGGGCAGGGGACCCCTGCGAGCAGACTGCGGCCCCCCACTCAGGCGCTGCATTTGGGAAAGGATACCTCCCTTGTAATGCGGGCGAAAGGAGATGAGATGAACCCTAAGGGCTGACGTACAGCAAATGCTCCGCGATGAGCTGGGTTTCACTCCGTGAGCACTGTGGAGCCGCCCTGCACTCCCCGTTGCAGCTCCCTCGCCTGCGGCCTCCTCTCCTTCCCCCTAAGCTCTGGGCACACACTCGACGCCTCCCCTAGATGCTCACTGGGCATCTCGAGCTGACATCCACAGCAGACACATCGTTTTTCCTCTCCTCGTTGGCTCCCACTGCCGGCCATGCCTCACCTTAAACAGCACTGCCTTCCCCGGAGTGCCCAGGCCACACCCTTTGGGGTCGACTTGCTGTCTTTTGCAAGCAACAATAACCCACTCTCTTCCCTTGGGAAGCCCTGTCCGTGTTACCGAGAGAGACACTCGCCACGGTCACCTCGCCTGGACAGAGGCCATAGTTCACCTGGTCTCCCTGCCTCCAGCCTGTTCCTCTGCAGCCTGTTCTCCAAGCAGAGGCCACGTGTTCATTTTAAAGGTAATTCTCTTAAAACCCTCCCGTGTCTTCCCATCACCCCTAGAACAAGGTCCAAAGCTGTACCACGGCCTCGGCCTGTTCTTAGACCGCTCACTCCCACCACCACCTTATCTGGTCACCATTCAGCCTTCAACCCAAACAGCCCCTCAGGCTTGGAGGGCGCGCCTCGATCTTAACCAGCGCCCCAGGACTCAGGCTCGTGTCTGTGCTGCAGGAGGCTCTCAGGTGCTGTTTGCCGACCTAATGGGACGGAAGGGGTGTGGAGCAGGGTGCCGGGCACAGGGTAGGCCCATGGTGACTGCTTTTCAGTGAATGGAAACAAGGGTTTGTAGGATGTGGTTGCAGAGTGCGGACTTGCGTAAAGAGGCCAGTGCTGTTCACTCAGCGTTCACGCGGAGCCTCTGTTTGGGAGACAGACGCCCTAATCTTCTCACACTCTCCTAATGGGTGATCTTTCTAATTCCTGCTCTTGTCCCGTCTGCCAGCCTGCATTTCCGTGGAAACAGGGGCAGGGAAGCAGGAGACAGGCTGCCTGCCCCGCTGGGGAGATTTGTCATCCCGCCTGGCTCCCGCCTCCACTCCTGGCCACAGTCCGGGAATTCAGGCCTCGGCCAAACAGACGGACAACGGTACTGACAAAATGAAGACATTCATGTAAATATCACTGAGCAAATCGATGCTCAGCTGGACTGAAAGAAGGAAACAAGACGGGAACACAATACGAACAGCTGGGAGGATAATTTACCGCATTAACGACTGTCCCTGGCAAGCTGCTCCCGGGAGGACAGGGAGCCGGGACCAAGTTCATTGTCTTGATCAGTGGAGCCCAGTGCAGAGGTGACACCTGGCACACAGGGCTGATGAATCGTGCAGCTGTACAGCTTGTAAATCACTAGCCCTGACAGGAATAGGAAACTCCGGGAGCTCACAACGGGGGCTCCCCCTGGAGGGCAGACTTTCAGTGGGATTTAAATAGGCTTGCTGTTCTCATGCACGGCATTGAGAGCCTACTGTGTGCCACTCTGCCTAGCGTGGAGACTGGTAAAAAGATGCAGCCAGTGTTCTGTGGCTGTAGTCTATGGAGAGAGAGAGAGAGAGTTGTAGCACAAGGTTGTAGAGACACCGCTAGAGGTGTCCACTGTGGGGGACAAAGGAGAAGGTGGCTGTCTCTACCCTGGGCTGGGAATCACGTAGGCTTCATGGAGGAGGTGACACTTGTGCAGGTTAATAAGAGCACAACACAGATGGACAGGTCAACCTGGGCAGAGGGCACAGCAAGAACAGTAGAATGGAGTCTGGAGAAGTGTGAGCCACGGAATAATAATGGGATTGGGGATGCAGGGTGCACTCTGGGATGAGCCTGGAGTAGTGGCCAAGCCTGGCAGTGGAGGGCTTGACTGGCCAGGCCAGGAGGACTCTCCTCTGGTGTGGACCCCCAACCGGATCAGGTTGGTGTACAAGGAAGCACCTCTGGGCTGCCTGTGGAGAGTGGATTTGGGCTTAAAAACCATTTTGACAGATTAAACAGGACAAACAAAGGAAGGTGCAGAGGCATAAAGAGGCAGAGCCAATGGAGCTTGAAGTATTTTGTCTTTTCTGGAGCCTAAGATGTGAGAAACACAGCTAGAAAGGTTAGTAAGGGCCAGATAATCCAATGCCTTATCTTGATGAAGCATTTGGACTTGATAAAGCACTAAAGGGTTTTAAGCAAGAGAATGACAGGGCACGACTTATATTGTAGAAAGTTCTCCTGGGAGTAGAGTGAATTCTAAAGCGAACTGCAAGGCAAAATGCTACTGGGCACAAGGAGAGCTGTTGGCAGCCATTCCCATGGTCAGCAGGTGCTGGGGAAAGTTGGAAGCAAAGTGTGTGGGTTGAGTAGTGTCCCTCACAAAGATAAGCTCAAGTCTTAATGCTCTGTGTGTGAACGTGACCTTTTGTAAATAGGGTCTTTGATGTAATCAAGTTAAGAAGAGCTCATACTGTATATGAGCCCTAATTCAGAAACTGATGTCCTTAGAAGAAGGGTGAATTTGGACACAGAGGCCCACACAGGGAGATAGCCAGTGACAATGAGAGCAGAGCTTGTAGCCATGTGTCTAAAGTGTGCCAGCGAGTTTGGTAACCACCGGAAGCTATGAAGAGACAAGAAAGGGCCTTCAGGGGAAGATGGCCCTTCCCACACCTTGATTTTAGAATCCCAGCCTCGCTTTCCTAAGGCTGGAGAAGTGTCCGTCACAGGCTGCTTCAAAGGCTGCTTCTATAAGCACTCAGATTCCGGAATGCCAGCCCTGAGGTACCGAATCAAAATTTCTGGGGATGGGGCTCAGGAATCTACATTTTAATAGTCTTTCCCAATGTTCTCATGCTTGTTTACTTTTGAGAACCACTAGTTGACATCATGAGAAAAATTCTGCTTGTGGCGATCATGATAAACTGCAGCTTCCCCCATGAAGTCAGGTAATTACTGGAGGAGTAAACATACAGCACTGAACAGGGAGGGACGGAGGTGGAAGGGCACGACAGAGCTCAGAGGCTCGAGGGCTGCTGTCACCCGGAATGGCCAGAGGCCAGTGTGTCTCGGTCTCCATGTCCGTGCAGTACCAGAATATCAGTGCTGCATCTTCTGCTTTTGTTTGCACTGGGATGAGAGTTAATTTTCTAATTGTCTCTACAAGCTGTATAACTCTCAAGGAAATCCACCGTGGAACAAAATGTCCTGACTCCTGCATGCTTTGCCCTGCTCACATGGGAAATGCAAGTTTCTCACTGAGGTTAAAGTTAACTGGAACAGCCTGTAAGGTCTTTCTTCTTTTAAATCTAGCTCTAAGAAAATCCCCTTGCCCCCACTAATTCAGAAATTTAAAATCTGCATGTTTCACATCTCTATTGGGGTTTCGGTTTCCTCTCCAAATCTCATAATTCTAGAGTCCTTTTCAAATTATCACCTACTGTGCCATTTTCTAAAGAACAAGCTTGAAATGCAGCTAAGCGACTGCACGGCAGAGCGTGGAAAGTATAAGAAACACATAGATCCGGGTCCCCATGTCACCGTCTCACTAACCAGTCGGTGATCTTGAGGAAGTTTCTTTACTTACCAAATGTGCTTTGTCTCACTTTAACAGAGCTCATAGCTTCTCCCTCAGGATTATGGTAACTCTTAAATGAGATAATTAATGTGTGTGATGTATCTGGTTTTGTACTTGAATGAAATAGTTGGTTAATAAATATCAATTTCCTTGCGTGATAGGTGAATTTCCTTATTCACTCAATCCACATCACTGTTGACTTGGAGAAGCATGGTCATAGGAAACTTGTATTGCTTACGATTCTTTGCTGTTATGATGGGTTCAGCAGTTTTGGTGGTGACCAGAGGTGTGACTGACTGCCCTGGAGCAATGTTTCTCAAAACAAGATCACTTGGAGATCTTTTTAAAATGTGGGGTCCTGAGTTGAGGCCTGAGTTTCCGTATTTCTAAAAAGGTCCCAGGGGCTGCCTGGGCTGCTAGTCATGATCACACTTCCTCCAAGAGGTTTAAGGAGGAACCTGGTGTGATACACTTGCGGCTGACTGGCCAGATGCTCAACAGTCCCATTCACTCCTCCTGCATGCCAGGGGGTGCTAGAGCCCCGTGCCACATGGGCTATATGGCTGGGTATGCATTCCTGGTTATAAGACGTCCTGTGATAGTCGCTATTCTCTCTCTTTCCTTATCAGTGGTCTACATAAAATATCCAGCGATGGACTCCCAGGAGGGTCTAGAAGATGGTAGGACCACGAGATAGAGCAGCTGTGATCCCCGGACCAGTTTACAATGCCAGTTAATGCTTGGAATGCCTAATTAGACAATGACCTAAATATGAAATAAAGCTGTTACAACAGCTGGTATAAATTCCCTGACTAACACGACAGGTGCGCTAAGCTACTGATGCCCTTAGCCCTTGGGGTGGGCTACCAGGGAGGCCAGAACGTCAGGGCCCATCTCCTCCAGTTTCAAGCAGCCTCATCAATTAACTTCATCGTGTCAGACAAATATTAACATTTTCCTGTGTGCCTTAACTTGAAAAGTTGGGACACATTCTGAGAGAACTCGGGCATTAGGAAAACCTGGCGCCCCGTTCTGAGCACTGTTGTTCCATTATGTCACCTCTTTTGTCTTGTTACCTTCCTCTGCCTCAGATTTCTCAAGTGTCCTGCTCCACTTAATGTGACCATTTTATAATCCAAATGTTGGAAAGCTTCAGGACACTTGGTAGTGTCAGGGGAAAGTCAACTGAGGTTGATCGTTGGGTGAGAGCAAAATAAATTTAGCCATAGACACAGCAGAGTGCACGGCAGAGGCTAAAGAGCAGCCCGAAGCCTCGTGGGCTTCATTTACAAATGAGGAATGGAACTCATTTTGAGAAATCAATTGGGTGTCATGGAATATTTATGGGTCCCTGCTCCTGGCAAGCACTGCACTCAGCTAACGCACCCTCCTTTATAACCCGTCCGTCGAGCTGGCTCACGTCGCATGTCCCGGGCTCCTCCTCCTCACGACTACAAGCACAGTTGCTGGCTACTCTCTAAGGGAATTTTTCAGTTTTCCTTGAATGTCCCGGGATAATGGATTTGGTTCTCAGCCTCAGACACCCTGGCATTTAGTTGGGTATCAGTGCTGTCTTCGTGGGTGGAGTCATCCGGGGACTGTGCTTCAGGGGCAGAAATGTGTCTCATAGAAACTGTGGAATCCATGGACTCACCAATGCAGCCCTTCTCTGTTGGACCTCTTCATGTTACAAAGGAGACCCTGGGAGGGAGAGTCACCTGCTCAAATTAGTCTTACAAGGGGACTGGCTCTTCCCTGGTCAACCTCAGGATGCAGTAACCATCAGTCTCATCCTGTGACCATCCGTGATGGGCTGACATTCAGTGCCGTGTCTCTTACAGGGCCCCTCCCTGCCCCTGTGCCTAAGCCAGAACGTGCTACCGCAACTAAAACCACTCCCTTTATTTGTTACACAGCAGGTCCTCTCAAGTAGATATGAAATACTTATGAGGACATTGAGAAACGATGTGTGCTCTGTCACACTGAGCAGAGGAGGGGCCACAGCTCGTCACTGTGACTTACCATATAAGCCTGACATGTGTTCTCATTTAACTCTACAACGTTATTACTTTAAAGATTATTTGAAGAGGTGAAGTATTATAAACGGGACACAACCTACAGAAAGATAGGCTGTGAGAGTTCTCTTGCAATGTGGGGCTCTGGATATGAAGACAGACTTGAAGACCAAGTTCTCTGTCTTCCTATGAAAATACACTCAGTTCAACACAAGGGTTCTTCACTGGTAACCACAGGCAGGGAGCATCTTCCTTCCTGTCTCGGAGAAAGCCAGCGATGTTTGCCGTTGAGGGAAAAACAACACGTGACTCTGCTAATTATAAACAAATAATCCTCTCTTATAACTCTGTGGGAGAATAATAAGCTTTGAGATGCAGAGTCCAAAGTACCAGAAATGAGGACAGAAATGTTAGACTCTTTAGATTAAGAAAGGCAACTCGGCATGGGGGTAGAACAGTGGGCTCTTCACCCTGGTCCTCCCATCTCTAAGATGGACAGTCATATCCAACAAGCATTGCAGTGCCTTCCACCTGGAACACTGTGAACGTCAGAGTCAGGTGAGCAGCAGCACAACACGGTGGGTTCATGATAGGTGTCGGGGCCGCACAGACCTAACTGATTCTCCCTCCCATTTGCTTGTTGGGTAATTTTAAGTAAATTTCTTAATCTCCCTGAATCCGAATCTCCCTCTTTTTTCTCCTTAAAATGGAGGGAGAGCATTAACAATCTCTGCCATGTGAGGTAATGGTGAGCTCACTAGCAGGAGAGTCCTTCCCTGCGCAGGACTCACGCAGTTTTACTCAATGGCTTATCGGAAGTCACAGCCAGTTAAAACAGAGCGAGCACCTGAAGCCAGTTCCTCTGAATTCAGTCCATTGTGCTTTAAGGACACTTAATTGCCTTCAGATAGTATTAAGGATGTCTGAAAAATCCAGCACCCATTTCTAATAAAAACTCTCAGCAAAGTGGGAATAGAGGGATCATACCTCAACATCATAAAGGCTGTATATGACAAACCCACAGCCAACATCATACTCAATGGGCAAAAACTAAAACCATTTCCCTTAAAAACAGGAACAAGATAGGGATGTCCACTTTTACCACTCTTACTCAACATAGTGTTGGAAGTCCTCACCACAGCCCATCAGACAGGAAGAAAACATAAAGGCATCCAAATTGGAAAGGAGGAAGTAAAACTGTCACTATTTGCAGATGACATGATATTGTACATAGAAAACCCTAAAGACTCCACCAAAGTACTACTAGATTTGATAAATGAATTTGGCAAGGTAGCTGGATACAAAATTAATATCCGGAAATCGACAGCATTTTTATACACCAACAATGAACTCTCAGAAAGAGGAACTAAAAAAAAATCCCATTTATCACTGCAACTAAAAAAATAAGATACTTAGGAATAAACTTAACCAAGGATGTAAAAGACCTATACTTGGAAAACTACAGAACACTGAAAAAAGAAATAGAGAAAGATATAAACAAATGAAAGAATATACCACGTTCATGGATTGGAAGAATTAATATCATTAAAATGTTCATCCCAAAGCAATCTATAGATTCAATGCAATTCCTATTAAAATACCAACAGCATATTTCACAGAGCTAGAACAAATATTCCAAAAATGTATATGGAGCCAAAAAGACCCCAAATAGCTACAGCCACCTTGAGAAAGAAGAGTGGGAGAGATCACTTTACCAGATATCAGACTCTATTACAAAGTCATTATAATCAAAACAGCCTGGTATTGGTACAACACCAGACATATAGATCAATGGAACAGAACAGAGGCCCCAGAAATAGACCCACGCCATTATGGTCAGTTAATATTTGACAAAGGAGGCAAGAGCATCCAATGGAGTAAAGACAGTCTCTTCAATAAGTGGTGCTGGGAAAATTGGACAGATACATGCAAAAAAATGAAACTAGACCACCAACTTTCACGATACACAAAAATAAACTCAAAACCGATAAAAGACTTAAATGTAAGTCGCCAAACCATAAAATCCTGTAAGAAAACATAGGCAGTAAAGTCACAGACATCCCACATAGTGGAATCTTCACTGATACATCTCCTAGGGCAAGAGAAACAAAAGAAAAAATAAATGGGACTGCATCAAACTAAAAAGCTTCTGCACAGCAAAAGAAAACGGCCTCAAAATACAAAGGAACCCCACGGTCTGGGAAAACACATTTGCCAAGGATGTATCCGATAAAGGGGTAATTTCTAAAGTGTACAAAGAACTCATAGCACTCAGCAAGAGGAAGACAAACAACCCAATTAAAAAAGGGGCAAAGGACCTGAGTAGACACTTCTCCAAAGAGGACATACGGATGGCCAAGAGACATATGACAAAATGCTCAATGTCCCTAACCATCAGAGAGATGCAAATTAAAACCACAATGAGGTGTCACTTCACACCTGTCAGAATGGCTCCATCAACAAATCAACAAAAGCCATGTGCTGGCGAGGGTGTGGAGAAGGGGAACCTAGTACACTGCTGGTGGGAATGCAGGCTGGTGCAGCCACTGTGGAAAACAGTACGGAGGTTCCTCAAAAAATTAAAAAGGGAGCTGCCTTTTGACCCAGTGATTCCACTCCTAGGAATGTATCCTAAGAATCCTGAAACACTAATCAGAAAGGATATATGTACCTATGTACCCCGATGTTCACAGCAGCACAGTTTACAATAGTTAAGATCTGGAAACAGCCCAAGTGCCCATCAGTAGCTGAGTGGATAAAAAGCTGTGGGACATTCACACCATGGAATACTATGCAGCTGTAAAGAAGAAGGATCTGGTATCCTTTGGGACAGTATGGATGGACCTGGAGAATATTATGCTAAGTGAAATAAGCCAGGCAGAGAAAGACAAACATCACATAATCTCACTTATATGTGGAATCTAAAGAACTTAATAAACTGATGAACAGAAATGACTCAATGACATGGAAGCATAGATGAGACTGATGAATGTTAGAGGGATGGAGGGGGGCCGGTGGGTGGAGGGGGAGAGAGTAACCAAAGAACTTATATGTAGATATGCACAACCCAAGGACACGGACAATGGTGTGGTGAGGGCCTGGCAAGGGGGTGGAAGGGGTGGAAGGGGTCAATGGGGAGAAAAAGGGACCTTTGTAATATTTTGAAAAAAAATAAGTAAATAAAATTAAACTTAAAAAAAAGATGTCAGAGGTGACAGAATAAGTGTCAGAAACTTGCTGAGGGAGGCTTTGCTCCTCTTCAGCTCAGCCCATGCGTCACATGCTCCAGTTCAGGTGTAAATGCTGCTCACCTGGACACGTGTCATTCTCCTTGCCAGCCTCCCTGACCCCATACGCACATTGTAACCCATTCTCTCCTGTGGCCAGAGAACCCATTCTCTCCTGTGGCCAGAGCCATCTTCCCAAAGTGAATCTGAAGTGTAGGTGCTCTGTGGCTCCCTGTCAGCTACAAGTCAAGTCCAAGGTCTTTGTTGAGGTGTCTCAGGTGGCATCTCACTGGAAAAGAGAACTCATGAGTGTTGAACACAGTGGGACTTCACTGCGGGGCATTAGTCACAGAGGTGACTGCCTTGCTTAGAAGGCAGACAGGGACAGAGGCAACCCAGAGGTTGGTGACTGGGGGGCCATGGCACTAGCCCTGGGCCAGAGGGACAAGGGGAGGAGGAGTTGTTCCTGGCAGTCAGGGACCGGGGTGACCTGGGAAGGTCAGTCCAGGGAGGGAGCCACGGAGGACAGCCAGACCACGATGCCGCAAGAAGCAGAGAAATGCCCCTGCTTTTTCCATCTCCTGCTGCTCCTACCCCACCCCTTCCCACTGGGTGGGAACCAGGTGATGCAGGAGCCTGCAGGGCCAGCTTCCTGAGTTCAGAGCAGGGCAGAGAGGATGGGGGCCAGGTCTGAGACCCGCGCCGGCCTGGTCTCTGGCCTGCGACCCGCACTGCGGCTTAGCAGACCCGTATCCCACGTCTCTGGACACGCCTCCGAATCCTCCTGCTCTCTGACGCTCCGCACCTTTAAACCACTCACCTGTCTTCCTGGAAGCTTCCTGTCCACACCCAGGTGCTTAGCAAGCTCCCCCTCAGTTTTCCAGAGCTGCTGGTTTTTATGCATCGGCTCCTCTGCAAAGAGCTTCCTGAGCGTCAGAAAAGCAGCCTCGCTGAACCAACTGGCCGCAGTGCGCGGCAGTCACTTCTCACTCACGTCTGCGTCTCATTTTGAGGTCAGGCCTACATCGAGGACCCCGCATTGAGCACAGGAGCCGGCATATCGTAGGTTCTCAACAAGTGTTCCGAGAGTGGACAAATGAAAGACGACTCTGAATTCTACGATCCAAAGTCAAAAGAATTAGGCTCATGTAAGATTAGATTTGTCTAAATGCAGTGACCACCGCATTAGTCGGCTGGGGCTGGCGTAATAAAACACCACGCGCTGGGTGGCTCAGGCAGCAGGAGTTGGTTCCTCGTCGTTCTGTGAGCTGAAGTCTAAGGTCCTGGCAGGTTGGCTTCTCCCGATGCCTCTCTCCGTGGCTTGGCAATGGCTGCCTTCCTCCCGTGTCCTCACGTGGCCTTTCCTCTCTGTGAGCATCCCTGGTGTCCCTTTCTTAGGAGGACATCAGTCATATTGGATGAGGTCCCCACCCTAATGACCCCATTTGACCTTAATCACCTATTTAAAGACTCTGTCTCCAAATACAGTCACTCTGGATGTTGGGGCTTCAACAGGAGTTTTTGGGGAACACTGTTCAGTCCCTAACACCACTCTTCTAGGGGACATTAAAGGGACCCAGACGAGTCTTATCAGGGAGTTTATTCTTCGAATGGAGACCTTTGGAGGCCCCCAAGCCCAAATGTTGGCATCTTCCTCTGGCTCCCCGCTGTCCACCTGCTGCCGGCCCGTGGACCAAGCCTCCCAGGCCCCCCTGTGCCCTGCGGCCCAAGGAGGAAAGGACCGTCCCCACTCTGTTCCGAGTTTCCCTGTCCTGCTCTTCATTATTTCCTCAGACTTTAATAATGATCTCAGCTTGAGATGGGAGAGAATAGTGAGCCGTTCGTTCCCATCAAGACACTAATTAGAAAGGCACAGTTCTGTTTTCGTGAGCTGGGCTGATGGCTTAATTATCGCCAGACTGCGGAAACAACGGACGTCCCCCACGGAGGCTTCGCGGTGGCTGCAGGGTGGACGACACAGGGACTGCGCCGCATGTGGGGGACCGGGCAGCAGGCGAGGAAGGTGCGGTAGGCGGCGCGGCCGGGCTTCTGCTCCAGGCCCTGAGCTGGCTGAGTGACCCCAGGCAAACCGCTTCTCCCCGGCCCTGTTTCTTCCCAAAGAAATGCGGACGAAGTGGGTCAGACCCACCCCACTTACCTGCTGGGGGATCCCCACCGAAGGTGAGAAACCGTCGACTCGCTGGCTGCGGAAGGGACCGGGTCCGTTTTATTTCCAGTGGATCGTAAGTGAGGACCCTGCGGTTGGGTTTAATCTGAGTGGCCGTCCTTAGAAAGAGGAAGGACGTCGTTGGCTAATGAGCTTGAACCAGAGGAAATGGGTACCAGTCAGAGAGGGGAAGCCTGGCATCCAGGGAGCGCCTCCCTCACAGCACGCGCTTGCTAGTGACCCCGGTTAACCTCTTCACGGAGGCGGGAGCTGCTTTCCTTGCTTTCCAGGTGAGGACCCCAGGCTCGGGCTCTCCCTGGAGTCCCGGCCTGCAGACCTAGGTCCCTCCTCTCTGTAGGCGGCGGGTTGGTTGCAACCCACACATTTAGTCACATCCTTAAAGTCGTATCCACTCTTTTTTACATCCCATTTCTTTTCCTTCCTCCCTGTCTGGGTGGATTTATCCAGTTGCCTTTCTTCATTGATAATTTGGTAGGGGTTCATTCTGCCTTATTTTACCATACGTTTCTTCTATTTTAGAATTAAGAAATTATTTTTTAAGACTGATTTCCTAGAGTAGTTTTAGGGTCACAGGAAAATTCAGGGAAAGGTACAGAGATGTCCTATATACCCCTGCCCCACACAGGAAGAGTCTCCCCCAATATCAGTACCCACCACCAGACTGGTACGTTTGTTACAACTGTTCAACCTTCACTGACATCAGAATTTTGCAAAGTCAGTTTACATTTGCCTTCTCTTCAGAGCTTGGTGTCTTCTCTCCAGTATCACCTTGGACCAAGATGAGGAATTAGTTTTGGCTTTAGGGAAATTAGGTCGCGGGACACAGCCTGGTCTACTAGTTTTGCATTGGGTTCTGGGAACAAAACCCAGCTAATAAAACTGTCCTCTGCTTTGTCAGGAGGGTTGCGTGCATATGTTGTCCCTGGGAACGCTGCAGGGTGTGGTGATATGATCCGGCAGGATGAGCAATCTCCCTGACCCTCTTAATAAAATATCACTTCATAGCACCCCTGTTTACCTCGACTTGTAACAACAGTCTGAAGTCAGACACACACAGGCTCAACCCAGGCTCTGGCCCTTGCTAAGCTCGGCTCCTGTCCTAGTGCTGCCTTTTCCAGTCCTGTGACTGGGGGCAAGTTGGCCTGCCGCCCAGGTCTTCGGTTTTCTTATCTCCAAAATGAGCATCAAAATACCTGATCAGTTGATGCCAATGTTCTACAACTGAGATAATGCATAAGAAATGCTTTCTTAGTCCCAAAGTTCTACTCTCATGTGTAAGAAAGTCAGGCTTCATATTGGGTTTTAGATTTAGAAACAGTTAGAGGACCTATTATTTAAATCAAGCCATTTTTTTTGGTCAATGAGGAAAAAAAGAATACGGAAAATAATAGTCAATTCAAAAGGCCAGATTTGTACTGAGCTGATTTTTAAAAATAGTGTGTGTTGCCCAGCTGGGTGTGGCTAGGATCCAGGAGATCCAGGTTCGATTCCCCGTCAGGGCCCAGGCCCAGGTTGTGGGCTAGATCCCCAGCAAGGGGCGTGCGGGAGGCAGCCGATCAATGACTCATCATTGATGTTTCTGTCTCTCCCTCCCTCCCCCTTCCTCTCTCTGAAATCAAGAGATATATTTAAAAAATGAAAATAAAAAAATAAAAATAGTGTATGCTAACCACCTGTGTTAGTACAAGGTGGAAGAGCAGAACAAAATAAGTGTACTTTAAGTTAAGTTCTACAATAGCTGAGGTAATTAACAAAAGGAGTAATTTACAAAAATCTCCTCAGGGTTATGTTTCACTGCTCTGTATAGTTGTCTAAAACATGTTCCTCAAACTTTACCATCTGTATGAATGGAGAGGTCGTTTCAGATGGGTAAAGACAGCTTAGGAAGAAAACAATTGGCAGAAGGGGCCTTTATGTCTTTTTCACTGAATGACAGGAAATCAACACAGAAACTGCACGAGTGATGGGAGAGCCCATCATGGTCTTTCCAAGAACTCTGCTTCCCCCTCCCCAGTGAGAATAAGTTGTTTCTTTAGGTCTGAGGGTCAGAGACTATGGGTCACTAAGAGAGAGCAGCTGCAAATCAGAATCGGACTCAGCAGTGCGTTTATCTCCAAGTGATTGGTTTGTGGTTTATCTTTAATTAAAGTTACCTTGTTTTTAAAGGAGAGTCCCACGTCTGATTTCATATTCTCTCCCTAGGGAATGAGAGTTAGTGTCACCATCAGCACCATCAGTGATAACGATTATCATCCGTATCAATTACCTACTGCGGCCCAACAAATGACCTCAAATGTAGTGGCTTCAGCAAGAACAAATATTAATTAAATCTTGTGATTTCCGTGAGTAGGCCATGTGGACATGACTTAGCTGGGTGGGTCTGGCTTGGGGTTGGTCATGGGTTGCGGTTCAGATGTGGGCTGGGGCTGCAGTTCTCTAAAGACTTGGATTGAGGGTCCATTTCTACAGCGGTTCACTCACACGCTGGCACGTTGGTGCCGGCTGTTGGTGGGAGGCCTCAGTTCCTCGCCGTGTTGATCTCTTCACACAGCTGCTTGAGCATCCTCGTGACCCGGGGCAACCTTCTCTGCAGTGGGCATTCCTAGAGAGCAAGGGAGGCTGTGCTGTCTTTCATGTCCCAACCTTGGAAGCCACACAGGTTCATTTCAACACTTTCCGATGTTTACATGGGTCAGTCCTATTTAATGTGGAAGAAGTCTCTCCAGGGACTTGAAAGCCAGGTAGCATGGATCATTGGGGGGCCACTCTGAAGGCTGTCACCCCATCAGCATCATACATTTCTGAATGAAGGAATGACTTAAGAAATGAGAAATATGCAGCCATTTAAGAAAATGCTCTCAGCATAGATTTTCTTAGAGGGGAAGATTACATTTGTAGATGCTCTTCCTTCACTTTTCACATGCCATTCTTTAGTTTTTAGTAGGAAATAAGCAACAACAATTTCTATCTACACTTAATATCAGTTAACAGGGTGATTACAAGATAGTAGCTAGTCTCATATGATAATTGATGATAATTGCTTCCTGCTTTAATTGGCAGATAAACAAGACTATGCCATAAGAATCCAAACATCCCCTCAAAAGGAAAAAGAAAATCAAAGAAGAAAATCTGTTAAATTAATTTGTAAGCTGATAAGGAACTGACAGGTCCAGCCCACACATCTACAAGTCGTCAAAGTGGCAGCTGGCCAGGCCGGCGCTTCCTGGGAGTTGGCGAGGATCGTGGTGGGAGTGAGAGCTCGGGGCTGCTGGCATCCGTTCCAGGATGCTGCTGAGATGTGTGCCGATGCCCAGCTGTCCGCCACAGTTGTGCTGGTGTGCTGAGGTGTGAGAGACCAAAGCAGGCTCATCAGGGAAAGACGGGATGATGTCTCTTCTCCATTGCTTCTTGTGCCTTCTAGAAAGAAGGGTTCAGAGCAACATGGGGAAGGGATAAAGGCTAGTGCTGTTTGGAGGTGAAGCTCTCTGGACGTCTGTACCATAGCGTCTGAACGCTAAGGGGAAGCAGGCCAAGGAAGGCTCCTGGTTCAGGTGGGCAGGTTAGCCTACCTGTTAGCGAGGGAAGGGGGCCAGCGGTGAACCCCTAGACACCGATGGCAGGTGGAAATCAGTTAATACCAGCATGTCCAAATACAGAGGAAGCAGGAGAAGGTGTAGAAGAAAGAGATATTATCCAACACTGGGGACTTAGAAACACTGCGGGAGACAACATCTTGGGGGCACCTAGCAAACACATCTGTCCTCTCTGTGCCCTTGAAGACATGGGCCTCAGTAACATCAACAGTAGTGGGCACTAGAGGAAAAATACCCTCAGCAGTTGGCATCTGGGATCTAGGTACTTCCAACCAGGCAGCAGCGACAAGCACGGACACGGGGACAGAGCTGCTCACAGGGCCGCAGAGGGGGTCTTACAGCCACCAGCCTGGGTGCTGATTGCCCTCTATGCCAGCAGTGCGGGCCCTTAGGGCCCGGAGGGAAACAGCAATGGGGATTTTTGAAGATGCAGGAGGGGAAGGGAAGGCTCCTCGAGTAAGATGTCACCTCCAGGAATGTCTCTGTTGTAAAATTTGAACTTTGCTAGATGGGCTATAGCCTGTCCAATAGCAGCCTCTGGAAAATGAAGGGAGCGCAGGCGCCCGCGGAGGCGGTGCAGGTGCCCCAAGGTGGCTCTGCAGCGCTGCCCTCTGCGGAAGAGCCTTCCCGGGTGCGTTTACTTTCACAGGCTCCGCACCTGGCCACACCCGTCATTATTACACTGAGCAATAACTCAGCCAAGATGATTAAAAAAAAAAAAAAAAAAAATCCCATTTTTTCTCCACTTTCCTTCCTCAGTTTCATATTTGGTGGCTATGACTCTTAAAAGCAGCATTGTTCTAGGCAAAGCTGGCTTGGAATCGGGAATTTGTTTGTTTGCCAAGTTTCGTGGGCGTGGGGTGAGGATTGTGAGAATCTTAGGCATCCTGTTGACAGTTGGGACTCTCAATGAATGATGCGCGGTTCTACTGGCCCCTTACTCACGGAACTCTGGGCTTGAGGGGCCCTGGCCCGCTCTCTCCTCTCTTTGGGGTACAGTTGCAAAGATAAAGCATTCCTGCGTGGGCCCTTTGTTTGGTAAAGTGCATTGGGTGGTGAGGGGCTGTCTTTTGGAGGGAGGGCAGCTTCAATCCAGCACAGTGTCATAAGCTTGTCTGGTCGCACAGTTAAGCCATGTCCTCCTTCCTAATTTTCACTGGCAATAAAGCTGGCCTTGGGATTCCACCTGTCTGACTCCATATGACCATAGGTCAGTCAGTTTGAACTTGAGGGCTGTTATTTTTGACCCCATCAAACCATGACTGCAGACCGGGTTGGCATCCTGGCCCTCCTGCTCCCAGGTCTGTGTAGTGTTGAGAAGTTTGTATGGTTTCTTTGGGCTTTAATTTCCTGCCCGTCAGGAAGGAGTAATAATTACCTCTTGACAGTAGCGTTGTGAGAATTAGGCATGATAGTGGCTGTAAAATGTTTTGTCCAACACCTGGCCCAAGGTAAGGACTGAACAAATTATATCTTTTATTATTATGACAAATTTTTCAGGGTTACCTTATATCATGTGTGCTGTTTATATATGTGCTGGGAAATAATTAGCTTTTACCTTTCTGTGGGGTTATCCATGGTGACACATAATGATCAGTACCTGTGTTATCTGCAAGTACCAGAAATTAAAATTCAATGCTGGCAGCGACAGCAGGCTCAGGAAGATGTGGAAAGAGCCGCGCGGTGCGCAGTGCCCAGTGCCGAGATCCCGCTCAAAGGCTGGACTGGAGTGTGCCGCTCGGGCTCAGAGCAGCGCTGGGCAGTTCCTTCTGTCCCCCTTCACTGTCGTTCCTGCCCCACCACCACATCTGACTCCACGCACGTGCGTACTCAGGTTATTTGTGGAGAGAGACTGATGGTGTTGACGTGGACTTGGGTCCATTTCCCCACTTAAGCACATGGGGTCTGGAAGAGGGAGGAAGGAGACGCCAGCCTGCTGTCCTGAGAACCAGGGCCTTGCGAGGGCTGCTGACCACATTCGGGTGGGAGCTGGAGAGAGAGAAGGCGGGGGATGCCTGGCTCCAGGGACCGCACCTCCTAGTGAACAGAAGCCTAGCAAGCGTCTGGAACGCTGACCGGTTGGATTGACACGTTCTGCCATAGCTGCGAAAGGTTGGGCCGAGACTCACCCTTTCCACCCACAAGGGGCAGGAAGGTTATGTTCCCTCCCTCCAGTGAGCATTAGCGGGGGGAGGTGCCTCTGCCCAGGGAAGGGGCGTGTGTTTATCCCGGATGGAAGTATAGGGGTGGGGTTCACAATTAAGAGCCTGCGTAATGAATTGCTGTGGCTGGGTGTCCGGGATATGGAGTCAGAGATGTGGGTGGTGTATTGTTGCTACTACTCTGAGACTACTGTTTGCATAATTGAGCAATAAAGCAAATGGATAATTCTCAGATGTCACCATACTATCTTTTAAAACCTCATTGAAAACTTGGATTCTCAGCAGGTAAGAAAAGAGGTACTAACATAAGTTAAGAAGTTTAAGGAAACACCTGAAGCTTGGAATTTAAGTAGAAACCCTCAATATGTGTTTAAACAAATATGTTTTATTTTTTATTTTTTTAAATATTTCCTAACCTAGTCCTTTGAAAAGGCAGAGAAGTAGTCACCTCTCTGGTGGCAATGAGCATTCCCAGTGCCCACACTGTGCTTTCAGATACTGTTTCTCACTGAGAGGAAGCAGAGCTTGGAAATGTTCAAGGTGAGCCTTAAGCACATTTCCAATGAGAGGGCAAGGATGTCACGTCTGAAGGACATGGGACCCAACCTGAAGTGGCTCCTGCTGGCCAGAGATGAGCGTTTGAGCAATAGTGGGGAACAGCCATGGAATGAGACACCCAATATGTTTAAATCCTGGATTTCCAGCATCATTGAAAACCTGAGCAGGTCACGTGTTCGATGTCAGTGAATCAACTCATTGAAGAATGATACCGGAAGAGATTCAGACATTCACCCTGCCTTTTCCCTGTGACGGAGTCAGTGAGTTACCAGGTAGTGATGGGAAGTCCTTGTGCATGAAACTAGCCCAGCTAACCCACGAGAACAGCATGTCACCCGTTCCTCAGACCGTGACTGACCGCGGCCCCGGACGCCCACGGCTGCTGATACAGTGAGACGCTGTGTCTGCTGAAGACAGAGCACAGGGCCACCTGCGGGGCCTTCTTGCCCAAACCGCCCAATCTGAGTCTGCTCAAGATTTCAGATCAGCTGTAATTTACAGAAAACACAGATGACGGGGGAGAAGACAAGAGAGTGAACATCATGGGGCAGGGCTATCAAAACCCAGGAAGCCTAGTCATGATCAAAAAGCATTCAAAATATAGGGAAAATGGAAAAATGGGTTTAGTCATGTACTTAAGCCATCATTTTTGACAGTAACAGAAACCTATGAAACCAGAATAGTCTTGGAAAAAATCCAGAATCTAAGTTTTTCAGATAAATTAGTACTTGGCTTTCTAGAGGAATACTGGCGCTTGATGGTTTTTAATACTGGGCCACGTCCCTATAGAAAAGGTATGAAATGTGGGTGGAAGATTTCATAGGTGAAAGATTTGTCACCCGACGGATGTTAACTACAAAACATAATTTTTCCATAGTGTGTCCTACTTTCTCAAATGGAACATTTTGTTCATTGATTTTCATGCTTCTCAGGAATTACATGTAGAAAGTCAACATAATTAATCCCTTTTCATGGTTGTAGAAACTGAGCGCCCTGTCAGATGTGCCCCAAACCACGCGGGCAGACCCTGCCCCTGACCCCCTGTCCAGCCTGTAACCCTGATGCTGAGGTGGCCCAGGAGCCGTCGCTGACCCTGCTCACCATCCTCCTCACCCCGGACCCGACACTGTCTGATCCAGGGAGCAGCTCGCTGGGACCGTCCCTGGTCTGTTCTGGTCCCGCTCCACCTGAAACCATCGCGGTGAAGAAGGAATTAGTCCAGCAGGAAGGAGAGAGGAGGGAAGGGGGGAGGAAGGAAGGAAGGAAGGGAGGGAGGGAGGAAGGGAGGGAGGGAGGGAGGGAGGGAGGGAGGGAGGGAGGGAGGGAGGGAGGGAGGAGGGAAGGGAGGAGGGAAGGGAGGGAGGGAGGGAGGAGGGAAGGAAGGAAGGAAGGAAGGAAGGAAGGAAGGAAGGAGAGAGGAAGGAAGGGAGGAAGGAAGGGAGGAAGGAAGGGAGGGAGGGAGGGAGGGAGGAGGGAAGGGAGGAGGGAAGGGAGGAGGGAAGGGAGGGAGGGAGGAAGGAAGGAAGGAAGGAAGGAAGGAAGGAGAGAGGAAGGAAGGGAGGAAGGAAGGGAGGAAGGAAGGGAGGAAGGAAGGAAGGAAGGAAGGAAGGGAGGAAGGAAGGGAGGAAGGGAGGAAGGAAGGAAGGAAGGAAGGAAGGAAGGAAGGAAGGAAGGAAGGAAGGAAGGAGAGAGGAGGGAAGCGGGGAGGAAGAAAGGAGAGAGGAAGGATATGGGGAGGAAGGAAGGAGAGAGGAAGGGAGAGAGAAAGGGAGGGAGAGAGGAAGGGAGAGAGGGCGAAAAGGGGAGGAAGGGAGGGGGAAGGAAGGAGGGAGGAAGGACAGGGAAATGTGTACCAGGCATTGAGGAAGACACATTTACAAATATTGCACTTTTACAAATATGTGCTTTTTCAAATATTGGCAAAGACCTGTACAGGACTTGACTTGACTGTCTCCATTTCATAGCCGAGGGGACTGAGCTCAGGGTTGAGCAAGCTGCCGAGAGCCGCAGGGCCGGGAGGCAGCAGAGTCAGGATTTGAACCCACCGAACTCCCTCCCTTCGACCCGGCTCGCAGCCTTCTACCCGGGCTCTCCGGACCTCCCAGCCAGCCTGTGCCCAGCCCTGCGGCCGGCACCCACGGCCGTGCCCTGCTGTGCTCCACCCGCCGCAGCCTGGCAGCGGGAGCTGTTCGGAAAGGGATTTGTCAGGCGGCGCTCCTGGGCTGACAGCGGGCAGCTTCTGCTGGCGTCTGTCTGGGAACCAGGCCTCACAGATGGGAAGACTCGCTGCAACCTTGAACATTAAATAAGAAAGTTAATGACTCAAACGAGAGAGAGGAAGCCAGCGCTGCGGCTGGCGCCCCGCACCACGGCCCTTCAAGCGAGACGGGACAGCGGGGTGGGCCCGCACCTGCCCCTCCCTGCCCCTCACGCCCAGGGGACACAGGGACTCCACGGCCAGGTGCCTGATCACGTGACTCCAGCTGCCCACTTGGGGAAAAGGCCACTGACTGCTGCAGCAAGCCACCCTCTCACCACTCGTAAGCAAGAAATAGCTTTTGAGATTTCATCCCAGGACTAATGAGCAACATGCGTACCACACGTGCTCACTGTCTCATAGAGGACACCCCCCCGGCTGGCGTGGCTGTCATTAAAATTATGGCTTTGCTAATTATTGTAATAAGTTAACTCACAGCCACGTAAAGCTTTATAGCTTATATGGTGTTCTCACAAACATCGCATTTTATCTTCATTGAAATTCTGTGAGATAGAACTTTAAAAAATACTGTTTTAAATAATAAAACTGCAGATCAGAGAGGTGAAGAGATTTACCCAAGGCAGTGGAATGAAGGCAGGAGACAGACCAGGCTTAGAAGTGAGGTTACCTGACTCCAAATCCATACAAAAAGGTGCTGGCAGGCTTATTGGTTATCTGAGTGATTATTTGGAAGTAATTATAAATGAATTTTCTTTAGAAGAATTTCTTTCTTCCAACTTCACCGCTGACCTGTAAAACAGTTTGGGGCCGGCGCTCTCCCTGCTGCCAGGTGCCCATTACCCTGCTCTCCCCTCCAGCTCTAGCTGCAACACTGCCCCTCCCATGCTTCTAGATTCATAGTCTCGGCCTCCGAAAAGCCTCTGTGAGGTGAGTGTGGCAAGGGATTTGATTTTCACTTAATAGAGGAAGAAACTGGAGCAGAGACAGGCTAAAACAGTTGTCCCAAAGAGGCACATTTACTGCGGTAGAATCGAGACAGCGACAGTGCGCTCCTCGCCCAACCTCAGGACCACAGTTTCATTCAGGATCTCACCCTCTCTGGTGGCTCTTGAGGAAACTCTCTGTTCACAGACTTTCCCATCTACGCAGTAGCCACACCGTCGTCCATCCCAAATGAAAGGTGTCCGTAGAAGAAAAGGCCAAATTGACCTCTTAAAAAGAGAAATTCTCCTTGGAGTGAGGAAACCGAGCACGTCGGCTGGGAACACTGCTTAACCTGTGGGCACCTCAGTGTCCACGCCTGCGAACTGGGGGAGCGAGGGCATGGGCTTCCCAGCGTCATCGCGACCACAGACGGCGCCGGGCCCGCAGTGGCCACGCGGGAAAGTGTTTGTCATCACCTGCCAGGTGCTCACATACGGCAGCTGTCTCCCTCCTTCCAGTTAGGAAGCCTCCAGAGACAGACCATGCGGCCTGCCCACCTGCTGGTCCTCAGGACGCCCTCGGGGGCATCCTGGAAACCCTCCTGCTCTCAGCAGATGGCCGCACCTCCCAGAGCTGGCTCCAACCCATCTGGTTCCAGAGGTGTCCCCTAAAAGTCCCCATGATTAACCCTCTCCTGCCCGGTGTGGAGGTGAGCCCAGACCGTTCAATTCTCAGCTTTTTGCTGGTCATTAACTGCTTGCCACGTGCGAGGAATGCCTCTTCACCTTGCGCCTCATTGGAGCGAGGAATGCCTCTTCACCTTGCGCCTCATTGGAATGAGAAATTTGGGAGGCAGTAAACCAGCCTCTCCTCTAATGGAGCCAGATTCCGCACCTTTTTTTTTTAAGGGTTCTTACAAAGAAAGCTATTACAGATTTGGAGAGATTGATTTTATTTAAAGCCGAATATGTATGAAAGCTGGCAGAGCGGTTATGACATAAATTACTTTGATATATTGAGTGTGAAGGCAAATGCAATTTCTCTCCCCGTTTAGCTCTCTGTGTTCAGCGGCGGATGCTGATTTATCTTTGTGCCCATCTCAGTCTGATGGAGGCTGCTCTGTGCTCTAGGGGAGAGGGGACAGATGGCCTGTGTTGGAGGGACCCGCAGGAGGTCGACAGAAAGTGAAAGAGGAGAGACAGAGACCCCTTCTCCAGTCTCAGGGTCCTCAAATGATACTCCCTGGCCTGCACCCCCTCCCAGCTTAGCCTGGCCCACTGTGGACGGAAATGCAAGGCTAAAGAAAGAAACACCTCGTGAAAATCAATAAGCAGTTTACTGTGTAGTTATCTGAGCTCAATTTTTGTATAGCAAACTATAATTGCATATAATACGTATCAAACCCTCCTCATTGAGAAACAGATAAAGAATATATTCCATTATAACCTCATTTTCACTATTTTTTTCCCCATAAATCCTCTTTGGATGCTTCTAGTTCCCAGCATAGGCACGGACGGTGCCCTCTCTCGAGTCAGCGCCTTGCTCCCCTTGTTGCTGTTTTGAGAAAGTGATTCGTCTTTGCTCAGGGCGATTCTGAACGTTTTCCTCAGGTCTCTGCCTCCAGCACCATGTGCTGCCGTCCCCAATATGCCCTGCAAATTTCTGATTTTCCAGCTTGATTCCTGAAAACAAAACATTGAAAGTCTGGATTAAAGGAAGCTAAGGAGATGCTATTGTTGCAGGACTTCTCAGAGCTTTTAGTGCACTGTTGTGCTTTGTGCATCGCTGAGAGGGGTACGATGCTCCACTTCCCAAACTTTTGACAAGGGATACTTTCTACAGAGCACCTCGCAGTGACCACTCTGCTCCCCTGCGAGATTTCACCTCTTTCACAAGGGTTTGCGAGGCCTTGCCCAGGAGAACTTTGTTCTCAGCTAGACTCTCTGCCTGGCTGTCCCACATCCTATTCTGAGTTGTAGCTGCACAGAATTTATCACTATCCTGAGCATATTCTACCCCTATCCTCCCCCACGCCCTCACACAGCACACATGGTTTTTCTTTTCTGAAAATCACTTCTCCTCCTCCTGCTTCTGGCAAATTCCGATGTCTTTGACATCTTTTAGAACCTAGCTCTGTGGTCCCTCTTCAGTGAAGCCTCCCCAGGAGGAGTTATGATGACTTCCTGGTTGTCAACTGCACCTTCAGAGACAGAGGGACACAGGACAGGTGGGACAAGCTAGGCGGGCATTCAGTATCACAGCAGAAGCAGAGCATTACTGGGGCAGTGAAACTTCGGTAAAATAGCGAGTTAAAACAAGAAATCCTTCTGTCTCTGAGGATACTCTCCGAGTTTAGAAAACATTTTGGAAAGCCACCGAAGTAAAAGGCATTTTGGAAAAAGAATAAATGGCCAGTAAGCTGTCTGCAAAGGAGGCTGAGTGTGTTTCTACGTTAAAGACATTTGTTTGCCTGGCTGGCTGGGGTTTGAATTGCTCAAGGCAGGAGGAGCAGAAGCCACCAAATCAACCCTCCCCGAGAACATTCCTCCAAATGAAAGTTAGGCACCGCCAGTGTGTATCAGTGTCCAAGATGGCTCATCAGGTGCCTCCTCGAGGAGGGGCGTGAGATACTCGGACCTTTCTGGAACCTCCCGTTTGCTGAATTCAGCCAGCCAGCTTGCCAAGAAGTCTAGTCAATGCAGTCTGCAGAGATCAACATTTTAGGCCACAGAGCAACACACCAAAGCAGGGCAGAGAAGGTGCGGGGCGGTGGACAGACAGTGGAGAGGGACCGCCTGCCTGTCTTAGAGGTGAGGCCAGTGTACGCCCCCACATCAATACGTGAATATGCTTATGAACCCCTTTCCTCCCGACACTGTGCCAACCAAAGGATTGAACCTTTTCCTATCGATAGCTGAGAAACGTGTCAGTGTTCTTTAGATTGCTTTTTAATTTTTTATATGTGAGTTAATGACATGTTTGGATATTTTAAGAGCTATTTATATTTTGATTCTTTGAACATCAGTAATTTCACATCCTTTGCCCATATTTTCCATTGAAGGGCCTTTTTATTGACTTCCAGTGCTCTTTATATATTAAGATAACGGACCTCTTATTTCTGCCCCTAATTTTACAGATCTTTTAGTGAATCTTCTGCTTTTTGCATTATGTCTTTTTCCCCCTGTGCAGACTTTGTGTTGTCAAATTTGTCAGACTTTCAGGGAGTCTGGATTTTCGTGCCATACTTATGCCTTTTGTGCATTGACATATGTATGCAACTGTGTGATTAAAAATAAGTCACGAACCGTCTGAAGTTTATTTAGTACAAGGTTTGAGATATTTGACTCCAAATCATTACCATTTTTTCTAACACAGTTTTGGATAATCCCTTTTTATTTCCTGATTTGTGATTTCACTTTTATCAAACACCGGCTTCGGACACATTGGGTTTAATTCCAGGCACGACGCTGGCCCGTGCTGCCTGTCTGTTCTCTGCAGTAGCCACTCTGCTTGATGACCTTGTTTGGGAGGCACAGTTCGTCTTACCCGACCCATAACTGATGTTTATTTATGTTCTTTGTACCATTATTGCATGAACTTGTTAGCTCTACTTCAAATTAATTGTGAAATCTGGTATTGTTCTTGAAATCACAAAGAAGAGGGAAGGCAAACACTCAGATCCTTTTTTGTTTACTTACATGATTTTTAGTATTTTGGAGGAATCTTTATTTTCAGGCACTTGTCACATCCTTGATTTTATTAATTACCACTTAGTTTAATTAAGAAAATAAGTGAGATTTTCGGCAACAACTAACACTTTTGTAACAATTGTTGATGCCTGTGTTCACGTGAGCACTGGAGAATGATCTGTGTTTATGGAAGCCCAGCATTTCAGAGCCCTAATCTTAGAACAGAATCGAATTCTTAGCCTGACAGGCTTGGAATCCAAGTACCAGAGATGTGCTTAATGGCCGAGTGATCTTCAGGGTCATGTTTTACTTCGTCTGGGTCCCTTTTTAATAAAATGGAGATGATACTATATAATAAGAGGATTATCATGCACCATAAAGTTAGGTTCAAGTCTCAGGCTTGGCCTTTAGTTATTTGTGACCTTGGGAAAGTCCTTTAAACTCTCTCAGTCTGTTTCCTCATCAATAAACTTGGAGATGGCAATTTGGAATAATAATCCTCTCCTAAGTTGGCTATAAAGGATTAATATGTGTAGCTGCTTTTTCTAATATACCTTGCAAAGTATAATTTATGTTGGTGTTAATAGACCTGGTTACTGAGGAAGGAGAGAAGAAGGCAGGGGTGTGGAGGAGAGAGTGTGTGGGGGGGGGTACTTGGTTTTACATCCGCTAAGAAAAGCAGTGTTTTTGGACGTCGCATCAGACACTTGCTCCCTTGCCCTCAGCCACCAGACCAATTCTGCCCTGCTGCACAGGTAATCCCTTGCTTGATTGGACTCGGTCACATCTTCAATCTGGTTAAACTACATAGCACAACAAAACCAGCTCCAGGAAAGGGTCACGGAGGCCCTTGGGCTGAGGGAAAGTGCTTGTGGGTGGTGGTGTCCCGTCCATGCGCAGTGAGCTTCCTTCGGATGCTCTGCCCTCTTGGAGCCGATGAAGACACTTGCGCGACGAGTTGGCCACTGTCCAAGTTGACGCCCTCACCTCTGGCGATGCCTCTCCGGCTGGCTGGCCTTTAAGGAATTGAGTGAAACCGTGGAGGAACCCAACATTCAATTAAGAAAGAAAGTTGCCAAGGGATCTTTTCTAGCCTAGAAAATAAACCAAGCCTGATAATTTCCTTCTTTTTCTCCAAGCTGTATAAAAGGTTAGAAAAAAAGAAACCTAAAAAAAGACATCACATTTCAAATTGTAGCTCTGTTGGCTGCATCATTGAGTATAAATGGGTTGCAATAAAAACACTTTAATTAGGATAAAAATAGCAAAAAAAGCGAAATTTCAAGTTCATTTTGGCTGTCCCCAAAGGGTAAACAGCAATATATGTAAACGTTGTGCCTGCAGTTACATGTTATATTTAAGTATAACTCGGGACAACTAACTCATTTATCTCTAAAAAATGCCAAAGAGCCGGCCGGGTGTGGCTCAGCAGTTGAGCATCGACCTAGGATCCAGGTGATCGGGTTCGATTCCCAGTGAGGGCACAGGCCCAGGTTGTGGGCTCGATCCCCGGTCCTGGGCGTGCGGGAGACAGCCGATCAATGACTCTCTCATCATTGATGTTTCTCTCTCTCTCTCCCTCTCCCTCTCTCTGAAATCAATAAAGATAGATTTTAAAAAAATAAAAATGAAAAATGCCAAAGAAGGATCTACATAGAGAACCAAGTTAGCATTTCCGTCGTGGGCAGCCCTCCTCCTGGTGGTGACACTCACAAAGGCCCATAAAAGTGACATCATGCAGGTCATAGTTATAGTCTGTCAGCATCCCGAGGAGCAAAATGGTTGAGTTTAAGGCAAACTGCCCTGTTTACCGCTGCCCTGTCCTTTGTCCCCGGACTCTGAGCGCCGAGCGGTTCCTCTGACACTTTTGCAGCCTGGGGTAATTAAAGTTTGCGCGGGGGCGGAGGGCTCACTGAGGCCTGAAGCTCCCCCAGTCCCACTGTCAGGTGCACTTTCTAGTGTGAGTCCAGCGACCAGCAGGGCTGGAGCTGGGGGAGAGCAGCCTGCAGTGGAAAGGGATGTTTCAGGGATGTTTCCAGTTGCAGCTGTCCTTGGCCACCGGGACTCAGAGGGCCAGGCCTGTCACTGGTGGGCATGGAAGTTCTTGGGCTCAGCGCACTATGCCCACAGGATGTTACCTGCAGGTATTGAAAAGAAAAACACTGCTGAGTTAAAATTTCCCATTTCCGGGCTTTACCCCCTTTGAGAAATCAGAAGAGTCCCCTCTTTCCTCTCTGTGGTGAGACTACAGTGAGGTTCCGGAAGAAGCCCTCGGGGGTCATGGGAGGCCTCCCCGCGGGTGAGCCTTCGTCGGTACCCTGCCGCCGTCCCTGCTGGAAGGTGCCTGTCGAGGGCTTCCCCGCGACTGAACGGCTGCGCTCCCCCTTCGCCCGTCCAGCGGAGACCAGGACAGCAGGCCACACTGCCGGGAGCCACAGGCCTTCAGGCCACCCCGGCTGTCACTGGGATCTACGCCGAAAGCCTGTCATCGCAGGCCCAGAAGTGCTGCCCTCGGGGGCCGTAGCCCTGCGCCGCCTGCTGGCGTCTGAGCCGCGGGGTGAGCACTGCAGTGTGTGTGCCGCTGAACTGCAGGAGCCTGTGGGACGCCCCCAGTTTGGAGTGGCTGGAGGCAAGCCCGCGGGGGTTGGGTTGGCAGGGACGGGGTGAAGGAGATGAGGGCCAAGGGTCTGGGTCACAGTGGCCGGGGGCCAAAGGAAGCCAAAGCGGCTGATGGCTCCCTCCCTCCGTGCCCTCTCCGCCTGCAGTTTCCATCCTGGTGCTTTCCAGCTTTGGTTGCTCTTGTACAAGCTGCCTTTACGTCACCGTGAGACCTTGAGCGGGGAACAATGATTATTTTCCTTTCTATCCCAAAGGCCGGCACAGTGCCTGGCTCAGTAGAACACCATGCAGCGTAGTCATTGAGATATTAAGGGCAAGGACAGAGGAATCAAATAGACTGGGTTTGAGTCCTGGTCTCTCTCTGCCTTCCAGGACCTTCCTAACTTACTGCCCGAGCACAGGAATATTAATAATAACATAACAATAATAAATTCTTCTCATTATTACTAACATCTATTCAGTGTCAACTGTGTGCCAGGCATTGATAAACTTTTTATGTGCATTATCTCATTTAATTCTCTTAGAAAATTTGTATCATGGGTAGGATTTTATTTTCATAATTCGGTTGATAAGTATAATGCATACGTAATATAACTCATTTAAATGATTATAACTGACCCATATTTATTGACAGATGAACAAAACACCTGAATTGTTGTTTGTTTTCCATCTTAGTCTGAGTGAGAAAGTTAATGCTGACGCCAGATGTGCAGAACCTAAAGTGTCCCCATGCCTTCGTTCTCTGATACTGTGGAATTATCCCCAGACTTAGGCTTGAATCAGCAATAAATATTTATTACCTCACACAGTTTTTGTGGGTCAGAAATCCAGGAACAGTTTAGCTGGAGCTTCTGGCTCAGGATCTCTCATGAAATCGTATCAAGGTTTGGCTGGGCCCGCAGTCATTCTAAGGCGTGCCTGGGACTAAAGCGTCTAGTTCCAGGACGGCTCCCTGACATGCCTGACAGGCTGCTGCTGGTTGCTGGCAGGAGGCTCCAGTTCCTTGCCATCTGGATGTCTCCGTGGGGCTGCTTGAGTGTCCTCATAATATGGCAGCTGGCATCTCCTAGATTGAGTGACACTAGGGAGGGCAAGCTAAAGCCACTGTGACTTTTGTCACACACTGCCATTTCTGTGATATTCCTTTAGATATAACCCTGTTCAAAGGCATGGGAATCGGGAGGCAAGACATATTGAAGGCCATCCTGGAGATTGGCTACCACAACCTAGGTTAAGATGATGATGAAAACAGAAAGAGCGCAGGGTCAGAACTACACAGTTAGGATGACTCAGGATGTGTCGGGGCCAAGGGTGTGAGTAAATGCAAAAGGGACAGAGACCGGATTTTATGTGGCTCTGGGTGTGGGGGTCAGCATGGGGAATGTGACTTCAGTAATCTATGTAGAGACAGGCTTTCTTTGACAACTTGACTACCCTTTTTGGAGGTTGTGTGGGTAGAATGTAGAGAGCCCTGGGTAACAGTCACATTTGCAAATGAGAAAATGTATAATCAAGGCAAATCCTGCGAACCAAGTTCAAAAATTAATGCTCTATCTAGTCAGCAAAGTTACAAAAGGCAGTGTGTTTCAGATAATGAAATAACTGGCCTAAAAGACCGGGTTGCTGAATTAAATCTGCAATTTAAGTAGAAATTAATGAAAAAACCCAAATTGTGAAAATGAAGAAGTAATAAAGACTCAGTTCCAAAAAACAAAATTCCTATTTGGCAATATCTTTGGGGGGGCAATGATGGTATTTAGAGCAGCAAATCTGGGTCATATGTATCCCATGGAAGTAACAAGCCTTTATTGTTTTTGAGCAGAAAAGAGTGGAGGAGGGAGAAAAATGAGAAAGGTTTTTGAGCAAGAAATGGATAGCTCCTGCCAAGAAGTTATAATATCTTTACTATTCCCCATCACAAGTGGTTGACTTGTACTGAGGGCCAAGTTCAGAGGTTAGTTCTGCAGCATCTCATCGTATTATATCTTTAAGTTTAGAGTCACATGGGCCCTGCGGACATCAATTAATTGATATTTTTGCAGTCACCCTGAGTAACAAAGCAGTTCTGCATTCCAGCATAATTTATTCTTCATTAGGCTAAGCTATAACTTGTTCATGATTATATCCCATTTCAGTGTTTACAGATTCCTTCTCATAATATCTCCTCCGGGTTTATTCTTTCCATTTGTAAGAATTCACTAAGTCCTCTAAGCCGGCGTGAGCCCGTGTAATTTGCCAGGGGCTGGTGCTCCGGCTCACTCGGCCCGAGCGTAGCCGCGGCAGAGACGGCGCCCTGGGGAGCGCGGGCCCAGGCGCCTTTGCTCTCTCGGCCGCCGGTGGTACTGGGTGTGCGGGTGCTGGGAGGCGAGTGGCTGGGAGAACGCAGGGGCACTGTGGGTGTGGCTCTGGTGTATCACGGTAACTACGTCTCGATCTTCTCAAGGACCTCTTTGCCCAGGCCCTGCTCCCTTCCGCCCCCACCGGGCCGCCCACAGGGCTGCGATGGCAAATTGCCTTGCGGGTGAATCATAAAACTATCGTGGGGGCTGCGGGCTGGGCAAGATCTTACTAATTGTCTTTGTCTTTGAATATGTGTTGATTCCAAAGGTGTAGCTTTGGAGAAATGGATTGTTGGGCTGTTATACTCATTTGTCCATGCAATTCACGTTTTTAACTGAACTTATTGGGGTTGCATTGGTTAATAAGATTATATATTTTTCAAATATACGACTCGATAATACATCATCTGTAGATTGTATTGGGTGTTCAGCACCCAAAGTAAAGTCTCCTTCTGGCACCGTTTAGCCCCCCTTTACCTAACTCTTTTATCTCCCCCCGCCTCCCTTCCCCTCTCGTAATCACCATACTGTTTTCTATGTCCAGGAGTTTGTTTGTTTTTAATCCCTTTATTTATTTCACCCAGGCCCCACCCCCGTTCCCCTCTGACAGTAGTCAGTCTGTGCTCTGTATCTATGAGTCTGTTTCTATTTTATTTGTTGCTAATTTTGCTCATTAGGTTTCACATTTTCTAAAAGCATACTAAGCGCTATGTCACAGGGTAGGTTCCAAAGGTACAGCAATTTTATTTCAGTTCTTTAGAGTCAGTTGACTGGTGCCCCCATGCATCTTCCAGTACTGTAAACTTGATTCATCAGCGAAGGACTAACAGGATTAATTTCTGTTATTAATACATCTATGAAGGCCATTTTTTTAAAAAAATATATCTTTATTGAGTTCAGAGAGAGGAAAGGAGGGGGAGGGAGAGAGACAGAAACATCAATGATGAGAGAATCATTGATCGGCTGCCTAGCCTGCAACCCGGGCATGTGCCCTGACTGGGAATCGAACCCCGATGACCTGGATCCTAGGTAGACACTCAACTGCTGAGCCAGGCCCGGCTGGGCTGAAGGTCATTTTTAGAATGTCCTCTTTGGACAAGCCATGTGGATTTCCTCTGAAAATGTAAACAAAGGTATGCATTTTATCAGTGTCTAAATAGGCCCAGTAAATTGCCTATAAACTTGCATCATAACCAAGAGAGTCTTTAACTAAGATCTTGACTGTTCCAGAATCTTTTATTAATTGGAATTATTTCAGTCAAAAGTACCAATACACCTGACTTAACCTGACTTGACTGGTAAAGGGGATATGTTGCCTATCGACTCATCACCCAGGAGTCCGTCTGACTGCCAGTGTGGTTGCTCAGGTGCTTAGCGATGCCACCGGGCGCAGCGGCTCTTTATCTCGGTATCTTGACTCTGCATTCTCTGTGCTGATCCCACTCTCCGATGGAGTCTCAGAGTCGCCAGCTGGCTCAGTACAGCTCTTAGGCTACCTCCTACCAGGTTCAGATCCAGCATAAAAATGACCATGTGGAGTATGACCAATAGAAGTCTTTAAGTTCACTCGGACTGGACTGTCTTAGGCTGTGAGCCCAGTACTGGGCCAGATATCACGGTGGAGGCTGCTTTATAATCTCCTTCTCTAGGACTGGGCGTGAGCCAACTCCAACCACAGCGCATGAGCGTGGGAATGGGCATCCTCGAATATCAGGGGGCCCGGGCCTCACCGGGAGGGAGAGGAAGCGCGGGAAGCAGACTGTGCTCACCACACAGACGCGGATTTCATTTACCAGATGAAATAGTTAGAGCATTTCCTCAGATATGCAGAATGATGAAGGAACTAGCAGTCGTATCCATTTTGTGCTGGCAGAACACATCTGGCGTATTGCATTTAATTAATACAGTAGGTTAGCCCATTTTGCAGAGGGTGACCCTATGAGATGGGTGGGAAACAGACTGTGACTTGTCATATAAAAAGCTAGAAGAACTGGGGATATTCACTCTGAGGGAGCTTTTGGTACTCATAGCAGGGTTGGCGGGACATAGCATTACATCACTTATTTGAAGGACCTTAAAATAGAAGTAAAAACAGATTTGGGCTTTGAAACCTGAGAGGCAGAGATGCTTGGTGATAATTAGCTGTCTAGTGCGGAAACAAGATGCCTTGGTTAGTACTGTGCTTCCGATGCCTGTAGCTGTTCAGGGATAGTTTTATCGGCCCCTCTGTCCAGGATGCTGCAGATGACAGTCCATCGCTGCGCTAGGTAACCTTTCCATCCCCCTTGATGCCTGAGATCCAACGAGTGTTTAGAATTGTAAGTTAAATGTGAGAACACCAGGTAGGAGGCAGCAGCTCTTCAGATTGTAGAACCTGGAAAAGGAAACCAGGCAGGTTATCTTAAGAGGGGAGGTGTTCTCATCTCTGTCTTTTGCATAGGATGTTTCCCAGATGTCGGGGAACCCTGGGTGTCTGGTCATATTTGGAAATGAGCACATGGGCAAGTCCTGGGCCTGTGTTTCACATGACAGCCTGTGTGATGAGTGCAGGTGAGGGAGATGTGACCCTGAGTGACACATATAATTAATACTCCCCAACACTTGTTCCCCAGAGGTGTGGGACAGGGCATGATCTCATGCTTGTCCACAGGCAGAGAATCCATGCAATAAAGCGTTTGACCAGAGGCTATTTTGTCACTTACTGGAATCATGGATAGCTGACCCTTTAATCAAATGGAGCCAGTATAAGAGAGTGCGTTACAAGTTTGGGGAGCTAGCATTAGCCTGGCCTGGATGAGAGTCCCCACACTAAAATTTGTCATCTGAATTATCTTGGGCAGGTGAATGTACTTCTTGGCAATTCAGTCTTGCCATCTATAGAATGTCATGTATCACATAAAGTTGGAGGAAATTGTGGGATGACTGACATGTAACATGCCTCGCATGTGGAAATAAAGAAATGAACAGAAGCCATAGCTACGGTGAAATGTGTTATTTTTATTCTATGAATATCCTAAAATACCTAGTGTGGCATCTGACACATTACTCAGGGACACGGTGCCACAGAGAAGCCCCTGACTAAGGCATATGCGCATCTTGAAGGGTGGCAGCCCATCCTTGCAGAGTTTGGTTTCCAAGTTGGCTTCTGCTTTCATTCAGCACCCAGCAGCCCGTGGTTGGCTACTTCTGGATGAAAAGGTTTGTGACATGATTAGTGGACTCCGCAGTCAGGGGCCAACCCTTGCAGTCAAGCAGGGCCTCTGGTCAAACGCTTTATTGCAAGGATTCTCTGCCTGTGGGCAAGCAGGCCATAATCCCCAGGAGAGCAGGGTGCCGTCTGAGGTCTTTGGTTAAAACATGCAGACCCATAGCCTGCATTGGTATCTGTCCTAGGAGGGACAGCTTCTGGTCATTCCGGGCGGAAGGGGTTCGATGGAGTCTACTTTCCACCAACTGGTGGTTGGTGTCTGTGCTACTTATGTATTCCTGTTAACAATTACTCCAAAATTTAGCAGCTTAAAGCAACACACATTTATGATCTCATAGTATTTCTAAAAATAAGAATTCTGGGTCCCAGGAGTCTCAAGCTGGCCTCTGGGACTGCCACCACCTAAAAGCTTGACCAGGCGGGAGGTCTGTCTCCCTAAGTAGGACTGCAAACCTCTGGAAGCCAGGCTGCTCCTTTGTCCCTTCTTTGGAATCGCTGCAGAAAACCCAGCTCAGGTGGGGAAGACGCCGCTACACATGGATCAGATACTGGGTACTAGGCACCGCACTAGCTCTGTGACTAGTTGTGTCTTGCTAACTTCTCTGTAAACTTGGGATTATTATTTCAGCTTTACACTCGAGGACACTGATTCTGAGAAGGTTGAGTAAGTTGCCAGGACACAAGCTATTAAGTGGTGAAATGGGATCCAGACACTGACATTTCTGACTTCAAAACCCACCCACCGCCAGGAACTAAATTAAGTTGTATCTGATTCCTGAGTGGCGGTTGCCTGAGACGTGAACTTACGTCACCTGGATTTGTTCCCGGGTGTCTGTGTGGTCCCGGGTCTGCCCGCTTCCACTGACCCCTCCCTGGGAACATGTTTTCCAGGGTGATCCCCAGTTAGAAGAACCAAGGTGCTATTTATTCAGCTCCGAGGAGGAAAAGGCTTCTTCTCTGCGTCTTCGCAGCAGGATGATATGTTTAATAACCCTGAACATGAGAAATCAAGAACATAAAAAAAAAATCCTAATTACAACTCTCCAGGCATCTCGGGTCTGAGAATTGGCTACTTTGCTTTATTAAAATGAGAGAACATTAGACATAATAGGAAATCAGAGATTCCTTAGTACAACTGGCTCTAATTTCAGATGAGAAAACAGCCCAGAGAAGTGCAATGATGTGCCCGAGGCCACGCAGCGAATGGCTGAGCTGGGGGTGGAACCCCGTCGCCCCCTCCCCGAGGGAAGCCCGCCGGCTCTCAGCGCCCCCTGAAATACAAGCCACACACCTCTCCGGGGAGCAGGCCGGACTCCCACGGCGCCCTCACGCTTCGAACTCGCTGTGTCCCCTCCCCACCTCCTAACCCTACAGCATGAGGTTGCCTGTAAAAAGGTGGCTTAATAAGCCCTTGAGTAATTATTTGACTAAACTGTGAGACTAGAACTTGCTTCAGGCATCGAGAGGGGGGGAAGGCGGAGGGTTCTGTTTGCAGTACAGCTAAGTAGCTCCTGCCAGACCCGATCCTCTCCCAGAGAACTCAGCCTGCAGATGGCAGCTGTGTGTGCGTGTGTGGGGGGGTAAAACCTGACCTGGGGTTCTCGGAGAGAGAACCGACTCAGGGGAGAAGAGGTGGCCTGGAGAAGCGACCTGTTTTTCTGCTGTGGCCTGAGGGCAGGTCAGTCAGTGCCCTGCTGGAAGGCTGCAAACACAAAAAACAAAACAAAACAAAACATTCACTAAAATACTAAAACAAACAAACACACACCTCAGAAAACAAATGAAATCTACCACCCCTCAGGCCTGTGAAGCAGAGGGCGGAGTTTGGGGGGACCATATAGCCTAGGAAGCCAGGAGGGTAACTGAGACAGGCAACCAGAGACCGAAGCCTGAAATTTGAAAGCAGGAGCACTGTCCAGTCTTTTGGGTGACTCATGAACTACGCAAGGGTGGGGCAAGCTTTAGCAGAGAAAAAAAATGAGCTGAAATTTGAGCTTTCACCCAAAAGCTAGAGTTTGCTGTTTGAGGCTAACGAAATTAAGTGCCTGATTAAACAGAGCAAACAGATGAGTAATAAAATAAAACCACATTCAGAAGAAAACAACGGAATCTAGAGTCTCCAAAGATGCCAGGAACAAGTCCCGGACGGAATAAGAAATTACTCAACAGAGGAAGGACCGGGGTGTCGGGGCAGAAGGAGCCCTGCCTGGCTTCCACCAGAACCGACAGCTCACCTCCTTCCTGCATCTGGCTTTCGGGTCACTTTCCGTTAACGCTCCTAAGAGATGGTTGATTTCCAGCGCGGGTTCTCTCTCTGGCATTCAACAAGCCCATTATTCAATCTGCACAGTTGGAAGAGACCCTCGGAATAGCCTTGAGGTCTCCATTGCTCTATGATTTGTATCTGACATTTGCAATAGGGTGAGGCAGTGCTTCTCGGACTTTTGCATGCATTCAAGTTCAGCCAGGCGTCGTGTTCGAATCTGTTTCGGGAAGACTGGGATGGGGCTGGGAGTCTGCACTTCTAACGAGGTCCAGGGCCAGGCTGTTGGTTCTAAAATCACGCTTTGAGTAGCACGTTTCGTAGGAACGCGTTGTCCTAGTGAAATGCGGGGAGGGAAAAGGTCCAGCAGCCAAATAAACGTGGGAACTGCTGCACACTCTGGCTGCTCTTCAGATCTCCAAAGCACACTAGCCTATCCCAGCCTCTGAGAAATTTACTGCAGACATCCCACGGTTTTAACTCAGTGTTTCCCAAGGTAATTCACCACTGAATATTTTTTTGAAAAAAAATTATATTGTGCAACACAGGACAGGTGTTATATAAAACATAGTTTGGGGAAATTTTTATTGTAAGAGGACTTTAAATGCATCCATCTGTGTTTTTATGGGCTTATTTGGTCTCTGTGTCTGTGTTATCAGACAAACCACCTTCTCAGATTTTTAAATAATCAGATAAACAGCTTCCTTGAATGTTGCTTGAAATTTCAAGAAAATTTCTTTCAGTAAAGAAAATACATGTGTCAGTCGTTGCCAGGACTAGGTTGATGGCACCAACTACAGTGGGGTCACTTGAAGACCCTGGGGAATGCCTTGGCCTAGAAGTCTTTTCTTGCTCAGACTGATACTCAGGATGATTCCTCCACCTCACCCTCTCCTTTACGGCTCTTCTAACATGAGCAGGCGCCCAGAGGGCTGGCCGCTGGGTCACTAGCACACAGAAGCCAGAAGGAGTGGCCGGGAGCCCTCGTTTCCCAAAGGGAGGCAGATGACAATGAATGAAATGGACGGGGCGTGGCCAGCCCTTCTCTACATTTTCCCACATGCCTTTGACTTTCCCAACAATCGATGAGAAAACTGGGGCACTTCTGTTGAACAGACGAGGGGACTGCAACAGAGAGAAGTTATGTGTTTGGAGTCTCCATCTGTGGAAGATGAGAGAAAGGTGAGGAGGCCTGAGAGTTAGTGAACTTCTCTTACATGCCAGACACTCCTTCAGATCATCTAACCCCATTTTATAGACTGGGAAACTGAGGTGCAAGGAAACACCTCGCCTGTCCCAGTTAGTAAATGGGACAGCTGGGATTCAAGCCTGCCCGTCTGACTCCGCTGCGTGCAGGGTGGGCGCCTGCGTTGTTTCTTCACCTCTCGAGACACCAGTAGCTGCCAGGCCTTGAAACCGAGGGGGGCGCCCTCAGGAGGGCAAAGAGGCGCGAGGTCAGGCACTCGCCTCAGGAGAGCTGTCTCTGCGGCAGCCTTGTGCCCCAGGCCAACCCAGCGCTTTTCTGCCTGATTTCCTCCCAAATACGTTGCACAGTATCTAGTACAAGATGGTGTTATTGCCATCTCATTATTTCTTAATCCCCTTTAATTAAACACTTTTTTCACAGGGTATATTTTTATGTCATTCATCTTAGAGAAACTCCAAAGATTTTTCTGAAAGCACATGACATAAAATCTCTCTCTTGAGATTGATCCAGCCCCACCCCCTATTCCTAAGCAAAAACACTTAGCAGCAGAGAAAGAAAAAATGGAAACAGCCTTATAGTGTTTTATAAAGATGCCCAGACGGACCGGCCTCCGACAGGTCCGCCTGTGACTCGGAAGCGCATGTGTGGGTCCGACCCAGAGCGGGCACAGGCCTCATTGCCACGGTCCCCCTGCTGCCGGAATGACCCAGCTGAGCTCAGGGCAGACTCTCTGTCTCACTCGAGCTGTCCTTCTGGAAAGAGGGACTTGCCACTGCCTCCCTCGGAGGCCATTTGCACAGGACCTCGATGTGATCTGCATGTTCATAGACTTAAGCACTTGGAGTGTATCTTATACATCATTTAAAGCGCTCCTTAATTGTTTGCAGTCAGCCAAAGTAAAAACACATGTGCTGCCCAACACAGTCCATCACTGTCGTTTTTACATTCTCCTGGGCGCCACCCGAGACCGGCACAGGCATCCTGTCACTGAAAGTTAGTAACGACAGCAATAGCAGCGGTTATCTATCTGATTCTGCACCAGGCCCTGGGGCGGACGCCTGCCCGTTGCCAGGTTCGACGCCCACCCTAACGCTGTGGGAGGCAAGGCTTCCCGAGCCTGCTCCCCAGGAGAGCCCCCTGAGGGGCCTCGTGCGGGTGAGTCTAAATCAGGACCCACTGAGGGGTGATCTGCGGGGTAGGACCCTGGAGCTCCAGGTCTCAGTAGCTTTCGGGAGTGTGAGGCGGCCTGGAGTTCAGCGGCGTCTGGGAGACATACGACAGGTGCCGTCATCTCGGTGTCATTCCCGAGGGAAACCAGGCGCAGGAAGACAGGCAGCCCCTACGATGTGCCGCGTTGTCCCTGGTGACCCTGGGTGGCGGAAGCTTGCTGATTTGGGGGTGACCATCCTCTCGTTTGCTCCTTCAGCCCTCCCGACACCCTGGTGAACCTTCCTTACGTTAAATCCCTCTTCGCCTGAAAGGCAAGAGTGACTCTCTTCCCGGTTGGACACCCACTGATCCGGCGACGCAGCTGCTGTGCAATGACCACGCTCCTTGGCGGAGGACCAGGGTGGAGATTCGGCCCCGGCCCGTCACCACAGAGCCACCTTCCTAGCCAGTGCCACCTGTGTCAAAGCACAGCACTATCAAGTGTTCACTTATGTGGGCAAGTGAGCTGCCTTTCTGCAGTTCATTCTTTTCTCTACACAAAAACTACATGCCGAGAACTTGTTCTGTGCCAGCCGCTGTGGTAAATTCTGGGGGTACGAAGTTAAATAAAATATGGCATCTGGTATGGTGGAAGGAAGAGTCATAGGCAATTACTTATAAGACAGTGTGGTGAATTCGAGACCGACTTCTAAGGACGGGCCGATGTTAACGTGCCCGTCGCTGCAACAGTCATGAGAAAACCACGTCGGGGTGCGTGGGGCTGACCCGCCTGTGCACGGGAGTCCTCTGCGGAGGGCAGCCAGCAGGTCTCGGCCTCCACTGACCCATTTCCCTGGGGTTCCTCCGCGCGTTTCACTCAGTTTTCATTCAGTTAATAAACAGCCCCGAGCGCTCACAGCAGGTCCTCTCTACAGCTTGGGAATAAAGTGCTGGAGCAGCATCCGAGGGTATTGGACCTCACGGGTCTTCCATTTTTAGGGAGAGGCAGTCAGTGGGTAAGTACACAAATGAGATAATTTCATTTTATGGAAAGTATTCTCAAGGAAATAAGCAGGGAGGTGAGAGAGGGCGACTGAGAAGGGGGTTTGGGGTGCACTTTTATTAGAGGGGATGAAGTGCAGAGGCCACAGTCCTTGTCCTGGGAGACAGGGGAAGAGGCCATCGAGTCCGCGAGGCTCTGCTGAAGGGGGTCCCGGAGCCCGCGCTGCCTGGGAGGACACAGCAGGGGAGCCCCCACAGCTAGGCTCCCTGCAGGGAGCTCTCTCACAGCCCCCGCCGACGGAAAGCCTTTCAGGGCCTGGCTGTGACCTACCTTTCCAACCCCGGCCTCGTCTTTGTCAGAGAGAAGCAGAGCAGACACGAGGGAAATCAGTGAAGACAGGTTTCATTTGAAATCTATTGCGGTGGGGAAAGGAGACTCAGCCTAGAGCCGAGCTGAGCTTTGGCTACAAGGCATGGTGGAGATTTAGTCTCGGAGCAGGCGGGGAGGGGCGTGGCTGCCCAACTGTAAGCATTTTCTAAAAACTACAGATCTGTAGAGTTTCAAAGGGTGAGTTGGGTATGAATTACACCTCAGCAAAGCTGTTACACAGCACAGGGGTTCGTTTGTGTCATAAAGGGAAGGAGGTGATTAGCAAATTTGTTTTACATTTGGTTGAAAGTAAAATATTTGTAATTTACATATTTTTAAAGCATCTAGTTTTCCAGCTTCGAGTCACTGTTTGTCTCTGACTCGGGGCACTCCGCTTCATTTCTGTGTTTCTGTTGTTCCATCTGCGGCTGGAGAAGATTGAGCGAGGTGATTTCTAGAGACTTTCTCTCTCTGATTTTTTAGAATTCTTCAAGTGGTAGAGTTTCCCCCTTGATCTGTCCATTGGACTCAGGCTGCCAGGAAATCGCCTACAGCTTGTCCTTGTTGTCAGTTCAGGGTTTGGAACAGACGGCCTTGTAGTTTCTACTTAATCGCGGACCTTCAGACAATAGACTTTGTCTGATCGCCACCATCCCGGTGAGCTGGACACCGCTGCTTAAAACTGAGCCACGTGCGGCCAGTTTATTTGAAGCGGGCAGGCTCATTTTAAACTTACTTTTACATTAAAGACTATTTTACTTTAGCTTACACACACATAACAGCAGCATTAAAATTAAAACAGAATTGGCTTTTGCCTACCAGGGCTTGTCGGCCTAGTTTATGGGTTCCGGTGTACTATGGGGATCCAGAAATGACTTGATTGCCCTGGGTGAAAACCTGTAGGCGTGTTCTTTTTACTTTTGCTGATCCTGACGGATTTTCGATATGGATGCAATGGCCTTGCGAAGCACTGAAGGGGTAATTTGTGGAGCTGCATTAGCCTTTTACTTTGTAGTTTATAGATTAATGCTTCTCGGGCTGCAATGTGCATGCAGACGGGCTGGGGAGCTAGTTAGAGGTAAGTGCTGATACCGTTGTTTGGGGAGAGCTCTGAGGTTCTGCAGTGGCCAACTGGCACTGCTGGTCCATGGGCCACATCTGCGCAGCAAGGTGTTAGGATGAAAACAGAAACAGTGGAAGGGAAGGGGCTACAGGGACTCACATTAAGGAGAATGAGAGCCGTGTGCAAAGGGGATAAGATGCCTCCAGGTCTAGTAAACTCTCCACCAGCGAAGGCGGCCACACAGGGGCTTTCGGGAATGTACTAGCAGGAATTAGGGGGTGGGCGTTCGGGATAGACCCCTGAAGTCCCCTGTCACTGTGAGGAGGCACACTTCCATGTGCCTAGTGTCTCTTCCGACCGCGAAATGCACATATACGCTCATATTCCTATGAACTTACTTACGACAATTTTCCATCCTAATGAGAAGCATTTTCTGGACCATGCGTTACCTGTTGTGTGACCACTGTGTTATACATGCAGGTCTGTTGGTTCCACGCCCTGCCTCAGAAAAGATGAGTCTTCCCGGCTCCTTGTTTCTGGTCAGTGAGCCCACGGAGCTCCCCTCCGAGGGCCCAGGTGTCTTAGAAAGTCCTGCAGCTGGTGGGGACAGAAGGCCTCCGTCATTTTCCTCAGCAGGTTCCTCCCCATGAGGGTGGGAACAGGCCTCTTGGCCCAATAATTATCCTCTAACTCAACCTTTTCCCCTGAATGTGGCATTTTGGTGTTACACAGATGACGAAAGATGATGTTTTACCCTCAATCAACTATTGATCTTTATGTGAGTCCTTTGTTGATCAGACCTGCTAAGTCAGTTTAGTGGGACCTCCCACCCTTGATATCTGATCACCTCAGTATCTGATCAAACTCATCTCTTGCCCTTGGTATCTGATCACCCAGGCTCGCCTTTAGCAAGAATCCTGTCAATTTAGCAAGAATTCGCCTAGCCTTGGTGTCTCCCCTTTGTAATTTTCCATCCACTGACCAGCCCTCGCCCCCCCTGCTCTGGGGCGGTAAATCACCACTTTCCCTGTTGTATTCCAAACTGAGCTTGGTTCTAGGCCAAAGTCTCTTTTCCTCACTGATTTAATTTTTGAATAAAATCTGTCTTTACTGCTTTGCCTGGTGCCTGGCTCTGGTTCTTTGACACAGGGAGGAGACTGAGGTTGGAAAGGTAAGTAGTAGCCAGACTATGAAAGGGCCTCAATCCATGGAGCGCTGTTGTAGGGCTTTAAGAATTCTGCTGTTGCCAGGCCGGTGTGGCCTCAGCGGGCTGGGTGAGCGCCGGGCCCTGGTGAGCGAGGGAGACTGATGTGTTCTAGGTGCCTGCAGGGAGCATTGCCTCCCGGTACAGTGAAGTGCGATCAGAGGGTTAGTGAGCCCTTCTCACCCTCTGTGATTCTCTATGTATAGAACTAAAGTAATGGATTCATTTTCATTCAAGGTCATCCTAACAGTCACGTGATGCTATCTCACCTCGTGCATCACACGGGGTGCATTAGCCATCCTCTGCCTTTGTGACGTGGGGTTCCTAAGGTCTCCCCCACCTCTTCCTGGAATGCTTCCCCTCTTTCTTTGTTGCTGGACAACTCCTATTGTCCATAAGGAGGTTAAGAGATACCTAAGCAAGAGGGGAGGTGTCAGCCTGGACTGCCATAAAAGTCACCACAGGCTGGGCAGCTTAAACAACAGGAGGCTGGAGGCCCAAGGTCACGGTGACAGCAGGATTGGTCTCTGGCAAGGCCCCCCTCCCTGGCTTGCAGATGGCCCCCTTCCCCTGTGCGCCCACGTGGTGTTTCCTCCACCCATGCACATGGAGAGGGAGAGATCTCTGGTGTCTACTTATTCTTATCAGGACATCAGTCCTATTGGATTAGGATCCTACCCTTATGACCTCGTTTAACCTTATTACCTCCTTAAAGCATCCTCCCCACATGCAATCATTTTGGGAGTTAAGGCTCGAACATACGCACTTTGGGGGACACAAGTCAATTCATAGCAGACGGGAATTCACTCGGGAGTGCAGGCGCCTCGGGAGCAGGCTGCTTTATCACAGCGTGTGGCATTTTATTCTCAACAGCGTGGTATCTATTTTAGGGCAGAACTAGAATCTTAAACTAGAGTCTTGAACATCTGGGAAATTCTTACTGGGCTGAAGCAAGAAATAACAATGTGCCCAAGAAAACGATTTCTTGATGAAAGTAAGACCTTAGCTGCAAAGAAAGCCTGACGCTGATCCAGCTGGTACCCAGCCGATGTGTTATTAGGACCTGGGACTGGAGAGCAGAGAACAAAATCTTTCTCTTTGACTTGCAGAGAAAGGTATTTCCCCAAAGCAGCTGGCGCTCTGTAAATGAGCAGCTTTCGTAAGGCCTGTAATTTCTTTTTCTTTATTTGATTACATCTCAATCTCTTCCACTTTAGAGGAAAACAAAGTATCAAGACAAGACTGAAACAATTTGGAGACATGATGCTGTGTATATGTGTAAAAAACCCTGTTGCAAATAATTTCACAACTTTCTCAATGCAACAGTTACATGGATTTCAAACGCCCAGTGGTGGAACTAACTGCAGAGATGGAGGAAGAAGCAGGTAGAAATTCTCCTATTTGAGGAGTTGGAATTCACTCTCCGTTTCCTTTTTGTTAATCTCCACCCGAGGTTATTTTTCCCATTGATTCTTAAAGAGTGGAAGGGAGGAAGGGAAGGAGGGAGAGGGAGGGAGGGAAACATCCATGTGAGAGAGACACATCCATTGGTTGCCCCCCGCGAGCACCCCGACGGGGGCGGGAATTGAACCTGCAACCTTCGGTGCGTGAACGGAAGCTACAACCACTGAGCCACACTGGCCAGGGCTCCATATTGCCTTTGATACTGCAATTCATATTTGTAGGATTTTTAGCATCTCAGGTTATATAACAACATTGTCCCTGTTTTAAACGTTCTCTTATATGGATCCTTGCTCAGCTTTCAAAGCCCTTTCGGACCTCTTACCGCATTTCAACTTCATGAAGATTATGAGCTAGTTAGGCAGGTTTTTAAAATTCAGTTTTGTAAATGAGAAAAAAAATCGAGGGCGGTTTTAAAATATTTATGAATATTCGATCCGGTACTCAGATTTCCTGAACCACATTCCAGAGATTTTCCTGGGAGGACGGGTAGGAAATGAATTCGAGATAAGACTCAATCCAAAGAAGATGCTCGAGGAAAGGGAAGTCATTAAAAATGCCGCACCCCTATTGTGTATGTCATCTGTCTCCTAGCCTGATCGAATTCCTCTCTCAGTTAAAGTCTTTTTAAACTGTTTGATAATATTAATGACTGTATTAATTTTACTGTCTGAGGACCAGAAATCCTGGTGTCCCGCCCTACGCTGTGTTTTCCTACCTTTGAAGCCCCTAAGAGAGATGGGCAGCCAGGGAGAGGCGCCCCCGGGGACCCATAGCTCGCTTCATCAGCATTCTGGGAGGTGGCCCCAGGCGGGGCCGGGCCCGGGGCTCTGGGCGCTTCCCTCTTCTCATTGATCCATAACCTGACTCTCGTGGCTTTGCCATCTTCCGGCTGATGTCATGGGGAGAGAGGCCGAGCAGCGTGAGAATGGGAGCGTAGGAAAGGGACAGGGTGACACTTCTCTCCCTGTGCGGGTGCAGAGGAGAAGCGGGAGACAGGTCGGCCGAAGGTGCTGTGGACGGGGGTCTCGTCTGCCGTCGCCTCTGAAGAACAAGCAGCAGAGAAGAGAGAGGAGGGTGGCGGCCGGTGGGCGTCAGGAGGGACACGAGGGACCGTGCCCCTCCCCCGGGGTGGCGGAGGGTGAGGGACCCACGCCCGCGCGGGAGGTCTTAGCCCTGCCGGCTGCCATGCTCGGCCCCTCGACGTCCTGGGAGTGACCAAGGAAATGAATGCCCTTCCCCCGGGGGAGCAAAGACGGGGGGGAGCCTCCTCGCTGAGCCAGAGGCCGCAGCTCTGACGGAGGGGCTTGAGGAGAATCGAGTTGCAGGGTTCTCCCCTGTTCCACATACTTTGTGCCAGGAGGTCACCTAACAATATCAGTAATTCTGTTCCAAACACAGCCATCCCCAGCCCTGAAAGCTGGCAGAAGCGAGGCCGCCGTGTGCATTTGGCTGCCCCCTGCCCCCAGGAGGTGGTGGGCAGAGCTGTAACGTTAGCCCTTCTCGGTACCCAGGAGAAACGCGGACTTGGTCAGGGTCCGCATTCGGGTCCCCTTACTCGCCGCGGACGCTCTTCCAACCAGAGTCCCGTGGACTTTGTGTTCGTCTAGGGCGGCGAGTTTCAACCCCTTCATCGCAGGGCGCATAAGCCGATCACTAAAACCCCGAGGCACGCCAAGAAATATACTTTTACTGCTCTGACAAAAACAATTGGTATACTTTGACTCACTCACACTGGATGGCTACTGTCGCATTGGCTGTTGTCATTTTTTTATTTGACCGTCTAAGGGGAGAGAGTCAGTGCCCCTGACTAAACAGTCAGCTATTGTGTATTTTAAAAATTCTTGAGGGGCACGGGTCGGAAATCGCTGTTCTGTGGTGTAGCAACAAGCGTCGTGCCTTTGTGGCAACTGGCACCTTGGCCAGCAGGGACGGCCTCATTCTCGGGGCACACTCGAGCGTATTTTAGGGCGCCCCCAACTGCCTGCCAGGGGATGGGCCCCCTGGTCCTGCGCACGGCGAGAGCCAGGCACTGCGAGGGCAGAACAGAAGATCTGTATCTCACTTCATGTCAGAGAAAAGAGAGCATAAAAACCCAAACAAACTAACACTATTGCTTCTAATTACACTTCGTTTCCTCTTGCTGAAAAGGTAATATTCCTTTAACCTGAAGATGGCTTTTCTTTCCTCATAAATTCAGTACAGCTAATGTTATTCAACCTGGCATCCAGAGACGTGAAATTCTGAGAATTCTGGGTGGCTCGCCAAGCGCTGGGCACAGGAGGTCTACTTGTGTTAAAAATAACCCCGGAGGCGTTTTTCAGTGGCAGGCGCTCGGCAGGAACTCGCTGCCGTTTCTACGCTCAGTTGGGGTGTTAGGCTGCGGGGGGCTCCCTGGAAATACTCCGGCTCTCACAGAGTGCTTCCCGTTCTCGGCGTCCCGCGCGAGGCGGTGCGGGCGGTGGGCGCAGGACCTCTGGGTTCGTCCAGCTCTGCGCTTGAACCCTGGTTCCACGCACTGTTTCTCGGGTGGAAGACACGCCGGCAGCCCATGTCCCACACCCTGTCTCTTCATTCGTAGTAAGAGGATAGGAGTGAGCACATGAGATAACGTGATGGTCAAAGAATTCTTTAAGACAGAGATACTGTAAATACGCTTTATAACCGTTGTCACCTCCAAAACCCCCGTCAGCCTCGGGGCTTCTGGTTTTCCTGCTCAGTTCCTTGTTCCTAATTTCCCAGCCAGGACCGTTTAACCACAGCCTGGGCTTTGCTCCAGGACAAGCCCTGGAGGCCGCCCCGTCCCTGTTAATTAGTCACCGCACTGCTAGGCCTGCTCTGGTCGGACGCGCCAGGGGCCGGTGAGCAAAGACCACTGGCCGAGCCGGGCTCGCTGCTCGTTTCTGTACATTTACGAGCTAACGACAGAGTCTACGTTTAAAAATGGTTGAAATAAATCAACCAATTTTGTGACGTGTGAAAATTGATCCATATCAGACTTCCAAGCCCATAAGTAAAGTTTTATTGAAGCGCATCATGTTCATTCATTTATGTGTTATCTGTGGCTGCTTTTATGTGACGACTGCAGAGCTTAGTAGCTGTAACAGAGACTGTATCCACACCAATTCTAAAGTATTTACTCTCTGGCCCTATGCAGAAAAAGTTTGCTGACCTCTCTGATTTAGAAAAAGAAATCCCACTTAGGTCAGCCTGCTGCCGGCCTAAACCTGGCTCCTTGCTGGTCATGCGGCCTTGTAAGAGTCACCTTTCTAAAATGATGGTTGTTATAATAAAATGACAATCATTCACCAAAGTGTCTAGAGGAAAACAAATAATATAGTATCTATGAAAACACTTTTTAAACTGCAAAAACTATATGATTGTGTTTTTCAAACCTTGTTTTTAACCTTGAAACCTTTTATTGACCTAAATCTTACATGGAAAACCCCGCACATGTAAAGCAGATGTAAGTAGGACAGGTGGTTGAAACAGGGAAGGGAGCTTGAAACACTAAACACCCATCCACTAGCCCTGGGTCTTTGCTGAACCCTAAGGTTTGGAGCAGAAGCGTTTGAAACCACTGGGGTGCAAGTAAAGCAAGGACTTCTCATCTTTTCCATGACTAAGGCTCCTCTTCTCATTCAAAGATTAGTTAGTGCAGCTCAGGTGTCCTGGATTTCACTATCCAGTGACTACAAAATAAGAGGACCTAGAAATGAGCCAGTGAAGATGAATTTCTAGTTGTTGTCAAGGGGGCCGGCTAATGTGGGGTGCTGACTGCTTTCCTCACATGCAACCTTGATCTGCATGAAAAGCGTAGGGAGGTTGAAGCATTGGGGCGGTGAGCATGGAGACCAGGGGGAGGCCCCAGGAAGGACAGAGTGCAGCTGAGTCTTGTGTTGGGAGAGACAGTGTCACAGAGGAGAGCAGGTTGGGACGATTTGGATGGGCCAGGCAGGGCTTCCATTGTAGATGTGGCCTCCCCCGTTTTTCCTCAAGATTGCTCCTGGGCTGGCCAAGGACGACAGGGCAATAGCAGGCGGGGCTGCTGGTGGTATCTAAGGCTGCTTAGGCGAGGAGGACCCGACAGCATGTGCAGGTAGGCCAGCTGGCCTTTTCATCTCATTCCCCCCACTCCACAAACCATCTTAAAAAAAGAACGTGGCTCTTGCTCAGAGGTACAAGGTGCGTCCCTGAGAGGCATAGTGACCTGGGAGGGGGCAGTGAAGGGAGTCCCTTGTCTTTTCTCCCATTCAGATTTCCGTCAGAAAATTACGATTTCACGGGACAACATCATGAGGCACGTGAGGAGCACAACTTCAATTAAGTAAAGACAACGGAGTAGCAAGTCGAGTCCAAGTGGGCCCAGAATAACGGTCAGGCAGGACAGGTCCATAAATCATTTTCAAAGAGATAGGGAAAGATATTTGTAACAAAAAGCAAGGACAGGCAACTACAAAAAAAAAGAAAGCTTGGGCATACTGGCCAGAAAAAAATATAGTTGCAATAAAGATATCAGTATCTGGGTGGGAGAACAGAACGTGTATATCAAAGAACAACTTATTGATCGGAAATAATAGGGACCTCTCCTGGGAGGCAGCCGAGAGGGGCTGAGAGAGAACATAACAGCGCGGCCGACAGAAATAAGAGCTGGACGTGGGTATTCAAAAGCTTTAAGATGGGAACTCCAGGAGCAGGAATATTAGTGGCAGAAAAAATATTTGACGAAATATTGGCTGAGAAATTCTCAGTTTTAAAGGGCAGATGGTATGGTACAGGTCAACACACACACACACACACACACACACACACACACGCACATGCTTTGTCACAAAAGATGAAATATTAGACGGTCACAAAGAAAAACCCAAAAGCTTTCATAGAGAACAAGCAGATCAGATGCCAAAGAAGAGGAAATGGGTTGATGTTGTAGAAGCAAGACTGGACGCAGGAAGCCAAAAGAGCAGCACTTTCACTATCTTAAAGGAAATACAGAATTTGCTCCCACCTTTAGGATGAGGAGGAGACAGAGATGTTCTTGACTATATAAGGCCGCTGCCTGAGGCGCAGGCCCTCTCCAGGCTCCCCGTGAGCACCCGGACGCTACTTTTCAAGCTTATTCCTTTGTTATGTGTGTCAGGCGCCTTTACTTGGAAATCAAAGCCGAGAATTTGACGCTCTACCCTCCAGGCTAAATAATTCTCTCCCGTGAATGCAGCTAGTTTAGAAGGTTATTTTTCTGCCTGGCTGGTAGAAAAAAAGACTACTGGCGACAAGATATATGAAAAATCTGGATTCATATCTCAAAATAGCCTCTCTATAAAATTGCCGCAATGAAGATACAAACAAACTGCTCTGGGAACAAGAGCAATGATGAAGGGGCATGGGCTCCAGGCTGTCAGGTTTCTAGAACGCCACAGACCTTGGAGAGTAAGTTTCTGATCATCGTGTGACCGGGACAACAAAGCTGAGAGCCAGAGTGCAGTCACTCATATCTGTAAACACAGGCGTGACCTTCACCTGAAATGGCAAGGCTTTTCCTGAGATACCCACATTTTTTTTTAATCACACTAGAACATAACATAATAGTCTGAGTCATTAAATCAATCCACTTCCTTTATGTATTAATAGCACTGTGCGAAACAGGGAGTTTCTTCCTAATCTTTAATGTCTTCAAAAGCAAAAGACCCCCAGATCTGACAATGTGAGGTTATTTTTAATATTTGATGTAGAGGCAGGGGCCTCCTTTTGGCTCTGTTGTCAGTGGAATAGATGTAGAAATCCTGCATGGTATAAAAGCAGGGTTGAAATAATTTTTGCACCACCTCCTGCTACATTTCTGAGTAACAGTTCTACACTGGATGGAGTTAAGTCTTTTTATTCCATTTCTACACTATATTTCCAAGCAGTACATTTCTATGTTCACTATAGTGGAGCCATTTTTATTTCATTTTTATGATATACTGACATGTAGTGTATTTTGCACTGAATGAATCATACTCATTTATGTGTTCTTTCTGGTCTAAAAATGAGGAGTGTGATAATTCCTACATTATTTCTGCACCAATAGTAACAATAATAATATGAATAGCTACCAATTACCAAACCAAAAGCGATCAGCAATATGTATCCAGTAATATACGTTAACCTTTACAGACAACCCTGTGAAGTCGTTCTGATTGTCATCTTCATTTTGCTCATGAGGAAACTGGGACTCAGAGAAATGAATTAATTTATCCAAGCCTCATAGCTAGAAGGAGGTATAGATGAGTTTGAATTTAGGTCTCTCTGATTTTGAAAATTTTACTTTGAATATATGCTTGGGTGCTCTATAATTGGATGGCACTGTTATTGTTACCATCAGGTTTATGGTCATCATCACCATCAGCACCACCATCACCATCACCATCATCACCACCATAATTATCACCACCACCATCACCATTATCACCACCATCATCACAACCATCATCACCATCATCATTATCACCACCATCATCACCATCATCATCACCATTATCACCACCATCATCACCACCATCATCACCATTATCACCATCATCATCACCACCATCACCACCATCATTATCATCACTGAGAAGCAGTGACTATTTGGTGAGTAGGTAAGTCACCACTATCATCAGCACTCTTACACTTCTGTTACTGTTGATGCTACTACTGACAACTGTAGGGATTCGCCATGTGCTAGGCACTGGTCTAATTAATTCCCATAACAACCCTTCACTTTTTGATAGTAACTTTATTTTATAGATAAAGACATAGAGGTTAAGTAAGCTCCCCTACATCTCCCAGGATAGAAAACCAGATATTCTGGATCCAGAGTCCATGAAACTTGTATCTGAGATTCAGTTTTGTTTTATTTTTTAAGCAAGAACACTGTACAAAAATTATACATTTGTGTCCATAGGGACATGGCTTTAAACTGGTCTTCTAAACCCCAACTGCACCTCCCCTGTTCCAGCCTTCACGTCGGATCCCATCCAGACGGCTTTCCATCTTCTGCTTTTGGTCCCCACCGCTCTCCTGAGCAATAGCAGAGGGATGGGGCCCTACCCGCCTTCCAGTCGTCTTGCTAATGTCACCCGTTCTTTGAAAGTCCATCCTTTCAGGAGGATTCGCTGGGAGAACATCAGTGAGCAGAACTGACTGTGGGCGCTGCACATCAAGTTGATGGAGGCAGCTCCCCTAATTCCCTTCCGCTTGGCTCTGAAATGAAGCCGCAGGCAACCAGAATAATAACCGCCGCACAGCACACTGATTTCCATTCACAACAAGCTTGATGAGCATTGACAAATGAGTCCTAACTACCCCTCGGTGAGGGTGGGAGCACACAGTCCCCTCCATGGTGAATGCGGGCCATGAGCTGGGTTAGAAAAATATATCTTTTCTCCAACTCTCCATGTCCTTGCTAAACACAGAAAAGAAAAGGAAGGGGAGGGGAGGGGAGGGGTAGGGAGGAGAGGGGAAGGGTGGGGAGGGGAGGGGAGAGAATTTCAAGCACAATGGAAGTGGCTCCCAAGGGCCGATGTTTTATTAATGCCGACCAAATCATTTTGACCCCCAGTTCGGGCTAGAAGCTACTGAGAGGGCGACAGACTAATTTCAGGCTTTGCTCCGAGGGCCTGGTCGCAGAAGCCCCCTGCTTTGTGGAAGGCGCTTCGCCCTTGCGGCAGCCCCCTCAGCCAGCGGCCTACCACTCTCTCCCAGGGAGCTGTCCCTGACGGTTCTTATCCCCAGGCTCCCGCATCCTCTTGATGCTGTTTCCTAAGCTTTAGTTGACTCCATCTCTTCCCTCCAAACCCACTCCTGCTCTCCGAGCTGCCGTCATCCCCTGTCCTTAGTACTGAAAGTGCCCTGACTGCTCCCCTTGTTTCCAGTCCTGCGCCCCTCCCGCTGATGGCACATGTTTCTGAGACAGTCCCCCGGCACCATCACTCCCCTGCTTGTAACTGACCCCGGGTTGTCTATGTGATAATGTAGAGGATGCAGATCCACACATTTCGGCAGATTAAAGATATCTGGACTTTTCCTGGCACTCGTCCCATTAAAACGCGGGGTCCGCCTCCTCTTGCATTAAGCCTGGGACGCCAACGGCTTTGATCAATAGCGTGCGGCAAAACGGGGCTTCCCCAGCTCTGGGTCTTATTTCAAGAAGGCTGTTAGCTTCAGCCTTGTTCCCTTAGAGCCATAAACCAACATGCAAAATTTCCAAAACCTTACTGAAGAGACCCTGGGGGAGTACTGAGACTATATAAAGTAGAGAGGGGCCCGCTGAGCCCAGCCTTCCGGCACCCCCTCCAGGTGCCAGGAGTGAGGGAAGCTGACTCGCACCCTCCAGATTGTCTAGTCACGAGCCGACACCACTGAGTAACCCCAGCCGGCACTGCCTGGAGCAAAGGCGTCCTCCTGCTGGGTCTTGACCTAATGTAATCGACACAATCACGAAGTATAGTAAAGTGATAGTTGCTTTAAGCCCGTGAGTTTTGAGGTCTTCATCGTGTTTCGGTAGATAACAGAGCTCGGTACTGGGAGTGGGGCGCTTCTGTGGAGTCCGCCTAATGCATCCGACGCTGATCGTGAGAATGGCTGTTTTGGTGACGATGGAAGTGCCTCAAGAAGACTGTTGATAACATGACAAATAGAAACATGAGACTGGTCCAGCTGAGCTTGCCTGCATTTTTGATCCACAAAATCCTGATATTCTTGTATTGAGCCACTAATCTGTGGGTAGTTGTTCTGCAGCGATGTGCAACTAGAACAAATGCTGACTGAGGTCAGCCCAGTAAATTAAATACACACAGTGGACCTGGGAGGAAAAAGGGTCGTGGTGGTGACTGTGGCAAAGGAGAGGCTTTGTAAAACCAGGCAGCTCCCAGCTGATTTTTTTCTAGTTGCAACTTATTCTTGCCATATGAAAATTGGAATCTTGCATTGCTATATCTCCTGGTTTTTCATGAAAACAAGTAAGTCTGTTTTTATGTAGGTTCCCTGGATGTTTATTTGTTGGTACAATTTTTTTAAAAAATCACTAGGTGGGTAAAACAAATGCATTTGGCCTGTGGCCTCTGATATTAAGCCCAAGCTCTTTCTGCAGATATGTAAGTCTCTTTAGGAACCCACCCATCCACTCTGCCTTCCACCTGTCCCTGTCAGTTAACCTAATTTCCTTGAGGTTGATGGTAAGACCAGGATCTGAATCCACTTCAGTTTTCAAGTTTATGGTCTTTTCATATAGCATTCAAGTTCTCAGAATACCCCTGTTTATCTACGTCTAGCGGATGGTTGATCTTTTGATGTGTGCTCGGTAGACTGAATGCCTAAAAAGGCCCCTACGTGTCTTGAAGACCAGAAAGTCCCACTCTCCTGAGGAGACTGCTGGGAACTGAAGCCAAGAACCTAAATGGCATGCAGAATGATTGGAACTGATGGGTGTGTCAAATTGGGAGCTTTCTGTCTAATCCCTGGGTAAGATTTGCTCCAGTGGGAACCAGACACAACACCAAAAGCAATATTAAAAGAATGCCCTAGAATATGAAAAGAAATTCCAGCTCCTGGTATCTCAACTATGCAGAACTTTGCACCTGGGCTTTTCCAAAAAAAGCACGTTGGCAAAACATGTCAAGGACTATTTGTACTTTAGATCTTCGCTTACACATTTTCGCTTCCTTTGAGGAGCCTCCGCTGAAATGTCTGCCCCTTTCTCCCATCCCCACGTACATTTTGCTGCTCTGTGCTCCAGTAGCTGTCTGCGTCTCTCTCTGTAGCATTACCGCTCCTCATTAGAACTGCTTTTATAATGTCCGTCTGTCTCCTGCAAAACCATGAGTGGCATAAAGGCAGGGAAAGCCTTCTCTGACTGAGCTTCTAAATCCAGCTCCCATTCTCACCTTCCCTTGTCATTCAGGATTTCTCTCAGTGCGTTTCATCGGTGTAATTTTACATCTGGTTGGATGATTGATTGTTCCACTGATGCTCGTGCCCCTGACTCTAATACCTTCTAACATCCATGAGGGTAGAGATTGTTTATTTTTGTTCACCAATTTATCCCCAGAGCCCAGAAATGTCTGGAACGTATAAGGTAATCAATAAAAATTTGTTGCATAAATCAATAAACATGCTACAGTTTGTTCCAATAACATCTGGATTTATTCTTAGGAAGAAATTTGGTTGGAAAGTAAAGAACCCTGGATTGTTAGTCCAATTAGCTAGAAAATAAACACAGCTTCACAGCTGGCTATGCACTCAGCTATGACCGACCACCTCTCTTGAGCCAGCGAAGATTTATTGAGCATTTGCTCTATGCCAAGCACTGAGCCAGGCATAAGAATACCACCATGAATGTGAGAGACACGGTCCCTGTCCTCACTGTGCATAAAACCTATTGACCAAGATGAGCAGAATTTGTGGGATCTCTTACTGGACGCACGTGGTCACGGGTAGGGTAATGTGTGAACACTGTGGATTTTGGTGTTGGAGACAGTGGGTTTATCACACCGTAGAAGGTGAGGGACTTTAGAAGAGGCCTTCCCTTGAAGAGGGGACCATGTGCACATTTGTGTTTTGTTTTTTTTGTTGTTGTTTTTCTTAAAAATATATCTTTATTGATTTCAGAGAGAGGAAAGGAGAGGGAGAGAGAGAGATAGAAACATCAATGATGAGAGAGTCATTGATCGGCTGCAGCCCGCAACCCGGGCATGTGCCCTGACCGGGAATCGAACCCCGATCGCCTGGATTCTAGGTCGACTCTCAACCGCTGAGCCACGCCCGGCCGGGTCCGTGCTGCACATTTGTAAGCAGTGTGGACATAACCCAAGTGGCAAAACCAGATGTGTCCGTTTCACACATTTCAGTAAGTACCAACTGCCTGGTTTGGGGAATATAAAGAGACAGACAGAGCCTGCTGGCGCCGCGGCCTCACGTTTCCTGGAGGGAAAGGTGGGGCTGTTCACAGCTTGGCATTAGGCCTCGGTTCTCAGCGGAGGTTCTCACTAGCTGTGTGACCTTGAGCAGTTTCCTTTACCCCCTGAGCCTCCGTTCTCTCTGGAGAGGATGGTATCAGTCCCAGTAGATGGATGTGGGAGCGAAGAGACCTTCAGGGCTGCTTTTACTATTAAAATTATATTTGCGTTATGACACTAGGAGTGGCGAGTGTTATAATGGGACAGCAGCCAAGGCGTGCGAGGGGTTCAAGGCGAGCTCTCCGCTCTCCGGAGGCCGCGGGGCCCAGGGAGGCTGCTGGCGGAGGCGGCCCCGGTTCAGAGCTTAGCAGGTGGCCACGTGGGTGAAGGACTCTTCGGGCAAAGGGTGAAGCCTGAGGAGAGATGGTGCCCGGGGCAGCAACGCTGCCGCTCGGGGCTGCCAGCAGTCCTCTGGGCTGGACGAAGGGAGCCGCTGATGGGGTAGCCGCTGAGGGCGGAGAGCTGCAAGGGGACTTGACGTCACCCCACCGTTTCAGAACATTTGTCCTTTCCTCTCCCGCGGCTGGGTACTAATGCACACTAAGAGCAAAAAAACGCATCTCCACTTAAATTTCACTCCCATCGCTGTGTTTTTCTGTTAAATTCAGACCTATTTTTCTACCCAAAGGTATGCTTCCTTGGGCAGGAGGGAACAAGCTCCGTGGCTCTGGGTGGCAGGAGGCTCTTTGTCCTCAGCGAGGAAGGCTTTCCAAGCGCAGATTCTGAGGAAAACCTGCTCCCTGTGCTAGAGGGCCCTCTGGGTCTCCCTCCTTGTCTCACCCACGGGAAATGCCCCAATCACCTGCCTGCCTCGGTTACTCCAGATAGTTCTGTGTCAGCCATTCAAGCCAGATGATTGAGCTAAACCTTTAAAATGGGTTTTTAATGGGCAACCAGGTGGTGGGAAATAGTTGATGTTGGTAAATAAAGTTTCTCACAGTCAAACGCATGCTAATTAAAACCCAATAGACAATGTGAATATGCACTTTGAAAATGTAGCTCTCTAGAGATAAAACTCAACAGGGAGGCGTATTAGCCACGGGGTCTATATCCTTTCTCCAAAGACATTGGAACATGGTGTTATAAGGAAAGAGATTTGCAGACTTTTTTAAATAAAAAAGCTGTAGAACCCTTTTATTTATTTTTTTAAAATAAAAACTTTTATGGAACACTCATATTTTGAAAAGATCAATTTAGGGCTGCTCAAGGGTCCTGGGACAGGATAGGTCCCCTGGAATTCACCTGGGGTCCCACGTCATCTGTGCCACATCCCCAGGCTCTGCGGCACAAGGCAAGGGGAGCGCTGGCCTGGAGCTCTTTCTATGTTTTTTTTGGTGTGTCTTAGGCAGAGCGTGCCTAAGACACACCTTATTTCCATCATCTGCTGCCTCAAGAGTGCTTGACTAAATGATCTTTGAAATCTCTCATTGCCTCAACATCCTGTGAATTCAAATAGATTCCTTAATGCAAATAGAGGCTATGCTTAGAGTTGCTATTAACAGCTGCTTTGGTGGTGCTGGGCATGTGCTTTGTGTAAGTGATCCCGGATCCTGTCGCAGCACTGATTCTTAGGCTCCACTGTTTCTGTTTTACGGGTAAGGAGCCTAGGACACCCTGACGGTCAGGGGCTTGCCAGAGGTCGCCCGGCTTGTCCATGAGGAAGCGTGACTGGAACGGTTCTCCCCGATTCCAGAGCCAGCTCTGCATCAGGCCGTCCTGTCTCCGGCCCAGCGAAGGTCGAGCTGTGTAGCTGGGTTTCTGGGCTTTCGTTTAAATGACGTGAATAATCGGTTCTTATGATGGTGTCGATTGTGTACTCAGGTTATATTGCCACCTAACAATAAGCCCACATTCTGGGATAAAATAAACTCCCTTTTCATCGAGTCAGGAGAACAGCTAGGAATTTATAGGAACCACCTTCACAGACACGGAAGACTATCACATGGAGCGACCAGCACCTAGTAGGTGTCCCAGAGTATTTATTAGATCACATGTTCTTTGATTCTTTGAGGACCCAGGGGTTGACCTAAGAGCAGTAGGTATAGTTAATTCAGAACAATTTAAGGATGGTCTTTCTAAAGAATTGTCTGAAGTCCTAATGGGCTGCACTGAATAGCTGTAAGTGAAGGTCACCTTAGGCCTGTTGGATAATTATTGGAAAACTGCAAACACACAGTGGGGCATCACAGAACTGGAAGAGAACACCGTGGCGATCCTCACAATGGGAGGTTCTTCGTGTTTAGCTCCTTGGGGTTCTGAATTCCAGTCTGGCTCCTTCTGGGAAGAGGGAGTGGGTGACTCTCCACTTAGGGAGACAGTTTAATATGTGAGCAAAGCCAATGTCACTGTGATAAGGATGTGATGTTGCTCCAGTCCCTGCAAAGAGAAACTAGCAGATGAGATACCAGGCCCTGAAGGAGGCTTGCACCCTGTGGCCCCTGAATCTGTAGTGTCCCTCCTCCCTCTGCGCAAGCTGGGATTACTGACTTCATTTCTGTGGCTACTCCATCATTTTCTGGCCCCTCCACCACGTGAGTTCTCTGAGCACAGGACCATCTGCTTCGTGCTCCCATGACAACACCAGCGCTAACGGAGTGACTGACACATAGTAGATGCTCAATAGACATTTACTTAAATAAATGGAGGAAGGCCCTTCGCCAAGGTAAAAATCAGAGCAGCTGAGAAAATAGTGCTGAAAAGAATGGACTGGGGCTGAGTTCCCATAGCTCGGGCCATTGCCAGCACTGTCGGCGCCAGTGGGCATCATGAGTCCCGGGAAGTCCCTGCAGACCCAGCTGCCACCTGCCCAGTCCCTCAAACACCGCACCAGAGATGTGTCGGTTAGCTCGAAACCACTCTCCCTCCCGAGGGCTAGGAGTCCCCCTCCTCTTCTGAAGTCAGGTGGCCCTGGGCTTCAGGGGTGCTCCTGCTGAAGCCCTGTATTCCAGCATCTGCCCTCCGCCCCCGGGCACTGCCCTGTCTGGTAGACAAAGCACCTTTCTGGGTTCCTGGGCCGCACCCACAGCTCACCATGAGGCTCAGCCTAACCTGTTCTGCATCCCTTAGGGGTGTGTGTGGCTAATTCACTTCAGTATTCAGGCTCCTGGCACAGTACGTGGCTGGGGGCATATCTTTTTGGAAAGGGAAGAAGGCAGGAAGGCAGGAGAGGTGCGGGGAGGGGCGAGGACAGGGGCGGGGCGGGGAAGTAAGGAAGAGAAGGGAGGGCGGCCCTTCCCCCAGCCGAGCCTTTACCTGCGTTTTGCCTCCAGAAGCTGGATTTAGTCTCTTCTCTGCAAACTACTAAACTGCAAGAAGGGCCGTCCTCTCCCCACCACCAACCCTGTCCTCCTGGAGTTGGGACGCCAGGTCCTGCCTGACTAATGCACATGTCCGTCCCAGCCCGTGTGTCCTTCCTGCCCCTTGATGAAGTCTTTGAAAACTGCAGGGTGGGTTGAAATCCCTGATTGGTCGTTAACTAGCGATGTTCCCTTGAGCCAGAAAGTTCAACCCGCTCAGCCTTGGTTTCTGTGTGCGTAAATTGGGGTTAAATTGACCCCCTAGGGCCACTGGAGGAAGAAATGAAATGATGCTTGCACAGCCCTTATTACACTCTAAGTGCTCAATACATTCTCAGCCGCTTCCCTTCCCCTTAAGGTGCCCTTTTTCTTCTCAAATCAAATCCACTCCGAGACGTGTTTACTTTGCTAGGAAGGCAAGGAAGCATGTAGAATGGAGGGAAGGCAGGGAGCAGTCCCACCAACAGATGCAGCTGCCGGGCGCAAAGCCATTTTCTACTTGGCACCTTCTGCTAGCTTTCCTCGCTGAGCAAAGATTTGAGCCCCAGATGCCATTTGATTTGCATGCTTGGGGGGATAATAGAAGAACCTTATTATGAAATGAAATGGCCTGTGATCTCATTGAAGAGCTGGAGACTGCTGCAGGGGAAGGTTACTGTCCAGTGTAGCAAATGGCCCCTTGCAAATGAGAAAATACAGTAATTTCTAAGAAAGAGCGAAAGTGAAGTTGCTAGGCCAAGGGATCCTGCGTGTTAGCAGCGGCCAGATATGAATCGATAGCTTTTTGTGTGTGTGATAATCTGAGCGGAGATTACAGGTGCCAAAGTTTCCCCCAAGTTTAGCGAATTTTGAAAAAAAAGGTCATTTTGGGTAAATTCTATATTCCTACTCTGCACTCTAATGGCAGATGTTTTGGAAAATGAACTACTTCGATTTTGCCCCTGCCACCACCATTTGCTTTCTTTGGTTTGAGTAAGAATTGAGAACTGCTGTTTTCCTACAGAACAGCTTTCGTTACTGCCGCCAGCAGGATAATAGCTGATCATTTAATCATGGGCACCTGATCCAAGCTTGTCCAGTCGGAATCTTTTATAAGAGTCTCTTCAACTTGAGAGTCAGCATGTTCCCTATGCATGAGAGTTCTAATGTGTGAGGCTCGTAAGCTCCATATTTCCCCAAACGAGGGGAATTTTACTACAATGAGAACGCAGCTGAGCCATGGAGAGCGGTGGAAAGGAAATATGGGCAGAGAGGGAAGCTTGATGTGTTCAGATCCTTGGTTTAGTCTCCTTGGAACCCGTTCCCATCCCGTCATTCCCTCACTGTCCTTGGGCAAATGGAAAAGAGCCCTGCCTCCAGCACTGCCTCACAGGCAGGCCTGGGTTCTCCTGCTGAGCAGCAAAAATTCCACGGAGTGTCAACACCAAAAAGGCCACTGTGTGACAGTGATGGGTCACGGCAACGATAAGAACCTGTAATAGGTTCTTTCCAACACCCTTTTCTGAGAATGCTTCCTTGATGCAACGAGTGAGAAACCTGACTTAGTTAACTACAGGTAAATTCCTGGTGGTCCTGGCTGGAGGACATTGACCTACTGGTCAACCCAATTCTGAATCCCCTGGGTAGCCCTGGTAGTCACCTAACTATTTTCTCTTTTTCCCTAAGCTAGTTCAAGTTGGGTTTCTGTCACTTGCTACCAAAGGCCCTGCTAATGTGATTTGATGTGATCTCGAGCATTTCTGTTCTTCCTGGAGTTAACCAAACAATTTCACCTCTTAATACCTTTGCTTATGGAAACGTCATTCATTCTACAGGTGAGTGTCCACCGTCCTGGCTGCTGAGGACACAGGTGTGCATGTGGCACACACAGGCCCGGCCCCCGTGGATGCTGCATTGCAATGAGTGGTTCGCTCTCCCAGAGGGCTTTCCTCATCTCGCTGAAATGCTTCTTACTTTTCAAGGCTCCACTTACCTGCCACCAGACTTGGGAGCCTTCTCAGATCATCAGAACAATTTGTTTTATGTTTATAAACAATGTGGTAAAAAGTCTATGATCTAAGGCTAAGTGAAAAAGGCAGGGGTGACTCAGGAGTACAGCTGTGAACACGCTTCGGTCTCAGTCCATTGGCCCTTGTGCTCTATCAGGGACTAGATGACAAGCAGAACTATGTTGCCTGCGCCAGGTGGGGACAGGGCTGTGCAGAAAAATCAGCCAGGGCACGGAGCTGTCAGTGGCAGGGGCTCTAACCTTCGGTCAGGGGAGCTGCTCTGCTTGGGTGGCATCTGAGATGGGACAGTGAGCCACACACTATCTGGGGACAAACGTGCAGCAGGTGCAGAGGCTCAGGGAAAGACATGTGCTTTGCTGTTTGAGGAGCTACAAGGAAACCAAGCTGCCTGGAAAGGAGGCAGCAGTGGGCCAAGTGGCAGAAAACAGGGTCAGAGAAGCAATGGAGAGCATTTCCGCTAGTTCAGAGAGTCCACACAGGCCACGGATAGGACTTCTCGTCTCATTGTCAGTGAGCCTGGAAACTATGCAGCAAGCAGGAAGGGATGTGCTCTGACTTACTCTTTTCCAGTCCTCTCTGCTGTGTAGACAGAAAACGGTGGGGGAATGGGGGGTGGGGAGCAAGAATGGAAACAAAGAAATGAAGTCAGGGGAGTTAGAAGCCATCCAGGTGACAGATGACAGCTTCATTGGATGCGACTAGCAGTGGAGGTGGCAGGAAGTGTTGGCTCTGGATATAATCAGAAGGTAGAGTTGGTAACACTTGCTAGCAGACTGCATGTGGGGTGTGAGAAAGGGAACGGGGTCAAGGTTGGCTGCAAGAATTTTGGTCTGCGGAAGAGAAGGTGGAATTGCCATTTATTAAGTTGGAAGGACATTTAGGAAATAAGAGTTTAATTTGGAATGTGGTATGTTTGCGATGTCTATTAGACAGACATCCAAGTATAAAATCTGTTAATCTATGCTAAGTGCACCTTGAGAGTTCTTAAGAAATGTAAGTTTCCTACCATCTAACACCTTTTTTATCCAACACAAACACTTTTCCCATCTTTTCTCCCCACTGAAATTCTATACATTCTTCAAAGAATAGTTTCAAGCCTTCCTTGCCTGCAGCTACCATTTATTTCATATTTACTTTCTGCCAGGAACTGAGAGAACGAGGGTCAGTAGGGGAGCTCTGCTCCATGAAGTCATTCAGGGGCTCGGGTTCCTTCCTTCAGTGGCTCCACCAATGCCAGAGGCCATCAGGCTTCATGTTGGATTCTCCACGTCTTCCCGTTGCATGTGCAGGACAGGGGTGAGAGGAAGAGAGAGCGTGAGAGTGGCTGATAGGACCTGTTGCTTTGCCTTTCACCGTCTCTATGAAAACAGAGACATAGGATCCGATCCGAGCTAGTGCGAGGGGGACTGGGAATTTCGGTTAGCAGTGTGGGCAGGAGGGGAAATGGGCTTAGTGAGCACATGACATTATTCCAGCCACGCCCTACATCTGAAAAACACTGTATTTTGCTGAACAATGTAGTGGGGTCTCTCAAGATTTCGCCAGAAGCTTTCTAGGTTGCTGACAGAGGTTGGGGTGTGGCTGTGGTTGGTGGTCCCGATGGTTTTGGCTACCTGGCTGTGACCTAGAGCGTGAAGAGTTCACAGAACCTGGACTCCTCCGTAGACACACTTTCCACACGCAGCCCTGTCCTGTGCCAGCAGAGGAACCCGCGCAGAGGAACCGGGCCCACTTGGGAGCCTTCATCATGATGCCCACAAATAAGTCATTCCAGCCCAGCCTTCTGGATTGACAAGGTTTAATTCTTCTGCTTCTCTGGGATCCATCATGGGTAATTGTAGTTGACAGGTTTACGCCTCGCAACGGCATTTTGTCACTGGGCTCCTGCTCCCGCAAATGACTTCAGTCTGTCGAGCCTAAACCTCTTTAAGCTCCTGCAGCTGATGTCAGATCAGGTCCATTGTTGTGGTTCAGGTGAAACTCACTCCGGCCTGAAATAAGCGGGTTCTTTACCCAGGAAGGAAATGAAGAGGCTGGCAGACAGGTGCCCCTGGGAGCCCTGCACATTTGGGCACTGCCAGGGCTGGGCAGGCTGAGGGGGACAGAAAAGGTGCCCGGAGACAGGCCTGGGGTCAGATGTAGCCACTCGGTTTGGTCAGATGGCCACTGTGCCTGGGCTCCCACCTGGTCCCCGGTGCTGGGGTGTGAGGTCTGGAGCCCTCGCTTCCTGTTTCTTACCAAGAATCCCTGTCACCTCCAGGGCTCTCCAAGTCCCATGACCGTGCTCATCGCCATATTCTGAATGTTACTGGTTCCATTTCAAAGCATGCCCTCTGTCTCAATGTGTGTGCCTCACTTCTGTCCCCATAGTTCCAGGAACATCACTCAGACACACCACCTTTGTCTCTCCTCCTGGGCCTGCTCTGCCCTCCCATGAACGTTCCCTGTTTTAAAGGGAGTTTTCTTGTGACGGCCAAGAGCCTTTATGAGACTGAATCTTGAAGTTTTTACTTGGACTTATGTTTATAAGATTTATTTCAGAATTATAATGTTTCAGATTTGTGACAAGGGCAAAAATAAAAGAAGGTGGACGATAGGAACACTCAGGTAAACACGCGCCACTCCCAGGGCGTGGTGTCGTCCCACGATTGAGTCGGTGAGTTGCCACACCCCCCGCCTCGAACCTGTGCGGTTCCCAGTAAATTCCGCGGAGACAACCGGCGAGACTATTCCGAGGTCCGCCTTCCCGCTCGGGTGGGTCGCATTTCTGCCCTTTGTCCCAGCCAATCTGATGGGGGCGCTTCCTTCGCAGGGACTGTCCACTGGTGGTCAGGAGCAGGGCAGGCAGCGACAGGTTAGGAGAAAAGCAACCTCAGCCTGTCTGCGGTGGACCATGGCTTCTGTGTCCAGTTTGCTTTCGGAAGAGAAGTCTCAGTCGGAAATATCTGCTTTGAGCAGCTTGACTGCTTTCAAAGCCTTTCCTCAAAACCCCACAAATAAAGGGAGATTTTGCCCCAAAGTCAAATTCAGTAGTCACACTAGAAGCAAAATTTGTTCATGATTCTTAAAATAGAAATTTGCTCTCTTAAAAAAATCTGGAACTCCAGTCTCTCATTCTCTTTTTATGTAAGTAAGTGTATATGCATCTACCTACATGCATATATTATACATATTAATGTGCATGCATGTCATATATATGTCTACTTTACACATCTGTTCTATGCATAGTATATAATATACACACATGCAAATGCAGCATATGGGTTTGTATGGGATTTAAGAACCACAGCAGGTACCACAGCAGTCCCTTAGCATCATCATGGCTGCTGGTGAATTGGGAAATTTAATTTTCTTGGGTTCTTCGACTCTAAATTTCTACCTCAGTTCTTGCTCTCAGTGCCTTGTACTCGTGCATGACCCTGGGCTGGTCATTTAAGGTCCTTGGGACCCTGTTTTCTCTTATGGCAGTTCCAACCCCTAATACTGTATGGCCCTGCAGGTTATAGGTGCTGTCACGAGCCATATCTCTTGCGGTACAGAGCACTAAATGTGGGCGATTCTTCCATCCTTATTTTAAAGATGAGGAAACTGAGGCCCAGAGAGGTTGAGTGGCCACTACGTCAGCAGCTGGTGAATGCTGCAGCCTGACTGGAACCCAAGGCCCAGCGCGCTCGCTGCTCCCATCACGCTGGTGGCCAGGAGGGGCGTGAATGGGGCTGGAGAGGGAGGCGGAAGGAAGACTGACAGAGCTGCAAGCCCGTCGGTTACAGTCTAATCGCTCTACCCCTTCCTTTTCTAACAGTTAACAGAGTAGAATAGCATTTTATATACTGGGCATACACAATCCTACTGATTTATTTTGATTACACCACTGCCTGAGAGGTGTTAGGAGACCTCTTTACAGAGACTCAGCAAGTTAATTTGTAGCTCATTTGCCTAAAGTCCCACAGCTAGTAGTCACCCTGAGACTTGAACCCAGGCCAAGCCCATGCTCCTTCAACTACTCCATGTCGCCTTTGAAAGAGCCACAAATGGAGAAGTGCCTTTAAGCACTGTGTTGTGGCACCTGGCGGAATGGACCGCCACGGATGCGTAGCTCTGTTTTGCTCACGTCACCTGGCAAACGGCCCTGCTCCAGAAGTTAAGCCAAGGCCATCTTACTCCGTTTCTTTCTTCAGTCACTAGCAGTGCCTCCCACTACCAATTTCTGAAAAAGTTCCAACCTTATTACCTCCTAGAGAGTTTTTTGCTGAAATCTCTTGAGGTGAGCTTTATCTCTTTCTAAATTAATTCCCTCTGCTTTCTTGCGATTAGGGTTTTACTGACACTTGGCTGCTATTAACTTTATATTGCTCTGTAGCACACGCTGTGCAGATGCAAGGCCCCCTTCCTTTAGACAGAGTGCTATCATTTGGGGGCCACACATACACATTTTAAATGCAGCTGATTCCACGGGTCCTTGGGTGGCATTGGGTTACTCTGGATTGTTCTGTAAACCTTTATTCTCTATAGTTAGTGATGTAGACCCAGAATTAACAGAAATGTTGACATACCAGTATAGAACAATAGCTTGCAATTGCTTCAATAAACTTTTCAGAACAAATAATTTGGAAGGAATCTTTTTTTGTGTGTGCCAAGGCAAAAGTTACTCAAAGGGAATCATGGTCTTAGCCAGTAAAATGTTGAAGTATTTACACTTTTATGTAACTGCTGGTTGGCAACTTTGGAACTCGTAGTATGAGCATTTGTTAGCTTCTCAGCCACCTCAGATGTTCACATCGTATTTGACAGTGGAGCAAAGAAGTGACCTGGCCCTGCAGAAGGTCCAAACAACCCATGAGCTTGTATATTGTAGGCTTTGTGTTTTCCCTTCCCCATGGGAATGAAGGTGGGGATAGAAGGTTCATTCAACTCCTGTTAGGTGACAGGTGCTTTACACAGGAAATCCCATTTAATCTTTCCAGTGTGGTGAGATTCTCATTCTCATTTAACAGGTGAGAAAAATAAGACTTAGCCAGTAAAAGGACTTGGCCATGACAAGAGCACTGGGATTCAAACCCAGACCTCTGCTATTAACACGTGGAAGCTCTCCAGCTGGCGTGGCTATTTCGTGAACTCTGTAGACTTGTTCTGTTTCTCCAGGGTCACAGAGCCCTTCACCCTACGGTGCCAGGGCCCAGCTCTGCTTCATCCAACCTAGCATTCAATAGATGATGTCAGGGTCCAGCTGCAGGCAGGATAGCCAGTAGCCAGCGTGACGTCATTTTCCAAATGCTAAAGATAGCCGAGGCTGCTTCCCACTCCCTGGTTATTATGTCCACGCTACGTTGCCCCTCAGGTAACCTCGGTTTCTCTAGGCTTATGTTTCCCATCCGATTCCGCTTAATGCAGCACAGCCGTATGGAGCAGATGTATTACCACAGTAGGAGTCAGTACTTCTGGGTCTAGCTCTGCCTCGTGCTAACTGAATGAGCTGCATGTTACTTCACCTGCCTGACACTCAGCCCTCTCAGCTACAAAATTCAAATAAATAGAAACTGCCCAATTTACCTCAAGATTTTTATCAAATAGTGGGTGAGAGCAGAGGTCATGTGATGTGTGGTAAACGCTGTCAGTGCAAACATCACAATCACCCGTAATCCTAAAGGTATCCTCTTTGAAAGTGATCCATTGTCACCTTACTCAATCCAAAACCCAAGACTGGTAGAACATTTTTCTCGATACTCTTTCCTGTTGATAATTGTACAGATTTCAACTAGTTCCCCCAACACGGGAGACGTGATGATCTCCACTTGCCTTTGCTATTCCTCGTTTCTCATCTTTCCCCTTATTTTCTCCTTTCTTTGTCTGTCTGTCCCACAGCTTTCTGTTGCAGAGGGGAGAGGAGAGGAGAAAGGTGCTCAGACGATTCCCCTGGAAGAAATGAGACCCAAGAGGCAGGGGAGGCGCTGGCAAAGGGAAGGGAACTGTCAGGGAGCGATGATTACATCTGGTTCTGGGTGGAAGGGAGTATTCTAATAAAGGAGAGACCCCCCCAGGAAATGACATTCTACCTATCTGATGAAAATAGGAAGGAGTTGCCAGGTACAACACGGGCCTGGAGAAATCATTGGCAAGGTAGATGAAATAGCACGATGTTGGGTGCAACCTTGGGGGTTCCCCGGGTGACATCTGAAATTGGCCTCCATACAGAGAGGGCAGGGGGAGACCGAAGGAGGCCAGCCCCCCACATGCGTCGGCGGCAGGCTTCACGAGCAGGGGAACTTATACACAAAGCTTATCTTGGGCGGTTGCCGTGCAAGTAGATCTCTGCATCCACCTTTCTGAATCTTAAAAGTTTACAGAGGCCTTAACTGAGTTCAGGCACATACACTGTTCAAATGGTCTCAACCACACGTGCTCTCTCAATTGCTCTCTCAAGTCTGCAGCCTTAAAATGGCTCCTTGTGCAGGAGAGGTGGGTAGAATGTACCTTCTAAGGACAAGGGAAGGGGTGATGATCCTCCAGTTGCCGGGGCCAGCTTGCAGGTCACATCCACTCTACCTCCCCAACACATGACCGAAGACTCAAAGCTACAAAGTGTGAGTAGAACTTTAACACACATCTCTTGACCCATTTTTTCATGTGGTGAGATGAACTGAGGCTCTTCCTTGAGCACTCTCTCTCTTCAGCTCCCCCACCTTATGTATGCTGCCCCCAAAGAAACAATTTCCACTAGGAAAAAAATGTTAAAGATCTGGTTAACAGCCCGGCCAGGTGTGGTTCAGTGGTCGAGCATCGACCTAGGATCCAGGAGATTGGGGTTCGATTCCCGGTCAGGGCACATGCTCGGGTTGCGGGCTAGGCAGTCGATCAATGACTCTCTCACCATTGATGTTTCTATCTCTCTCTCTCCCTCTCCTTTCTTCTCTCTGCAATCAATAAAGATATGTTTAAAATAAAAAGATCTGGTTAACATATTTGGGGATTAATATATTTGGACATGGTACACATTGAGCCATCCTCAACTAAGTGAATGACCCTTTGGAATTAATTTAAGTTCAGCAAGGAGTTGGCAATAAGTGACGTTAATAGAAGAGACATGTTTTCTCTATATGAAACTGGATTGTGTTGTTTTTGAAAGGAACTGAAAACTGCTTGCAATAACTGTTTATTCTAAGGTAACTTGGGGAAAAGACAGGCCTGAGGGTAATTCCCAGACTATAGTATACAGTGATGAGATGGAAAATTTGAAAGTAAGATTAGAAGTTGTAGGTGGTAGATTAAAAAGGCCCTACTCTAAGAGTTCCAAAAGGCATGTTCCGCAATATATGAAAAACATGAACTCTTAGATTCAAGAAGCACAATAATAAATACAGAGCTAAAGAGAAAATACAGATTCATTGCAAAGAAACATCAGTTCTACAAACAGTAATTTCAGTGATATTTCAACAGAAATAACTGAGGCGAGAACCTATGTAATAATATTTTCAGTGTATCAAGGGAACGTGTCAACCTAGAATTTTATACTGAGCTAAATTATTACTAAAAAATAAAGGTAAAGGAGAAAGACATTTTCCACAATCTTTTCCCCTTCAAAAGAAGAAAGAAAACTTTTGGAGAATTTTCAGTCACATACCTTAGCTGAGAGAACCACTACCTCCTGGACTATAGAAAAATAGAAATTGAACTCTGAACAGGTATGAGCTGAAAAAAGATATGAGCAAGTGAAAGCAAAGAAATTAATCAACATGATAACTGAAACAAGAAATGTAAAACAATGCCCTTGATAATAATAATGACTAATTTTAGAATTTAACTACATGGTGAAATTAAAGTGTTAAATAACTGAAAAAGTGAAAGGCAGGGGAGGGGTATCTTAAAGAGTTCTAAGGTCCTAATGTAGTGCAAGAGGAGGAGGGCAAATATACTGGTTACATTTGAGTTTTGTTAGGTCAAATGTGCTTATAAAAGTTAAAGGGAATACATTAAAAGACAAAATGAGACTATAAATTATAGAAACCTTCTCAATGGGTTAGTACAGGAAAGAAAATTGAAAATACGGAATCTCAGAATCATTTAGGAGATGGACACACCCCTAGCCAAGTTTTAATTTGTTGATTTTCTCTCTCTCTTGTCCATTTTCTGTTTCACTGGATTCTGGTCTTATTTTTACTATTATCTTGGTTATTCCTTTTACTTACTTTAGATTAAATCTACTTTTTCTAGCATTTTAAAGTAGGTTTGAATTCCAACACTGACAATGTTAAATGGGGATCTTAGGCAAGCTACCTAATCGTTCTACCCTGGTTTCCTTATTAAATGAGGATAATCCTGTTACCTATTTCATATGGTTTCTGTGAGAGGTAAACAAGATGGTACATGAAGAGTGTTTTCACCCAAATCTAGTATATAGTAAGGACGGAATAAACGTTAGCAGTTATTAACAACAAGAATATGTATTTTTGACTGCTTTAGTGAGGTAGGCTCACAATAATCTAATGAGATAGGTACTATCATTTTCACTTCTTTAGCCTATGAGAGAACAACAGTTTAGAAAGATTCCCTGTGCAAGAAAAATAAATGGCAGAACCAGGACTAAAATCTAGGTTGCTCTGACTCAAAAGTCTATGCTTTTGACCATCAGGTATCTGCCCTTTAACAAAGAAAGTAGCTGCCATTTGTTGGGTATTTACCCTATACCAGCCCCTGCTCTCTATACACCGCTGTGACTTTGATGGTATTATCCCAATTTACAAATGAGGATTGGGAAAAACAAAATCCAGCTGGGTAAATATGAAGATCTAGCTGGCTTTATTAGATGACTCATGGATCAGACAGCATCTCTTCGAGCAAACAGATTCTCCAAGGAATTCTACAAAATGAAAGGCTTTTATAAAAAAGAGGATGGGGAAAGGAAGTCATTAGCAAAAGAAAAGTGGACGTTCACTGGAAGAAAGTAGGAGTTCAGGATGACGGGCTCCCCATTGGCTGGCTGTGCTTTTCCAGTGGTTGGGCTTGTTGCTGGGCGAGAAGAAGATCTTCCTTCCTCTTGCAGGGATAGAAAGCAGATCCACCTTCGCCCTGGAGACCAAGGTCTCTTTCTGTTTGGGGTAGTCACGGCGAGTGGCAGAGCATGAGGGCTCCCTCTACAAGCCTTCCTGACTTTCATTTTAGTGGAGGTTTCCTTCATTAATTTTCATAGGACTTTGCAGTGCAGAGAGGTTAACTAACTCATCAGATGTCCTACGGCAAGAACAGGGAGCAGTAGCCATTTGAAGAACCCGTGTTATTTGATGTGATTTTTTTAATGCTCTTCACTGTAGAACTAGACTAGCTCTTTAGCACTTCACCCAGTTATTTTTATTACCCAAATTATAACTCAGAGACTGAGCTACCGTTTTCCATGAACCAGTCACTACCCCTACGATCTAGATAGGCAGCCCATTTTGACACAGCCTCTGTTTCCGCCGTTGCATAAACAAATGTAGGAAGGCTCATGGTGGTGGGAGTGATGATGAAGGTGGTTGTAGTGGCTGTTGGTTAATTAGCACTTCCTATGTACTAGGCATTGTTGCTAAGCATTTACACATGTTAATACGTTATACAAGCTTAAGAATGAGCCCATCTTCATCTCTGCCTGACATAAAAAAGGACCTTTCATTGGGGGAATGTGCACAATTTCTTAGCTTTTCATTTTCTCTACCTGCCAATCTAAGACAAAAGCAGTGGCCTCTCCTCCCTTTGGGGCGAGTGCTTGGGACCAGATGAACTCCTCACCAAGAAAACACTCAAAGCCAAGTGTCTCAGAAGGCAACACATAAATAGAAAACAGCATTGATTAGCTATTTTGTCTTTCCAGGACACAGAAGTGACTCAAGCCAAATGCCAGTCTGTTATGCCCTTTCCAGCTGCCACTTTGTATGTTAACTGGGCACCCTTAACATTTACTATCAAATCTGCTGGTTTAAATTCCTAAGATGAAGGGTGGAAGGCAGTCTTCACTCAGGGGACCCATCTTGCGTGGCTTTATGGAAATGAAACTCGGAATTTGTTTATTGCTGGTCTGTGAAATCCCAAGTGGGGAAATGCTAGTCGCAGAAGGCGGGAGAGGAGGCCGAGGCTGGGCCAAAGCTGTATCGGAAACCCGGATGCCCAGGGAGCCTGAACCTGCTGCTCCTCTGCCCACGGCACCTGCTGAATCACAGCGTCCCTCTGCTTCATGGGCTTTGTGTCATCCCCAAAGCACACCCCACAGCTGGAGTAGAAACATGCGGCTGCGCAGCGCCAGGCCTCCCGTGAGGCCGCCTCACTTAGAGCAGAGCGGTCGGCAGGAGCCTGAATAGACACCACAGGACCCTTGCCCCACACTCACATTTTTAATTCATAAAATTCTCGCCTGCTTCTCATTTAGATCCTATTTGCTCCAGACTCAGGACATCATAACATGCTCAGTGCTGATCAAGGCAGCGAGGCTGTGAGCAGTTACAGCTGATAGCTGATGTCACGCTTAAGAAGACACATTGTAAAGGATGCGCTGTGAGCAGGACCAGTGCGTTTAGGGGCAAATAGCCCTCTTCAGCCACATAAACCCTCTGCATTAGTCATGCTTATGTTTTATCTGTATCTAATTCTGAACACACCGCTGTAAGTGACACAAAATACATGCCATGCACTGCAATGTGGGAGGTGACTGTGTGTTCCGTGTTCATGTGAGAGAAAGAAACGAACCAGAACAGTTGTTGGTAAATGCAATTATTTATGTTATCTCTGTGTTTAGGTCGTTAGTCATGCAATTAGGTTAAAAAAAAGTCCGGTGGGGAGAGATCCCTCAAACAGAGTAGGGTGTTGTTTTTTCTCATCTTGTCTCCTATTTTCTTTGAAATAATTAAAGCCAGACTCCTGACCATTTCAACTGTAATTATTTTGGAATGAGATGTCAGTGAGTAGGGATTGCTGGCCAGTCCTTATATCTGAAACAAAAGGAAGAAATCATTACATTGAATAATTAAAGGGCATTTGCTTAGTGCCAGGGATTCAGATAATTACTTTACATTGTTTGCTTTTATCTTTCCCCAAATTGTAAGTGCAAGAGTCTGTATTACACCCGTTTTGCAGTGAAGGGCACTACAGTGGTATTTGAGCTTGTGACTCTGCTTCCTCCAACCCATCCTGCCTGCAGCACAGAGGCTGTTTAAAATGGGACTAGGAGGAGGAAATGGCTCATTCCGCCAGGTTATGGGGAAGGCTGCAGGGATTAAATGACATCTAGTCTGTGGCTTACGATATTATGTATAATTGTTACCAGCGCATTTCTTCTCTTCAAACCTAGGATATGATGAGCTTGAAACTTCGTCTGCATTTCATTTGCTATGTTTATAATATTGGATTCAAGTGCCACTGAAGAGAGGTGATTCTTTCTTTAATAAATGTGGAAATAAAACCTCTTATCGCCTTGATATTAATGAGATGCAAATTCATGCCAAGACAAGAGTTTGAAACATTAATTTTTTCACTGGGTCTCTCAGCTTGCTCTGGCTCCTTTACCCCTGTTTTCGTAGCATAAAATCTGAAATTCAGATGGAAGTCTTTCTTTACTGTTACACTTCTGCATACTTTTTATTTACACATTAAAATTAAAGAGAAAGAAAATATCGAACATTTTCTTTTTAAATCATGTGGACTGGATTGTGTACCTCGCTTTGAAGACTACAGATTTAAAATAGGAGCCACAAACTTGACAGTGAGACGGGCCTGAGATGAACTTCACACCCTCGCCAGCTGGGTGACTGGATCGGTTTCTTCCTTAAAGAGCTGGGGTAACATCTGTGGCCTCTGTGGGGAACCTGTGCAGCCCTCAGCTTCTTCCCCAGCAGCTGCTTCTCCTGACACCCGTGAGCACACGGGTGTGTGTTCTGTGAGTTTTCCTGCCTGGCCAGGACCCGCAGAACAGGGTGGCCCCGGCTCCCGCCAGGCTAAGCAGACTGCCTTTCCCTGGAGCTTAGAGCTGGAGCATTGTCCTGGGAACCATGGCTGAGTGTGGTGCCTGACTGAGAGCTGAGGTTTTCTCGCTTGCCAAGTGCACAGAGAAACCCAAAAAGCAGGCTTGCAGCAGGAGACGGCTGAGGCGGACATGGAGAGCGAGGCGGGCGGTTAAACCAGCCCCCACTCCAGCTGATGGACAGCTCTGTGGCTCTCTTAGCTTAATACTTGCCCACTTAGCTTTTCAAGAGAAAGTGATAATTTCTCTAAATGGACTTAGTAGCTAAGTGTCAGAAATGAAAGACTGGAATACTTTCACGGAAAGAGGCGGAAAGCACAAAATGATATCTTAGCTATGTCCAAAATCTAATCATAAGACACTTCTCCTGAAAGACTCTAATTATAGCAGAGTTTACCCTGAGTTGCAGCGAGTCATTAAAAAAGCAATTATTGCCAGCAGCCCTTGTTCTGTGGCTGGAAGCTGAATGGGAAATTTAATACTATTATGAGAATTTTTTTCCTGCTAAACTAATCCTAAGAAATGGTATAAATTGAACGTGTTTATTTTTTTAAGGCCAGCTTATCTTAATTGAGTTTTTCATAATTGTGTTCCACTGGTTACATATGAAATGGAAAAGAGGGGCTGGGTAGGGAGGCGAGCACTTGAGTGTCTAAGTTATTTGTGGCTCTCTCTGTTCTCCACTCAGACCGTTCCTGCAGCAGCTGGCACTCGGCACTGCGCAGAGGGGCAGAGAGGCTCTGCGTTGATTAGTATCAGGAGAGTTATAAAACTCGGAGCAATGGCCAGAGAGCGCGGTGGGAAGGAATGTTTCCAGCTCTGTGTGACTGCGGATGCACTGGGCACCTCTGCGTGTGTGTGACAGCTGAGCAAGTGACTGCGAATACCAGTGAGAGTGCCACTCACTGTGCATGGACCGTGTGGACTAGTAATAGTAAGAGTATTGCTTGTATTACTCAGTCAACCCTTACAGCACCCAGGGTCATGCTGATTTTAAAGATGAAAACAAGTTAAGCTGAGAGAGGATAATGAAGTTGTTCAAAGCCTAACAAGGTAGATCACAGAGTATGGGTCCAGCCCAGGGCTGATCCACGGCGGAGCCCAGGGTCTTACCCACCCTGCTCCACTGCCTTAGTTACACCGTGTTTGTCAGGGCGAAGGTACATGCTACCTCGCCGGGGCCCAGCGTTGGGGAGGATAATAACTCTTTAAGTTGGAAGATTGTTGTTAATAATTTCTATAAACTCTGCCTCTTATAGTGTTTCCCTCTTAACTAATAGTGTTCAATTGAGTTACAAATTTGGATTAAATTTTTCTATTAGCTAAAGAAATCCATTCTGTTACACTAATGTTCAGTGACACCATAGGAAGGATGAGGGTATCATTCAGTACTCATTCATTTAGAAGGGACAGAAGCCCATTTTTAACCAGCTTAATGAGAAAGGGAATTAGCTGGAAAGCTTCTAGCTTGGTTCACATAACTGTTAGAGGGGCCACAAGAATTAATAAAAGTCCTGGGGGTACCAGAGACCAGACTCAGGCACTCAACATTGGACTTACCTCGTCTCTTCTTCCTGCTCAATTCTGTTTTTCCATTAAAGGACAAATTGACCACGAATCGTCCCAGAATTCACCACTGAAGCTCCGAGACCCCTGAGAAAAGAGAAGAACATTTCTTAACGGTTGTAGCAGAAAAACCCCAAATGAAAACTGAGGTTGGTCCTGAAACAATCCCAGAGGGATGGAATAATGAGTGCCCGCACTTGGATTTGTGCCCGTATCGGTGAAGGTCAAAGGAAGTGATTTCCAATTCCCAGGAGAAAGGAGACTTGTGTATGTGCACAATCTAGCCTTTGATTGCCCAGCGCATTTGCAAATACTTTTTAGCATGCATTAATTCCCAAAGGGCTTCCAGGTAATGAAATGCAGCCACCCTGTGTATAAACAAAATTACTACCTTCAAAACCATGTCCAGATGCTCCTTCATCCCTAAATCCTTAAATGCTATGCCCTTCGCGCTAACTAGTTAGAGCTTAGAAAGAGTCTGCAAAATGTCACTATTTGCTTCTTTAAATAAACAGTCCTGAGGTAAAATCGAGTAGTCAAAGGAAAATGCTGTGGAGAACAGGGAGACAGGAGGTGACATGTGGCCACACTGCCTGAGTGGGCAGGGGCAGGACGTCTGTCCTTTTGTTTTCTCTCTTGTCCGCAGTAGACCGAGTTCCTTGTTCAGCCAGCGTGGTTGCCCCAGAACCTGCCTCGGGTGAATTCCCCGTCCCTGTCATCCCTGGCCGCCTCTCAGAGGGACAGTGCAGTGAGGAGAGGCCCCCTCTGGGGCTGAGCCTTTACTTAATATGCTTTAGTGAGCCTGGCTTTATCTTAGGGCAGTAGGGATCCATACCCCTTTGCATAACACTGGTCGTTTCTCTAGCCATAAATATCCCTCAAAAGCCCCGCCGGCTGTCTGACAGAGTCATTTTGAAAAGGCTGCGGGCTGATGCCAGCAGCTGGGTCTGGCCATTATCTCGGAAGCAGGACGCTGCCCTTTTGATTGCTTATCAATAGGCCCGGCACTCTGATCGACCCCCGGCCCCTGATTAATGGCTTTGTCTGGGCCCTGCCTCAGGGAAAGTGGAATAGGGAGAGCATGAGAAAGCAAGGCCACCCCGTCCCGCAGGCGGCCGGAGTTGCTGCCACGGGCAGAGGTGTCACCGCTGTCGGGCAGACGAGGGGCACTCGGCGCAGTCCCTGGCCCTGGCCCTGCTCGCGCTGCGGGGCGGGGCGGGGGGCTTGCTTTTGCCCTTCCTCAGGGTGCGCTCCCGCCGGCCCCGCAGCTGAGCAACGCTCAGGCCAACTTGTTTTCCGTACGAAGGATGAGCCACCTGGTCTCCTTGGAGAAGTTTCCTGGAGACTAAAAGACAAAGCCTCTGATCCACTAGCCTGACATTTTTTACCAAGTCACTAAAGCCCCAGTTTTGTTGGTCACAAGGTTGGGGCCCCAAGACACTGCAAGAAACCTGTAGCCCGATGCTGAGCTGCCTTCCAGCAGGATGCTCCCAGCATTTCCTTGAGGGTGGCGGGGCTTTAAGGTCCCCCCATCCCACCTTGACAAAGCCATTTCCACAGTCCAGTGCCCCCAGCGTTCACCCCCACTTCTGGTACAACTTGCCTATTAGTCAGCATTCTTTCAGCATGAAACATGAAAACCTCAACCTGATCTAACTTAAAACAACACCGAAGCACTCAAAAAACAAAAACAAAACTCATTGTAAGAGTATTGAATAGAGCCCCGGCCAGGCTGGCTCAGTTGGTTGGGCGTCATCCCATGTACCGAAGGGTTGCTGGCTCGATTCCCGGTCAGGGCACAAAAATATATATATATTGAATAGGGAACCCCAGGAATAGGGGCAAGTGGCTTGATATTTGTCGCAATCTTTCTGTCTGGTGCCCATCGCAACTTGTCTCTAGAGTTCTTTATTTTCATGGGCTTATCCTGGTGGCAAAATATGTGCCAACTGGTGGAGAGACATCCTCATTGCTCCAGCACATGCCCATGGGTAGGTGCCCTGTGATGCCTGCCAGAGGCAGTCATGTCAGAGGTGCAGAGGAGAGGCCGGGGAGGACTCACCAGAGCTGGGTCACATTTGCCTTTGTGTTCACGTAACTTAGCACTGAACATACCTTATGATAGGTATTTAAACAGTTAATAAATGTGGAAAGCAAGCAGGCAGGAAGGGCATGAGAAAGGAGAGTCCATCCTGCGGCCTGCTGAGGTCTCCCTTAAGACACTCCTGGTGCTGGGGATAAATGACTGAACTCCAGTTATTGGTGAGAGAACCTGCAATGGGACTAAGGAGAAACCTCTCCATTTCAAATCCTAGCTTTTTAATAATTCCCTTTCACACCAGGTGAGCTGCCAGTGACACTGTGGCACATACATAAAATGCTCCCTGGAACATCCTGGCAGCGCACTCCTGGCTTGACAAGTACTAAGCCTGTCTTTTTCAAAGTTGCTGTGTGTGTCAAAGCAATTTAAAATTCGAAGAGGGATCTGGCAGCCGTTCCATGCGTCTAGTGAGTGGTACCCCCTCGTTACTTAGAATCTCCCTACATTTTCGGAAGTGCTGACTGGGTAGGTGTGGGACAGGTAAGGCTGTGTGTGACCTGTGGGAGTTGAGTGGATTTCCTGGAAAACTCTGTGAAGAAATCTGTACCCTATTTATAAAGTTATTCATCTGGTCAGTATGAAACGAGAGTGCCATTCTTGTCGTGGGAGAGGCTAAGCGACCTTTCTTTCTCTAAGGATGACAACGGCAGAGTGGCGGGGAGGAGCCTGGCCTCCCCGGACACCCACATTCCCCTCCTGTCAGTGCGGCTTCCAACATGCTTCTTCCCGGCCGAGGCGGATGTAACCACTTTTGTAACAGGACCAGGGACCATCATCATTTTATCATCAGTGCTCGCTGTGGAATAAGAGGGCGAAATAAAAAAAATTCTTAAAATATGAGGAGGTCGAGAGCCAGCAGGCAGGTGGATTTACTAGGCAGCAGAGCAGTACGCAGAGCGCGTGAGCTTTCCTGGGCTGTCATCGCGGAGTCCCACGGACCGTGTGGCTCACACAACACAAATGCGTCGCCTCACGGCCCCGGAGGCTGGCAGGCTGACGCCGACGTCCGGCGAGCGGGCTCCTCCCGAGGGCTGGAGGGGAGGCTCTGGCCCGGGCCTCTCTCCTTGCCTGTGGTTGCACCTCTGCTCGGGGTGGCCTACCTCCAGTCTCCACGTGACATTCTCGGAGAGTGCGTATCTGTCTCCAAACGCCCCCTTTCTATAAGGACACCGGTCATTAGGGCTCAACATGACGACCTTATTTGAACTTGGGCACCTGTGTAGAGACCCCGTCTTCAGGTAAGCCGTGTGCTGAGTGCCGAGGGAACAGTGGCGAAGAGGGAGTGAGCCGAGTGGAAGGTGTAAGGTCCAGGGTGTGGCCGTCAACAGACCCCGGAGCCCGGGAATGATTACAGCTGACAGATGGAGGGCAGTGACCAACTTCAGGGCGGCTCATTGGATGCTATTATTCCTTTGCTTTCCATCTCTTTAATTTTGTCCTTCCAATGCCACTGCTACTGTGGATTTTGGATTCAGCCTCAGAGAGGTCAAGTAATTTGTACAAGGTCACACAGCCAGTAGGGAGTGGGCCATAGATTAAAAGGCAGCTTTGTCAACTCCAGATTCAGCTGGGTACCATTTTTCCCAGCCGGTGGTGGCCGTGGTAGGGTCAGAGAGGTGGCAGCCCACACGAGCACTCTGGATGCTCTGGGGAAGGGGACAGCTCACTTTCCCATAGGGCTCTAAGGACTCACTGCTTACAGCTTGTTTCGGGCTCTTTCTGAAAGAGATTGCCGAGATAAAACTCTATGTGAATTCACATCAGGTAGAATGTCAACCGTTTTCTTTGGAGCTTCGGGAGCTTTACAATCTCCACTTAGCGTCTAATCCATTATTAAAAGCAAACAAGAGTGTTGACCGTTCTGTGTGCACTTTCTCAAGCGGCAAATTAATCTTGGTCACCCCCCGCCACCACCACCACTGATGCAGCTGCACAGGTGCCAGCAAGGAAATCGGGTCTTTTTCTTGTAAAAGTCATGTTTGTTCACTTGCTTCTGACCTCGCCTCCCTCCCTGAGGATCAGGTGCTGCGGTGCCCAGTGGCAGCTAGAACAGGACTGTGTGCCAGCCGGACATCTGCTCTCCCCATCAAGCGTGTCCCCACCTGCCATCCGTCCTCACCTGTTCCAGGCCTGCTTCGCCCATGGCACTGCCTCCTGTCTTCCAGACCAGTTCGCAGACAGAATTATAGAAAGTTTTGTGTGTTTTTTTGCAAAAGCCATGGGAAATAGGGACAATAGCATTTAAGAATTTTGTCCCACCTGAGGTCACTTAGTGACCCATGATGGGGCAGACTTTTGAGCTTGAGCCTGTATCTTTGTTGCTGGAGCCAAAATGAAAAGTTAAGAGAACGGGGGACCCCCGAGGTCTTGGGAGGCATGTCTGAGATGTAGCACTGTGCTGGGCTGATGTCTAAAAGTTACTAGATTGTCTTTCTCCTTCCCTCTGCGCCTCCTCTCCATCTCCCAGCGCCCCTGCCGTTCTCTCCTCTCCCGTTTTCTTTCTGCCCCTCCGTAACTCCCCCACCCCTTGCTCCTTCCCCCTCCACCAGCACCAGCAGACCTCCTCCACCTGCCCTTCTTTGTCTTTGTCGTCTTTGCCATCACCAGGAAAAGCAAACCTGGGCTCTGCTCTGACTGCTGTTCATTGTGTCTCTCCCGCCACCGTGTAAGTTCCCTGAGGACAGAGGCTGTCCTCTTAGTCCATGTGTTCCTTGCACAAACAATAGATACCAAAAGGATATTTGCTAAGTGAGTTATCAAAAGGACTTTAGGAAGTCAGTGAGATGAGACCCTTAGGATAACGGGGCCTCCGTGAGCTGGTCCTGTGACATGGCTGGGCTCTATCCCTGCCAAGGGACAGCCTAGGTGACCGAAAGCAGGTCCATGCTTCAGCCAGACCGTTCTTCTCTCAGGTCAGGCTCTTCCCTCACTGCGGCGCTGACTTTGGGTAAATTGTCAGTCATCTTCTTTTTTAAAATATGAGACAGAGCGATCAGTTCCTGGCATGGAGTAGTTTTTCCACCCCTCTGCGGGCACAATGCTGAGCTTCCCTTTTGTGGACAGCGCGCCCGCCCCCCTTCTGCAGGTGCTGCGGGCAAGCTCGGGTGGGAAACCCGAGTTCCACCGGCCGTTCTCACCTCACTCCCGTCGGCTTAGTGCAGCTGGCAGGTTCCTGCTTCTGAGAGAGGACATTGTGTGAGAACGTGTGTGGACTAGGTGCTCATGATTATTAATCCCTCCGTGAGTAATATTAATATTTTTAAAAAATTATTTTTCATTTTTCAAGTATAGTTGATGTTCAATATTGTATTAGTTTTAAGTGTATAGCACAGTGATTAGACATTTATATAATTTACAAAGTGATTTCCCCCAATAAGTCCAGTACCCATCTGGCACCATACATAGTAATTACAGCGTTATTGACTATATTCTCTCTGTTGTGTTTTCCATCCCAGGACTACTTTTATAACTGCCATCCCTTTAATCCCTTCACCTTTTGTACCCAGCCCTTCAACTGCCTTTCCATCTGGCAACCGAGCCTGTTTCTATTGTTTATTTGTTTATTTTGTTTTATAGATTCCATATATAAGTGAAATCATATGGTATTTGTCTTTCTTTGACTGGCCTACTTCACTGAGCAGAATGCCCTCTAGGTCCATCTGTGCTGTCGCAAAGGGTAACATTCCGTTCTTCTTTGTGGATGAGTCTACTACTGATGGGCACTTGGGCGGCTTCCATGTCTTGGCTATTGTAAATAATGCTGCAATGAACATAGGGGTGCGTATATCTTTTCGAATTAGTGTTTTAGATTCTTTGGATAAATACCCAGAAGTGGAACTGCTGGATCATAAGGTAGTTCTATTTAGAGTTATTGCAATTTTAATATTATACGATATGGCTAAAGGCCAGGGCGTTGCCATTGTGTTATCACTTCAGTGTGGGGAGGAGTCTGCTGTGACTGGGAGCTCATGGTTGTGCTGGTTTCCCCATCAGCTTGCTGTGAGCTGGTGGCCACCAGATGTGACAAAGTCTGTAATGTGAACTGGAAAACTTGACTCTGGCCGTTAGCAGTAAGCAACCTGGGAGGTCAAGACTATGCCTTCAGCCAAGCGGGACTTCAGTTGTATTCTCCCCCACAGTTTTTCCAGTCCATATTTCTTCTTGCTGCTGTTTAGAACACACCAACTCTAGCTCAGCTCGCTCCTTGCGTCTTCTGTCCTGACACGTGACAATGGACTTTGGCACGGCCCCTGACCTTTGGTTTTACTTCCTGGGTTAGAATCAGTAGTTGGCCTCTGGTGCAGACCCTCAAATGTAGTAGGACGGCACCCCACCTCTTGATCTCATTCATTGCAGAAGGAAATAAATGGTAACCACAGATCTGTAGGGCCCAGGCAGGAGCAAAGAGCAGGCAGATGGGACAAAGAAATCCACTGGGATAGATGCCATAGCCCCCAAATATCCCAGAGGCCAGGAGTCACAGCAGCAGGAGCCTGGTAGATCCCAGGGTGCTACTGGTGACTGAAGGCCTGGGTGTCCTGCGAGGACAGGTGCATTCTGAAACCAGAAAGGGAAACTAAAAAACTGGCAGATCTCTGTGACTGAGCCAGAGAAAGCTGGGTTCAGGTCAGGAGTAAGAGTGGGTGAAAATATAAAAAGTGGCACTAGGTGCAGGAATGTGGGGTAAAAGACTGAGCCCCACAGGCATTTGTTAACCACTGCAGATGGGCTTCGACTGCTGGGTACCCCGTCTTCGCCAGTCTTTAAGAGGCAACACTCTTGCGCCATTGCCTGTAGGCAGCAGATATGAATTCGGCATCAGACCTGAAGATGAGAGCCTCCGGCTGATTTGTGTCTGGGCACGCCATCATAAAGTCTGCTTTCTTTTTTCTGTTGAGTAGCACTTCTGTTTAAAAGGCATATGCCTGTGTTGCATTCAACCCAAGAAACCCAAGTCGTAAGCATTTCAGATCACTTTTTGGAACACCAGATTATAAATCACTGTGCATACAAGGACAGTGCTAAAATCGCCCTTTTACTAACAAATCTCTCCCCTCTTCCCCTCTCTCTCTCCCTTCTATTCACATAATGGAAAGAATTATTAAGCTATCACATTTCTGATATGTCAACATATGGATTTCCTGAAAACTTTTCTTGGTATGATATTGTGCCTGTGTAAGGTTGGGATTCCACTGTCCTACGATGCTGCTCCATTTCAGGAAAGAATCTTTGTCTTTTGATTCAGTGGGTCCTCATGATGTGAAAAAATGGCAAGGGACAGGCTTGGGTCATTGGGTCCACCCAGGATGCTGACCTGGAGTCAACTTCAAGTGGTAAAAGAGGTTCTGTCCAGTGGCCTTGGCCAATTCGCTTCACCTCTGTGACCTTCAGTTTTCAGCTGATAAACCAGAGATAATATTAGCTCTGTAGGGGGTTCAAAGAGAGTTATGCAAGATGGCATATAGAAGTCGTCAGCGCAGTGCCGGGGTCACTGGACACAGCAGAGGACCATTATTTTTAGATATTAAGACTACTCGCGTTGGGGTAACGGTGACAAATTCATGTGAGTGGAGGGTAGCCTGCTAAAATAATGCACCAGGTGCAAGGTGAAGACTTGAAAGGGTTAGCTTTTTCTTAAATTGACTTTTTAGAGAGAGACGAAGGGAGAGAGATATAGAGAGAAAAACACTGATAAGAGAGAAACATCGATCAGCTGCCTCCTGCACCCCCCCACTGGGGATCGAGCCCTCAACCTGGGCAAGGGCCCTGACTGGAAATCGAACCCACAACCTTTCAGTGTACGGGATGACGCTCCAACCAGCTGAGCCACACAGGCCAGGGCAAGGGTTAGCTTTTAAAATTGACTTCCTCGCCCGGACGGGCGTGGCTCAGCAGTTGAGTGTCGACCTAGGATCCAGGCGATCGGGGTTCGATTCCCGGTCAGGGCACATGCCTGGGTTGCAGGCTCGATCAATGACTCTCTCATCATTGATGTTTCTATCTCTCTCTCTCCTTTCCTCTCTCTGAAATCAATAAAGATATATTTAAAAAAAAAAATGACTTCCTCTTATCCAGAGTCTGAGTATTTTCCACCCTCTTATTTTTCTCTTTCCTCTCATTTATGTTAAATAAAATTATACTGGACCTCACCATCCAGAGCCTGACTTCCCTAACGAGGCCAGTGCGAGAGAAGCACGTCCGCGCGACCAGCGCTGTGCCCCACTGTCACCCACGGCACGGCGTCTGTCGTGTGTCTACGCGCGCCACTGCGTTCCTTTTCTTATGTGTCTCAGGCACTCAGCGTCTCTCGGGTGTGGACGGCACGGGCTCTGTTGCTTTAATTTCTGTACATCGGCACCTGTACCTGTGCTCACTCAGGCCAGGGCTGCATTCAGCTGAAACTCTCCCATAGGTTTGTTTTGGCTTCTTTGGGGGCTGGGGGTGGAGGGGCTTGTTCTTTGATGGCAGGTCTGTTCTGACTGGGCAGTGACCATGTGTTCCCCTTCATTGTAAGTGCTGCTACCAGGTAGGTATTCAGTAAGGGCTGAAAGGTACATTTTATCCTTACATACTTGAATTTGCAGATAAGGAAACTGAGGCTAAGAGAGGGCTTATGCAATTTCCACATCCTTTCGGAGTGTGGGAGGGAGCCAGGATTTAAAATCTGTTTAGTCTGTTCCCGAGACCAAATGCTTTCTCTATTTTGTGTTGGTTGCCTGCTATGAATCTTTACTTTCTTAAACAGCCTGGCATTGAAGACTTGGGGCATTGCATAACTCAAGACTTACTTGAAAACGCCATGTCAAAAATAAAAATTAAAAGAATAAATGCCACATCATACAGGAAAGAAAAGCCAGGAGGATCTGTGCATAGAGCCCACTTTGTACCTTATGACCTGCCAGTTGGGCGTGAGCCAGACTTTCCAGTGTGTAGACAAAACCTAACCTAACCCACGAGTGAAAGACATTCATATGCAAATGGAAAATCACACAGCCAATAATCAAAACCCTCACCTCCTTTTAAAATCCAACTTTTAAAGATCTGCAAGACAGAAGGGAGAGGGAGAGGGGGTGGGGGTAGGCGGAGGTGGGCCGAGGGGAAGAATGGGACTGAAGCGCCTTTGCTGGGGGCGATGGGCACACCCTGCAGTGCCCTGTGAGGTTTTATTGAGTTGTACACGTGAAACCTATATGGTTTTGGTTTTGTGAACCAGTCACCCCAATAAATTCAATTTAAAAAAAGAAAAGAAAAAAGTATCTGTTACTTAAGCCCCCCAGTTGGTGGCATTTTGTTACATCGGCTTGAGCCGACCGTGGCACAGTGATAACAGCTTTTCCCAAGGGCAGCCTGGGTGAGTCGCGGCCCAGCCAAGCTCGGTTGACCCATAACATAGATACTGGCAGGAAACGGGTGGTTATCAGATGCTGTATTCTCCTGCTATAAATCAGTATTGCCTGTCAACAGATACATACGGGGCCCACGTTTGTGCACTCAAGCCTCGAAGAAGAGATCACAAAAAATGCTCTTTGAGAGCAAGCCAGCTCTGATTGCAATTTTCAGTATGTTTAGTTTCACCTTCTTTGTAAAATCATGGGCGTAGATGAGAAGGGCCTTGAAGGTTCTCTTCATATTTGGGACTTTGGGGGTGGGGGCCAGCTCGTCTCCATTTACTCAGTCGTTTTTGTTGGGAAGTGGAGGAAGTTTGAATCTCAGCCTGCCTGTCAGTGATGCCAGGAGATCTAGGGGCGAGCCCGGCATCCAGGCGTTTTAAAGCTTCCCAGCTTGTACTGTGTGGTCGGGGCTCAAACACACTAAGAATTCTCCGAGTCCAAAGACCACCCTGGGCTCTCCAGCTGGGGCCTCCCCACGAACAACAGAAGGGACTCAGTCCTGCTTGGGCGCTGGCAAGGGGACCCTGAGGGACCCCTGCATGCAGACGGGGTTCTCCGATGAAGTCCAGGAGAGCTGTGAGAGGCACAGGCCCCCTCCTGGTGTTGGGTGAAAGGGCCACAGAGCTCACGCTGCCCTTGGTTCGTCTTCGCCTTGTGTTGTTTCCTGTCGGCTTCCCTTGCAGTTAGGAGCACTGCTGTCTATAAGTATTTAACTAAGTTAAGTAGCCTTGTCTATTCTTGTCTGCAAACTAAAAATCAAATCATTGCTGATACAAATGTAGCTAATGAGCTGAGCAGGAAATCAGGAACTCTGCAGAGGCATGACCAGTTGCAGTAATGAATTCTGCTGGTTACCAAGCCCTCACACTTGGTAGTGTCTTCTTCTTGGGCCTGCTCTTGAGTTTATCTTAGACTTTCTTCACCTTCCAGTGGTTAACGGGTATAGTCTAAGGGCTGTGTCTGTGATGATACCATGTAGGATTTCACAGGGATAAATCTCAACTCTCAGTGAATACATGTTCCTGCCTTTGTTTCATAGGCTTTGAGAGAGAAAATAATTCTGCAAGGTTTCCAACCAAAGATTGTGTGTCTGGGGCTCATCTGAGTTTATTGACATTTATGGGAACTTCTCCTGCCCTGTCCTGAGAGGGTCACGGTCTCTCAGCTGTTTCCCAAACCCTTAGAGGAAGAGCTGGGTTGAGCCCGTGATCTCTCGGGCTTTCTTCTCTGACCACATCCCCCGACCACACTCTCCCTCCAGCACTTCCTTCCCCTGGCGCCTTTGGTCTGTGTTTCTCCACCAGCCCCTTTCTCTCTGTATGTAAAAATATACACGTCTCCTTCCTCAACAGATCTACTTAAAATAAACAAAACTGCCTTTTCCTGATTACAGGGTAGCAATGGAAAAATTACAAAGACTCCCACGACACTGTCCAAGGCAGAACAGCGTGGTCTGCAGTTACAAACACCACCAAAATCTCAGTCGGCTAGTGGTGATCCGGGAGATATTCCAGGGCAAGTGTCCTCCATGATGGCGCAGCATTCATGCCAATTCAACACACAGTAACCAGCCATCACCACTGTGGGAGAGGGCAGAGCTGGAGAATTAAACGCGGGTCCTTAAATACTTGTACCCAGACGCAACTCACAGTCCACTTGGCCAAAGCAAGTCGCATGGCTTTGCAAGCAGAGAAAGGGGGATTACTGGTATTAAGGCTGTCCACCTCCTAAAACTAGGACAGTCTTGGGCTAGTTAGTCACCCTGGGGGAGATGGATATTGAACATAGTAGGTCTGCCGTATCAACTATGCGAGATACTGAAATTTTCTGAGCCTCCATGATTGTGGAAAAAACTAGCATAACGCTGCTCTCATAAGCTAGTTGTGATGGGTAAATGATACCATGTTGTGTTAATCAGGGTTCTCCAGAGAAACAGAACCAAGAACCAGAGAGAGAGAAGAGGAGACAGGGGGATTTTAAGGAATTGGCTCACAAGACTATGGGTCCTGACAAGGCCGGAATTTGCTGGCAGGCTGGCAGGCTGGCAATCCTGGTGAGAGTCCATGCTTTTGATGTTGCAGTCTGAAGGCAGAATCCTTTCTTGTCTGAGGAACCCGTCTTTCTCTTAAGGCCCTCAACTTATTGAATGAAGCCCACTTGCATTACAAAGGGCAATCTGCTTTCCTCAAAGTCTTCTGATTTAAATGTTAATGACATCTAAAAACATCACAACAATGCCTGAACTGGCCTTTAGTCCACCCTCTGGCACCATCACCTAGCCAGGTAGACACATAGGGTTCAGCAGCACCCAGCATGCAGTGCCCTAGCTTGGTGCTAGCTTCAGGCGGTGCCCAGCACACACTGGCATGTTCTCCTGGCTTTCTTTCCAAAGCATTTATAAATTTCTTTCAACATAGGCAGACAGGTTTTTAAAACACCCTCAAAAATCATCAAACAAATATGTTTGAATGATACCTCACAATATAAAAATTTGTCTGGCTGGTGATGGTTATGTGATAGCATTTGTTTACACTCTATGATTGAAATGCATATTTACAAACATGACGAAAACCCCACTATGTGCTTAGAACCCTTCAGGGAACGAAGGGCCCACCATCGTCAGAGATTCCCAAAGTCCAGGGAAGGTGGCCTATATGGAAATAATTACAGTGAAATGGGGTGGACCTAGGAATAGTTGGCATATGCAAGCCAACATGCAAGTACTGTGGAGGGAGACACTAGGACAGAGGCTCACGGTTAGTTTTCTGAACAAGCGCCTTGTTTGCTGGCAGGCAGACAATATTTGAAAAGCAGACATGTCTTGGACCTTGGATGGCCCAAAGCAGGGAAGGACATTCTAGGTGTAGTCTAGTGGTGGTGAGACCCTCACGGGTCCTGGAGAGTAGAATGAACAGAACATCATCTCTCAGAGTCACGTTGGACCTCTCACCCATCTAGGAGCCTCTAGAGCGTCCCTCTTAGTGTCACCTGCCAGGTCCTTCACAGTTGGAGCCCTCTGAATGTTCTCACGACTATCTCCGAGCTGTCCCGCACACCATACCTGCCCCGGACAGCATGCCAACGCTGCTTCTGCCGTGACAGCTCATCCTCGACACAGCTTAATCGCTCCCTCCCCTCAGCCCACACCACTCCACAGGTATTTCTCTGCTGGCACCCAGTGCTCTGCCATGGGACTGTTCACGTATGTCAGGGTTTTTGCCCCACAGAACGAGAAGGACTCATGTTTTATGACCTGCTGTGTCACAGGGTCTAGACCTGTGGTCAGCACCTACTGAAAGCTCAGTATATTACATATATAACAAATGAGAGCCAGGAGCTCAATGCATAGCTCTTGTTGAGAAGCAAATGTATGGCAAGTTCCATGGGTTATCTATGAGTGTTTTAGAGTTAGTACGTTTCATAACGTCAGTGTCAGAACTGGGAATGACGCTGAGAGGGACAAAGGTGTTGAAATATTTCCCTTGAGGTTCTAAAAAGATTTGTGTGATTTCTATTATGCAAACCCACAAGCTGAGTCACAAACAATAGACCTTTGCTTTTCAGGTTAGTGAAAAGAAAGGTGAAAACAAGCCTTAGCTATAGTTGCAAAGCACTTGAAATGGATGTCTCCAATAAGCACGGCCACAGCACACGCTGGCAGGACCAGGAGAAAGTTGTTTTAATATTTTTTTATTTCTGGAGCAAAACTTATTCTTTGTAAAAATTATTTCTCTTTATTTCTTAAACAGATTTGCTATAAGTTTGCTTTTTTATTTTATTTTTTTCCCCAAAAAACAACTGTTGGCCCTGGCCGATGTGGCTCGGCTGGTTGAGCGCTGTCCCTGCACCGAGAGGTCCCTGGTTCGATTCCCGGTCAGGGCACAGGCCCGGGTTGCGGGCTCGATCCCCAGCAGGGGGCGCGGAGGAAGCAGCCGGTCAATGACTCTCATCACTGATGTTTTTCTCTCTCTCCCTCTCCCTTTCTCTCTAAAAATTATTTTTTTTGAAAAAGCAACTTTTGGTTACTGATGTTCTTTATTCTTTTTGCTTTTTTCTCACATTAATTTTTGCTCATTTTTATCATTTTCTGCCTTTACATTCTTTAAAAAATTTTTAAAAGTTTTTAAATACATGTTTTATTTGTTTTTTAAGGACGTATTTCATTACCGATTTTGAAGTAATTAAAATTGTTGTCAGAGAATGTGTTGTCTAAGAGTAAGACCCAGGGCTGGCACCACTGCCACCAGCTGTCAGCTGAGCTGTTAGGAATGGGCATTGCTAAACTGCACCCAGATTTACTGAATCAAGTCATAGAGTCCCTAGGGATTGAGCCCAGATATGGACAGTAAAGTTTGAGACGCTCTGGTATCCATCTATAACATTGATTATTTGAATCTTAAGGCTACAGACCTTTTGTGGGTTAGTACATGGTCAGTCTTTGTAAGGAGACAATGTGTTGGTTTCTGCTTGTTGAGTGCTGGATTTGCATTGCATTAATTTTATTAGTCAAATAATAAATAATGTATGTACTTCCCAGATTTTTGATATTGAGCTATCAGTTTCTATAAGGGAAGCAATAAATCATGGTGCTTTTTTCCTCATGCTAATTTCATGTATTCATTCAGAAATATTAACTGATGCCCACTATGTGTCAGATACTCTTCTGGCTATTTTTAGTATCAAGCTGTGGATGCGAATGTCTTCATTCCACCTTTAACAATAGTGACATTTTTCCAGCTCCTTCCTCTTGTTAGCATCTGCACCGTGTGCACTTTTCCTAACTGTAGGTCTAATTTCTCTGCAGTTTTATTTTAGGTGCGACCAATGAGTAGGAACAGGTGGCTCTGTTTCTGCTATTGTGGTAATCTCCATTAAAAAGTTAGTGAGTTGGCTTATATGTACTGTGATCACGTGCAGATTCAGATTCGCCCATGGACTTCATTCCCTCCTGACTCCCACCCTGTCTGTTTGCCTCTTTCCACTAGTATTTTGCAAGGTTGATAATCACAGGTCTGGTTTTTTAAATTGTTTTACCTGTTAAAAATTGTATCTCAAATTTCTATTATCTTGACATTTAAAATATGATTCATATTTTAGAATATATAATATTATAAATTATTTATATAATCTATGCATATGTATTATAATGTATAATAGCACATATATATTGGTGGCATTGACAAACTGATTCTAAAACTCATGTGAAGAGTCAAAGGACCTAGAATAACTGAAACAATCTTTAAATGAACAAATAAATACAAAATTAGATGACTCTCACCAGGTTTCGATCTTAACATAGGCAAAGGATAGAAAAGTAAAAGCTGGGGAAAAAGAGCCACTAAAACTCTTGATGTAATTTTTTAAAATGGCCTAAAATTTGACAAATTAAACTTATAGAAAGAAAAGAGAGTGAAACTAGGACAGGAAAAAAAAATGTGAAAAATAATAACAAAAATTTCTCCAAATTTGATGAAAAAACATCAAATTGAAGGTGCAACGGGCTGAGCAAACTCCAAATAGAATAAATACAAAGGAAGCCAAACCCAGGAGCATCAGAGCCAAAAAAGTTTAAAACAGCAGTTCAAGAATTAGAACTATCAGTTTAAAATAGAAGACAGAAAGAAATCAACCAGAAATTAAAAGGCAACGTCAGCAAGATGGCAGAACACAGGTCCCCGCCTGTATCCCCCTCAGCAACAATAACTTGACAGACGTCCTGGGAAAAAGTGCCCTTGTGGGAGCTTTGGGGTCCAGGGAGGAGACTGTGAGAGCCGGGTGGAGCTCAAGGCCGGGAGGGGCATTTGGGAAGTTAGGCCCACACCCAGGTGGCTGACTTGCTGACTCCAGACTGGGACATAGCTTTGTAGTCCTGTAGACGCGGCTGCAGCCCTGCTTGGCCTTGGTCCTGCCGCGCCTGTCACACACCTGGTGCCAGTTTCACTGTCTGTGAACCTGTCCGTGCGCCTGGTAACCAGGAGAGCCGATGGACGAGTTTCAGTCCAAAGTCTGGCAGGCTCGAGACTCTGCAAGAGCCCATATTTCAGAATGAGACCGAAGGCAAGAAATAACTGATGTTCCAGCTTCAAGGTAGTGAAGCAGGAAGAGTTCCCCTTAATAAGGGGGGGGGGTATGCAGCCCTTCAACTGATCGGATGAGGCCCACCCGCACTAGGGTGGGCAATCTCCTCTACTCAGTATATCAATTTAAATGTTAAACTCATCCAAAAATAACCTGACAGAAACATCTGGAATAATGTTTGATCAAATAGCTGTGCACCTCATGGTCCAGCCAAGTTGACATAAATTGTTTATCACAGTTATGCATCTAATGACAGAGTTTCAAACATTAAAAAACAAAACATGATACTAATAGAGATTAAAAATATACATATTTATCATCATAGTTGGAGATGTCATCACCCTTTTTATGGTATTTGGTACAATAAGCGGACAACTCTCTACCGCTCAGTGGAGTTTTCACTTCTGAGAGTGTACTTTTCGGTTGGAGAGCTTCGGTCTGGCTCTCGTCTACAGCTTTCCTCTCTCCACTAAGGCTCCCATCCAGTTCCTCAGCTGTTCTCCCTCCCAGGAACATCGCTTTAGTCGCTGTCCTACAGGTCTTGTCTGCTGATCCCATCGCCTGAATGAGCTCAGGGCTGTTTCTATTGGCTACTTTATGCCTGGATTATGGGTCACATTTTTTTCATTCTTTGCATTTGTAGGATATAATTTTCTTGTGTTTTTGACCTTGTGAATATATAATCTAGAGGTTTAACAATGGTGTTTGTGTACAAAAAGCACAAAGTTTCAAATGTTCGCCCAAACCCTGGTAACAAAGACGCCCCAGAGACCAGCTTCGCACCATGTCTGTCTCCCTTCCCACCACAGCCGTGACAGTCCAGGCCATCATTACACAGGCTGTTCCGCTGGCATATGCCACCTGCCGTGGTTGCAAGGGGGCACAATGATGGTAAATATGTCCCCAAGTGGTCGTCAAAATTAAATCATTTTCCTCCAAAATATTCTCTTTCAGTAAGTCCTCTAGGCAGAGGTAGAAAGACCAGAAAAGCCTAGGAAACCTAGAGGGACTCATTATCAGAAAGATGTCCCCACGGAGAGTAGGGAACTGCCAAAATGAAGAGGCCCCTTTGCAAGCTGAGTTCCTGTCTTGTATCTCAACTGGCACCTTAGTTTGCATTTCAGTTTTTTTCTTTGTAATGATTGGAATAGCACTGACCTCAAGGGATTAATTTAAGGATTCAGTGAGATGAATTGTATCAGAGCTTGGAGTTCGTGATAAATACTTGATAAATAAAAGTACGTTGAATCACCTGTAAGACTGTTACACAGGATATTGGGTTTAAATAATTAGGGTTCATTGGTAGCTTGTGATTTGGTACATTTCTGGGTCTCAGTTTGCTCTTTGGTAAAATGGGGTTATCGTGAGCTGAACTGAAAGGACCACACAGAATGACCAGTCCTGTGCCCTCCAGAAAGTCCCCAGAGAATTAATATTAGAACTTTCTGCTTACCGTTCATTTTCTCACGTGGGCTCACACAGATGCATCAGGATCTCATTTCCTGAAGCTTTAGGGCGAGAGGGCCGCTCCACTTAATCCATCTTCCCTCCCTCGCACACACTCCCTCCTTCCCAGCAGTTTTTCTTTCTCTATTTCCTTTCTGCTTTAGGCTCAAGTGGATTAACCGCTTCTGAGCGCTGGGGACTGAGCTGAGCCCCCCTAAGAAACCTCATCGCAGACGGTGGGAGCCGTGCAGGTGAGATGCGCGTTCCTGTACCGCGCCCGCTCAGAGGTGAGAGATGAAACACATTCTCCCTCAGGCCGAGGGGCTCCCAGGAGCTAATAGGAAAAAATCTAACTCAAGGTGACAAATGAACACATTACCTGTTCGATGTTTACCTATTACCTGTGAGGAAGAAAGGAATGGCCTTGAGGGGTTCACGTTTAAAATCAGTTAAGAACAAAATCAGATGTCAGGGAGTGCACATCAGATAAGCTCCCCAAAGCCTAATTCTCAAAGTCAAAGATTTTATATTTCCATTAGCTTTCCTTTCCACCATTCTCCAATGTAACAAAAAGCGTGCGGGACTAAGGTTCCCGACAGCTGCGTATTGACCCCGCAATTCACAGAAGCACGGCGGCCTCCTTCGGGGGCTCTCTGAAAGGCGAGAGTTACCACCACCTCTTCTACTCCAGCTGCTCCTGTCCCGTGTCAGGGCCTCAGCCTTACCCCCAGGGCGATGTTGAAAAAGGGATTCTTCCTCCAGCATCACCCCTGTAGTCAGCTCTCCAGACCGCTCCTGGGATTATTTTTTGTAAAATGAAAATGTGATATGCTTTGAAGACTCTTCGATCCTTGACTATGGCAGAGATCTCCTTAAACTCCCATCTGCCTACTGAAACCAAGCATTATAAATAGGATCTTGCTGCATTTAAGGGTAAAAATGCACATTAGTCGCTGTGGCAGACATAGTTCAGTGCGCACCAGGTACCCATGCGTGCAAGTGATGGAGGGCAGGTGACATTCCAGATGACGGTGCCAGCTGCCAAGGCTGTTAGTTAAAGGCACTGCAGTGCCTCCTCTCCTGCTTCCATGACCTTGAAGATGGTGGGATTGTGCTGACATGGGTACACTAGGAAGGGAGCTCTCCTACCCACAGTAGACTGTGTGTGAGGGAGAAATGAACCACTAAGATATACCACAGAGCCCTGGGGGCTTCCTTGTTATGACAGCTAGCATAGCATAGACTAATAAAGTTGCCCAGATTTTAAAATGAAGAGATTTCACATAAGAATCTTGAGTTCTAGCTTTATTTGAACCACTAGAAAATCTTATACTCGGTCTGAACACTTGGAAGGCGGCAGTCTGCTGTACCCAGGGCCCTGCGAGGACCTGCGTGTTTCCATCCACCTGCCTTTCCCTTCCTCTTCTCTCAGTCTCACACTCTGGCCAACTGGTGTGCCACGGATTTGGGTGTGTGACCCCTGGTCTGCAGAATACAATTGCAACCCCCATCCTGATTGGGGCTAATTTCCAGCCCTGTACCCCAGCACCACAAACACCAGCAATACTGCACAGCCTGAAGCTGCTCACAGACTCAGGGCATTTCGTGCCTCTGGGGTTTGGGGGATTCTGGTCTCGGCCTCCAGTGTGCTTGCTGTGTTGTTTATTTCGGGATCCTTCATTTTTCCGTGACCTCCTCCTGTTTTCCCTCTGGGAAGTCTGTCCCATGCCCTTCCTGCACTTCTCCCAGCCAGAAGGATTTCTCCACTCTAACCCTTAACCTCTGTCCAGTCTTAGTCTCTTCATTCCCGAACCCCAGGCAGAGGGGGTGCACAGTTCATGCTGGTGGGGTGACCGCTGAAGGGTACGGTTTGTTTCTCAGGTCTCAGAGCAATGGGTGCACGTGGTAGCGATTCGCACAGCACCTGAAGGCCCCTGGCGGAAGGGCCACTCCTCGGACGCAGCCTCTTAGCGGCTCTGCTCTCCTGTGTCTGTCGCTGGCCTCCGCTCCTCCCACGGCCACATTTGAGACTGTGTCCCCGGTGAGCTGTTTGCTTCCCTCCTTAGCCTGCCTTTGTCCCAGCATTTGAGAGGACTCTCGTACGCTTCGAGTTCGTCAGCTGCCTTTAGAACTCGAATAACACGCTTAAATTCTTATTTTCTGTTCCCTTCGATCACGTCTAAAATTGAGCTTCTCCTTCCCTTTCCTCTGCTTCTCCCTCCTGCCCCCAGAGCCTCATTCTGTAGGCAACACGATCTGCTGCCAAGGATGTTCATATTTATGTTTTATTTTTTACCCTAATCAGGTCTTTATTTATGCATTCAGCTCACTTCCTTTGCCCTTTCTCAAAAGCAGAAGCCCTGCCCCGCGCATCCTCAGGACCGTCTCCCCACCCCCCCTTCCTCAGGGCCGTCTCCCCACTCCCCCCTTCCTCGGGCCGTCTCCCCACTCCCCCCTTCCTCAGGGCCGTCTCCCCACTCCCCCCTTCCTCAGGGCCATCTCCCCACTCCCCCCTTCTTCAGGGCCATCTCCCCACTCCCCCCTTCCTCAGGGCCGTCTCCCCACTCCCACCTTCCTTCCCATCCAGCCCGCCTCGTCTCTGAAGCAAGGGAGAGCCCTCTTCTGCTGTGCACGCTTCTGGCTGCATCTGCTTTTCCCTCCTTTCAATCTTCTTTCTCTATTATTTCCTGAATCGTCATGAGAGCAGACTGAGAGCTGAGTCGGGGACTGTCCCAGTAACTCTGCGTGTAGAAAGAAATACAGCCTAGTAAGCTCAGTAAATCAGGAGGGAGCATCTCTTTGTAGACACAGATTAGAGCTAATGGGCTGAATTAGTAAACCCAGAAACGCGCCTGTCTAGAGCCAAGCCTATCATTTTATAACAATGTGGTATTTTTGAAACATAATTCTGTAGTCCTTACGGTTCAGAAATGTCAGGCTCACCGTGAGGGAGGGGTGGACATCAGAACCACCTTGGCTATGCATGTAGTCAGCTCAGCCCGGGAAAGTTGGAGTCTTGGGTTCCTGATACAGAACCACCAGTTGTTGGCAAAAGCGTTTAATCTCTCTCTCTCTGAACTTCTTTCCGATGCTTGAGAAGTTTTGGTGAAATAATTTTCCAGGCCATTTCTACCCCTAATAGGCAATGAGATCACTGCCCGGTAAAGATGCTGTGGTCCCCTCACTCACTGCTGCTGTCAGAGCCACCTGTGTTCCCATGGATGAGGGGGACTCTTTGGTGATTTTCTTAATCAATATCTGTGGTTTGATCGACCTAGGATTTCTTCTCCCTCCTTTCAGTAATCTAACTGATTTTCCACACACTGTACCTGCCAGTCTGCATATGTGCCATTGGTGGGGCAGACCACAGCCTCCAGCCTTGGGTAAGCAAGTGACTGAGCTTTGGCTAACTGGCACATTCCAACACCTGGGCCACGAGATTCAGCTCAGGATGGGCATGGACCAGAGTGACTCACACTAGTTCTTAGGAGCTCTCAGAGAGAGGCTCTCTTGGAATGGAACTACAAAGCTGAGAGCTTAAAAACTATGCCCTTGCCTGGCCGGTGTGGCTCAGTGGTTGAGCATCATCCCAGGCACCAAGAGGTTACTGGTTCAATTCCTATAGTCAGGGCACATGCCCTAGTTGTGGGCTTGATCCCCAGTAGGGGGCTTGTAGGAGGCAGCTGATTGATGTTTCTCTCTCATCAATGTTTCTCTCTCTCCCTCTCCCTTTCTCTTTCTTTGAAAATCAATAAAAATGCCCTAGCCGGTTTTTCTCAGTAGCTAGAGCATTGGTCTATGGACCGAAGGGTGCTGTTCCGTTCTGGTCAAGGGCACGTACCTCAGTTGCAGGCTTGGCTCCGGTCAGGGCACGAGTGGGAGGCAACTACTAGATGTGTCTCTCTCACATTGATGTTTCTCTCTCTGCCTCTCTCTTTCTCTCTCTCTCTCTCCCTTCCACTCTTCCTGAAAAAGCAATAGACAAAATATCCTTCAGTGAGGATTAAAATAATATTAACTAACTAACTAAATCAGAAAAATATATTTTAAAAAAAAACAAAACAAAAACCATGCCGTCATGCCAGCTGTCTTAATTTGAGTTCTTTTGAAAGGAGAGCCTGAGATGAGAACTTGGGTTCAGGTAGTTTATTTGGGAGGTTCTTTCAGGAAGAAGCAGTGAGGAAGTAGAGAGAGTGAGAAAGGGGAAAAGGAAAGGCCAATGTAAGGGTGTGTTTTCATATATTAGCACTACTTTCAACAGGACTCAGTTGTCCTGGTACATTATCAAGCCCCGATTCGTCCACTGGAGGGTGAGGAGGCTGGAGCATTGCTCTGCGTCATAGTTTTCCCCTGGGTGTGACCCACACTTCTGGGCTGTGTGTACACTCAGGCTAAGAAGGCTCCTGCAGCATCAGAGAAGGCCCTGGGTGAGAAAGTACACAGGACCGTGACACAAATAGTTGTGCAATGCCGTCAGTATGAAATGAGGCTGAGTTTCCCTCTGTGGCCGAGAACTGAGAGGACACATATGAGCTGAAGGCTGAAGTAGGGCCACCACAGCTAACTGCAGAGATGTGAGTGTGTGAATGAATGAACCATTTTGTGCAACTGAGCTCTGAGACAGCTCGTTATGCAGCAATAGCTGACTGATGCACCTACTCTCAATATCACTTATATTCACTGATGATCCTCATGTATTCATCAATTCAACTAATATTTATGTGGCAGTTACTGAAGTTCACCCTAGAAATAAATTATGAATCTCATAGGCATAGGCCTGTTGTCATGGCCTCGTTGGGGAGAGCACTATTGAAAGGAAGTATTATAACAATGAATTCTTAGAGCTGTGATGGGGGATCATCAAAGGGCAAGGAAATTATAACAAGAGCATTATCCCCTTGTGGGTTTATATTCAAGAGAGATTTTTGCAAAAAGGAAAATCTCATCTGAAACCTGAAGTAAAAGTGATATTAAAGTTAGTCAGGATCAGGGAGCCCTTGGGAAGGAGGGAGATAGTGGAAGAGAAGATGTCACAGGCAGAAAGAAAGGACAGAGTGCACAATGGCCCGGGGCAAGGAGAGAAAGGACTGTCCGGGAATGTGAACGCTTTTCAGTAAACTGGGGGCAACAGGAAGGGTGGTGACAGGATCAGGGTGGAGAGATGGCTGAGTCAGATCATGTGAAGCCTTGTAGGTTTTGTTAAGAAGTTGGGACTTAATTATTAGAGAAAGAGAGGATAAGATTATGTTTTATGAAACTTTTAAAAATCCAAGTATTTTTCTTCTTTTAAAATTATAAATAACTTAGTTTATGCAAATAACACATTTTGAATATTTTAGGGCAAAATTAAAAAAAATAAGGATCTTTTCCAAAATCAACACCCACCCCCACTCCAACAGTACAGCTCTAGAGCATTGCTAATTAACCGGAGCTCGTTCCTGATCCACACTCAGAGGGCCATGTGGATGATTTAATATTAGGGTGTGAATGTGTGCTTTCCTCCGCTCTTTATTGTTTGCTTCAGACGTTGCCATGGGTAACCAAAATCTGTTCCAGAAATTGACAGTCAGTGCTTACAGTGAGGTAGGCAAAGAAGAAAGAGGGTCCTCTTTCACGTCCCATATTTTCCCCGTGACCGCTCCTCTTGGCGTCTTCCCAGATCCCACTCACCCTGTGAGCTTCTCCACACGGAAACCATAAACCCCACAAAGACAAAGATTGTTACTCTTGTTCATTCATTGAGCCCCCAGGGTATAGCCCGGGTGCTAGCACACCGTGGGCACTCAGTGTATATCTGTGGAATGCATGAATAAATGAATGACCGATGGACTTGCTCACAGAAACCACAATTAGCTGATCCAGGTCAGCTGCTGCTACTAGACTGAGGGCTTCCTGGGGTCATGAAGCAGGTTTTACTCTCCTGTGTGCTTTCAGTGCTGTCACAGTGCCTCACAGGTGACAGACGTGCGGCACACACTAAGGTCTGGCTGGCTGGCTGGCTGGATGGACAGACAGACAGGTATCTGAATGAGAGCGATGAATTGCAAGCATCTGCTAACCAGATATAAGTTGAACTCCAAAGAAGTAAGTATCAACAGAAACACTAGTTTAAGAAAAGTGGGTTGAGTAGCGGAGACAGAGGTTGAAAGACATGGGTAAACACAAGGACAAATGGGAAGGGGGGAAAGATAAGTGACCAGAAATAAAAAATTAGAGGGGAGCAGCATGCCTTGCCTCATCCTGTACTATGTGCCTGGGACATTTTCAACTTCTAAGTCCCCCGCCCTGGTCTGGCTTCTCTGTCAAGCTGTTTCCCCCTCAGTTATTAAGACTGAGCCTGGATATGTCAATATCACTGTGATCTTTTAATTCCTATAATGGTGGATATGATAATAATTATCTAGACCAAATTATTATTTTATTTTTCCCTTCAAAGGCACGCAAAGAGAGGGTAGGTGTGGAATGAAAACACATTTTCCCCACTTGATTTCTTTGATATTGTTTAGCCAAGCTTCATGGCTTTTAAAAAAAGAAGACTTGGTCTGGTGACCTTGACATTCTCCATGGCTGTGTAGAAATGTTGGGTTCCACCCATTCCCCAGACTGCTCTTCCTGGCCCCAAAGCTCTTTTTGAGTGCACAGCTGGATTGTGCAACATTTCATCTAGGAACCGAGGAGGAACAAAAAGCCCCAATCCCGTGCTTAGAAAATCCGGACCAGTATGGGCCTCCTCCCCACCCCCATCCCGGCCCCCACCCTCACCCTGGATCTCTGTGTCTCCTGGGGGAGTCACACCGAGCTTCAGATTCAATGCCTGATTTGAGTTCTGGAAACGAAAGTGGCTGTGCACAGAGATTCCTATGTACAGCTGGTGGGTGAGGCCTCCATGTGCTTCGTGGGCTCTTTCACAATATGAAGGTTGTGATGAGGAAATGTCTCTGGTTTTATTTATAGGGTGCACTATGTGTTTCTTGTCCATTTTAACTCAAATAACAGACATTGCCTCATCCTTGTGCAGCAACACCGGTTTCCATTCATTCTGGAAACGCTCCTCTGAGGAGTGCAGGTTCCTCTGGGCGTCTCCAGCCCTGATGAGGGGTTCAGCAGATCTCCTGGACTGGAGGCCCCGAATCCCTGAGAATAGACCAGTGGTGAGAAAACAGTAGCTTGCTCTCCGTTCTTCCACCCCAAACACTTAGTGCGTGGTAACTCGGCACAGGACTGGCTTGATGAGAGCCACACGAAGGGGGACCAGGGAGCAGGTGGAAAAGATTTACTGAACATCCATGCTGTGATGGGTTTGCTGCTGAGCCCAACTGCACACTTTTTTTCCCTTGGGGGACACTGTGAGATGGATAGTATTATTCTGGTTGGTTTTCCACAGGAGAAAATCCAGGTTTGGGAATATTAAGCAATGTGTCCCAGTTCATACATCCATGAAGCACCTGGGTCTCCTCACTTTGCCACATGGCAGGCTGTCCCCAGAGTGCTCACTGCCAGGAGGATAGTTAGGAGGCACCAAGCTTTTCCCTCTGGAAAAGGCAGTTCAAGACCCACTGACATCTGGATCTGGCGTCTACAGTCTCCTGTTCTCCCCTTGGGACTTCTACTCCTCCTCTGATCACATTTACTGCCCCGTGGAACAGTCTCTCAGGAAGTCATCAGCAAGGCATCACTGGCACCTTGGTGTGTTCATGTCACAGCGCCTCCCTCTGTCAACAGATGTGCATTCCCCAGTGAGCTTCCGCGGTGGAAAGGAAGGCTGGTCAATGCAAGGTGACCTAAAGCACCATCTGGTAGGAGGCGAGGGATTTCTAGAGGTTATACAAAGGTCTAATGCCCTCCTCTAGGTCCCAGACATCACCACAGACTCAGCCATCCCTCTACCTATGTATCTGGCCAACCCAACCAAAACGACAATCCTGAAACTAAGAGTAGAGAAGGATCCTAATGAAAAGCACCAAGAGGCACAGAGAAGTGACAGCTGTGGGCTATGGTGGGAAGGGGAGGGAGGGGTCAGGTCAGGCAGCCAGGGACCTGGGACAGCCCACTGTGGGAGGCTGACTCCTGGAGCTCCAGGGCCCAAAGAACAGTGAGTAAAGGAGCTGAAAATGCAGGTTTTTTCCAGACAGGATCTATGAACCTTATGAATATAGTTTGTGGGTGAGGGTGGTCCCTAAGCTTCGGAGCTGTAGCAGTAAGTGGGGGGATAAGATACAGTGAAGGTGATGGGCGAGGAGCTGAGGCCTCTGGCAGGGGGACATTTAGGGGCTGCTCTCCGCAGACCTGGAGGCTGAGATAAAGTGCCCTGGGGACACCCAGGGGAAGACCATTTCAGGGAGAAGGTATGGCAAGGAAAGAGCTTGGCATGTTCAAGTGATGGAATGGAGGTGAGTTCCCAGCCTAACAGTGGGGGTGGAAGAATGGGAAGAAATGAAAGAGGGCATTAGAGTCAAGGGTGCCTTCAGCATCTGAGGCATTGGGAAGCAGCTGAAATTTGAGTCTAAGAGTAATGAAACCATTTTCAATATTAGAGCATTAACTGGGTATTAATGTTATAATATTGCAGGATTCCCAAGGCCCTGAGGGACTGCACTGATGATTAGGTAAGGACCCTGCAGGTTAAGCTCCTCATAGATGGGAGGAGTCAGGCCAAGTCTGATCCAACATGCCCACAAGCCCCACCCCAGAAGCTTCCAGGGAGCCCTCTCACCCCCTCCAGAGCACAGAGCCTGAGCTCAGACTACCTAGGTTCAGTCCCTAGCTGTGTCACCTTGAGCAATTTCCTAGCTGTGTGACCATGAACAAGTTCCTTCAACTACCTCTGCCTTGTTTTCGTCTTTGCAAAATAAGGGCCATAGTCACAGGGTCTCACATAACGACACGAGGACTTTATGAATTATCATATATGCTCGTAACAATCCGGCGCATGTATGGGAAGCGCTGTTTGAGTCTTAGCTGCTAACATTACTATGATTACATCAGGTTTCAGCGCCACTGGAGGAGACAGATGCCCAGGGCGATCTTTGTCCTCAATTTAGAGCTGAGGAGACATGATCTCACTTTGATAAATAAAAAAATACATGTGGGCAGGTCCAAGACACACCGTGGAAGCAGTTATGCTAAAATGATGTCTGGATGTGCTTAGAGAGGGGACAGTGCAGGACAGAGACCAGCCTTGGGTGGCCAGCACGTAGAGGAAGGGGACTTGGGCTTAGCAGTGAATTCATTGTGTTTCTCAATTTTTGTCAGCTTTTCTGCAGATCATGGCTCTCAACAAGCCAACTGCTGAATGCTTTTGTCAAACGTGCCCTTGAATTGCTTCGCGGCACATCTGTGGCCACCCTGCAGGGGACATAGCGCTCCATCCGTCTCTCTGCTTCCCACTCTTCATGAGTGTTCTTCTCTGTGCCTTTGAAGGTGCTGCAAAAGGCTTCTGGTATGTAAGCCCCCAAACTAGAGCTATGGCTGACCCAAGGTAAAAATTGGAATTATCATAGATTTCATACTGGCTGCATTGCTGGCCGTGCATGGGGCTCTCCACAGTCCCACCTGAGCCTCTCACATCACTGCCACCTCTGGCATGTCTGGGACCCCACTGTGTGGTTTCCCTGGGTTTATGACTGCCTGAAAAAAAGTTATAAAAAAGAGCATTTGATTGCCCACAGGAGACAGTTTAGATGGGACTCAGCAAAGCCCCAAGGTCTGGAGTGTTCCTGATGAAAATCTCACTTCACCCTCACAGAACCACTGAGTTGGGTGATCTATGCTTGTTACAGTTTTTAGGATTAGGAAACTGAGGCAAAGAGAAGTTACGTAATTTGGATAAGGTGATACAGCTTACTAGAGGTAGGGTAGGACTTGAATCCAGGTTCCTGTGATATATAGGCCCAAACCCTCAATTCTTTTATTAGGCTCCCCCCCCCCCCCCAGGCCAGACCCTGGAAATCAGGGAGTGTTAACACAGCACTTGAACTGAATGACTTTGAACTTGGAACTTGAATGAGAATTGCCCAGACTTAATAATCCTCTGATTCATTGTTTGCGATTCAATATTTGTTCATCCCTTTATTGTGCTTGCTGCTTGTCATAAATTAATCAGATGAGATACAGTATCTACAGAGTTAAAAACTGGTCTTTTCCTCTTTCCTTTTGTGGTCCAACAACATTCATATTTTACCCAAAGGAGTATAGCCAGTCATGCCCAGGGGTGCTGACTCTAGATAGCCTTATCTTATCATAAAACAACACTTAATCACTGTTTGCACACAGACTTATCATGAGACTCAATTTAAATAAAACTTAACTTCCTCTATGTTTTACCACACAACCACTTTCATACTCAAAAATGATTTCCAGCTCTTTCTGTCCATGAAAGGAATGAATGTATGGACTGTTTCTAACATTTCCCCCTTAGATGTACCATAATGGAGCAAAGAGATTTGTTTTTATTATACCTCGGGGTGTGGCGTCAACTGCCAAAGTTTCTGGAACTTTAACGACAGGTTGCTGGGGAGAAGGGAGAAGCCAAGAATGGCAGACTAGGAGTTTGGGACACCTGCCTGATTGGGGGGCTGTTCAGGGAGTGCATGGGCCCAATAGCAGTGTCTCGGGGAGGCAGGAGGACTCCTCAGTGCAGGGGCCTCGCCTGGCAGCTGGGAATCCGTGCCCCCAGCAAGGCAGCTGGCAGCATCAGGACGGGTGGCCGACGCAGCCTGCGCTGCGAGGTGCGGAGAGCGGAAGGCAAGAGGCGAGGAAACAGAGTCGCGTTAGGAAGAGGCCATGAGCGCCTGGGGCCCGACCTGGGGCAGAGCTGCACCGCAGGCGGCCGCGGTCCAGCACAAGCCAGTAGTTCCAGTCCCAGGACGGTTATCTAATCCTGGCATCCATCTGGCACACACCTCGTGAGTACTGACTCGGACCGGCCCGGGCAGTGTCTGAACGGAAGGGCCTTGGCCGCTTTTCGGTGGGTGAGATGGGGAGGGGTGACGGACAGATGGGGCTCCTGCACTTGATTCACCCTGATGAGCTTTGTTTTCCCCAGGTCCAGTAGCACCCGCTCTTTGAAAATCAGCCCAGTTGTACAAGAAATGGCTCCCCTTGCCTTAGCCGTGTTACTGACCAGGTCACGAGATGGCTCTATCACCACCTAGTCTAGAAATGAAGTCTAATGAGACGGTCTAGTTGTTACCCATGGTGTGGCCTAAGGGTCAGCAGCATTGGCATCATGTAGGAGCTTGTTAGAAATGTCAAACCTCGGACCCCACTCTTGACCTACCAAACCAAAGTCTGCATCTAACAATTGACCTGGGTGACTGAGAAGCACTGATCTGATCGATCCTGCGACTGGAGGGAACTGTGCCCTTTTTTTCTTCCTCGAGTTCTTCAACACAGGATGGAGGAAAGAGCGTGAGCAGGGAGGCTGGCTGTGCAATGCAGTTGTCACGTATTTGGTAAAAAACCTTGGCCCTCAGTCTTGACAGTCTTTTCTGTAAAATGGGGGCAATGTAGATATCCTGTGGCTGTGAGGATTATTAAAATGATACCCTATGTATAAAGTGACTTCGTGCGGTGCCCAAGAAATGACAAGTGGTAGACACGCATATGAGGATGACACCGATGGTGCCAGTAATCTCTGTTACCACCTGCAGCAGCTTTCACCCCTCTCCTTCAGTCAGTGGGTTCAGCCCACAAGACCGTGGGAACTGAAGGGCAAGTTGGTGGGAAGGGGAGTGAGCCAGGCGTGGCGGAGCTGGGCACCACTGCATGGCTTCTGACCGGTAGGCATTCCCACTTCTGCCCTTACCTGCCCAGGGCCCTCCGTGGTCCACAGTGTAGTCTTCACTGTCTCCTCTCAGCAGCTCCTGATTCCTGCTCCAACCCCTCCCCCCCACCAGCAGGGAAAGGGGAGAGTCTAGAAGGGGTAGGGCTGACTTCAAATTAGAATTCACTCCCTTGCCTTGGGCCAAAGGGACCTGTGTTCATTCCTGTGGCAGCAATGGCTTCTGAGACCAAGGGAGGGCCCTGTGCTAGGGACCCAGGGAAGGCGATGGTGCAGTTTTCACCAAGCTGACTTCCAACTCTCATTCTCTGCCTGGTACAAAAGGAGCCTCCTAAGAATGAAGCCCTGGGGGAGGGGGTGGCAGTCCAGGGGACGGGCCTGTGTCGGCAGGTGTGTATCCTAGGCCTTCATTCCTTCCTGGCCCAGAGGTGCCCTGGAAGTCGCTGTGTCAGGCACTGTGTCCTGAGCTCAAGAACACTCGGACAAGGCGCCTGAGCCCCGAGGGGAGACAGGCCCTGCAGGCGAAGGTGGAGAGTACCGGGGGCGGGGATGAGGGGGTGGCTGGAGAGGGGAGGCTGAGACACCTGAGGACAGAAGGGGCAGCCCCCAAATTCCCGACTGGGACGTTCACAGGATGGCAGCACTTTGAGGCAGGACACTTGATGGGAAATAGCGCCGTGTCGGTGTCTGGACGCAGCCAAGGCGTCCAGCCTGAATGGCTACTCCTAAAATCTCCCCTCATCTCCCGGCTCCTGAGCTGTAGGCTGTGCAGGGAAAGTGGGTAGACTCCACTCGGCCCCGGCTTTGTGTCCTCTCTGAAGCCGACCCTGCACCTAAATTACCCTGAGGACTGAAGGGGAGAAACATGTGAGAGCCACAGGCTCTGGCTCCAGCGAAACACACTCACCTCTCCATCCTGGGGACCTCGTCCATGCTGTCGCTGAGACACGGGGGTGTTCCTGAAGCTTCTTTCTCATCCTAGTGACATCTATGAAATGTCCCCTCCTCACTGAGACAATCTGAGCCCCCTGTTAAAATAGCTGTCCAATTTAGTCTCTAGACCTGCATGTGTGAACATCAGAGCATGCCTAGGCCTGCAATTCCTTTTCCTGTCCCTTGAGCTTCGTGTGGGTCCTTCTGTGTGTCTCTCTCTTCATGAAGACAAGGACCTGTGTACTGCTGGGGCCCCACTGTCCTGGGCTCCCCAATTATGCAGCGAATCAGTAAATGAGCTCATTCACGCTTGATGGGTTTGTAAATGAGTTCCTTTCGGTTTTATAAGAAGCTTCTGTGAAGACGCCCAAACCACAGATATCAAATATTTCGTAGGAGCGGAGCTGAGCATCAGGATCAATGCGGTTGGGAAGCAGAATCCTTGGACTTTGAGGTCAGGGTACCCAGGTGGGAAGCTGGCCTCAGGGACTGCTCCCAGCCCTACCCCAAGAGCAGCACTAAGCATTTGAAGGGGGCGGAAGGGGCACATCGATGCCTCTTCCTTTTCAGTGTTTTTCCTTCTACGAGAATTTTTGGGCCACAGTAAGTCTGAGCCTCTCTTATGAAATTCCATCGCTCTTGTTCCTTGCGTTCATTCGGGTTCATTTTTAGGGCGGAAGTGCATCTACTGTGATTCCAGCCTGCCTGCGTGACGTGCCCCGCTCTGCTCTGCCTCCAGCTCTTCTGCCAAGTGGATGGTTCTCCTCTCCGTGTGTGCAGATAAGCTCTGGGCTGTGGCAGCTTGTGAAATCCTCAGACATCTTTTGAATTTATAGACAGTGGCCTTGCTAACAAATTGACCCACTAATAGGGATGGATGTTCTCCCTGCCTGTGAGTGAGCAGGAGTCTCCAGCCCAGGCTCACTTCTAATTGGCATTTTTACCTTCTGGAGTGGAAAGTTAAGCTGGGCACAATGGAAGTGCCGCTTCATGTATGCCATTGGCCACTAGTTTCCCAGCGAAGAAGCTGGTGGCCCCTGGCAGTTGCTCTCCGAGACCAGTTTTCCCCCTTCCTCTCCGTTTCCTTCCTCCCCCCTCCCTCCTGGGTTCCGATCCTTGTTTCCCCGATTGCTTGCTGGGTGACCCTGGTTTAGTTATTCCACCTGCTTGTGTTCATTTCCTTCTGTCTAAAACCACAGTCCCTCCTTATAATTCTATTTTAGTATTAAATGAGGTGTTTGTGGGGCCCTTGACCACCTGCCGGGTGCTTAGTAAATGCCCAACACCCTCTTCCTGCCCCTTTCCTTACGCCCTCTGTCCGCTTCCTCCTACAGATGTCCTTCCTCCCTTGCTTCCTTCTTTCCCATCTCCCGTTTGCTAGTCAGCTCTAGTGACCAGTGTCAGCTGGATCAGAAGTTGCATTATGATTCATCTGGAACTTTCGATCAAGCTCCAGGCCTTAGAGAGCATCAAGGAAGGGTTTGTTTGCAGTGGTCCCGATGTTTACGGCAGGGGACAGTACCGCCTGGTTTCCTCTCCAGCAGCCAACGGGTTGCAGAGGTCATCTCAAAGGGGTTTATGTTTCTCTAATCAGGATGTAAGAACATCAAAGAAGCCACTTCTTGATCTAGGGTAAGGCTCTTCTCTGGACCAGGCAAGTAAGAAATACGGTTATTATGCTAGGGCTTGTGTCCTCTCTCCTGAACTGAGCAGAGGCTCATAAATTGTTTGCCCCGTGTTTTCAGGCCAGCTGTTAGCTGTGTTTGAGACTCTCTGAGTTACTGGCCAACAAGCTGGCACCTTGTTAATCATGGGGAGGTTTGCGTTGCCCGTCTTGGGGAGAAACCCTGCTTTCTAGAGGAGCACACCGTTGGCCTGTCAGTTCACTGTCCAGTGGCAGCCGCCCTCAGCCTCCGCTGCGTCCTCAGGGGTCTCAGCATTGTTTCCTCAATTCCCAGCACTCTTTGTTAGTATTCCCTTGTTGGAAGAGCAGAAAAGTTTTTCAGAGTGATTTTTTCATTTACCTGCCAAAGCAGCCTGTTTTCGTCTTCCAGTAGTGTGTATCTGTCCATGTGGGCAGTGCACACACTTATAAGTGTGATATTCGCCCCACTGTGTAAATGCAAACATCACCACTTCTTGGTGTTTACTGTGCTTGCCACGGGACAAGTACCAGCACGTCGAGGTGTGAGAAATGTCAGGCAGCCTTTCCCGAGCATTGTGCCTGCACCTGCTGGTCCCTCCGCGCAGTAACTCCGCAGGTCAGGGGCACGACGGGGGCCCTTGCTAATGCAGCGGATGTGGGTGATGGAAGTGAGTGGGCCTGGCACCCCAGACATGGGTTCGAGGAGCAGCCCAGGGCAACCCCTACTCGCCATGTGGCCTCAAATGGCATTTCACGTCCTCACACCTTAGCCAGCTCATCAGTGTGTGCAGGTGGGGAGCCTGCCCTCTCCTGCCGACCCACAGGTCTGGGGCGAGGACCAGGGGACGTAACAAGGCCTGAGGCCAATTGACTGAATGTATAAAACAATGAGGTGCTGCCGTTGTTATTAGATTGTAAGAGCTGAGATGGCACCTAAAGGAAAGGAACTGACATTTACTGAGCATTAGGATGACTCAGTGGGCTCCCAAACACTTTCCCACGTGTTGTCTCATTTGAACCCCACAGAAACCGAATTGCATTTATTACTCATTTTATGAAGGTAAAGAAATTTGCTCCATGATACACAGTAAATGAACAACACGTACGAAGTCTGACCCTCTCTCTCCAACAACAGGGCCTGGTTCTTTTTATTAAAGGAAGGGAGGGAGGGAGGAATGTTCCTTAGGTGGACTGGCGGATGGGTGTGTAGAAGAATGGATAGAGGGATGGGTGAGTGGGTGGGTGGATGGAAGGAAGAAATAATGAGAGAAGGAAAGAAAGGAGGAAAATAAAGCAGAACTTTCTCAAAAGGATGCAAATATAATGTGATATGATCAGATCGCCTTTAACGATCTTTTAAGCTCTGAGTTTGTTCCTTGTTAAATATTTATTGAACAATAGCTTGTATAGAAACCGTAGTTGTTCAATTGAGTTTTATTGACTTATTTCTCTCCACCCAGCTGAGTGGTGATGAACAGTGCGAAAGAAACAAGCAGTAAGTGAGAACTCCTCCTTCCACAGGCAGGTAAATGACGGCTTTGTGAGGTTATAGTCACTTTCGCGTTTCAGGTGCTGCCTCTGAGGTTCGGGTAACCAGGTAACTGTTTTATTTGGCAGCTTGGAAGCAAACAAAACGCACAGGGCGGTGGAGCTGGCTTGCGGGCGGTGGATCTTGGCTCTTCCCCTACAAGATCTATCACTTGGGCCAAGACTCTTAACTGACTTGAGCCTCTGTTTCCTTGTCTGAAAAATGAAGATAGTCACAAGTGCCTGTCCTATGTAAAGCACACAGCCCTGCCCCTTGCCTTAGTAGGTCCTCAACTGGTGTGGGTTCCTCTCCCCCAGGCTGCTCTCCCTTCCACCCCTGTGGCAGAGGAAGGCTCCTCCTGAAATTCCTGAGAGCTGGGATCTCACACAATTATTTCTCCAGATGAAGCCCCGAAGCTATTGGAATAACTTGCCCTCCACCTCCTTTTACTGTGAAATGAGAAAGATTTTTCTGGTGGTCCTGTTTTTCCTTGTTATAAAGTAGCCAGGATTATAAACCTCATGCAATCTTGGCTCTGCAATACATCACCATGCTAATTAATAGCAGCCTCAATTGGGTGACTGTTTTAGGAAAATAAATTACATATATTCAGGTGTCTGGTTTTTACCACCATTAAACTTAACTACCCTGTTTGTATCTCTTTACTGCTCTTATTTTATAAAGGCCATAAAAAAAGAAGCTACAATACTTCAGCCAGAGGCCTGGAGGAAGCCGCCTTTTCATATTTCTAATAGCTGCAAATAAAATACGTTTGAGCCCTCGCTGCCATCTGGCTGCAGAAGGTTGTTTAGAGAGCCACCCCCTCCCTGCTCCTGACGTTTATAAGCATCCATTTTATTTTCCGATTCCTTTGCTGGGTTAAATTTATGAGCTGCTCAGCCCTTTGGATGATGAATGTGCTGATTGTGAGCATTTCCTCTTTCCCGTTGCCCACGAATGTGATGGGTGGGAAATCTACAGAGACACTCAGGACTGGGGTCTTTCATCTTGCAGCTCCATGGCTGAGTCAGCGGGTTCAGCATCCCCTCCCACTCTCGGGGGGCTTTCCCTACTCACAGGCCTTTTGGAGCATTTAACAATAGCTCAATATTATTTCCATCTATTTTGGGGGGAAAACACCTGGATTTAAAAATCTGCAGATGCAACTTGTAATTTTTCTTTTAAAAAATTCCATTGAGTACAGGTAATTTTCTATAACTTTCTCATAGTACAGCAGCTTTATATTTGCATAGGAAAATAGGCTGAGCTTCTAATCCGGCAGTATTAGGAGTGATTGCTACGCACATTTTACTAATGCAAAGTGTCTGGGGAGGGTGGAGAGCAATGAAATGGGAATGGCTCAGGGTGTTTGGAAGAGCTGATCGCCTCTTCTTGGCATTAGTCCAACAGCCCAGATCCACATCCCCAGAAAAGGGTGGAGGGTCCCCCCTTCCTGTCCTCCTCGTCTTCCATAGTCTTGACCGTCACTGTCACCCGCGGGCAGCTTGACACTGGGGAAAGAATCCAGGCACCAGCTGCAGGGCCAAGCTTGACTCTGCTGTTCGTGATCTTATTGTTTTGGGTGGAGATGCTTAGCTCCCTCCTTCTAATTCTGGCATCTACAGAAAGAGACAAACAACATAGTACCTACCCGTCCAGGAAGCTAACACGCCAGCACAACAGTGCAGTGGCTAACTGCAGAGACTCGAGCCAGAGCGCTTGGGTTCAAATCCCAGCTCCACCTCTTCCTGGCTGTGTAGCCTTGGAAACATTTCTTAACACCTCTTGCTTCAGTTCCCTCATCTATAAAATGAGAATAATCATCATAAAAGATCTTTTATTATTGTGAGATAAAATGTGCTGAGGGCTTACGCTGTGCAATGCTATGTAAATGTAATGATCACCTAAAACATTTATCAATAGCCTATCATTACCTCCTTCAGCCAGTATTTGTTGAGCATCTACTGTATGCCAAGCGCTCTTCTAGGTACTTGTCATAGTCCAGAGATGAATAGGTGCTTTGGATTCAGCTCAAGTGCCACACTCAAAGAGGAGTCTTCTTTGTGCTTAATCTCTGACCAGATGAAATCCCCTTTCATGAGTTCTCATTAAAGCAGGGCCTCTTCTTTTCAGCAGCTGTCACTGTTAGAAGCTTCACTGTGTGCACTAATTCAATTACTGTTCCTTCCACTAAACCAGCGAGAAGAGGAATTGTGCCTGTTTGGCTCCTTCACCAATGTTAACTCAGGATCTGGTGCATACCAAGAGTTCAAACAAGTTAAATGTGGAATGAAGGTAGAGTTCCTTCCTTTGAGGACCTGTATTTTGGAAGAGTAGGCAAACATGGTAATTTTTGTAATAAAGTTATATGTATAAAAGAGTTATAGAAATTCCAATGGCAAAGAGCTCTACCCTGGGAATTGAGGAAATCTTCCTAGATTCAGGGCCTTGAAGGATGAGTAGGAGTTCATCAGGTTAAAAGGAGGAAGGGGCATCCCGGGAAGATGGGTGGCATGCCCTAAGGTGTACAGACATGAAAGTGTGTTGGGGGTTGATGGCATGGCTGAAGCTCGGGTAGTGTGGTGGGAGGAGACAACATCTGATGTGTGTACTCTTGTTTGTTGAGCGCGTAGCTCAATGCCTTGCCTGTGTTTGCTGCTCACTGAATTATTTTTTCACTAAATGTCCTATAAAGGGAAAAGGACATCTTCTGGAAGAAAGGACCAGTGCAACTCACACCTGCTAAGGTGAGAAAAGACTCTAATGCGCTTACACCAGTCAGGAGAGGTGTTAGGAACCAGCCACTGCTGTTGAAATGCAAAGCTTGAGAATGAACATTTCTTCTATGGACATGAATTCCAACACCTGTATCTTGAATATGCTTCTTAGTGTGGGAGAGAGATGGGCAGGCTCACAATTAGCTCAGCACCACCTGGGGCCACAGTGATTTGGGGTCACAGTCTGCTTTATCTGTAACTGAGGCTGAGAGCTGGGTATGCTTGGGAATACCCTCCACAATTTGCCACATGGGGCCTGGGGAGAAAAATGAAAGGAATGCAGTCTGGGAAGGAGGGGAATTCACTGAGCTCTTCACTTCAGGATGGGGGCCCGTGACAGTGGTAACTCTGTGAGATTCCACATCCCTTATCAGGTTATTTCCAGCACATTCTCACTCCCTCTCCCTCCCTCTGGGTGGATTGTGCTTTCCTGCTCCACTGGCTTTTGCTTGGACAGTAGAAAATGAGTGTATTTTATAAGAGCAGATAACACATGTACTATGTAAAGTGCTGGACCAGCTGGCTGCAGTCTGGGACTCCAGTGATTCGCCTTGAGACATGCAGGCCCAGGAAAGCTCCTCACCCCCCTCCTGGGCCCCGATGAAGAGGTGGAGCAGCCCTAAACCCAGGGGCAGCTGGAGCCCAGCCTGCAGCCTGAAGCAGAGACTGGCCACAGGGGCCAAACTGCGGCTGACCTGCAGATCCCAAGCCTGGGAATACAAGTGCTAGTGAGCCCTGAGCTTTGAATTGTTTCATTCTGCAACACTAATGCAGGAGCAGCACTAATAAACCAAGCATCCGGTGTTGTTTGTTATTGTTTTCTCAAATGCATCACAAATTAAAGGTTCAGTAAGTCCTCAAATTACTTGAGAAAATCAAAATTTCAGCAGTGACCAAAAAAAGATCCTGTCCTTTGGGTAGGATCAAAGAAGCAAGAATCAGAATATTGGAAGGAAAAACTAGGAGCTTTAAGAGTCATAAGAAGCAGATTCAAAAGGGAGGAATCATTAGCCGGAATGCAGCAGAGAGACCCAAGGGCCTGCCACATGCCAAGCATTAGTAGCTACCAGGCCTCCGTGGCTGTGAAGTGGCTGTCTTCCTTTCCCACGTCTTGTGACAAGTGTAGCCCTATCTCAGACCTTAGTTGATAGCATGGAAAAGTCACCTTGCAGGCTCAGAATGACCAGGGGAGCTGGAACTAATGCGAGCTAGTGGGAGGCAGACGTGGACTAAGAAGGAGCAGGGGCACCACATGTGAGCCCGTCTGAAGCAGAGCAGGAGGCTTCTCCCGGGTCTTTGCCTGGGTTCCATAGAAGCTAAGCCCTGACATGGGGCATTGGGTACAAGTCATTTCTGAGAGGGGGGCCCTCAGGAGAAATTTGTAAGGCCTGGGAAGCATGATGGAGAAAGGGAGGGATTTAAGCAGGGACGGGCTTCCCAAGGAGGTCTAACTTTAGCCAGATCCTGCAGAGAGCTAGCTACTGGGTACAAATTGCATCCCGGCATTTGCCCTGCCTTGGGGCATGGAGACGGGCTTTTGTGCACCCTACCCAAGCCAGTGATTGGATGAGGGTTCCAGAGAGCTGTGTAACTCCAAGCTAAGTCCCGGCGGGACGGCTCCATCCACTCCAGAGCAATCCCGCAGAGAAGATGTAAGTGTGAGCCAGCAGCAACACACCCAGCAGCTGAGGATGGGCACCCCAAATTTAAAGGACTCCAGGATCTGTGTGGGGAACCAACAACGTCTACTCCTGACACGCTTTGCACTGGCCGAACTTGGCTCGTGGGGTTAAACATGGAGAGCCGTTCACAGGGCAAGGGTGGGAGGGGTGAATCTAAGAGCAAACAAGTAAATGATCGGCAGGAAGAGCTCGGTAACATCTGCTAGGCTGAATTACACTTCGACATGTGTTCGCGACTTTGGGAGGCTCTGCAAAAATTGAATCTGTCAACAGCAGCTGAAGATTTACCATCACTAAGAAAATAGTTTTCAGTGAAAAGTTATGATTTGCCTAAGAGTGCATGACAGATACTGACTTTGTGTCAGATCTACTACAATTTACTTACTTCCCTGAAGAGAGTGGAGGGGAAACAAGATTCCAGCCCTGGTTGGATGGGGTCCATCTTCTGAAGTGTTGAATCAAAAATATTTTAAAGTTGCTTTTATCCTCAAAATGTGGAGTGTGCATTTTCAAGGAAAGTGCAACAGTCAGCCGAGGTCCATGTGGGTGTTGTGCAGACTTTGAGTGAAAAGCCCAGAAATGTAGCACGTGGCTCCTTTCTGGTATATTACGTGTCTTTTCCACCTCAGACATTCGTTCTACGGGTTCTTTCTAGAATTAGCAGTGGGCTCCTCCACAGGATGGCTCAGGAGGAATCCGCTGCGGGGCGTGCCAGTGGTTGTTCTCAGGTAATTGTGTGGAACATTTGCTCAGCGTCTCACGCCTCTCAGCAGGTTCGCTGATGGACGTTATCTGGGTCCAGGAGGATGCTGGATCCATAAGAAGAAAAGCATTGAACTCTTTCAGGACAATAGAAAGGGACATGGGCTGTAGCACTTTAAATGCCAGGCGCAGTGCTGGGTCCTGTATTTCTAAACCTCACCTTTTCCAGCTTTTCCCGTAACATCACCACAAGGTATGAACGAGTTTCCTTGTGATGCAGAAAGATCAGGTGACTTACGGGAGGCCACACAACAAGAAGTGACAAAACCAGGATCTGAACCTGGATCTCACTGATTCATAGCCCGTGACACCGATGAGATAATAAAATATCAATAAATGACACCTGTGATTTGAACCTCGACCTCTCCCTGCTGTGCCGACCCCGCCTCACTTTCCCCTGCTCGCCTGTTAGATCTCTCTGAGCTCTCACCTTTCTGGGGAGATTTCCTTTTGGCCTCCGAGCTTCTGCGCGGGGCTCCTCCCAGGTGCCCCTAAGCACCTTGTGCTTCCCTCCTCACGGTGCCTACGGCCGCTGCCACGGTGTCCTCGCTGACTGCCGTCTCCCTGGAGCCCTCGGAGAAGAGGGCTTGCCTTGCTTTGCTTCCATGAGTTTCCCAGGCCCCAGCACAGTTGCTGCCACAGGGAAGGCGCCCCATTCACACCCGCCGATCGCTGGGCGCCAGACGGGGCCTAGGCACCACCCTCTCAGTCCCTGAAGGCCACTGGCCAGAACAGGCGCTCGGCGCCTCCGCAGAGCCTGATGGACGCCGCTTCCTTCCCCAGCCCGTCTTCCCGCCACTCTACCGGCTCCAAGCATAAACACACACTAACATACACTCACACGCATACCACACACACTCACACTCACACCAGCACACTCACACACACACACTACACACACACACCACTCACACACACACCAACACACACATACACACACACATACCACGCACACTCACACACGTACGCTACACACAAACACACCACCCATACACACACCAACACACACCAACACACACACACTCACACACATACACACCGCACTCACCTTACTTGAATTGACTAATTTTATCTGTTTCTTCCCCTCCAAGATGATTATTTAAATTACTAAATATGAGAAGGCATTTACCGACGCCTCATACTTACCAGGCACTGCGGAAACGCGGCCTGCCGAGGGTAGGGTCGGTGACGTGAGGTCCCTCTGTCATCGCTGCAGGGCCTGCTGTCCGGCTGTGGAGGGCACGTCAGTTCAGATTTAAACACGGAGTGAACGCCGGTGACTTCTGAGCGGTGGCCGCTTCCACAGCCTTTATAAAGCGTCTTTCAGTGCCGGGCTCTGCCCTCCCTCTTCCCCGAGGGACCCCGGCTCCGCCGAGCTGAGCGCCGCTCGCCCGTCACGGTCCCGCCTGTAAGCTGCCATCTGAGCTGGCCGCATGTGGCGGCGACCTGAGGGAGTAACGAGGCCCCGTGGGCCTCAGGCTCTGCAAGGAGGGCGCGGTGTCCACGCAGTGCCAACGGGGTTGCTAGAGCCTAGCGTGTGGAGCACTTAGCACAACGCCCGCAGCAGAGTAAGCCACCATCCTCGTTATTACTACATTATTTCGCCTTAATTAATCTTCGCAGGAGATTAAATGGTAGCCCTTGAGGCTCATTACTCTGTTCTTTGTATTTCCATAGAAATTGAGGGAAGGGGTTTTCTGCTGGGTTTACCTGGAGGAAACAGTTTTGGAAACACAATTCTGCTTCATCTGCGCACTCCCAGTGCAGCCACGACAGTGCCCACGTGGCGACAGGAACCCCTCGGCAACGGCCCTGCTCCACCAGCGGGAATGTAACCACAGGATTTATTGGCGTGTTTTCCCTGTTGGTTAAAAACCCATAAAGGGGGAAAGATATGATTGATCATCAGTTTTCCTTCCAGTGAATATTCTTCTCTTTCACATCACTCTCGTAATGGATAGACCACCGGGCAGAAGGTAGGTAAAGACACAGGACTCGAACAACCAAACAGCACCGAGAATTCCCGGCACGCACAGTGCACCTCCCAGTCAGGGGAGCACGTTCACCAAGCTAGGTGACATTCTGGACCCCAGAGCACACTTAACAAATGTAAAAGACTATAGATCATACTGAGTATGCAATTAAACTAGAAATCAGTAACAGGGAGAGAGAGAATGTCTCCCCAAAATAGATCCAAATGAAACTTCCCCTCATGGTTTAAACTGTTCTCTAAGACGGGTTACTCAATACTCATCTCAACTTTTATTTTTTATGTTTTCAAAAATCTTTAAACGTTTTATTAAAGACCAGCTACTTTAGAAACTAGAGACTCTTAAGCACTGATCTAATCACAGAGTTTGTAGACAGCTAAAGCAGTTGACATCGAATGTACAAAAACTAAATATGGAACAGGAGACCTATATTTAGAAAGATTTTAAAAAATCCATCTCTAGAGAGCAGATCAGATGGACTCGATGTATGAAGCAAACGAATCCTTCTGCTGGGGTTAAAGGAAGCAACCAGTCCACGCAGCCAAGAAAAGGTTCCTTTGCCTCCTGGTCTAAATGTTTGCCTCCAGGTTGGGTTCCGAGGAAGGCCCTGATCATGTGACCTGGTTGTCAGTCCATGTCCCCTTCATTTTTGTTTTCTTGGCTTCCGGTTCAGCCAGCTCTGGCCGCGCCTTGCGCCCCTGCCCTTCTCACTGTGGCAGAGTCAGCAGCTTCCCACGGGGACAGAGCTGAACTCGCCCATGACTTCAGTCCACTGGGTCATCATCACCTTCTTAAGAGGCGCTTGCTGCTGAGAATATATATTCGTTTTCCCAACCCCCTGGCCCAGCTTGACCACTGCTCTGTCCACAGGGAAGCACTGCTCCGTCCACGGAGCATTCCTGGGCTGGGACTGGTGGGGGTGTGGAGGCGGCACCTTCTTGGCCGTCTCCCTGCTTTTATTCTCCTTGGCTGAGTCTTCTGAGAGCCCAGATGTAACTGCAGTCATCTGCACACTTCTGTACTGCCATTCAGTGCCTTCAGGCCTGCGAAGATTCCCCTGGTCTTCTGTGTGACAGGACTTGCAGGCGTGTTTGGCAGCACCATTCCCCCGGGACCGGTCCCAGGGCCTCGTGGGCAATTTCTCCAGCTGACAATCCGGCACCAGAACATCTGGCTGCACACACAGTAGCAGACGTGAGGGGCTCCTTCTTGTGCTCATATTCCTCCCGGTCCTGGGTGTCGGAGCCGACAACAGACCAAGACACTTCAGGCATAGCTCCCAGGAGAAGCCCACAAACACAACGCCAAAAATAAGGGTCACGCAAAAAATCCCCCTTTCAATGGCTATTGCCTTCTCTCCCTTCTTCTACTGTAGAGTCCGGGAGCTGAGGACTCACATTCCCAGCTCCTCTCGTTGCCAGGGGTGGCCATGTGACAGAAGGCGGACATAGCTCATGTCACTGAGGACTTTTGAGAAAGCCTTTCATCCCCAGTTACAGGGGCCATTCCTTCTTTCTCTGCTTCCTCCAGCCCTCTTTCCTTCCTCAATGTGACGCTTGAGTCACAGTGATTGTCCTGTGAGGGCGAGGGGAGGCCAAGAGATCTGCATAGACTTTAGCCCTGACCCTGGAGGAGGACAAATAAGAGCCCCTTGGGGCTCCTGTTGCAGAGAAAGCAAGCTGCCTGCTCGAGCTCCTCCTGGCCTTCGCTCACCTGTAGGCGGGTGCGCCCGGTCCTACATAGTGCACCCCACCACCCCCGGGTGCTCAGTGCAGGTCTCACAAACCACGGCTCTCTGGGGGCTCCATAAAGAGGTGAAGGGAGAAGGGAGAGCGCTAGCTCACGGTGACGGGAGCGGGGCAACGGGAGGCTGGAGTGAGAGCAGGAAGCGGAGGGAAGCGCGCACTGACCCGGGAAGTGGAGGGCCGTGCGCGCACGCACACACGCACACTCATGCACACACATGCACGGGCACGTGCACACACGCACAGGCACGTGCACACGCACTCATGCACACACATGCACGGGCACGTGCACACACGCACAGACATGCGCACACTGCACACTCATGCACACACATGCCCAGGAGCACACACACAGGCGCACGCACACATGCACACACACGCACACACAGGCGCACCCACACAGGCACACACACCGCACACACGTGCACACACACGCCCGGGAGCACACACCTGGGCCCTGCTGCTGCCGGAGCTATGTAACCGAGGACTAAACTCTGGGAGGAGTATTTCGGGAATTCCATAAATTCCAGGTGATTAAGGCATGTTCAAGTGCAGACACACTGAGTGACTCCTGCCTAATTTTTGTCCTTAAACACACACATTTTGCCCCAGTGATTGCAAATCCAGATCACAATTATTCTGATGGGAAGATCATGAAAATGGTGTAAAATGGTTCTTTGTATGCACATTTTTTTGGAAAACAGACACAATTATTCACAAGCATCTCACTGAAACAAACGAGCCAGGGCTGGTAAGTGGAGGTGCATGAGAAAATGCTCATTTTCTGTGAGCATTAAGTACAATACATGTGTTGCCTTATTTACTGAGCTTCTCTATTATTTTACACACCCATACACATCCAATTTCAATTATTCAACTCTGTTCCTTTCTAGAAGGTTTAAGTTTCTCAGCCATGAAATCTTCCATTATGAGTTTAAGAACTTAATCTTTAGTGTAGGAGGGACAGGGTCAGATGGAGGAAATGCTATGCCTGTGTTCCCAGGCGACTGACGTGAGCATGCATGAAGAGAGAGACAGAGGGTGGCCCCCAGGAGGCCCTTGGAGCCATTCCCACTCTTGACCAAGGAGCTTGCTCTCCCAGGCAGGCCGGGAACCACAAGCGCACAGAATGACCTTTGTCAGAACATTCCATGGTGGGTGGGTGGTGAAGAGTCAGTGACCCTGGAAGGCACACGGTGTGACAATTGTGTACCAGTCACCTCCATTCATGAACAGCCCCACCCGTTTCTGCCCCAGAACTTGTCAAATATGATCAGTCTCCAGGTGTGTCATTAAAGTGGTGAGAAAGCTATGCTTTGTCATCCCTGTCTCTGCCTTGAACCTCTCACTTTGTTGCTTGGTCCTAGTGGCCAGGTGTTGACTTGGATTCTAAGTAGGATGCCAGTTCACCCCAAGTTGCCCTGGACGTCCCTGGATTTAGAGTGAAAGTCCCTCATCCTGAGGAAGGTCTCAGTTCTAGGAGAACTGGAAAGCTCGTCGCCTTGTCCCTGGGCAAGCTGCAGGTGCATGAGAACTATTGAGGGTACAGAGCTTAACCTTGGAGGGTCCTGAAAATGCCACACAGGGACGTGGCCCAGCATTGCCTGAGGTCCAGGCTCTGATCTCTGGAACCTACCCAGGACCTAGCTGCTAGCATGGGCAGCTGGAGTTGACTTTCTTATGTCTGAAAGCCAACTTTATAACAAATAACAAAACCTATTATAATAAAACATTATAATATAACTTATTATAATAAAAGTTTATTACAAAAACTTGAAGAAGAAACTAACCAAATAAATATTAAGTTAGCTAAAGAAGACAAAATTAGCAAGTGCTTAAAGAGCATAAGAACTTTTCCCAAGGGAGACTATCTCTTTGGAAACCACAAATGCACACATTGAAGTGAGGTTTAATGTTTCAGCAGAAACTGAAGTGAATGAGTGAAGGAACTAAAGGAAATGAAGAACCTCTGAGGAAATTAACTCTAGAAGGGAGAGGCAGTTTTAAGACAGCAGAGTTTTCCAAGCAGATGAAAGCATGAGAGCTGCCCTTAAAGTGCCAGATACTATAGAAAACAAGCTATAGCTCTAAGAGAAATGGAAAGATTCCTCAGTTCTTTGAAAAGCCCGCTGATTGCCCTTGAAAACAAAGCTCCTACTAAGTGGTTGACAGCTCTGGATGCTGAGACTGGTCAAAGAATATACACAAATAACCAATAAGTTCATGAAAGGATGCTAACATCACTAGCCATTTGGGAAATGCATATCAAATCCACTTAGAATGCCTTTTATAAAAAAAAAAAAAAAAAAATCAGAAAATAGCAAGTGTTGATGAGCATGTAGAGAAGTTGAAAGCCTTGTGCACTGTTGATAGGAATGTAAAATGGTGCAGCCACTGTGGAAAACAGCACAGAAATTCCTCAAAATTTAGAAACAGAACCACCATATGGCCCAGCAGGTCCACATGCCCAAAAGCGGAGAATCTGATATTTTTATACTCATTTTCACAGCAGCACTATTCACAACAGGCAAAAGGCAGAAGCAACCCTGTCCATTGACAGATGAATGGATAAACAAAATGTGGTCCAGCCACACAACGAAATATTGTCTGGCCTGACAAGGAAGGTAACTCTGATAAGTGCAACACCATGCATGGACCTTGAGGACACTTTGCAAGTGAAACAAGGCGGCCAAGAAAGAACAAATAGTGTAATTCCACTTATGTGATGTCCCTAGAACAGTCAGATTCATAGAGAGAAAAGATGGAATGGTGGTTGCCAGAGCCTGAGGGGAGGGAGAACGGGGAGTTGTCCTCTAATGGGGAGAGAGTTTCAGTTTAGGATGAGAAAGTTCTGGAGACGATGGTTGCACAGCATTGTGAGTGTACTTACTGCCACTGAGTGTACACTTAAAAGCATTTAAAATGATACTTTTAATGTATATAGATAATGTATATTATATATATTTAATGTATATGTAATTAATATATAATATCTATAATTATTTTTTATGTATGTTATATATATAATACTGACCCAAGGATATGTTTTTATTGATTTTAGAGAGAGAGGAAGGGAGAGAGAGAGAAACACTTAGATATGAGAGAGAAACATTGATTGGTTGCCTCCCATAGGCACCCTGACGGGGGGATGAAACCCACAACCTAGGTATGTGCCCTGACCAGGACTCGAACCTGCGACAGTCTGGTGTACAGGATGATGCTCCAACCAATGGAGCCACCTGGCGGGTTACTGTTTCGGGTCTTTGTTATTTGGGTGAATCTATTAATCTAACAACTGAGCTACTACCAAGAGTCCAGTCCTGTCACATGATGACTCCCCAGTGTGGTGACAGGGCCTCTGAGGCTCACTCCACCCAGCGTCCCGATTCTCCCTCATGGAGGAACCGCCTCGGGTCACCTTCCCTGTGCTCCCCGCACTCTGCAGGCTCCTCGCCACGCACACTGGCTCCTGTGAGACTCAGGCACGGCCGGCTCATCAGAAAGGCCCAGGCTTCGCAGCAGACGGCAAGGGTACCCCGTGTCCACTTTCCTGCTGTGGGAATTAGGTGCAGCCATCATTTCTCTTATCCTTGATTTTCTCATCTTTAAAATCAGAAATAACAGTTTGCTTTGCACAGTTGTGAGGAATATTGTTTGTAAAGTACTTAACTATAGAGATCGTGTTCAGTAAATATTAAACTCTTTCTCTTTTTGAGTGCAGGGAATGTGATGTACTCTCTTACTCCCCTTAGTAGAGTTATGGCTGAATTAAAGGAGATCAATAAAAATGTATTAAAGGAAGGGGGGGAAGTTCAATGATGTGGGTCATTTAATGGTAGCAGGAATGGAACAAATATGAAATTCAGAATTTCTCAAAATGAGTCCAAGGAAAAATAGGTTTAAGGCATTGAATGGATATTTCTTGACAAAAAAGGTTGCACGGCCCACCTACCTGCACTGGCATACTTCAGATAAAGGGGTCACTGCAGGCCTTTCCGAGCCAGATCTGGGTTATTATCTGAGTTAAGTGTTTGATGTTCCATTTCCTCTATTAGGAGAAAGCCCTTCATTTTCTCATGACAGATTGGAGTGCCTGAGGTTTACTTGATTTCAGGATTGCCAGGCAGGGTGGAAACTGGAAAATCTCCATCCACTGGGGACCATTCTCTACTGTACTGATGACTTCAGTGTCACACTAGGGAGCAGGTGCCCTGTCGTCATCTTGAGAGGATGGTCTTGGCCTCCACTCTGCGGACCGAAGCCTGTACCACCTCTGGTCCTGCACTAATGTACACAGGAATTGTGAGGGAGGGCGAGGGAGGCCTTGCTCCCCTGTCCACTCTGTCATTGTCACCCCACACCCATGCAGATGTGGACTTCCTATTGGCCAGCGTCCAGGAGGAAGTCACACCCAAGGAATTTAACCAAAGAAGGCTTAACAAAGGGATAATTACAGAGCAGGTGTGGCTGAGTACACAGAAACTGTGCCTTTCTGCAGCTATGACTTTAATAGCTTCTTTTAAAGCCCCAACTGCACCATGATGGGAATGTTCAGAGAGCACTTGGATACTCGTGGCTTGGCCTTTCTTGGCCAGCATCTCCCCAGATTTACAAATGGATAGTCATTGGCTTTATTTCTAATATGAAGCCCACAAGATCATGCTTAATATTATGCTAACAACAAGCCTGATTTGGCCCACAGAGGATTCTCCTGATCTCCAAGTACTGCTTTCAGTTACTGTCTCGGTTAAATAAAAAGGCAGAGTCTGTAAGAGACACAACTGGTAAGCACTGGGCCTTTGCAAGGCATGAAAATAAAAAATGAAAATGCAATTCCCAAGGTGTGCCAGATGCACAAATTGGAATCTGCTGTCCACCTCTTTGGGGGCTGTCTTTCAAACACACACCTTCCAGTTTTCATTTACAGCCTCGGAAATTCATTTGTTATTCCCAGATGGACCTGTGTCCAAGGCTCCGAAATGATATCTGTAAGAAAATCATAGGAAAGTGAGAAAAGGAGACGCTCTCTCCCATACGATTTCCATCCTTTTGGACAGAGCCCCCTATTACTCTGACCTGTCAAGCCACACGAGGATTGATGGTGGGATATTGGAGATGTAGACCAGCCTAGTGGGGAGGGCTCCATCACAAATCAGACTGGTCGTTTCAGGGTGTGGGTTTGGGATAGAAGTTCAGAAATAAACAAGAAGGTTTGAACAGAGAAATTTATCAAAATTATAGAGTATCTGGTTCTAAATTTTATAAATATTTTAATGAGAAATGAAAAGTGAAAGTTAATTTCCAGGTTGTTTTTGGTTTTCCATATATAAAATGGATAGTAATAGTACTTTCTTCCCTGGAGGGTTTTAAGACTAAATGAGTATTAATCTATCTCAATCTTTTGTTGAATGAGGCAGAGGATAGACAGACAGATGATAGATAGATGATAGATAGATAGATGATAGATAGATAGATAGATAGATAGATAGATAGATAGATAGATAGATGATAGATAGCCAGATAGATGAGTAGGGAAGGAGATGATAAATAATATGGATACATAGATAGAGACTGACAGCTATTCAGTTTTTGGTGAATGCTAAAGCTGAGCTCAATGTTCATCATTGTCTAGGTCTTCAGTCAATGTTTATTGAATCTATGGATTATCAGAACAAAGCTGAGTTTTGTTTTTAACTTTCAGTCCTTAAATTTTACAGATTGACACTTAATATTTATTTTTAAAAAACAGGATGGAAATTAGATTTACAAAAGACATTTCCACTGATCAGTTCCACAGATTATTAAGCACACAGTAGTTACCAGAATGAGTCCCTTCTGCCGGCCGCAGAGAGGACCCCCTCCACAGGGCCTAGCCGCCCCCTGAGTGAGGAATCCGCCGGGACACTGAGAGGCACAGCTCCGCCGCCCGGAGGGAAAGGGCTTACGGGAGTCCTGCGGGGCGGAGTATTCAGGGAGCGTTTCCTGTACAAACTGGTGTGTGTAATTGGAACTCGTATCTTATTAAATTACCTAACTTGGTCATTTAACCTGGTTTAATGACTCTACTCAGCTTCCAGCGACAATGATATTCATAATGATGGTTGCCAGCACTTAACTATGTACAAGACTAAGTGATCTGCGCGCATTCATGCATTTAATCTTCTCAAAAGTCTTGTGGGTTAGGTACTATTAGCCTCCCCCCTTCACAGAGGTTGAGAACTTAACGCCTCATACCCAATACCTGATCATCCAGAATTCAAGCTCGCAGGGCTGGGAAGTGCCTTTTCATGAAGTTAGTACAAATCCACCAAGTGCTTACTTCGGACCAGCAGAAGGCTAAGGTGCTTAAAGATACAACTGTGCACAAGGTAGGTAAAGCTCCATCATGTCCTCAGAGATGAAACTCCAGCCAGGACATAAAGTGACATGAGCAGGTGGTGGTGACAAAGCGTGGTGGGGGCTGTGCTGCTGGCATGTGAGGAACTAAGGCAGCCCCGAGGCCCCAGGTGAGCGCCGGGCAGCTGCGTCAGCCAGGTGAGCGGCACTTCAGGCTCGCCGCGTTTCCAACAGAATGCGAACCTGTGTCGTGGCCTCGGCAGTTCAGTGGGGTCGGCCCTGCCTCCCACTGGAACCTCCTCGGGCCACATTTCCATGTCCTCTCTTTGCTTCAGCACCCCACCTGTTGCCTGGACATGCCAAGGTCTCTCCTGACTTATGTCTCTGACACATGCTCTTCCTCTGCCTGAAATGCTCTTTCGTCTCCTTCCAAAGCTGCCGGATTCCTTCCTTCGGGGCTTTCTTTAATGTCATCTCCTCTGGGAGGCCTTTAGAAACTACCCTGCAAGCCGTTATTTTCAATAATCTCAATGTGTGATTGTTTTGAGTAAAATAGTGTCCCTCCCCCACCCGCAACTTATATGTTGAAGTCCTAACCCAAGGACCTCAGAATGTGGCTTTTTTTTGGGTGACAGCGTCTTTGCAGATGTAATCAAATTAAAATGAGGTCCTCAGGGCAGGCTCTAATCTAGTATGACTGGTGTCCTTATAAGAAGAGAAAATTTGGACACAGCCATGGAGCAGGGAGAATGTCATGTGAAGATGAAGGCAGGGACCAGGAGGTGCTTCTACAAGCCAAAGACAACCAAGGATTGTCAGCAAAACTCCAGAAGCTAAGAGAGAGGCATGAGAGTGAATGCTGGGACACCTTGATCTTGGGCTCCCAGGCCCCAGAACCGTGAGACAGCGCAAGCCTGTTGTTTAAGCTCGCGGTCCTGTTTGCGGTCCTGTGTTCCGGCGGCCCTAGCAGGCTAATGCAGCGATCACTGTGGCACCAGCCGGCTCAGCCACAAGCTGCCCGGGGCAGGGCCTGCCTGCCTCAGTTCCCAGTGCCCCTGACCGAGGCTGCTGCAATCGAGCTCAAGCGACTCTTATCGCGGACCCCCTCTGCCCTCTCCTCCTTTCCCGCCCTCTTCTTCTCTGCCCAGCAGTCCTCTTACTCTCTCCCTTGCCTCTTGCTTTTGAAATGCTTTGGGAATGATGGGATCTTTAAACTTTCAGAACGTGACCACAGTTTGATACAGGTTAAGAAATAACTGCATCCAAGAAACAACCAGCAGGATCAGATGCCCAGGAGACCCCGCAGGCCCCATCCACCCAGCCGAGGGGCCCTTGGGTAGTCTCCAGACAGGCTTAGGCTTGGCCTGTTTGCCGAAGACGGGTCACAGAGAACCTGGGGAACGGCGAGCACATGGCCCATGGCACTGCCCAAGCCTAGTTTACAACCCTAGTTCGTTCTCTTTCTGCTTCTCTGTGACCTTGAAAAATCCCTTTACTTCTGACCCAAACTTGTGTACAAACCAGAAAAACGACACCAACCTGCTTTTTACATTTTGCAATATATTGTAAAACTTTTTCTATGACAGTGAACATTTCTTTACCTTTCTTAATATTCACAGTAATATGCCACTATTAATGCATATATTATTTATATTTATATCACATACACACAGTAATTTAGCCAATTTCCATTTTTGTACATTGAGATGTCTTTCAAATTTTGCTATTACAATAATTGATGTGATAAACTTTCCCATACAGTCATATTTTGTAAACTTGTGTAATTATTTTCTTAGACTATATTCCAATTATTTCTTTAAGACTAATTTCTTTAGGATAAATTTAAGTCTAAGAAAATGCAGATTTTTACAGTGTCTTCCATATACTGCTAAATTGCTTCCCAGAAGAGCTGGATCAATGCATTCTCACACCAGCCACATAAACAGTATGAGAACACCTGTTTCTCTGCACCAAACATTGTCATTCTTGCGCACATTCCAGCTTAGCCCTGTGGAGCACTTGCCATCTTCATAAGCCATCACTGCTCATCCCCTACACTCTCCGGCTGCGCTGCGGCCCTCCTTGCACCCCCAGCCCCATTCTCACTCTCCTCCGCCCATGTCCCAGGGGGGAGCTTCACCAGGCCCCCTTACCCGCCGCATCCTGTTGGAATTGGTGGCCCCTGAGGGATTTCAGAGGGTGACAGATTCCTCCTGCTCCCTTCTCGGTCAGGCCAGGGATTCAGCAGTGGCTGGGCTTCTCTGCCTGTGGCCACCTGCTTGTCCAGAGGCCCCTCTTCACAGGCAGGTTCTGATAACACTGCCCCCCCCCCCCAGTGCCCCTTGGGTGTCCCACGGTGAAGGCTCTGCCCTTCTTCCCTGGGGCCTCTCCATCCTGTGGGTTTCTTAGCCCTGCCCGCCCCTCTGCCAACAGTCCCATCACTGTGTTCTCTCAGTTACCCCAACTGTCTCCCGCTGGTACCACTGCCCTTTTAACCATTTCTTTTTAAATTTTTGGTATTTGTATGTATTTGAAATGTGTGTGTGTGTATAAATGTGTGTGTGTGTATAATCCTTCGTTATAGAGTATTGTAATATTTTCCCCAGTCTCTGATCCTCAGGGCTTTTTCTCTGTTGTTAAAAAAAAAAAAAAAGGAATTTTAATACAGCCAGATATCCCTAACTTGAAGACAAGGGAATCTATTTAGCAAAAAGTATGAATTCTAGGGTTATTTTAGAGAACAGTTCTTATAGAATTTAGAGTCAGTCAGTTATAGGAAACAGGACAGTGGATTAGGAATCTTTCCAAATCGGAGATAAACCAGACATGATACAATGGATAGAAATGGTGATGTGAAGTTACGCTTTGGCCATAAACTGAGGTTTTAAAAATGGTTCAAAGTATTTGTTTACTTACTTAGGCAGGTTAAACTTTCTCCTTGAAAACTGTGTATCTGTTATTCATTATGTGTACAGGGCTTTATCTCATGGCTCCAAATGCAACTAGTGTCTCAGTGCTGGCTTTGAGTCAACCTCTGCCTCACGCAGGACCCAGGACCAGAGCTCCGCGAGCTCGGTGTTCTCAGCCCCACTCGCTGGCGAGAGCGAAAGTTCATGGGGTAAAATAACATACTCAGAGTCATGCAGGTAAAGAATAAAGTAACTTCCCAGCAGGAGAGAGATTTTAAAGCCAGTGTTCTTGGTGCAGTATCAAATACTTATCAAAAAACTCCACGTCAGCAGAAATCAAGAAGATTTAACAAAAATCAGGCTTAGCCTGCATGTAGTGATGCTTCTGGATGTTCAAACTCAGGGTGTAAGTGTTAAAAGAAAGAGGGTAGAGAGTGAGGTCCACATACAGTTAGAGAGAAAATTACAAACTTATAAGTTACAAACACTATGTTTAAGTGAAACCAACATTTAAAAGAGCCTTCATGAATAAAAATATCATAAAACTATACTAAGGCAGGGGTGGGCAAGTGTGCCCCCAGCGATGACAGCGTCACGTGGATGTGAAGACTGTTAGTGAGCACTCCTAGCATTGGGCCACCCTGACGGGATGCTTACGTTGCCATGGAGAGGCTATTGATTTCTGGTGTGTTAACAAGACTTAGCAGAGCAGAAAATGTATCTTCATTTTCCTCATTATAAAAATAACGGACTGTACAATAAAAGAATTGTCATCAGAAGTGCAATATCAAAAACTCAGGAGCGAGCCTCGTCGGAAACAGCATCGGTAAAACATGCGGCATTTATGGAAATTCCCTTCCATCAGTGCTCATAACTACAGAGTTTAGCTGCTTCCATGGGATTCAGACAACTTGCCAATCAATTAAAAAGAGATAAACCAGCCTGCCCAGGCATCATGAAGCAGCGGTGTTAGAAACAACAGCCACTGGAAGAGGGAAGTCTCTTCTGACAGCATGTGGAATAAGAGGATGTGGTTGCATTTAGTTCAAGTTCGACTCCAGGTCATTTATTCGCAGAGAGAGACAGCATTCATCAAGTCTGGTGGCGTTCACCGATGTTTAATATATTGCAGAATTCAGTTCTAGAAAGACGGCAACTTCATCACACAGGCACCTCCCCTTCTCAGCTTCAAGGAAGCCACCTCTATGAATTCCGAGTCAGTAGACACGCGAGGCGTGGTGAGGGCTGAGCAAGGCCATTTCCAGACAGAAGTGCCGCTGGAGGACTCCTGCTGCTGGCTCGATGAGAGCCTGGAACCCTCCAGGGTGAATCCTGGGTTGAAGAGTACAAAGTGGGAGCAGTAGAAAGAGTGAAGAGTGTAACTGTGGAGATAGGTCTTGGACCCCCAAGATGTTCAGGGGCTAGAAAAAGCCTTCTTGGAAAGACCCGCCACCTCCCTGGCTTCGGAGCAGCTCTGTGGGATCTGAACAGATAGGCTGAGGCCTTCTAGTGAGTCTTAGAGGTTACTAGCATGTTCGGGGACCATGCTGGATAACCTAGTTGCTGATCCTGAACCCCAATGAACGGGCAATGGAAGAACAGCCCGAGAGAGAAAACACTGGAGAATACAGGCAACTTAAACAAAGAAAATAATAAAACAAGATTATAGTGCAGCAGGAAAAAGGACTTCCCAGGACCAGCGAGGGCCGGCTCTCCTCATTTGCGGGAGTGGCTGTAAGGCCGCTGGGGGGCTGAGCACTGGGGCGGGCCCCTGCGAGCCTCGGCCACAGCGTCGTCAGAGCCGATCAATCCGTAACTTCCTCCTTTGTGTGCTGTGTGTAAAGACACCTTTACTTGGTACATGTTGTGGATTTATTAGCATTATACGTACCGGTGAACAAAATAACAGTGGAGGGAGAAAAGGTTACAATAAAGCAGTTACTACATTAAAAATGCATTGAGTTAGAGAAAGTCCTGACTCTGAATCCTGAAGCTCCCCCCACCGTAGGCGAGGCTGATAGAGAAAAGATACCCCCCAGCAGTGCTTTCTGTTTTTGAATCTTGGGGACATTTGAAGCTTCTGTGTAGAAAGAATAATAATTTACAAAGGTAACGAAGGATCAGACTGGCAGGGAACTTCCCACCTGTGGCACCAAGTATAAGATAAGGAATGACGTGAGACTGCCGAGAGAAGGAACGGTTGTGGCAAGATTTCTATGTCCAACCATGATGAGGTTTTTGGTTGGTGTAAAAGAAAGATATCTTCCCCCCGGCCGGGCGTGGCTCAGCGGTTGAGCGTCGACCTAGGATCCAGGAGATAGGGTTCGATTCCCGGTCAGGGCACATGCCCAGGTCGCAGGCTCAATCAATGACTCTCTCATCATTGATGTTTCTGTCTCTCTCTCTCCCTCTCCTTTCCTCTCTCGGAAATCAATAAAGATATATTTAAAAAAAAAAAAAGATATCTTCAGATATGTAAGGGTTCACACCTCACCTGGAGAAAACACCGAAGTGAGGGTTCTAATCAAGCAAGAAAGAAGTTTAACAGGAGACCGTGAAACAGGAGGAGGGAAGAGAGCGAAAGGTAAGAAAAGATAGGAGCAGGGATAATTTTCCATAATTATGAACAGATCAGAAATGGATAGATAGCATCCAGAGCAAAGAAGGAGCCCTGACATAGAAGTCACGGGGAAACTGTTTAGAGCTGGAAACCTGGGAGAGAGGAACTCCTGTGAATAAAGCCCTGGAGACAGGGAGAGGAAAACATATTTCTACATTTTTACTTCTTTGGGGTAAGAAGATCATAACGGGCAGGTGGGTTAAAAAACCTTGGTCAAGAGGAATAACTGTTATTATAATACAATAGAAGAATAGTGATTCTGAGTTTCCAGAATATGGGGGACTTCGGGTGTTAGAAAGGACAGCGTCAACTCTGCGTTAACCAAGGGGCGCCGGGGCGGCAGCCAGGACAGAGCACGCGAGGCGCTGGAGCCGGCGGGGGGACCGCGCCGCGGGCAGAAGGGGGCGCGGCTGCTCCGGGCTCAGTGGGCAAAGGCCGCCGCGCTCGCTTTAGAAAGACAGGCCATCTCCGCAGTGCTGACGAAGGTGAACTTAAGACGAAGCAACAGAGAAAGTTGAAAATAAAAAAGTTGTCTAAAGCTACGCCGGCCCGCGGGAAGAAGCCAAGACAGCCGCGTCCGTGCTGTGTGTCTCGGCGTCACTCAGCCCACACATTGCATGCCCGTTAGGAGTTACACGCGTGTGCTACTCTTTGTTCCTTGAATATATTATATGTTTTTACATGTGTCTAAGAAACATTTTCAAACGTAGATCATATTTACAACTACAAAAAAATCTTTAAAAATCCCAAAATAGAATTTTACAGACTACATGCTGTGCTCAAAATCATAATGACTATAATGAAAAAAGGGGCACCAAAATGATTGCCTACTTGGAATTAAAAAAACAGAGTGATGCTTATAACAGAAATTACAGGCTACCTAAAAAAACATTAAAAAGAGAAGACTTCCTATCAAGCCCACGGGGCCCAAAAAAATCAATGTTCAGAGAAAAACTCAGCCTAGGATGGCATTGTTTTGTAAGGAAAACAAAATATAAAGGAAATCAGGCCTCTTTTTAGGACATAAGAACCAAGAATAAACCAAAAATCAGAAGGAAGAAAAATTTATTCAAGTAAAAACTGAAATTAATGAAATACATAAGAAAAAGATATATGTTTTAAAAGAAATACATCAAAGATCTGGTTCTTTGAAAACATTTAAAAATATATAAGTTCCTTATAAAGTTGATTAAGGAAAAAAGAAAAAAGTAGAATATTTATGGTTCAAATGAAATAAGAGGTTTAAAGAGACATGGAAGAGACGAACTGCAAGTGTGTAGATCTCTAGCAAGTAAGTAAACATGCAAACAAACCTGGAAGAATGGCTATCTCCCAATCAAAGCACAAACTATCAGAACTGCTTTGGAAGAAGTAGAAAATCTGAACAGATTCATTGCCCAAAAAAGAACTGGAAAATCGATGAAAGATTTACCCTTAAAAAAACCATAAGGACCAGATGGCTTCACAACCGAGTTCTAGCTAACACTAAAGAACACACATTCCTGATGCTATTTAGAAACCTCGGGTGATGCAAGAAAAATGCAAAGCTCAACAATGGGACGCTTTAAATTACTGTAACTGTAATTCCAGGTCCTGCAACGTCCTGAACAAAAGAAACAACAATGGCAGTTATTACAAAAACTGCAGATCCATTTCATTTATGACTTGGAGTGCAGACATTTCAATAGTAACACAATAGTCGCATGAGTAACACACTATGACCTGGTAAGGTTTATTCCAAAGATGCTCTCCCAGGAAATCTATTAATATAAGAATAATAAAAACATTGAAGGCCAGTGAGTATTCAGCACACACCTGCACCCAGACACACTGCTAAGCGATTGCCATGTATTAACACAGCTGCACCACTGGCACCCTGTTTTGGTCCTAAGCATAATTAGCATTGACGGGCAGATAAGGAACCCAAGGCATTAAGGAGATAAGCTAAGCTCCCGTGATCACACAGGGTGGCCTGGCCGGGGTAGGGCTGGAACCCTCAGCCAGGAAGTCCTGGTTTGTCACCACTTCATAAAGTCACAGGTGGTGCGGGGCAGGAAGGAGGCAGGATAAGACTTATGAACCCATGCTGACAAGGAATTCGATAAAATTCAGCAGCTATTATGATCACCCTGAAGAAAAATAATATTAGAAACTAGGCAAATATATAGGCTTTGAAAATTTCATTATTTATTTATTTAATTGATTCCCCCCCCCCCCATTGTTTTTCAGAGAGAGTGGAAGGGAAAGAGAGAAAGAGAGTAAGGGAGAAACATCGATGCGAGAGAGACACGTCGATCGGTTGCCTCCTGCACACGCCCCGACCGGGCCAGGGATTGAGCTTGCAACAGAGGCGCATGCCCTTGGCCAAAATCGAACCCGGGACCCTTCAGTCTGAAGGCTGATGCTCTAACCACTGAGCCAAACCGGCCAGGGCAATTTTTCATTATTTATGAACACCTACTCTTAAACATCATTCTAAAATAGTGAAACTCAAGCGATTTCTCTTAAAATCAAGCACTAGGTGAGATATCTGTTAACTCCATCAGTATTCAGCATTTTTGTAGGTTTTCACAGCTGCAGTAGGACATAAATAATATTCGAGAAGGCTGGGAAGGAGCTCCAGCAGTTCTGAGCCTCATGCACACCATAAACTGCTCTGTTTCCAGCCTCAGGCCCATCGGCACACAGACAGTGTCACTTTTCCTGACCCCACTTCCTGCTCCAGCTGCCACATCACAGCTTCACTCTTTTTTTGCATCAAAATCCATGAAAGTGGCTGTTATGCATTTTCTGTTCTTCAGTCTTCCCACTCATTTGTTCTTACTGCTCTGCTCGTCAAGCTGGCTCTCATCCCTGCTCCACCCAACACGCTCTGATGAAGATCACAGGCAGCCTCCATGCTATTGAAGCCTGTGGTCGAGGTCATCTTTACCGAGTTCACATGGGTGCTGCATGCCACCCAGCCTCCCCCTTCAGGGCCAAGGCACTATTCCCACAGCCCAGGGAGCGTTGGCTGCTCACAGCTCACAGCTCACAGCGGAGTCTCTCCCTGGGAATTTCCCAAGAGGATGTGGGGAGCCCATATCTAGTGATGGGTTCAGGCAAGGCTACCAAGGCCTGCCATCGTCATCACAATTCAGGACACCTCTGAGTGGCCACCCAGCTCCAGAGCTCCTTTTGGGTGGGGCTGAGGCCTCTGTTGCAACTGCATTGCTGCTTAGCTTCTCCCCCTGCCCGTCTGCTTCCCTTATGTATTTGGGATATTGAAGATACGTATTATATATCTTTTATCTACCTATACAGATACATCTATCTATCTACTATATACCCTCAACATGGAGTCCCCCTTAACAATATGTAGATCTATACAAGGCAGTCTATATATATCTAACTCATATATTTAATACATAAGTCAAATATATGTATACATAAAAATCAAATATTGATTACAAGTTTTTAAAAACTTCTGTATATGTGGCAGGGGGGCAGAGAGAGAAATAGAAAGAGAGGTAATGTGTTAATCTAGTAAGTGGTGGGGGAAAGAAGAGGGAAAAGTTGTCCCTGCTAAAATAATGTTAGAGTATTTCCTTCATTTAGTTAAAATGTTAAGGTTCCTTCCTATGTTTGCACAAAGACAGGCCTGAAGTATGGATAATGAAATGTTAATGGTGGCTGCCGTGGAGTGCTGGATTTTATTTGATCTTTTTTTTCTTTATAACATTATATATTGTTCAGATTTTTCACAATGAATGTGTATTATAGGATCAGAGGGAATATGCAGCGAGGCTCTGTTCCTTGTGGGAAATGGACTGAACAATGCTTACAAAAGAACATTTTAAAAATTAACTCTTCCCTTCTCCTCACTCCGAGGTAGTCAAGGCTTGCTACTGAAGTGAGGAAAATTAATGTAACTTAATATGTAATGATATATGATGTAATAATGTTCCTTTAATTTGCAATGTAATATGTAACAATGGGAGCTGCCAGTGCCTGAGGACAAGCTAGGCTGTTTAAGGAGAAGATTCCAGAAGACGGCCAAATCCAGGCAAAGCCCGAGGTGGCTGTGTGGGCACAGGGAACTGGCAGGGATCAGTAGGGACTCCTGCAGGGCTGTTTAGAAGGAAGTGTTCATAAAGTCCTACACTCCAATGAAAACTAACAAAAAACAGTCTGTTTGGGTGGAAGTAGGATTGAGGGGCCTGAGGACCGTCCACAGTCCCCCAATCCCAGCAGAAACTCCTGAAGGACCTTCACTAAATCCATAGGTTCTCTAGATGCCTCATTTCCAGACCCCTCTCTAAAAGATTGCTTCATGAATGTAGACCCCTTCTCTAGAAGGCTGCATTAGGACTGTGGACCCCTCTCTAGAAGGCTGCATTAGGACTATGAACCCCTCTCTAGAAGGCTGCATTAGGACTATGAACCCCTCTCTAGAAGACTGCTTCATGACTGTGGACCCCTCTCTAGAAAAATGCTTCATGACTGTGGACCCCTCTCTAGAAGACTGTTTCATGACTGTGGACCCCTCTCTAGAAGAATGCTTTATCACTGTGGACCCCTTTTGTGGACTGCTGGGGTCCTGGCTCATAGATGACTCAATTCAGCTTAAAAAATTCAGGATTTGGTCCAACAGAAAAAGAAACCACTGCCACCAGACCCACAGTGGTCATTTCTCATAATGAACCTCAATAGGAAATCCTCTTCTTAGTTTGGGTAACATACGGACATAGGAAGAGCCCAAGATCCAATGAATTACCCTCTAGTACCACCACTTATAATCACATACAGAATTTATATATAAGTATGTTATTACATATGCAGACACATGTGCACTGCGACATTCACCACTTTGCATGAGTTATGAAGTCAGGCACAATATAGAAAATTTAAAGAAATTACACATCTTGAGCCACCTTAATTACTTCATTCACTAGTTTGCACAATGATTGATCACCACATAATGATCCCACTCTTTCTTTCTTTGGGGACAGGAAAGTCTATTTTCTTTCATTAATATTGCATTTCAAAATTAACATGAGCTCAACAGAAGCCGAGGAAGTCACCACTCATTACTGCAGCATTTCCTATAGTGAGCAACTGGAAGCCATTCAAGCAGTAAATAATGGGACGGAATAAAGAAAGCCTGGTGCATGTCTTGGATGGTATAGTCCGCAGATGCAAAACTGAGGCTTACTCAGAGTTTCTAATGAATTCCCCTAAACTCCTCCTGCGTACGTAACGGTCGAGAAACATGTCGAAAATCATTAGCTTCTGACTGCTTGTTTAAGACGTCTCACCAGTTACTTCTGAAAGTCCTAAGACAACGTCTCTTTGGTTCACCAGGGAGTCTGTACTTGAGGCTCTGAGTGTGCTCTCTCTCTGCTTCCTTCCCCTTCTCTGAGCCCTTGCTGATGTCCACAGCCCTCAAAAGTCCTGCTGCCACGTTCACCAGGCCCACAAGCCTGTCCCAAGCCAGCTGCCTTTGATGCTCTGAAACTGTAGTCCTCCTGGGTGCCGGAGAGGAACAGGGACCACAGAGTTCTCAGTTACCAAGGCCTCTCGAATTTCTGAAAGAAGCTGAGGAATCACCTCTTTCCTAAGTTCCTCCGTAAGAATCCCCCTCCCACTTTAGCCCGGAGGTCTCTTCTCCCTCGAGCTCAAGTGAAGTCCACGTGGTCACCTCAAAACTGTGGCAGTGTTCGTGCCATCTGCTCTCTCACTGTTCCCCTTCTCCTCAACAAAGGCTCCTTTTATCTGCAAAGCAACGCATGAAAATATATATCTGAGGACTGTCTCCTCTCAGGAGACACACTTGAGCCCACCAGGAGCCACCGACCAAGTTCAAGCTATATCCTCTTTTACAAAACATGTAAAGCATACCCGTGAATCTACCAGGTGACAGGAGCGGGCCACGGTGTTTCAGACAATCACGTGTAGGAGGTTACTCGCACACAGAAGCAGAGTACCGGGGGCTTGTTCTAATGCCTTCACTTTCCCATATTCTCAATAATGAGCTTTACTTTTACTGTAGTCAAGAGGGAAATAAAGTATGAAGGATGAAAGTCCTTCAATGCATGAATAATAAAAGTGAATGCAGTAGGTCCAGATACTCTTACAATAAACCTGCAAAATAACTATTATTTTAATTTTATAAATGAACAAACTGAGACTCAAAAGAATTCCCAAAGGTATACAGTCAGTGAGGTGGACATCTATTTTTTTTCCTGACCCCACTCCCTTTTACTGGGAACTTCAGAAACCTTTTGGGGACATTACCCTCTTTCTACTCCAACTGTGTGTTGCTGGTGCCATTGACAATTCTGCCCGTCTGGCCACTGTTAATTGTCTCAGGGACGGGCGTGTGACCTGTGTCGAACCAATCAGACTCTTTTCCTGAGACATTAGAATTAATAATGTGAGAAATAAGCTAGTCCATCTCTAAAGGCCAGCCTGTGAGCTGTGAGGTTCTGAGCTAAAAAGTCCATGGTTCCTGCAGGACCAGTTCACCCAGTGCGAGGTAACCAGAAGGCTGACAGCAATCAAAAGCATGTTATAGGAGCAAGATTGAAGTGGAACTAATTAACACAGAGAAAATGAGTCTGGGAACTTGTTCATATTGAAAGTATCTTAAAGATCGTTATGGGAAGAGCAATGTGTTTGTCCTAAGGCCAACCAGAGTAGATTTAGGGTAAATGGATAGAACTATGGGAGAAGAGATTTGCTTTGGTCTAAGGTGAATATTTTCTCTCTCATGTTGTCCAGGGATGGGTTTGACCAACTCCCAAAGTGAGTTCCACTGGTGGAGGTGTTTAAATATATGTACAGGTATATAGCGACGGAGTAGAGAGGACTCAGACACTGTTTGTGGACAGAATCCCAAGTTTCCTTTGCATTTCTTAGTTTCTGTGAATCTATAAAACCTACTGATCACCGCCCTTTACACACACATACACTCACACTCACACTCACACTCACACTCACACTCACACTCACACTCACACTCACACTCACAGTCTAACAGGGTGCAGTTCTGTTGTTCAGCACGCCAGAAAGGATTTGCTGTGCTGCCTCTAAGGACAGACGTAGACAGATGACACGTTAATCCACGGGGAAATGGCAAATGCAGGTAAGTAAAAGATAGCGGGGACTCCCACACCCTGCAAAGTTGGTGTTGTCAGCTCAGAATCCAGCCAGGGTTCCTGGAAACCACAAGCTCTTCTCACCATGTGCCCAGTTCTCTGAGCCTGCGGTCTGGGCCGGTACCTCTCTGCTTTTGACCCTCGGGACTGAATACCAAGCTTGGCGATGCCTCCCCTCCCCGAAAGGTGCGGCCTCACAGAGGGAACTGGGGAGCCGGGTAGGCTTCACGAGGATGGGAAGGGGGGGTGCAGGAGACCGTCCTTCTCTCCAGAAGTCCTTTGCTGAGCACCCTTCCACGGCGGACCACTGCCCCGTGCAGTCACCAGCTATCTCCTTTTCTTTCCCCTTGATTTTCAGAAAGAAATTCCATTTTCTCTCCCTGTGTTAGGCAAAACGGTGTTCCTTTCCCAGGTAACTTTGGCAGCCCCTAACTCCCAGGTCGCCACATGGTGGGAGTCTGGGCTGGGGTCTGCACCTACCTTTATTCTATTTATTAAAACATAAGCTATTCCCCCCATAAAGACAACGCTCTACTGATCAGGAGTCCCAGAAATAAACAAGTTAGCGGGGGGCTGTGGGAAGGTGCCCTAGACGCCTGCTGAAGTGCGAGACTCTCTTCAAAAGATCAAGGAGGCGCTATTCCCGAGCCTGCACTGGCGGCTGCTCAGATCTGCGGAGATCCACTTCAGACATAAGCAATAATCTCTTAATAAGATCGCGAATGGTGCCCCGGAGAACTGGGCAGGGGGCCGATAAATGAAAGGGAGGTGAAATTAAAGTGTCAAAGGTACACGGAATGGAATGAAACAAGAGCGGTGGTGGGAGGGTCTGGAGGAATCGGAAGGTGTACAAAGCCAGCATTTTCAAGGAGGAAACAAACTTGAAAATCTGCAGTGAGTCGGTTACACTGGCCACCCAAGAAGCGAATGTTGATTCTTGCTTTTGGGGAAAACTTAAAAAACTGCAGAATCCAGAGGAGAAACCAAGATGGTGGGGAGTTTAGAGACCTGACCCTGCTGGGGCTACAAGCGCTGAGGATGTTGCACTTGGGAGGTCACTGCATCCAGGAGGGGACAGAATTGTTGACCTTCCCTGAAGCAGGGACAGGAAAGAAGGCTCAGTCTCAGCATCTAGAGAGGTTGGGTGGGTAAGGAAAAGAAGTGAAGTGGACCAGGTGACAATGACACAGTGTGTTCAGGGGATGATGGCTTTATGGTTCACTCGTGCTCAGCTAACATCATCTCAGCTCCCGCTTGCTATGCCCTTTAGGAAACTGGCCTCTGTTTACAGATCTCATATTTCAAGAGAAGCCAGATAGTAGAATCTCTTATTTCTATTGCTAACACTTACTTTTAATCATTAAAACTCCAGCCAATAAAACAAAACATCTTCAAGGGCCACAAGCATCTACTATACAACTTTGATCAAAACCACAAAATGATGAACAAGTTTCTGTTCAACATAAAAGGTTGCTTTCTAATGATTTTAGTGGAAGTGGAGGTGAGGGAATGAGCTCCCCTATCATTCAAGATGTTTAAGCAAAAGAATACTAGATAAAAAATATTGAGTGTGGGATGGGGCTGCCAGAGGGGTGACTGTATCAGGCCCTCTCATTATTTTTTTATTTATTTTTTAAATATATCTTTATTGATTTCAGAGAGAGGAAGGGAGAGGGAGAGAGAGAGATAGAAACATCAATGATGAGAGAGTCGTTGACCGAGCTCGCAACCCGGGCATATGCTCTGACCGGGAATTGAACCCTGATCGCCTGGATCCTAGGTCAACGCTCAACCGTTGAGCCACGCCCGGCCGGGCCAGGCCCTCTCTTTAAAGTTAAAATGCCTGAACCTGTCCCCAGAGTATTCAGCTCAGTAGGTGTGTGTCAGGGTCAGCCATCAGCATGTGATAAAGCATTTCAGAGGATTCTGATGGGGTGACAAGTGTGGGACATGATGTATCTGATGGTCACCAAGGTTCCATCCCCCAGAGATCTACTAGGCATAGAGCAGAGACGAGACTCAAGAAACGGAAGCTGGGTAATTGGGAGAATTGGTCCAAAACCAAGGCTGAGGCCACCAAATGCAGTTCCTTCCCCAGGAATGTATGAGGGTCCCACTCAGAATGAATCCATCAAAAGAAGAAAATTACTTTGTGACTCATGAAATTGTCACATTTCAACGTCCATAACTAAAGTTTTATTGGAATCCAGCCCGCTCACATTCCTGCATTGTCTGTGATGCTTTTGCTCCATGTGGTGCAAAGGAAACAGTTGAAACAGAGACCACATGGTCCACAAGGGTAGGAAAGTTACTTTGTCGGGGATGTTTGCCATCCTCTGGTATCAACCTCAAGGGCACAGTGCTTGTGCTTCAGAGGGGAGAGAGCTCTGGGTCAGTGGGAACCTTAGCCTTGTACCTGCCCAGGCCCGGGCAGAGCCCAGGCGTCCGACACCACATTTGAGCCCCTCTTCCCTTCCAGCTTCAAATCCAGGCACTAGGGCAAGGCCTGCACCCCTGGGGGATCGGGCTCCATGATGTTACCACTGACCTGCAGAGTGTCATAGGTGCCCATGGAGCAGAGACGAGACTCAAGAAACGGCAGCTGGGTAATTGGGAGAATTGGTCCAAAACCAAGGCTGGTTTCTGTTCCCTGTAATAATATGTATCACTCTAGCTTGTTATTTCTATGGGTGACTGTTTATGACAGGTGTGATGGGTTATTTCTTTAGTATCTGTCTCCTCTGCTTAAATGTAAGCCATTTCCTCATCGTGTCCTGGGAGGCGGAGGCCAAGTGTCAATGTTAAATAAGCAGAGACTGGCCCTGCTTGGGGCTGGGAGGGCTGAGGGACTTGCTGAAGCCACCTGTCAGCTGCTGAGTCAGGATGAGGTCACACGTCTCCTAACTCCCAGACCAGAGGGTTTCCTGTCCAGAGGGTTTCCTGCCGCAATGCTGACTCGGACGGAGGCCTCGGGTCTGCTCTGATGGTCCGGAAAGCTTCTCTTCCCTTCATATGTATATGAGTTGAAAACCCAATCTGTGGGATTTAGGATCTGAGTGAGTCTTATCTCACTGAGCCTCAGTTTTCCCATCTGTAAAATGGGAACTAACAATACTATCTCATAGAGCTGTGAAATGAGACAAAATACTGTATGTCAGATGCTTTGTTACTAGAACACATTAAATATGTGAGCCATGTTACTGGAGAAAAGATCCCTGCATCCCCTCCTTTGGTCCTGACCAGTTGCCATGCGCCAGGCAGCCATACCGACTGTGGTGTGGGGGAGGTGCCTTGGCCACATTTTGCACCATAAAGAGAATTGAGTGTCAAGCAGTAGGACACAGAGAGAACCTGAATCGCCTAAGATTACAGCCAATCCCCAGGAAAACTTCCCCATGCGGGGCAGAGGGTGTGTGTATCGCAGAATATTGGCACTGGAAGGGATCTCAGAGTGAGGGGTTCAAGGTTGAATATCCAGCCCCGCCCCGGCTGAGAGTGAGCCCATGCACAGTGTCCCTGGGCACTGCCGGATGAGGTGTTGGTTCTCTCAGTGGCGAGGCAGGAGACCCATGTTCCTCCTTACGCAGGATTTGCCACTAAAATCCAGATTGGATAATACAGCTTCAAGGCCTGTATGCAGGTCAGATGGACCCCACCCCCACCCTCACCCCCACCCCGTTCTCTCTTCCCCTGGCAAACTGGTCTGGGTGGGAGCGTGGGGGTGGGGTGGGAGGGTGTGCTGGTGCCACCAGGCTGTGCCCAGAGTTTGGGAACAAGTTGAGAGAGGGGCACAGGGCACATGTATCAGCTGGGCCTCCGTGCACAAGGCTCCTCCTCAGTTTCCCACCTACTGGTGTCACTCTGACCAGTGGGTTCCAGCACCTTCCTTTTTAGTAGGCAGGTGCCTATGACGCTGGAGAAGAGGGCGGGGACAGCATCTTTCTAGGATTTCCCCGCCAGGGTAGCAGCCTTGGCAGGAATTTTCTTCTCTCTGCTCCTTGTTAAGACTAAGAAGAGAGAGAAAGAGGGGCTCTCACATCAATTCCTTTCTTGGGGACCACTTAGCCCTATTATGTCTCCATCTGTGAAACGGGGAGTAACAGCGCCCAAGAGTTGGCGTTGTGGGGAGGCTGAATGAATTGAAGAACACGAACACACGGTGAGCCCTTGACTGGTGTTAGCTGTGACCGTGGCTACTGCAAACAGCCCATTTCATGACCTCACATCGGCTCGTTCGCAGTGGCCGCCGAGGCAAGGCCTTCCAGCCCCTCCGGGATCCCGGGGGACGGTGCCCAGAGGCATGCATGACGCCCAGGGCTGGGGAGGGGAGGTGGTGGCACCTGCTCATGGCCTTGCCAATGCTTGGAAGAGCCACTTTCTCTTGTAGATGACAGAAGGAGGTGAGAGCTAGGTAGTGATTTCCTAAAGTCAAATACAAAATGAGAGGCGCAGATGAAACTCCCACCCCGATTCGGCCTGGCTTTCCGTTTGCGGTTGCTCCTCCAGCGCCGAGCCAGCGGTGCAACGGGAGGAAGGTGGAGCAGAAAGGACGAGGCCGGCGGCTCCAGAGTTTCACCCAAGAAGAGGGCCGGTTTCTCTGCTCAGACGCGGGCTCCTTCCGGCTGTTGATTTTAATAGACTTTTCCAGACCCCCTGGCGACAACTGCTGCCGGGGAGGGAAGCCTGGCAATGTCCTGCGCCGTCTTACCTCGCGGTTTCTGACCGATCAGAGCTCGTTTGCTCTGGTTGGCCCGCACTTTGGTTTGCTGCGGGGCCTTGTGCATCTCAGGAGCCCCGAGCAGCTCTGAGCCTCCGGAAACGAACGTACTGATGCTACTGTGTTCGCTGAGCCCCCGCTGGCGCCGGAAGGGCATCAGGCGCCAAACCCTTTCCTCATTTCAGCCTCAGAAGACACCCCGGAGTGGGTATTGCTCTCTTTTAAGGAAATCAAAGCTTGGAGAAGTTACAAAACTTGCCCACGGTCATATAGTTATAAGTGGCAGCATCAGGACTCCAACCCAGATTCATCTGTCTCCAAAGACAGAACTATTTCTCTTCTGTTGCAAGACATTCAGCAGCGTTTTAAGAAAAGCATGAGGGACGGCTGGCGGCGGGACAGAGCGCTTGAGAGCGAGAAGTGGACCCTAAAGGCAGCTGCTCGGTTTCTTCCTCCGGGGCTGGAGCAGCCCCCCTCCAGCGGGCCCTGATCCCCGCCCGAGAGAGGGAAGGGACAGCGTCTAGACGGGGTCCAGCAGCTCGCGCCAGCTCATGCGCCCTGCAGCCAGGGCTTCCACCCAGGTCTCCAGACGCCAAACCACCACTGCTCTGCTCCACGCAGCAGAACTTTCAAGCACGTAATTTGTCTGCGGGAAACTGTCATCGGCTCAGTTATTCCTTCAGCGCCTCCTCTGGGAGAAGAGACGTTTGCTGTTTTGCTGCCTAGGAATTACTGTGTTTTTTTTTTTTCAGTTAGGTTAGGGGTGTTTGGACGTCTCTTGGGGACAGGCACGGGTGCTTCTCTGCCGTAGCGTTCGGTCTCAGCGAGACCATCCCTCGGGGGCTCCTGCCTGCTCCTCTGCCATCTGTCCCTCGCCCTGGAGTCAGAAATGTAAGCGGAGAGGCTAGAGGATGGGAAACAGCTGCAGGTGAAGCTTCCTAACTGGAGAGCCCGAGAGGCTGCCTCCACAGGGCCGCGTGCCGCGGCAGGCTTGGTGTCTCAACACCGTTCCTGATAGCGCTCGCTTTCATTCGCCAGTGTCCGGGGGAGATGATAAATTACGGAGTCACCCTAGCTGCCATCCCAGCTCCCGCAGCCTGGATGCCTGCTGATGGCTGGATCTTCAGCATTCCCCTCCGTTATGGGAGCTGCCTCAGACTCTCCAATACATTATCTTTTGCCTAAGTGAATCAAGCCTGCGTCCTGTTTGCAATAATAACAAGAACTTGAATTGTGTCCCTTGAAACTATTCACTAATGTGACTGTGTGCAGAAGAGGTCCTTACTAATCAGGTGGCCAGCATTTTTGACCCAGAGAAACCTGCGATTGCTCTAAGGCCTTACGGGAAAATGTCCACGGTCACGTGCGCTGAAGTTATTCTCGGAAGCATGACTTCCCCTTGCCTGGGCTGGCCCAGCTCCTGCCATCGCCGAATGCAGAGCAACAAGCAACCGAGTCTGCGTGTGGTGCCCATCCTTGGAGGAAGCTTCAGCCTCAGCTGGACGTAGGCTGACGCACGTGGGTCTCATTCATTTGGCTGAGGCGGGAATCTGCCCTCTTGGCAATGGATGGCCATTCTAGGTTTAAATCGGCTTCCCCAGCCTCTGATGCTTACTGAATGCCTTACACACCCCTCTGGTGTCTCATACCAAGGAGCAGTGGTCACTGCAAAGAAGTAAAACAGTGGAGGGATTCCCCTGGGAGTCATTGCTCTGTAATGAACCTAAGTGACCAAAAGCAAGCACATGGCCTTATAAAGGGGTGAGGGGCCTATTGATGGCCACGGAAGACCCAGATGAATGGAGGGTTACATCATGTTCATGGTTTGAAGAAATTAGTACCATTAAGCCAATATTGTATTATCTATTGTTGATGTGTAGGTTTCATGCCGTTTCCATCAGAATTTCAGATTTCTTTATGGACATTTTACATTGATTCTCCAGTCTGCATGGGAATGCAAAGAGCTAAAAAACAGCCAAGACAATCTCAAAAAAAAGAGCAAAGTTGGAGGGTTTACACTACCCGATATACGTGCTCCGTATAAAGCCACATTAATTAAGACAGTGTGGCTTTGGCACAAGGGCAGACAGGTAGATCAGCGGACCAGTGAGCCCAGAGGTTGACCCAGTCAAATAAGGACACTTCATTTGTGACACGGGACAGGACACTGCAGAGCAGGGAGTAATGGACAATCTTGTCAATAAAAAAGTGTTGCATCAGCTGAAATTGATGTGGAAAAAATGAATCTTGGTCCCTATTTTGTCCCCTAAATAAAAATCAATTCCAATAGGTTTTTATATCTAAATGTAAAGAGCTTAAAAAATAAGAAAGCTTCTAATGATCTCAAAATGGACCATGGACTTAAATGTTAAATACAAAATTATAAAACTTCTAGAAGAAGCCCTGGAGAAAACCTGCATGACCATGGGTTTTTAGTGACGAGGTTTTAGATACACCACAAATTTTTTTGTAAAATTGAAAAGTTAACTTTATTAGGCAAGAAAACTCGTTAGATTAGATTTTATTAAAATTTTAAAAAAAGCACTTGCTCTGTGAAAGGCAATGTTAAGAGAATGGACAGAGAGGCCACAGACTGAGAGAAAATACTGAAAATCACTTATTTGATACAGGACTTACATGTGGAAATATGCAAAGAAGTCTGAACACTCACCAAGAAAACAAATAGCCCAATTTAAGAACAGGTACAAGATATGAAGAGATATTTCACTAAGGAAGTGATGAAGATGGCAAATAACCTACGAAAAGATGTTCAACATCCCTGTCATCATGGGAATGCAAATTAAAACAACAGTGAGAAATCACTACACACCTATGAGAGTGGGTAAAGTTAAGAAAGAAAAATGAACTGCAGCCCGGCCGGCCGTGGCTCAGCGGTTGAGCATCGACCTAGGATCCAGGCGATCAGGGTTCGATTCCCGGTCAGGTTGCGGGCTCAATCAATGACTCTCTCATCATTGATGTTTCTCTCTCTCTCTCTCTCCCTCTCCTTTCCTCTCTCTGAGATCAATAAAGATATATTTAAAAAAAGAAGAAAAAAAAAAAGAAAAATGAACTGCAGCAAAAGCAAGTTCTGGTGAGGGCGTGGAGCAAGGGGGGGCTCGGTCACGCAGGCGGGAAGGCGCAGAGAGTGACCCGGGCACCGAGAGAAACAGTTTGGCAGCTTCTTATAAAACTAAACCAACCCTTACCGCACGACCCAGCAATCGCGCTCCCAGTTATTTACCCAACTGATCTGAAAACTTGCGTCCACGCACAGGCCTGTGCATACGCAGTCACAGTGGCTGCACCCCTAACGGACAAAGCCGGGCAGCCACCGAGGAGCCTTTCCTAGCGGGTGGTGTGCACGGCGTTGGAAGCTATGCAGTAACCAGAGGAAATGAACTACGATATTAGTCCACGCAGCAGCACCAACGATACTGCGTTTGATAGATGAGAGAAGCCAGCCTGAGAAATGCCTCCGTTGACAGACACTTTGGAAAGGCTGCAGGGGTTTCGCCGCGGGAGGGTGGCTAAGGGAAGCACAGGAGCTCTTGAGGCCCTGCAACTACTTTGTGTGGTTATGTAGCGGTAGATACACAGCACTATCCATTTGTCAAAATCCAGGGAACCGAACAGCACTAAGAGTAAATGTTAATGTATGTAGATTGTTGAAGAGTAAGAGGGGGGATCTCGGGATGGAAGGCACACTGTGGCCAGAGGATCTAACCCTGCCACTCTCTGCAGAGGGCGGGATAGGGGTGCAGGAAGGAGAGGGCCTCTTAGCCTGGAAGGGGCGGGAAGTGTGTTGAGCCCTGCACACTAGTTGCCACAGCTGTTTCTTAGCAACTCGGAAACCGTATACTGGTTTAGCAGACCGTAAAGGTATGCTGGCATTATCTGAATCAGCCGATGGATGAGAGATGGTGGGAACCAGGGGTGTCATTTTTGGAGCTGGGGGTTGCAGGTGAACAAGAGGACTAAAGTGAACCACGTGGTATTGAACTAGGGCCTGAGACATAGGGACTGGTGGGTGGACACAGACATAATTAGAGATCTGTGTGTATACTTGGGTTTAGTAAGCACACAGATTCCCCAGCTCTGCCTCCCAGCAAAGCCTAGAAGAGATGCCCCAGCAGCAACAGATACACCTAGAACCAGACTTTGTTCTGTAATGAAAGGAGAAATGGCTGATTCTAGAGCTGGGGATGGAATATATAAAATGATCTTGAAGCTTCTTGCAGTGCTTAGCTTAACTGGTGTGCGTGCAATCTAGGTAACGTTTCAGTCCTAGCTCAATGGAGAGAAAAAAACTGCATAAAGGTTTAAATAAAACAGACTAAGTGTCCTAGCGTGAACCCTAATGACTGCTTCCCTCTCACCAGGGCAGCTCGCTTACCTGGGCAGGATCAGAGTCCTGAATGCTAACTAGTTCTGAGGACTTATTAGAATTCTAAAATTTACAACTCCATTGACAAGTTCAGCTTTCCAAGTTACCTCACTAAAATTCCAAGTTAAATAAATGTTAGACACCCGGGGAATTCATTCTGGAAGGGGATTCTGGATAAAACAGCAATGCTGCAAAGAAAATAGTGGGGCAACCAAAAAGGGCAAAGAAAGAACATTTTGAGCCATATAGAAGAAAACAAAACACATTAGATCCCCCAAAGCTATAAAATTTACTCTATTGTCAGCTGCTTGCTAGGGAACGAGAACAGGAGCAAGCTTGACATTTCTCTGTATGTTTGAATCACTGCAATTACATTTCAATGTTGTGATTAATACTAGTCTCCCTACCCCCGGGCCTGGTGTAATAGTTACTCCTCTGTTGAAAGTGCGTGGCCTTTAGATCCCACAGGACTGAACTTAGTCCTGGCCCCACCGCTTTCCAGCTGTGTCAGCGGACATCTGACTGAACTTTTGGCAGGATAACAGCTGTCTAACTGCAGAGCTGGGCGGCAAATGGGTTCCTTTTTAGTTGACAGCCCTCTGGATGAAGAAGAGTTGCCCCTGAGGGGTCCCGCTCAAGGGACCTCACGCCTAAGAAACTTAACCTGCATCTGGGCCTCCTGAGAGGATGAGACTTGAGACTTGGAGCCTCAGCCCGATGCCATGATCGGGGGAGACCTGGGGGAGCTTGGAAGTCTGGGGTGCTTTGCACACAGGGAGACGTGAATATTTGTAGTCAGGGGCGAACTGTAGTAAATTACCAGCAAAGAGGTCTGCCATCTCGCCCTTGCCCTTGCCTCTGAGCTGACCTCATGATTCATTTTGACCAGAGGAAGGAGGTGGAAGTGGCACCATGTGACTTTCAGGGTTAGGTCTTCAGGGGCCATGCAGCTTCCATCTCTGCTCGGAGCTGAATGCAGCCACGTGGCCCATGGAAAGAGCCAACCCAGAAACCATGGGACATGTACATTGTTTTAAGCCATTAAGTTTGGGGGCTTCGGTTACACAGGAACAAATAACTAAAGAGGGCTGGCCTGTGACGGACGACCCCGGTGTCCAGTGTGGAAGGTTAGGGCTGCACCCCTGAAGGAATAGGGGGGCTGTGACTGCTGCAGCGCACCCCTGGCCTGCTGTGCACACCTGCACCCTGCTTTCCACACCTCTAGAAATGTCCCCTTCCCGAAGGAGAACTATCTTCTATACAAATGAAAATATACCCATTTCCTCCCCCAAATACTTGCAGTCAATCAGAATTGACGCTTCCTGCTTCAGTTCGGGCGCATTTTTCCTGGTCTATCAAAATGTGGAATTAGTAACAATCCTCGCTGCTCTGGACAAACCCAGCGCACAGCAGTGGAGGGAAAACAGGAAACGGGTGAGGTCGCAGCTGTTTCCACTGGAGCGTCACCCTCCCGAGCAGGACGTCCGCTCACGGCTGGGGTGGCTGCAAGCGCAGAACCTCCCACGGGCGCACAGCGTGGGCCTCGTGGCTGACCCTCCTGCTGTGGTGGCTTCCTGACGCCTGAGCCCCACGGCTGAAGCCTGCCACTGGCCGGGGTCGTGGGGACGGGAGCTGCTCCCTGTCTAGCTGGCAGCTCAGACATTAGACACCGCCGGGCTCTCAGCCGTCAGGTGCCCTCGGCTCCACAGGGAATCCCTGCAGCCCACAGCTGAGTCCCCAGACCCTAAAGCCCAGGGACTTGGTGCTTCAGGTGTCTTGGAGTCTTGGGGCAATCGTCCCCCATCCTAAACTCAGGCCAGGGGAGTGGGACCCGTGTCTCAGTGACAGACCCCAGCTAAACTGCATTCCCCACTCCTCTCCAACGTGGGGCCTTTGTCCTGGAGCCACAGGCGTGCACTGTTTCCCTTCACTCAGGACGGGCTCACCCAGTTACTCCTCCGCCCCTGGGGTGCACAGGTCCCAGGAGGACCCTGCAGGGGCTGCCTTCTCGCCTTCTGATCTAATTTGATCATAAGGTGATTGAATGCTCTCCAGACTTCACCTCCCAAGGGAAACTATTGCCTGTGGCTAGTTTTCACTCAGGGAATCACTTGGTGGAGAATCTATTCTTTCTGGAGCCTCGAACTTGATCCAAAGCCCACAGTGACTTGAGTCCCTGTGACAGCCACGAGGGTCACAGCAACCAGCGGGCCTGCCTCAGAGGTGTTTCCAAATTTGAAGCTGTGAATTGAAATTGCTTCTTTCTCACAGAAAATTGGAAACTACTCATATCTTCCCTTAAACAAAGCTAAGGAGAGAACTCTGGGCTGATGTATGCAGGTTTGTTGGGAAGAGACCTGTCCTAGGTCACCTGGGGCCTGAGTTCCAGTTCTGCTTATTCTTGGCATTGAGGGTGAGCTGAGCAAAACATTCACATCCTGGGATTTTAGTCTCTTCTGGTCAACCAAAAGGAGCTGGGTTACAGAGAACTTTGGGTCTGGTTTAGGATCCCACTGTGTTCCTTCTGTTCATGCTGTTTCCATTTCTACTTGCTGTTCAGGCATCACAGTTAGAATCTCTTGTCTGCCCTCCCTCAGTCACTGACCTCGGGAGACTATGAGCTAAGCAGTCAGACGAAACTGTAGTCCAGCCCACGCTGAGTGGCCTGGGCGAGGCTTTGAAACACTCATAATCCGTTTCATCATCTGCAAAACTGACCCTGGATCCACCCAAGGCACACACTTGGCAAGCCATCACCACAATTAGAATTTCATCAATGGGAACCTGTCATTTCTTGGTCTTGATTTCTTGGTCTTGATATAACATGTGGAATTTCCATTCATCAAGAATCAGTGGATAATTATTCATTCAATTCACAATTAGCTGATATTTATTAATTAGCAAATGTGTGTGCTGTGCTATTCTTACAGGTTATATAATCCTCAAGTATCTCTGGATTTCCGAGATTAGACACTGAGTCCCAGCAACTTGTCTGTCCAATTAGAATAAAATTAGTTACTGTGTTGTGATCGTTAAGCCTGTGCTAAGGGCTGTACTTGCATTTAATGACTTAACCTCTATAGCAACCTGCAATGGCATGTGTTGTGATCTTTATTTTACTGATACTAACACTGAGACTGAGGGAGTTTCAGGAAATTGCCAGGTTTACACAGCTAACAAGTGGCCAAACTAACACTGAAATGCTGTTCCACCTGATTCCAAAATACTCCCGAGCCAAGACTAAAATTCCCTACTTCAAGCTCTAAATCACCATCTTGATCTGTTAGGTTGGGTTAGTCCCCTTCTTGGAGACTCAGGAAGGATGGGGGCTTCACTGGATGGTGGACAGATCCAACAGGAGATCATAGTGGCAAGCCTGTTGCAGTAATATGCTCAAGAAGGGTGTCATTACGTTAGAGTTAAAGGCTTAACAATGAGGAACACAGAGCAAGTGCCATGGCCTTTCAATAGGCCAGTTGTAGTTAAATTAAGACCCAAGGATGGCTGGCACTGCACACACTGTGGGCAACCCCAGAGCCATCCCCAGTTCCCTTTGCCTTCAGTCCCAGACTCTCGTAGCTAGCAGTGGCACGTGGCCCAGTCTTCTCAACAGAATGGGAGAAGTCCCTAGGTGGAACCTGAACTAGCCAGCATGCCCTTCAGCCTTTCATTCACTCCTTTGCTTCAGTGCCTTTCCTTCTTCTTTCTGCCTGAGATGTAGGCCTCAGGCATGGAGATTCAGCAGCCATTCCGAGAACATGAGGATAGATGTCACAGCACCGAACAGGGAGTTGGTAGGGGCTGGTTCCTGCATGGCTGCCCACACAACAGAGTTTGTGTGAGACAAATGAATGCTCAAGTGGTTATACTCCTGTTACTGGGGTTGTTTTCTATGTGCCACTGAAAGCATTTCAAAATGACACAGATGGGAATCACATAGGTGGTGGCACAAATCATGGTGGGCAGACGGGGGAGACAGGAGAGAAGGGAGCCGCAGAAGCCATCTCACATTGAACAGGGTACAAGTGCATGTGGGCACCAGGGAGAGGGGTGGTCGCTTAGCCCTGTACTCCAGTCCATACGTGCCTCCAGCTCATGCTTGGCAGGGGATTTCAAAGACTGTGCCCAGTCCACAGTGGTTATCATTCAGGAAGCAGGTCATAAGCATGACTCTCCTCCAAACACAGTGCTGAGGGCTTCCCATGCATGGCCTCGCTTAATCTTCCCAATACTGCTGAGGGCATGAGTGCTGTGCTCCCCTATTCCCATTTCACAGATGAGAAAACCAAGGCACAGAGAGGTCAACATCATGTCCAAAGAGGTTGACCTCAGGCTCAAGCCCGGACCTCAGATCTGTGCCTTTTAATTCCTGAGCTAGACTCCAAATCAAATGTCTGCCCTTCCCTGAAATCTGATTGGAAGCACCTACACCCAAAACTGTCCCCTGTCTTCTTTCTTGCCCCACATGCCTACCTCATTCAACATGGAATCAGCATGTAAATGTTAGTATCACAGACATCTCCAGGGAGCTCGGAGCACCTTCTGAGCCTGGAACCAGCCTTTATCTGGCTTCATACCCTAGAGCTTAATATGTTGTTTGAATAAGTTTTGGTTGAAAAGATAAGTTTTCTAGTTAAATACGAAGGTTAGATTGGTCACAACCAACCAGAAGGGACCGTTTCTGAGCAGGAGAGTGATAAAATAAAATCTGAGCTCTGGTCACGGGGAATAAGAGTGGGATGGCCCCAAAACTTCTCAGTGAGCCGCAGCTCTTCAGCCTTAGTCACTCTCCTATTTAAATGCATTAAAGACTCACGCGGCCCGCCTCTGTCCCACACCTGGAGCCATCCTGAGACTTCTTGGCGGGCAGCGTCTGGAAGCCTTGCTTTTGCTGTGGCTCATGAGTGCGGCGGGGTCTGGGACACATCTCTTCCTTTCTGTGAAATGTCTGAGGGGAGGAAATAATCACACTTGGAACCACATGAAGACCATCATTCTATTAATAGCCGAGATCAATTGCGGACACCCTTGAAGTGGAGTTTATAACGATTCGTCAAACTTTGTTACCAAAATCTTTAAAAAGCTGATGTGAGTCACAGGGAGCTGTTTTGCACGAGCTTTACCACCTTGATCTGAACGGAGAATGAATGACTAAATATAAAATGCCACTTGGCTGTGATTCATAGCTCTTTCCGGAGGGATACAATCTTTCCTCTGTTTCTAAAAAGGGAAGTCAAGGGTCTGCTGCTAGTGTCTTACCAGCCTGAGGAGGGATCAGGGAGATGCCCGCGCCCCAGCTGCTAGGTCTGAACGCCTTTGCTACTTCCTGACACATTGGGATAAAGGCCCTAATTAACGCACATGCTCTGTTTCTAGGAAAGGGACTGCTGCAAAATACCATCACCCTCACTTAGGATGCAACACATGCAAGCGATTGCATTTGAAAATTGGGACATATCGCAGCCCTCTCCCCAGTGCTTCGAATGCGTAACTGTAGCCTATACAGATTACCTTCTGTTTACCTAAGCATTTCCAAACGCGTTTATGCAAATAGGCCGCATTTCTCCAAAGATCCGTGAGTGGAGAAGCTAAAAGGTGTTAAACAATTAGTCGGAAAGCCAGAGCTGAAGCTTAGTTCTTAGCGTGCGCGCGATGTGAGCTGTGTGCATAAGCATCTTGCCGGGACTCAGAGATACGACCTGAAGAGTTTCTAGTGATACAGTCATTTGTAACTAGATTGTTACAATGCAGTGTGTTTGATTTTGCACAGTGCAGTGGCTAAGGGCCCAGTTTGGGGTGTGACAACCCACACTAGAATTCTGCTTCTGCTACTTACTAAGAGAGAGGCCTTTGACATTGAGCTAATCCAAGCCCCTGGTGTGTGTGTGTGTGTGTGTGTGTGTGTGTGTGCCCCTGTGCTTCATTTGGAAAATGGACATAAAAGAGTATTTGCCCTGTAGGGTTATTTTTAAGTATTAAATGAGATAATTAATCTCATTTAGTACATCAGAGTACCTAGGATTATTGTTTTTGTAACACAAAAAGCAGTGGACATGTTAACATTGTTACTAATACAAGATGCGAATTATTTTACATAATATGCTGTTTCATTGGTAAATGCTAAAATAAAATCTCGAAGGGATGTCAAAATTTCACTCATGACTTGGCCCCAAGGGCTCCACTGTACATGTTTTCTTAACCCCCAATTCTCTCGCTGTGAGAGTTTCAAGAACCCAGTATTAAGGGTGTGGACAGTGAGATGGACCCTTACGATCTGGAGGTTTTCTGGTTCAGTTTTTAATCCCTGAGCCAGGTGTGTTCTGGAGATAACTCAGGGACCAGGGATAGAGAAATCTCTGGAACCGGGAGGGGTACAGTCAAGACTTCCTGGTGGGCTCTGGGGAATGTCCGCTTCCCACGGGGGACATATTCGCATCTCAGGAAACATGGAAAATATTTGAATAAATCTACTTTTCCTCCGCTCCCATCCTAACACACCCCACCGCTCCACACATGGGCACAACCCACCCATGTGCAATTTTATCCTGCTAACGTCAGAATATCACTTTTCTTCCGGTCAATGGTTTTCAAAACATTTTCAGCAGCAGAGCCCCTTAATTCAAAGGAAATCTTTACCAATACCCCAACACATAAAATAGAGAAAGGCAATAAATGATTCCTTAGAGTGTTTAAATCTCCATTGTTTGATGGGGAAACAAAACTGCAATCTTTTTTAATTTTTTTAAGAACCCATGAATCCTGTCCGCAGAGCCTGGTTTGGAACAGGGCACTCCGGAGCCTCTGATGAGGCGGACAGTGTGTCCTGAGCGTGCCGAAGCCCGAGCGGGATGATGCGGGAGGGCTTCCCCGCGAGCCGCGCGGCCACTGTGGCTGTTAGCTGGTGGCGCTTTCTCCCCTGGCCAATCTGGGTAAACATGCAGCCTCCTGGGCCTTTAGCTCCTGTCTCCGAGTGACCAGGCTCAGGCTGGAGAATCCGCAGCCTCTTTGGGCTCCACATGTCCACCGGGCGATGTGGCCACTCTTCCTAAGACCGAGGGGCTGATACTCGCCAGAAGGCTGCGGTTCGTGGTGGAGTCTGTAATCACAGCGGCCAGTCTGTCCTGCATGTTTGATTTTACAGTCCACCCAAAGAGGCTCTATGTGTCTTTCACGTAATTTTTACAACATTTAACGATACAACCATGAAACTCATTTTCACGTGTCGTTGACCTCTTATAATAATGGTATTAACCATAGGCATGGCTTTGAACACCGGACCATCTATAAATGCTGATGCCCATCATTTCCTTGCATCCCCATAATAGGCCTGCATTTCTATTTTGAAAGGAGGACACAGGCACAGAGAGGGTAGCTGACTGGCTGACGTCTTCCAACACAAAGAAGCTGCAGCTGAGACGCGGTATCCAGCAGAGAACCCAGTTTGGAAGCTTCGATGCCGGCTTGAGAGGTCTCCATCTGGGGGCTTCACAGCCCAGACACAGGAAAGAGGCCAGCTGCCTGACCGAGGCGGGGGGAGAGGCCAGGTGAGAGGCCCGCAGGACCCAGAGGGACCTGTGCCGGCGGCCCGGGTGGCGGCAGCGGGGACACGGAGGCAGCAGGTATGTGTGGGCATTTCACTCTTGTCCCTCAGGGATCCTGAGCCCTGCGACCGAAATCTTGTTATTTGTCCCATGAAGAAAAGCAAAATAGCCCCAAACTAAAACTCAGCCTGCCCCTGCGCGTCGGGTTTCAGAGGCCAGAAAGAAGCCCCGTCTCACCTCCTCTCCCTTCACGCAACTTTCTCTTCGGGCTCCCGGTCCAGCCTCCCAGCAGTTCTCATGAGTATTAAATACATCAGCGTCTCCCATTCCTTGCCTCACACTGGAAACGGGAATCCAAGAGGCACGGGGAGGTTTAGGTGGGTTTTGTGATGCTGCCAAATCTGATGGGCTCCATTTGCATTGGCCTTACGTTATGTATTTCAAAGGTTCATATTCACTGAACTGTGAAAACTGAACTGTCCCCAAGTTATTTGAAAAGACAAAAGCTGCATTGTGGGCAGCAGACTTTGTCCTAAGCCTGGAAAGCAACCAGGAGTAAAATGATCTTGAATTTCGTCGGGTCCTACAGCAAGGTGCAGGGCGAGAGGCTGCCCACGTGGTGGGAGAGAGGGCCTGAGGGACGGGCCTGCGGGCGCCCAGAACCCGCTCGGTGCTGATGTGCAGGCTTCACGCAGCTTCTGCCTCGAAGGGGGGCAGGGCCTGTGGGCCGTTTTCACTTCTCTGCTGCTGCTGCTGCTACAGGGGCCATGTCAGGGGTCGCCCCATTGGACATCTGCATGTGTTTTGTGGAAATAAACAGCGACCAGCGTAATGGGAATCAGCAAGGCTGTATTTTGCAAGCTCGAAGGGAGTGGGAGAGGAGGGGGAAAGCCTCATAAAGGAAAAGGCTTCACGGGGGCCCCGACTGAGGCTGCTGACCTGGGGAAGCCAGAGGCGGGCTCATTAGAAAAGGGCCCCCTATGTGATGGCGAGGGTGCATTTAGGGCTTTCTCTGGTTGGCCCTAAGTTGGAATCGAGACAAAAATCAGGGGAGCCATCAGTTATTAATCAATTCCTAGCCATTTTGGGCAAATTGGCAGAGGAGTTCTTGCTTAGTTTCCCGGATTATTACAAGAGATGGTGTTTTGACTTCCCACAACTGACCTACGTCCAGCTGGCTTCCTGGGCTGGCAGGTGTGTCTGGGGCCAGTTGCCGCGAGGTTTGGACAGATGTTGACAGAGTAGCACCTGAGGAATGAGGGAGGTGCTGATGGAGAAGCTTCTGGATGGCCCAGCTCACACCCCTTCCCAGTGTTGTCTTGGCTGACAAGCAGTTACAGGGCGCTCCAGACCAACCTTCAACCTCCCACATCTTAAGGTGTCCCCGGGCTTTGGAAATTTGGGAGCAAGACTGTTGCGATGTGGTGGGGCTACTGCATGATTCCTGCTGCAGGGAGCTCTCTTATCCATCCCTCTGCGCCCTTAAGTCTGCAGGACTGGGCACAGGGTGAGGGCTCCCTGTGAGGCAGTTACAACAAAGGCCTCAGTTGATTTCATAAGGAGCTCTGAAGCTGGGGGTCCCTTCAGGGGCTCCATACATTTAGGCACAGGTGCAGGGCTTTCTTCCCCTATCCAAACCAGGAATGGGACCCACTTCTCGCAGGGCAGGGAGGAATCCCAACTGTGGCTGTCAGCCAGCAGCACCACCCACCTCTGCTGCTGCACCGTGAGTCCAGGACAGGTGGCTGCCGTGCAAGGTCCTGCCCACAGAGGACCTGACGTGAGCCAGGTTACTCAGACTCTGGACACAGCAGTAAAGCGGGACGAGTGCCAGCCCGGTGGCATCAGGCTGGCTGCCACAGCAGGCTGGATAGAGAACAGAAGGACCTGCGAGAGAAACAGAAGTGGGGACACACATGCTGCCTGAGGGAGGGACAGGAGAAGACTGAGGGGGATGGGACTGACTCTCCTTTAAATAGCGAAGGGCTGGCATCTGGAAAAGTCGACAGCAAGTCCCATGGGTACGGAGCGTTGGCTTGAGTGCAGAGCTTCCTGACAGATGGGGCTGCTGCCGACTCAGTGGGAGCATCGGGGGGAGCTGGCAGCTCACTGGTTCTTTGCCTCCACAGTCACCCCTTTCTGCTGACACACGGCTGCCCTCACAGGCTTGTAGTTGCCCCTCCGTGGGCCAGTTTGCGGTTGGAGGACAGCAAGCATCAAGATGCCTACGGCAGTGGTTCTCAAACCTGGCTTCATGTGAAAGCTCTGAGGAGCTTTAAATAAAAATAGTACCAGCTCCAGGCAAGACAAGCCGGATTCAGGATAGGGCTGGGCCATTTGTATTTCTTAAGAGCTCCCGGGACAGTCAACCAGATCCCAGGCTGCAACGCCACTGGGTGATGTGTGTTGCCCACAACAGCAGCAACAGAAGGGTCATTCTAAGGGGAGTCGAAGATGCTCCCCATTGCCTAAGATGATCAGGAGGAAATAGCGAATCCCAAGGGAGCTGGTCACAAATACAGCGAGCGAGTGGATTGCTACGCGCAGGATCCCGGGCGCTCATTTTGACTGTATGGGATCAGAGGAGCTAATGTTTGATTTTGGCAAGGAGACCTGGTGCTCTGTTTTAGTAAAATATGTCCCCCAAGTGGGAATAGAGTTTCTTTAAACTTTCACAGGGACTGTGATCCTAGTTGGCCCTTCAGCCCTCCAGGGCTCCAGTAAACCTTCAGGTTGTTTTGGTAACAACAGTAGTTCAAATATGTTAAAGACGTAGATGAGATACATGCAGAAAATGTAAAAAGTATAAAGAGGAAAACAGAAAACTCCTCTAATCCCATCAGACAAAACTGGCCGGTTTGCGGGCTTGCCAAGACATGCACCATCGGCACACACACCAGTTGTGTGTAGTGTGTGTGTGTCTGCACACACATATGAACAAACATCAATCTGTCTTTCTGTCTAACCTTCTATGGACTTGTCTGTATATCAGCACTTTTGATGAATTCTTTTTGAATCCTCAAGGTAGTTCGACAAGGTTGTTTCACCTAAATGGCAATACTAGTACTTGCCTCACAAGGTTGTGGTGTGTTAATGGGAGCGAATACACAGAACATTCATAAGATAGGTTTGTTGTATACTAAAGCCTTGTAAATGTTAGAAAGAGAGAGGAAGGAAGACAGAAGGAGGGAGGGGAGGAGGAGGAGGGGAGGAGACTTGCTCAAGTTAGAGACAGAGGAAGATGGGAATTTAGAGCTGCCACATGGGCTGGAAAGTCCTTTGTAATTGGGGCTGGAGCTGTTCTGTGCATTGTAGGTGTTTAGCAGCTCCCCTGGCCCTGCCCAGTCAATGCCAGCAACACCCTTCCCCATGGTGTGATGATCCACATGTTTCCTGACATTGAAAAGTGAGCCCTGAGGGGGCAAAATCACCCCATGAGAACCACTGACCTAGATTCTAATTCCTCTCCTGTCAGTGAGAAATAGATTTTAAACAAATGCATATGTTGGAAAACACAGATGGGATCCAAATGTATATGCGATTTTATGTTCTTCCTTTCACTTAACATCCCCTCGCAATCGCTTCCCCACATCATTAAACATTCATTGTAAACACCATTTTCAGTAGCTGTATTATTTTTTTATTTTTAAACATACTATCATTATTTTAACGACATACTTGTGAAATAGATTGTTTCCACATTTTTTGATTATCAAAAATAAAAATCTTCCAAATACATATACACACAGTGAACACATATGCACACATACATGCATGTGCACACACACAAACACATACACACATAAGGCATGCACACATACACACACACACACACACACACACACACAAGTATAAAGATGTATCCTTGCCCACACTTCCTCTTCTTCCCTTGGGTACATTTCTAGGAGTCAAACTGTGGAACAAAGTAGTCCTGATCCGGAAGAGTGCTGATAACATTTTCAAGTTTCTTCCTAAAACAGTTGTCCAGGTTCATACCCGCCAGCATTCAGGTCAGCATCTGAACTGCCCTCGGCCTGGGCAGCAGCTCAGTTTTGATTTGTACTAATTGCAGGGGTCCTTTTACTCTAAACTTCTTTACTCTAAAAGTAAGCAAAGAGTTAAAAGTAAAGCAGGACATGAGCTACGTGATGAGCCAGCTTAGGAGCACCCAGACACACAGGGAGCAAGGACCAAGTTTGCTCTCTTCTGTAACATTCTAGAATTCTTGCAGTCCACAGAAAATCTGCTGCTTCACATCTCCATTCTGGTGAAATACTTTTAGGAACAGAAAGGGAGCTGTGATCTGCAGTGGGCAGCTGTGCAACCCCACATCAGCAGTGGATATTTCTGGACCTTGGTGTCCTATGTGCACCTGGCCTGTGGCTCCCAGCCTCTCTGTGGACTCATCTGGCTTGGGGGCCTCTAGGTCTCTGACTCCAAACCCTTAGTTATTCTTAATACTCACTCATGTGGAGATCACGTGGCCTTCGTTGCTGCATAATTAAGGGCAGAGTAACTGAGCTAACAAAGAAGGCTGGGTAATCAAAAAGTGCTTCTAACACAACCCAAAAGAGCTGAGCATACTTTCTGGATCATCATTGGATGTGCTATGGGCTGAATTGCATCCCCCTAAAATTCATAGGCTGAAGCCCTAACCCCCAGTAACCTCCTATTGTGACTATGTTTGCAGACAGGGTCTTTAAGGAGGTAAATACTTTAAAATGAAGTAGTCTGGAAGGGCCCTACTCCAATTGGACTGGTGTCTTATAAGAAGAGATTAGGACACAGAATCACAAAAGGAGGACCATGTGAAGACACAGAGAAGGTGGCCATCTACAAGCCAAGAAGAGAAGCCTCAGAAGAAATCAACTCTGCCAACACTTTGATCTTGGACTTAAAGCTTCCAGCATTGTAAGAATATAAATCTTTTGTTTAAGCCACGAACTCTGTGGTACTTTGTTATAGCTGCCTTAGCAAACGAACATAATAACTAATGCAACTTTACAGCCGTTCATGGAATGCTGTCTTGGTTTGAACTTTTATCTTAAGAGTTGTGGAAGGTAAACAGAGCACCATCCCCAGACTTCAAGAGCTTTGAGTCAAGCCTGGCCGGTGTTGCTCAGTGGTTGAGCATGACCTCTGATTCAGGAGGTCACAGTTCGATTTCCGGTCAGGGCACATGCCTAGGTTTCGGGCTTGGTCCCCAGTAGGGGGCATGCAGGAGGCATCCAATCAATGACTCTCATCATTGATGCTTCTATCTCTCTCTCCCTCTCCCTTCCTCTCTCTGAAATCAGTAAAAACATATTTTAAAATAAGAGCTTCGAGTCAAGAAGAGAAGATTTCTTAACATATACAACTACTGCCCAGCTGGGCATGGCTCAGAGGTTGAGCGTTGACCTAGGATCCAGGCGATCAGGGTTCGATTCCCGGTCAGGGCACATGCCCAGGTTGCAGGCTTGATCAATGACTCTCTCATCATTGATGTTTCTATCTCTCTCTCTCCCTCTCCTTTCCTCTTCCTGAAGTCAATAAAGATATATTAAAAAACAAACAAACAAACAACAAAAAACCATATACAGCTACTTAGAATGTTAGGCATACAATTAGAAAAATAAGTCTATTGTAAACAGTGTTCAAGCTCTTCAGTGCAAGGCCAGGCACCTAACATAAAGTTAACTCATTTCATTCTCAAAATGCCCTATAACGCTGGTGCTGTCATCAAACAACTTGCCCGAGACCTCACAGCTAGTAAGTAGAATTGTTGAGAGGGGAGCCCCACTCACTAGACTTAGAGACTGAAGGCTCTATCATGCCCTTCTCCTTAGCTGGAGGGTTTGGAAGAGACTCAAGAAGGACAGATCTTCCAGACAGATGGGCTTGTGAGTTATGCTAGAAAATCTAAACATACCCAAACAGTCAGTAGGGGGCCAAAGAACAGTTTTGACCAGAGGAACCACGTTATCAAAATTTACCTTAAGAAGATGAACCTGGTAGCACCAAGTAGGAGGGAGGAGAACTGGGCAGCAGGGGGAACACAGATAGTTGGTCAAGGCTTATAGCAGCTTTGCGACAATGGGATAGTGGCATACAATGAATGACCCATGCTTATGGAGCTTGACACTGTGCTTTCATCCCCACATCAACCCAGAAAGGGAGCCACTGCCATCCCTTGTTAACAGTTGGATAAAATAGAGGTGAGCATTGAAATTGGTAAAAATACCTTGTTAAACATATTTAACAATTCATTGTAAGAAATTAATAATGATGACTACTTTGTGTTTTTAAGATGGTGGAATGGAAAATAGCAAGGAAGATAGAGTATTTAATGAGGAGAGTGTCTGAGGCAATTTGTGCCTCATGAAGATAATTGAGATAAAGAATACATTTAGAACTTGTTAGAAAAATGATCATCTGCGTGTGAATATGGGAAATAAGTATTAATGACGGAAGGAATAGAGACGTTCATCCTCATGCAGTGAACACATATTGCGCACAGCTCTGTGGGCAGCCCACTTGTAGGCACCGACACGCCAGAGAAGTAGGCAGAAAGTGTCTGTCACGAGGATTCCTTGACTGAATGGACATGTGTTCGTACAGTAACTGTGGTTATCTGGGGCAGTGCCAAGGCCCACTGCAGAGCTTCTCTCTGGACGAAGGTGGGGCATGTGAACCGGGAATAGGTTCCACTGGTCATGGGGAGAGAAAGTCCTCTTGATGAGAATCCGATTTTACTGTATCTGATTTTAGTGTCCTTAGCAACTGATGTAACTGACATATGACACGCGTCTTCTTCCCATGGGATCGACAGGAAGGGCTGCAAAGAATTGAGTTTAACAAATAGACACAACTGAACACTGGAAGGCGAGAGGAGGGGGGGCAGGTAGCTGCTGGGCGGGGGCCCCGGGGAAGACCCAAGCACAGAGTGGGCGCAGGTGAGCAGACGTGGATTCTGGCTCTAACCTCTCCTCTGTGCTGAGCAACCTCAGACAGGTCAGTTGCCCTCTCTGAGCCTGAGCTTCCTCATCTGCAAAACTCACATGTGATAAGAGACATTATCAGCCCTTTCTAGAAGTTCTCTGATGATCAATAATAGGAGTCCAAACACTGATCGGAGGCTCCTCAAGGATGCTTCTTATTTCTCCCACTGTGGGTTAAGCCCTTGGTGGGGGTGTCCCGGGTCTTTTTTATCTTTGTATTACCTAGTATTGCACTAGGACCATGGCCATCTCTTAGCAAATATTCCTGAACTGAAGTCAATGAAGTGAAATTGGATTGGATTGACAGTCTGACACAATACAATTAGAACACAATAGAAGACACCATCTTATTAAAAAGGTCTTTCTTGGCTTCTATAGAAATATCGTAGAAATTCACACAAGGGGAAGATTCAACAAGCATTTATTGGGACTCACACTTACTGAATACCTGCTTGTGCCCAATACGGTGCTGGCCCTTCTCCCAAACATGATCTCATTAACTCCTAACAACAGGCTGAGGAACAGTATCACTGTCTGCATTTTACAGAGGAGAACCCGGGGGTTCAGAAAAGCAAAGTAGCCTGCCTTAGGTGACCCGGTGGAAGCCTCTGGGGCAGGGTAAGAAGCCAGCTCTCTCTGTTCCCATAGCCCTCCCCTCTATCTCAGCCAGCCCCAGGCTGGGGGCGGGGGGCACCTCCACTTGCTTGCACTTGACATCTCTTGTATTTTCTCTGCCACACTGGCTGAGCTGCACTCACCATGGCAGTTTTCAATTATAGCCTGCAAGCCTGTACTTTGAAAAACATAATTCATTCTCCCAGCCAGATCAAATAGAAAACACAATTGTGCGTTTAAATACTAATTAACCTTTCACAGCTGTACGCTTCTCTCTCTTTCTCTCTCTCTCAAAGCAAAAACCTTCAACATGTAGGACAGTTCTTGCCACAGTTACTGTCTTCGCCTCCACTGCTTGGAGGCCTGCAGCCTACGGCTGCACCGACCTCGGTACCCTGGTTAAGGTCTTTTAGGAAAGGGAGGTGGCGATGGATGTGGTCACCAATGTGCTCTTCTCTCTGCATCGAGGATTCTAAGCCGCTTAGACTCCACACTTAGTAATGCTCAATGCATCTAACATTTGGCTTTTCTCTCAATAAGAGAGTCATCTTTAAAGTTTTCTCCCATCCCAGTGTTTCCTGATAGAGTGAATTTTGTCTCTTCCCTCAGTGCCTAGCACTGGGCTTTACAGAGCATGTGCGTGCATGTGGGTGATTTAGACAGGGCCCAGTAGGTGGAGCTAGAGAGCAGGCACGTGCGGCCCCGCGGCTGGTGACATGCAGGTGCCCTGACGGAGGCTGATACCTGGGCATGGGCCACCCCGCCAGGAATCGTGCTGTTGACTTCCACCTTCAGAATGCTGGTCACGGCTATGATCTGGGTTTGGGGTGGAGGGAGATGAATTCCTGTGAAGTAACTCTCCCAATCCTGAAAGATTAAGGCTAGACTGGAGTTTGCTCCTGAAACTAAGATCTGGGAATAGTCCATGGGAAGGAAAATCAGTAAAAGAGACAAAGATACTTCCACAGTGTCACATAATCTTACGTAAAGGCTCAGTCTTGGGTGTGAGTCCTGGTTTCTCTCTCTCTCTCTTTTGTGAGTCAGGATCCAAATCATGTAGAGATGTTAAGATTGGATGTTTGTTAACTCTTACATTCTTATTTTTCAAATTTTCATTTTTAGACCAGTTTTAGATTTAAAGAAAAATTGGGACTTTATCACAGAGTATGTTCTATACGTATATAATTCCCCTATTACTAACATCTGACATGGCACGTTGCTTACAATCAATGAACTGGTATTGACACTTATTGTCAACTAAAGTCCACAGTTTATTCAGGTTTGCTGAGTTTCTGCCTAATGTTTTTCTGTTCGAGGATCTGCTTAAGGTACCACACTGCTTTTAGTCGTCACGCCCCCTGCAGCTCCTCCTGGCTGTTCCTCAGACTTCCCCTGGTTTTGATGACTTTGACATTTAGGAGGATGTTTTGTAGGATGTGCCACTATTGGGATTTGTCTGATGTTTTTCTCATGATTAAACCAGGATTGTGAGCTTTGTGGAAGAAGAGTTAAATGCCCTTTTCGTCACCTGTCAAGGGGACATGAAGTCAACATGATTTATGACTGCTGGTGCTTAACCTTGACCACCTGGCTGAGGTCAAGCTCGTCAGGTTTCCCCACGGTGACGCTGCGTTTTGTTCCCTTTTCCACTCTGTTCTCTTTGGGAGGAAGTCAGCCGGCACCCAGGGGGGGTGAGTTACGCGTTTCTGTCTTCGGTGGTGGAGTGTCTATATAAATCATTTGAAAAAATAGTCTGCCCCCACTTTTTAATTTATTTACCTCTTAATATCAACATAAACTCATGAATATTTATTTTATCCTTTGAATTTTAATCCAGCACTACTCAATTTTCTTGCTCAAATTGTCCCAGCTTTGACCATTGAGAATTTTTTCCAATGGTTCCTCTGCTCCTGTGATACTCGCTATCGCAGGGGGAGCTGTATTCCATTTGTCTTTGACCATTTAGGTTCCCTCCCTCCCTCCTCCCTCTCCTCCCTCCCCCCTTTCTCTCCCTTCTTTCCTTCCCTCCTTCTTTCCTGCCTTTCTCGTTGCTCTCCTTCCTTTTTTTTCAGTTTTATGCTAGGACACCGGAGATGACCAAGCGAGTCCCTGCCTTCAAGGTGTTCCCAGGTGAGGGGACAGGCAACTGGGGTATAAATTCAACACAAGGTAGCGAACTGCACAGGAGGGAAGCACAGGGCGCTACGGGAGCCCCGGGGGGGACCCGCACCAGGCTGCGGGCCGCGGGGCCGCTGGCTCGGCCCAAGTCAAAGGAGCAACGTGAACCTGCTGAGTGAGCGGCCGAGGGCCAGGCTGCAAACAGTGGCCAGGTTCTGGACAGAAAAAGATGTCTGTGCAAAGAAGCCAAGATGATAGCTGTCTTGGTGCCCTGGGGATACAGCAAGTAGCTAGTGGCTGGAGAATAAATGGACAAGAAGAATGGTATGTTAGAGTTCTCCAGAGAAACACAATCAATGGGTGTGTGTGTGTGTGTGTGTGTGTGTATGTGTGTGATATACAGCTGGTAAGTCCAAGAGCTGGAGGGCAGACTGGCAGGCTGGGGACCCAGGGAAGAGTTACTGCTTCAATTTCATCCCCAGTGCAGCTGCCAGAAGAATTCCTTCTTCCTTGCGGGAGTTGATCTTTTTACACTTCTTGTCAGCTAGTTAGTCCAGGCCCACGCACGTTATGGCAGGTAATCTGCTTTACTCAAAGTCTTCTGATTGAAATGTTAATCTCATCTAAAAACAGCCTTCACAAAAACATCTGGAATAATGCTTGACCAAATATCTGGGTGCCGTATCCTAGCTGCGTTGATACATAGAGTAAGCTCTGCAGGTGGGGAGAGGGGAGATGGTGCCAGCAGACCAGCAGGGTTCGAGGATCTGGCTCAGTGTTGCACCAGCAGGCATGGAGGATCTCCTGGGCAGAGGCAGGGAGGCGGGGGACCTGCGTTACTCTGGAAGCAGCAGAGAGGGTAGGCTGGAGCTGTCTGGGGCAGAGGAAGCGGGTACAGGAGTGGGGTCCTGAATCTGGGACCTCAACAAGGTCTTTTCACCTCTCCAGGCCAGCATTTACACATTGTGAACTCAAACAGGTTGGGAGGGGTAAAATCTTGGTTGGGGAGAGAGCTAACTTTACTTTTAGAAACATGCACTATGGTAGGAAACTTATTTATTCACTTAAATTAAAAGCATAAATGATGGGCCAGGCCCTGGGAAATGTGATTTATATTCAGTGACTCATTCATCAGATTATTTATCTAGAACCAACTATTAATTCTTGTACTCCTCAACAAATGAGGTGTCTTCACACCCATTTTATGGATGAAGAAACTGAGGTTCAGAGACCTTAAGCAGCTTGTTCAAAGCCTATTACTGAGTGGAGGGGTCAGATCTCAGCCCAGATTACCTGGTTCCAGGGCTCGTCCACCGTAACTTGAGATCACTCCCCACATCCTCTGTGACTGCAGACACCTCCCTTGCAGGGCTCCACTAGCCTTCCGTGAGCCCTCAGCCACCTCTGGGGAACCTCTCACTTGGTATTAGTGCTGCTGCTCCGAGTGATGCTACAGTTCCCTGTGGGCTCTGGCTCCTCAGATCCAGTTATTGATGACCCTTCATTGGCAGCATTTCCCAGCCTGACCGCTGATTCATTTCCCGGGCTGGTCACTCAGACATCAGTTGCCCAGGACAGAACTCGGCCCACAGGTGGTGGATGTGAATGTAGCCAGGGTGTGGAATTTGCAAGAAGTAGTTGCTTTCTGATTTTCTTGTGCAAGAACACTGGTACAATTTGTACTTTTACTACTGAGCAGGAACAAGTGCTCTTACTGAGCACACAGGCAATTCATGTTGGCCTTGGAAACAATCCTCAGACAGCTCAAAGGTTAACCTGCATAAATGAGGTGAATGGAAAGGGTGGGAAGTATGTTTTCTGAAGTTTTGTTTTATAAAACAATACTGGGCACATGGGCATGTAAAACAGGAGGAGGGGACCTATTTTGGAGGGTGCAGGAGCTTCGGCGGATACTGGGGAGGATGCTACCACTTCCTTGCTGGGCGAGCAGGAGTTCCCAGCTAGCCAGAGGGCGTCGGGGCAAATTCTGAGACAGATTTCCCCTAAATTCAGCTGTGGCACCTCGAGTGCTGAGAGCGGTTTCGCCTGACTCCCCGTGGCCATGATGCTATCGTGAGGGTGCTGATCGGGACACACAGATGCTCTTTGTGAGGCAGAGGTCCCTGTTGCGAAGTTATTGCCTCTGTCCTGTGAGTGCCTGAAACCATTCGAGTCCCGCTCTGCTAGGACAGAGATGTGACTTTGAATAAATCACCAATGCTGCCCAGTGGCTGGTCAGCCTGCTGGGGTTCCCTGTCTCGCCTCTCCTGGGGGCCCCACCACAGTGCTCTCCTCGTCCCCTGCCCTTGAGCAGGCTCCCTCCGGGCCCACCTGCCAGCTAACTACAGGACGCCGGGCCCAGATTCCTCCCCGCTGCTCGCCTTTGGGGTGACCCTGCGCGGGCTCTCAGGCCGGAGGGAGCGGGTGCTGCTGGCTCTTTCCTCCTCATCTGCTGCTGCTGCGCCTCGGGAATCTAAGGAACAGGCTTGGGGCGCCCGCCCTCACCTCTCTGCATCGCAGGGAAAAGCATGATGCCAAGACCAGCCGCTCCCGGTCCCACTTTGTCCTGAAACTGCCTTGGAGTCGGGCTGGGAGTCAGACCAGCCCCCTGGCCAGGGGCCTGATCCCACGTCTCCCCCGCCAGCCCCGCGTCAGTTTGCTGCGAGGAAGAGGGATTAGCAGCAGCAGATTTACTTGGTAATTTTTAAAGGATTGTTTAACCTCCTGCTTTACTTTTACTTGTTCTCCCCTTCCGGGCCTTGAGTCTCTGCCCAGGACCCCTGGGTCCACCAAATGACCCCAGGAAGACAGAGGCTAATGTGTCCCATGACGACCTTCGCTCACCTTCTGCCTTCGCTCACCTTCTACCCTCCACAGGGGCCTTTGCTGGTGATGAGATGGGACTTTTCAGTTCATTGAAAACAATAATTTGGAAGACAACTTATAATGGTTAAAATGTCTTCTCCCCAATGACCCCACTTTCATCGACCCTCGCAGTTCATTCTTTGTCACCATAGCAACCCACACCCTGGGAGTGATCAGCATCGGGCAGGGTTGGGGCTGACGAGGCAGCCACGTGGGAGCCATGGGCCCTCTGTGGGCTGCTTTGGCAATCTCATGAGTGTGTGTTCCGCTTGTGACATCAGAGCCTTCTCATTAGCCCTGGGGCGCTCCTGACACCTGGGCACCAAGGATATCTTCTGTAAAATCTTGTAGCTACAGATGGCACAAATACTAAAATCATGTAACATCTACAGATCAATAGGGGAAGATTGGGCATGCATGTTCTAAGGGTCTAGTAAGTGTATAGTAGGGATCGCAAGCTCCACATTGGACCCTTAGCTAGGGAATAAGAATTATCATAGTGGGAAGACCAAATGGAAGTGTCTAAAATGCCCCCTCTCCACCAGCCGATACAATAAATAACAAACAGTAATAATCCCTGGTTGTGGGGAATGGAAAATCCTTCCACATCCATCAAGTGTTTGGGGAACACACACACACGTGCACACGCACACCAGGCGCACACACAGGCACACGCACAGGAGTACAGGCCACAACGGCAGAGTTGAGTAGTTAGGGTAAAACAAAGACACCTTGACCCACGAAGCTGAAAATATTTACTTTCTGGCCCTTTCCAGGAAAAGTTTGCCGGCACTTAACTAATTCATTTCTCCAGAAGCTGTTGAATCTGCTCGTTTCCGGAGGTAAAATTGAGTAGAGCTGTTGAGCTGGGAATGAGGATTCCCCTGAAATGATTGAAATTGTGTTTTTTTCCCCCAGAGAGAACCTGAGACAGGTGATTAGTCTTGTTTCCTTTAATTCAGTTCCTTTTTCTATTTCTTCTTATTGAACCCGGAGTGAGCAGCTGGGCCTCACCAGGCAGATGTCTGCACAGACATTCCACTGAGCTGAACTTTCAGTTTCCTAGGGATTTGACACAGCTATAGTGGTGATTAAAAGTATATAACATAAAAAAACCTTGAAAATTTAGCTCTAGAGGAAAGAGAAAGCTGGAGATCCAGGAAGCTATATCTGAGAATTATAACTGGGGAAAAACAAAGAATTTGGTTGGTGACCTCCTCATGGCTTGAATGTACCCGGAAGGTGTAGGCTCATCAAGCCAATGCTAAGTGTCGGGGGGAAATGCCCAGCTCAAGATTTCGCAAATAGTAGATGTTGTGGGATGAAGTGTGTCCCATAGCTTGATGCCCTAACCTCTAGTCTGCTGAGCAACAGAAGATTTCCAGGGAGACCTGAAGGGCACGCCATTGTTGCCTGCCTAAGGGACCTTTCAGATTTCCCCCCCTAATGTCCACCTCCCCACCAAGAGATTTTTAAATGCCATATACCCCGTATTGGTTTATATACTGAATGTATATCTGTGCTTTATCTACAAAAAGAGCAACATATTTTCTTCCTCCGAGAACCTATCCCCCCGCCCCTCACACTCCACGTTGAGAATACGTGGGCTAGAAGATCTCAATACTGTATGTCTGTGTGACGATGCTCACTCTGGGCGACCTTTTGTGTCAGAATAGGTGTATTTAATAAGATGGGAGGCTCTTGCTGACTAGACAAGCTGGGTCCTGGCATGTGGACAGAAGCCACTGCTCTCCTGGAAGTAGGTGATTTTGATTTGCCAGGGGTGTGTGTGTGTGTGTGTGTGTGTATCTCATTGGCTCTTCCCATCAACAACACTACATGGTGAATATGGACATTTCCTTTACACAGATAAGCTGAGGTCAAATTGTCTGTGTCCAAGGTCACTCATCCAATGAAGTATAAAGCCATAATTTGAACCCAAATTTGTGTCACTCCAAGTAGCTCTTGAGCATCCCACAGCATGTGGGAAATTATTCCATCTTGCAGGGCTTTGGTGATTTTGTTTGCAAAGTAAAGCTGAGAATGAAGGCCATGGCCCAGTCATCAAGCAAGACCATGCATCTGTAGCAACCCTGTCTGGGAAAGCAGGTTCCCAACAGTTCCCTTAGTGACCCTGTGCCTTGGTGCCTTGGCCACAGCTGAGTATCCAGAGGGATCACCCGAACCAAGCTGAGGCCCTCATGTTCCCTGGCTAAGGAACTTGAACCTTGCAGAGAACAAGCCAGCCCTAAGGATGTCTCAGCTGGGTCCCTCCAAGGGCAGGGCTCAGAAGGAGCCAGGACAGCTGCGGGGTCCCAGCTGGTGTCTTCCCGCCTGCTCTCAGGCCCTTCCTTCTGCTCCGCCTTGCAGGGAACGGCGCTTCCTGTTGCCCAGGGTGTTTTCAGCAGTGGCTTTGTCTCTCGTGAGAGTCGTTTTAGTGCCAGTTAAGAGTACCCCTGCCCTGGCCGGTTTCGCTCAGTGGTTAGAGCATCACCCCTCAGACTGAAGAGTCCCAGGCTTGATTCTGGCCAAGGGCATGGGCCTCGGTTGCAGACTTGGTCTCTGGCACTGGTCAGGCGCGTGCGGGAGGCAGCTGATCGATGTGTCTCTGTCACATCGATGTTTCTCTCTCTCCCCTCCCCACTCTCTCTGAAAATCAATGGAAAAAATATCTTCAGGGGAGGGTTAAAAAAAAAAGAGAGAAACCTGCTCACCTTGTTGCCCAGAGTCTGATGGGACAGCCTGCCCCGTGGTCCCAGCTTCTCTCCAGGGGCCGCACTGGGAATTTAAGCAGCAGCACCCCTCCCGGGGTCCCCCCGCCTGCCGAGAGGGGGCTTCCTGCTCTTGCTCAGCAGGCAGCCGTGCCAGCTCCGTCTGGCTTCTCAGCCCTTCCCCAGCTAGTACAGCCACTTCCCTTTTAAACACTAAATGTTAGCTACTTTTCCACTGCTGCTTACGGCCAGTACCCGCGTGCCATGGCCATGTGTGGGCTTCATCGTCACCATGGTGGGTAGCTTGCTCCTGTCCGGCACAGCCTGCCCTCCTTCCTCCAGGTTTCATTGTGTGTGTGTCAAAAACTGAAGGAAGGCTGGACATAGAAAGTCACCATGAGGCCTGGCTCTCGGGGGAAGTAGGCAGGCTGTTTCCAAAAGGAGAGGGAAGGAGACAAATGTTCAGGACCTAACATTGGACAAACTTTGGGCCTGATGCAAATGGGAGAGAAAGACCCCACTGAAGACTAAAGAAGGGGAAAGAATTCTTAGGGGTTCCCACAGAGGTCAGAATCCTGATGTCAAGGGAGGCCGGTCCCATTGCTGTCTCCAGATCCAGGAGCATTTTACAAGGGGAGAGGTGGGACCCAGGAAACCTCCTCTCCCAAGGTTTATAGCTTTCCCTTCACTTCAAGGGCCGCAGTGCTGGCGGTGCCTCAAGAGGCAAAGGCTGCAGGGCTCCTTTCCTACACGAGACTGAGGCTTGGGGCTGGGAAACCAACTTAAGGCTCTGGCCAGCGAGGGGCAAAGCAGGACTCCCCGCCTGCCCGGACACGGGAGCTGGGTCACTGAGTGTCTGGAATGCACCGTTGAGGGAGCTGACTAGAGGAAACCACCCTTTCCTTTCAAACCTCCCTGAGCTTATTACTCACTAAGCCTTTACAGAGAATTATTCTGGTAAAATTACATTTCTTTCAGCTACATTGTGAGGATGAATGTTATTCCAGGAGAAAGGGGGCACAAAGGGAGCAATGGGGACTGTGATAAAGGTCAGCTGGGGTGGAACCGGGAGGGGTGGGGCAGGCTGAGAAGAATCAGAATCCCAAGAGAGCGTGAAGGAAGTTGCAGTGGAAAAAAATATAATAAAACAAAGCCAAGCCAAGCCAGGACTCCAATGTCCTGGTCTCTTCAGCCTGACCACTGAGCAGCTAAGGCTTTCTGAGGGTTAGCTCCCTCTCTGTGCCGTGAATTAGAAGATCCCCACTTGCCTGCTTCCCCGGGTGTTGTGAAATCAAGCGGGTTAATGAAAAGCCCCAGGTAAATGCGCAGGGTTGGTTCTCGAGGCATGAAAGGCGGAGCAGCCGCAGCTTGGTCATGGCGCAGGTAAGAGCCGCCTCCCTCCTGCGCTCCAGCCTGTCCTGCAGGGACCCGGCCTCACTGAGCTGGGCTTGCAAGGGGGGAAGGCGAGAATCAAGCCAAGCCCAGCGGAAGCTTTCTGTCCTTCCCGCCGACCTGCCCACAGCTCTAGGTGTTCTTAGGCAGCCAGGAACCCCGGGTATGGCATGAGCTCTCTGCCCACATCCTGCAGGGAGGAGAGGAGATGTTTGCACAAAAGACAGCTCATGGGGGAAGGGAAATCCATTGGCGGTTGAATGTGGCCCCGTTCGGTCTTGACCTTAGCAGGGAAACTGAAAATTCCTGCTCCCACGGGTGTCTTAGACCAAGAGACGCAGCCGCACCTGCGGAGCTCTTACAACGGGTCAAGCCACGCCAAGGCTCATTGACGTACTTTTTCCCACTCATCCTCGTAGCAAACTTTCACATAGGTAGTAGATCATTCATAGTTTATGGATGAAGAAATCAACATAAAGACCATGAATAGATTTAGTGAAACAAGTGATTAATGAGTAGCCAGGCTGGGAGTGGCGCCAAGGACTAGCTGACCTAGAAACGCATGTGCCCGCATGGCCATCACTGTTTGTTATGCGTGTGTAGCTAGGCGGGCGCTGAGCTCGGTGCTTGGCACACACTGTCTCCCTTCCCTCTTAGCACAGCTCATCACAGAGATGCATTATGGTTCCCATTATACTCACGAGAAACTGCAGCTCGTAGAGGTGACATTTCTCAACCAGTGTCACACGGCCAGGTTTTACTGAGGCCACATGCCAAGGTTTAGGTGTTGAGGTGCACTGTCCCTTCTCTAAGGCCGCGGCTTATCTTCCTGTGGGAGGTGGAGAGAAAGTGTGAGGTCCGGTGACTAGCACTTTCAAAGTCAATGTGGTTTTCTCTCTTAGGAAAGAGCAGGGCAGTCACTAAGCCACTCCTGGCTGCGCCCCATTCCACCTTCACTGGGTGAGGGGCCGAGAGAAGTACAGTGTCCTCACTGGGAGTGACCATGACCCAGGGTTTCCCCTTTCCATTCCCGCATGGCAGGGTCACTTGGGGAGAGAAAACCTCCAAGTGTCTGTCCAAAGGCACCTTTCCCTTTCTTATCTGCTCCATGTATTGATCGTGTTCTCTTATCAATAATTACAACCTCTCGTCAAACACCCAAGGTAATGACAAAGTTATAAAAACTTGGTGAGGCTCAAGTCTTCTCTACTCCTGGGGCACATGGCTTAGGTTGTAGATTTCCATACACTGGCTGTTATCGCCTTTAAACATATACTTCTGCTCAGCAGAAGCTCCGTACCAATAAAAATGCTCTCTGCCTGTGTTGTCCAAAACCAGCCCCCAGCCCTACATGACTATTAAGCGCTTGAAGTGTGGCTCATACAACTAAGCAAAGAATTTTTCATTCAATATTAATTACATCTAAGCAGCCATGTATGACTAATGGTGACAGTGTTGGACAGCACAGATCCAGATAATTACTGAGAAAATATCAGCCTGGTTACTTATTTTTACACTTACTTTACTATAAACACAAAATGATGTTAGTTTGTTTACCCAGTGGGTTTGACTCTTGGCCTCAGGACTTTGCATTGCAGGGATTCACAGCTGTGTGGTCGCTATGCACAAAGTTAAGCTCAGAAAAGAGGCCATGTGTTTGCTTGTTAGTGTCACACTGTAAACGCTGCTCATGGGGGAAGGGAATTCCGCTTGCCCTTGAATATGGTCCAGTTTGGTCTTGCCCTTAACAGGAAACTGAAAAAGTTTCTCTCCCACGGATGTGTCTTAGATCAAGAGATGCAACAGACTTTATGGAGCTGTTTATGGAGGGTCGTAATTAAAAGATCACACACTCACAAATGCAAACAACAATCTTGCAAGCACCCACGGCCGGCCCTCTGCCCCCCTGCGGCCAGGTGGGAAGGAAAATGCGAAGCCGCCCCGGTTTGTGGCTTCCCTGCCTGGATGGCGCTGGGGTAGGATCTCTGCCTTGCCAGCAAGTTCTGTCTGTTCAATAGTTCTCTGCCCCCTTTCCTTACTGACTGTTGTGCTTGTTATGGCCCTTGTCTTGTTCAAGAAAGGCTCATTCCTTATAATAATGAAATGACTTCACAGGAAACACTGGCAGCGGGAGCCTCCTCCTTGCTAACTGCCGAGCTGGAAACGCCATGGCCACTCCAGTGTTTAAATGCGGACTCCTGGGCCCGGCCTGGAGGCCTGGGGCAGACTGGCCGCAGCAGCCCCCGGAGGCTGCGTTTCCTCGAAGCTCCCGCAGCTCTGAAACACTGACCCAGCCCCCTCCATCGACAAAGGCTCTCAGCAGCAGGGCCGCTCCCGAGGCTGGCTCAGCCATGGGGCTAGACGGTCATCATCGCGGCCCCAGGGGCATCCTCCCGCATGCCCCGCGCCTTGCCAGGCATCTAACATAAGCCACTTCCACATAACCCTGGGAGGGAGGTGTTTCCATTCGTGGGAAGAGCAGGGAGCTTAGAGAAATCGAGAAACATTCATTTGACGTCTAGGCAACGGGTATGGATCATGTTCCTGGTCTGTGCCGGGCACTTTCTAGGACGTGGTGGTGAATAAATCATACATCTCTGTTCCTGAAGAGCTTGTGTTCTAAGGAGGGGACAGGCAATAAATGAATAGAGTCAAAGTGTCAGATGGCGAAGGGCCTGGTGGAAACCAACAAGGCAGGTGCGGGATAGAGTGAGGCAGGGCTGCCTGGAGGAGGGAACTCAGGCGTCCTCTCCAGTGTGTTGGCCACGACGGCTCCGGAGGGGGACAGCCAGGCAGTGGGAAAGCAGGAAGAGCCCTGAGGCCAGAAGGCGCTTCGCTCAGAGTCACACAGGTGACCCAGGGCAGCGCCAGGACTCGATCGCTCTTTCTCCCTTTGTTCTTTTGAAAGCATCTCGCTGGCTCACTGTGTTAGCAGTTTTGTAGCTATGTGACATCCGACAATGAGCTTACCCTTTTTTCTCATCAAAAGGGGTTTGGCTATAATGGGAAAAGCCAGTGATATGGCAAGTATAGACTTTTACACACATAGGATTGTTTATTTCTCCAACATCGGGAGATGGGCATTATACCCACTTTACAGATAGGAAAACTGAGGCATCCAAACCGGCTCTCCTAAAGTTCCCTAGCTGCTATGAGGCAGAGGCTGGATTTGAATGCAAACTTGTTGAGCTGCACCTACTACAATGACTTATCCTCACTGTGACATTCTTTGCTGCTGCCATTTAAGGCCCATTATTGGCAGAGTCCAGGAGAGACAGCTCTGGGTGTTGTGAGCTGTGAGCTGCATGTTAGTGGCTGAATTAGGTTTTAATACGCTAAGAGGTCCCAACCTCCATTGAGTGAGAAGTTGGCAGAATTCACCGTAACAGGTGCCCTTTTAATATTGGCTTCCAACGGGAAAAAGAAAGTCTTTCACTGAGGCACACAACAGCTGACGCATTAGAACATCTCAGCTCCAAATTGCAGACTTATTAAAGCCATTAGAATAATTATAATTGAGGACTTACTTAACAGCCCATAATGACTTTTTAGACAGCCCTCGCTGAGCGCCTTCTCCCGTCTCTGTCATCTCCCCCCCTCCAGAAGCGGTCCTCCGAGATGCGCTGCGAGCTTTCGTTCTCTTTAGCAGCATCCCCAGAGCCCGTGTCTGTGAGCACGACTGGAAAATCACAGAAGGAAAAGCGTGGGCCTCTCCAGGTTGCTTGCCTTGCTTTGGTCATATCTTGCATTTCCTTAACCTGTGTGTGAGTCTTGTTTAATGAAACTTCCACCTTTGAAACGTCTTGGTCTCCAACACAAGAGGTCAGGCAGGTCAGCATGGGGAGTTCCTCAGAAACACGCACACACACACACACACACACACACGCTTAAGGAAGAGAGCCCTTGCCTTCCACAAGCTGCGTGACCTTGAGGAGAGGGTTACAGATTTAGTGCTCAGCTTTTTACAGGACTCCCAAATGGCTTAGTCCCTTCCTCCCTGACACTGCTCCTGGCATACGGTGGGTGCTCACGTAATGACAGGTACTCCTTCATTCTCCCTTCGCCTATGAAGTGAAAGATCCTTTCAAAAGATGAACAATTTAACTATGCTATGAATTTGGGGTTTTATGTAAGAGTGAATCTCAACTGAATAGAGGACTTTAATCATTCATTCACTCATTCATTCATTCATAGACTTGCTACTATATCAGGCACTATGAAAGCTTTAAGAAGAAGATGTGGTCCTAGCCAGGCGGCTCAGTTGGTTGGAGTGTCATCCCGAACACCAAAGCGTTGCAGGTTCAATTCCCGGTCAGGGCACATTCCTAGGTTTTGGGTTTGATCCCCAGTCCGAGCGAGTATAGGAGGCAATCAACCAATTTTTTTCTCTCTTTCTCTCCCTCTCTCTCCCTCCTTTCCTCTCTCTCTAAAATCAATAAAAGCATATCCTAGGGTGAGGATTTAAAAAATAATAAGCCTTACCAGTGTTGCTCAGAGGTTGAGCATCCACCCAGGAACCTGGAGGTCATGGCTCAACTCCCCGTCAGGGCACATGCCCAGGTTTCGGGCTCGATCCCCAGCAGGGAGCATGCAGGAGGCAGCTGATCCGTAACTCTCTCTCATCATTGATGTTTCTCTCTCTCTCTCTCTCTCCCTCACCCTTCCTCTCTCTAAATTCAATAGAAATATATACATAAAATTTTTTTAAAAATAATAAATTGTGGATTCTGCCAATAAATAAGTGTACATGGACTTATGTGCACCATAGAAAACATTAAGAGAGCAATGATGAAGAACCATGTAATTCAAAACATGTGTTTGTTTTTTAGTGAAACTTGACCAGCTGATTAATTATAAAACAGCAATAGCCAAGACATTCCAGAGGAAGAATCGGTCATGTGACTTTCTAGATCTCCAGGCTTGGTATCAAGCTCTAGGAACCAGGGACTGTGGTGTGGACAGATATGGACACTGGAACTAGATGCAGAGCCCAGGGACACAGCCTCCATCTGTGAGCACCTATAGCTGGTCGGGGGGAAAGGGTAGATATTCAATGAGTGACTCTGGGATAATTGCTATCCACATAGAAAAATACTTGAACTGGGACCCTTTTGTCACTTCATACATGAAAATCAACTCCAGGAGGTTTGGAGATTTTAAGGGTCAAGGTAAAACTATAGAGATTTTAGATGACATAAGAGAATGGTTTATGGCCTCAAGCTTGGCAAGATTTTCTAAGCAAGACACAAAAAGCACATACAGTAAAGAAAAAAATAGACAAAATTATAGTCATTAAACTTAAGAGCCTCAATTTATCAAAAGAAACCACAGAGAATGTAAAGATAAGCCAAAGCTAAGAAGAAATATTTGCACATGTAAAATTGACAATGAGGTAATTTTCAGAATATGCAATAAACTATAAATCAATAAGCACAAGCAACTCAGTAAAATAATGGGCCAAACATATTTTATTCAGTGGAAAAGAAAAACAAGGAATGATCAATATTCAAAAAGAAACTCAACCTCTGTAGTCATCAGGGAGACGTGAAATAAAACTGCAATGAGATGTCATTTCACATCCACCAAATTAGCAAAAATTCAAGCCTGAAAATGAAATGACACAAGGAAGTGGGGCAGTGGAGCCTCCCAAGCAGAGCTGGGGGGAGTGAAATGGAATACAACCACTGTAAACAGCACTTTGGCATCATTGACGGTATGTGCAAGTCCACCCCAGCAGTTCTGCTTCTGGTAACTACCCTGGAGAATCTTGCAATTACCCAAGAGACCTGTACAGAATTGGCCAGGTCAGCAGGATTTTTAATAGCAAAAACTGGAAATAGCTGAAATGCCCAGCACAGCAGTAATGGATTTTTTTAAATGTGCACTCTTCAACCAATGGAAAAGTATACAGCAGTGAAAAATGAACGAATTACAAAAAAGTACAAAAGAGTAGCTGAATCTCTTGAATGACATTTTGAGGGGAAATAAGCAACTCATAGAGAATATATAGTATGAACCCATTTATATAAAGTTCAAAATCATGTACAAGTAGATAATACAGATAATACTAGATAATACAGAGAAACTAATAATAGATAATACAGGGAAACAAACGAGCATGGTAAAACTATTAAGCAAATAAATAAAATGACAAATACAAAATTTTCAATAGGCGCTAAGTCTGAAGGGGGAGGTTGGGAAGAAGTGAGGAGGGACCCCCAGAGGACTGCAAAGGAGGTGGCCTCACCTACTAGACTTAGTGGTGGACGCTCCGATGTTCATTTTACTGTGGTTCTTTTGATCTGACATATAGCTTATGAAAAGTCTTCTCCCTTCCCCATTGTCATTAAGAGATGAATCATTTTGTTCTACCTGCCTGAAGAAAGCGAGGTCAATGGGAACAGAATTATGGAAGAGACGACGGTGCTCTTTATTGACCTGGGTCTTAAAGGTTGAGTGGATGCTCGGGAAAGAGGCAGAAAGGGGAAGTAAAGCCTGCATTCAGGCAGGTGAAATGGGGTGTGAGAGACCAGCAGGTGCAAGTGGGGCGGCCGGTTAATGAAAGGGAAGTTGAGATCAATGGGCCTAGAATGAAAGCTGCGTGGTAAAGATGTGAAGTTCTTCAAGGTCTAGAAGCCTTACGAGGCTCTTCTGTGGTCAGCGGGGAGCCAGTAAAGAATTCTGTAAGGTGGTAAAATATACATAATAGCAAATTCATACCATGTTAACATTTGTACGTGTCCAGGTCAGGGACATTAAGCGCACTCGCGTGTCCTGCAGCCATCACCTCCTTCCATCTCCAGAGCCTCTCACCCTCCCAAGCCAGTAGAGAATGTCTGGCAGGTATGGGATAAGGTCAGATTTTCCTTTTATGGGGAAAAATCATAACCTAAAATCTAGGGACGTGTCTAAAGGCAGGGAGATGAATTTAGGGAGGTGATCTTAAAAGGTCAAATGCGGTTCAGGTGAGGGAAGGTAAAAGAAATGAAGAAGTGGGAGACGCAGTGTGAAAAAGGCCATAGATTTCCAGGTGGCCCTGGAGAAATGCCTGGATCTCCATTGTTAATTGTGTGGGAGTGAAGGGGTGGAGTCCAAGGAGCCCAGGTTTCCAGGTTGGGTACATACTCAGGTCATTTACGAGAACAAGATAAGAGAAAAAGCAGGTTAGTTAGGTGGTTTTGTTTTTTAATCGGCTGTGATCTGTGATATTTGCTCACATTCTATGTGTCCCTTACCCACCCCACCCCCAAAGTCTTATCTCCACACCCTTGAGGGACGTCAAATCCTATTTCACGGTAACAGTGCGCAAAGGAAAGGTTGGGTTTCCTGTAACTTTGCAAAGTTTTGCTAGAGGGAAAGGGAAAGAGTGTATGGCTGAGACCTAATGTTAAGTGTGATTAGAGACTCTCCAATGAATGAGAGGACAGCCAGACCCCAGGTGGCGCCCACAGCTCAGGGATCTGGTGTCCAATCCTCCAGACAAGGTAGCTCCCTGGTGTCAATCCTGTTCTGTCCCTGAGTCTTCCTTAAAGCTGAATGGAGCCTCCTGAGGGGCTCCCGCTACCTGGAGGGCCATGGCAGGGACCCCAGCCTGACACCAGACGTCAGCATCACCCAGCCATTGATGGAGCCTGGGCCTGAATTGACAAAGTGACTCTCCGACTTCACACGGGGAGGAAAGGACAGTGTGAAGACCTGGCCCAGCCATCTGGAAGCACCTTCTATGAAATGGCAGAGAAAACACCTTGGGATCTGGAGCAAGAGTGTAGATCAGGGATGGGTAACCCAAGCCCATGAGCCAAATTCCATAGGCCCCCTGTTTCTGCACAGCCCATGAGCTGAGGATGGTGTTTACATTGTTATGTGGATAGGGGGAAATATCAAAAGAAGAAAAGTACTTTGTGACTCATGAAATTGTCACATTTCAACGTCCATAACTAAAGTTTGATTGGAACCCAGCCCACTCATATTCCTGCATTGTCTGTGATGCTTTTGCTCCATGTGGTGCGAAGGAAACAGTTGGAACAGAGACCACATGGCCCACAAGGGTAGGATAGTTACTTTGTCGGGGATGTTTGCCGTCCTGTGGTATCAACCTCAAGGGCACAGTGCTTGTGCTTCAGAGGGGAGAGAGCTCTGGGTCAGTGGGAACCTTAGCCTTGTACCTGCCCAGGCCTGGGCAGAGCCCAGGCGTCCGACACCACATTTGAGCCCCTCTTCCCTTCCAGCTTCAAATCCAGGCACTAGGGCAAGGCCTGCACCCCTGGGGATCAGGCTCCATGATGTTACCACTGACCTGCAGAGTGTCATAGGTACCCATCCTTGTGCCCAGTTCCTAGCTGAGGCCACCAAACCCAGCCCCTTCTCCAGGAATGTCTGAGGGTCCCTCTCAGAATGAATCCATCACCTGCATCCACCTGCTACCTAAACACACTTTCTTCTGTATTCATTTCTCAAAAAGCATTTGCTGAACCCACACCCTGTGTTAGGTGGTCAGGATATAATAAATGAGGCAGGAGTGGCCTCTGTCCTCATGGTGTGTGGAGTCTAGAGCATGAGAAACACTAACAAACAAGACCCCAAGTAAGTGTCCAGCTGTAGCAGGAAAGCTGCATAGATGACAGACGGGGACACTGGTCCACAAGGGTCCACGTGGAGGGTCTGGGTGGCACTAGGTCTACAAAGGAAAGAGGACCGTGGTAAGGGAAAGAGAGCAGAATTTGCAAATATCCTGGGGAACAGAGAGGACAGTGTGTCTGGAGCCGGGGGAGGGGCAGTGGTGGGAAAGTGGCGGGGCGGGGTCCTGCCACATTCCCACCTCCCCTTCTGCGCCCTCACACACACTCCTCCTAGAACAGGCGAGCAGGCCAGGTCCCACCTGAGCAGAGGAGCTGACTGAATCACCACTTGTCTGCACCACAGTTATATTATCCAACCATAAATGTTCAATTAAGGAGATTGATTGCATGGAAGTAGCCTGAGCTGTAATTTCCTGTGGCTGGTTGGACGGAATCACACGTGTCAAGTAGGCGTGCCCGCCCGAGCTCATCAGAGTGGAGCGTGAGGCACGGCGGTGGGGACATCGGAAGGGCTCAGTATATGTCAGTATAGTTATTTTGACACCATCCTGTTACCACTTGTTATCATTTTTATGTCATGGTCAAGAAATGAAATCATTAAATGAATCATTAAAATTGGGATACCCTTTTTTTTTAACATTTTCACTAATGTTACTGATACATTCTCCTTTCTCTTAAAATTTAAAATCTTCAATTCATGAGACTTTTTTAAAAAGATGGGACCACACAGGGAGTGCTCACTGCCAGGAGGGGAAGCCCCAGAGAAAGGCATACTCTTCAGTCAGAGGCGAGCGTCAGTCTGGTCTCAGAAGAATTTGCTGTGGCCTCATATCTCCCAGGGTGTCCCCATCTCCCTTCCCTGAAAAAATGTAAATGACAGTCGGAGGTGGAGGATCTGTTACCAGCGTGGGTTCAGAAAGTGCTGAGTCAGCCTGCAGCTGTAACCTGAGCAATTGCCTGGGCTTGATCAGCTCCGATCCACAGTTTGGATCAGAGAATAAAGGCTTCTGCTTTCAGGCCTGGGAGGCCTCTGTCCTGTGATCAGCAGGATCAGCGGGAGTGTCCCCGTGTGAACTCCCATCCCTTCCTCTGTTCCCAGCCTTCTCAACACAGCCCTGGGCTGGCTCTGTGTCTGGGAGGACCTGTCAGGCTGCTTTTGCCTCGGTTTCCCTGATTGGAGAATTGAGGCTGCTCATAAGAGGCCAGGGGGTAGTTGAGAGAGGTTTGTTAGAGTCATTGGCAAAAGAAACAAAAGTTAACCACAATATCTTCTTAAATTTTAAAATGGTTAATAGAACAGGCAAATGGTAGCTTGTATGTCCATCGCATCTCAATTGAATAAATAGATAGACAGATATTTACATAATTTTTCTGAGCCTTTGTATATATTACTCTGTAGTGAGGTGTCCAAGGAAATCTTGAAAGTAGGCCTCATGTCCTGCAGTCTGTCCAGGGGACAGAATCAGAACTGCTCACGAGACCTCATTTTACCCAGCAACCGAGGCCCAGAGAAAGGAACCACACACACACATACGCTCCTGTTTTATTTTTATATTTCTAGACGATTGCTGGAGTTATGTCTTGAGTGGTTTGGCTGGAAGGGGAGGCTGGTTCGTTTCTATCTGAAATGCCAGGTGTGGGCAGCGCGGTGTTACAGCCGAGGGGCGTCAGGATGACAGGTGGCCCTGCCCACAGCAGCCTTCCCTCTGAAAGGGAAGGCTTGCTTCCTGCCCTTGCTTTGGCTGTTTTGCTGTCTCGTGAGCATTAAAGAAGTGTCCACCAAGCTCTACGAGAGGTGAAAAGAAGAGGTTTTCTTCCCGGTGGAAATCGTCTTCTTTCAAGTGCATGTTAGAGAGAGAGAGAGAAATATCTGTGTTAGCTGGGATTTCATTATCTTGGGCTTGGGAAGGACCAGGAGCTTTTTCAAAATAACCAATCAGCTTCCCAAGCTTTTGATTTCCAGGGCTTGCGCTGGGCCTCCCTCTAATCAGTCCGTTTCCCAGGTCTTCCGGAGCTCTGTCTCTTGTCCAACCCGACCCTTTCCCAGGCCAGGCTGACCCCCTCCAGGGTCACTGTCTCGGCCCCCACTGCACCTGTGCTCACCTGCCCCTCCCGTGGTCTACCCCTTCCCCCAGTGATCTGCAGGGAAGGGAAGGACGGGGTTCCCCGGGGAGTGTGTGAAGCTGTGACTTCCTGGAGCTGGCAGGCTTTGCTCCCTGGCTTATTATGCTTCATAAAGTCTGATTCCCTTTTCTCTCTTCCTTTATTAATATCCAGCTGCCTACGCTAACAGTTTGGGACTCAGAGAGCCAGGGTTTGCGTTCAAGGCTGCAGGTACAAACAGGACTTCAGAGGATTGGGAAGGAGAGCAATTTAACATAAATAGTTTTTATTTTAAACAACTAGAAACACAGATCCTAGAAGACTTTCAGGGGCTCAGAGGTGGTTGAAACTTCCTTGATGTCCCCACTATGGCTCTCTCACACTGGTTAGGAGGTACAAGAATATTCTAGAACAGAGTTTCCCCAGGAACTGCCAGGGAGCTCTCCTCCCAGATCTCCAGCAACCAACTGCTGGCCTATGGGCGGCGGCTGTAGGCGGCTTTTGGAGGGAGTTTTTGGAGGCCAGGAAAGCCCTCCGCCAGCAGCCTTTAATTAGGAGAGCCACGGTTACGGTCACCGCAGCCAAGATGGCTCTCCTCTTGCGTTAAACAGCTCTAATTTGGGCACAATAGCTGTTTTATGGGTAACGAGACAGAGGCTTTGTAAACCTTCCCCTTCTAGGAAAAGACAGCTGTGAAGGGACCCTCCCTCTCTGTCCCTGTCATCTACACCACAGAACCACAAGCCCTGGGCCAGGGGACCAGCCAGCAGACTTAAACCAGAGGCTTTTCCTGAAAATGGGGCTTTCTCAAGGGGGGATCACTACTCACCTGAGATCTGTCTTAAAAAATACAGACTCCTGGGCCCTGCAGCCCTAAGGCATCTAAGACCCTGAGAGGAACACAGGGAATGGCCACCCTGTCATGGTTTACAAATTTCTGAGACATGACCATGGATGAGAGGAGGTAAGAGGAGACTTGTGGGTTATCTCTCCCATGCACTAGGCTGGATCTTTTCTAAGCATGACTTGGCAAACAACCACAAATGAGTAAGGGCCATTCTTTCCCATTTTGCAGATGAGAAAACTTGAAGCTCAGAAAACTTCAGTAATTTGCTCAAGGTCACACAGCCAGTAAAGGGGAGATCTGAGATTTGAATCCAAGTCAACCTGGCACCAATTCATTTAGGCTCTAGGATGACTTCCAAATCCAGACACTAGCAGCTTATGGTTGACAAGCTGGACCACACAGGAGGCAGGGCAAGGCTGGGAGATAGTATGATCCTTTTTGTCCCTGCTGAGATGTCCCCAGAGATGGCTCAGGAGAGAGCTGTGGTCTGTGGAGAGAGAGGTGTAACTCTAGACTGCGGTACAAACAAAGGAGCTGTCATCGCACTTCTTACCATTTGTTAGAAGCTCACCGAATTCTTGCATCCATTAATAGAGTCTGGCAAGTGGAGAAGGTGGCCAGGATCCCCTGGTAATTTAGCAACAGCTGCAGGATCAACATTCTGCACAGCAGGCCTCATGGAGCCAGACTGAGCCAACATTTGGGGGCTCCGCCTGGTGTTTATCATAAATCAAAGGTGTGGGGCTGCTTTGAGGAGCACTCTGACAGCCTGCAAGCTGCTCTCTCTCCTGAAACCTAGGCCTAGTGACCACGCAGAACACACAACACACACACATCTGCCCCTCTCCTTTTCTTCCCCCCCCTTCTTTTCTTCTCTCCCTTTATCCTTAGCTTACGCTTGCACAGGGCACCTACTATGTGCAAAGAGCTAAGCATACCGAAGTCATTGGAAGAGGCAGGTGCTGAGTGTCTATTGAATGGTGGGTATTGGCCTTGAACATGCACAGACCCAAACCCAGCCACTTCTCAGGGTTTGACTCACAGCTGGAACTATTGGGAAACTGTTCACAGCAGGACAGCTGGTCTCTTTCTAGAAGTGTGACCAGCTGTGGGAAGCTGATAGGAACTGTGGAGGGAGGATTAGGGGTTAGAGGTGTGTGTGTGTGTACACCTGGGGATCCTGCACTCATTTCTTCTTTATTTTCCTCTGTAAACTCTTGGGAACTTTTGCCACACAGCCCAATTGTCAATAATAAGCATTTGTTGAGTGTCTACTATGTGCCCGACATTGATAAGCTATTTCATCAAATTCTCATTTAAAAAAAACTGAAATAGATGTCCTTATTCTCAGTTTGATAAATAGGAAAATCAAAGGTTGCATTTCTTGCCTAAAGACATTAAGATAAGATGATAAGAAAAGCCAGGAACCCTCCAACAAGTCTATACCAAGGACCTACTACAAGACAGACGCGTGGATTCAAGCCCAGGAAGTCATTTTATTCCTATTCTACATAACTGCCTTTTTAATTCCATGAGGACACTAATCAGGACTTAGATCATATCATGTACTAAGAGGCAGAGCTCCCTGATATTCGTTTACTTGTGCACTCACTTATTTATAAAAGCATTTATTCAATCCTTTCATTTATTTATTCATCCAACAAATATTTATTGAGTGTTTGCTATTTACAGGTATGGTGCCTTTTACTAGGAATTCACTGGTGACCAGAAAGAGACATGGTCCTGGCTTATAGCGCTGTCCCTCTAGAGGAGGTGATAGACATTAATTATTAACCACACTCCTGGGGTTCAGTTGCCAATTGAGAGCTGTTCAGAAAGGAAGGAGCTGGTTTCTTAGGTAGAGCCTGATGCCAGGGGACCCGACTGCCTGACCCAGGGAAGTGAGGTTCACCTGGTCTCCAAGGTGAGGAAGAGTGAACTGGAGGAGCGGGAGGAAGAGTTTCTGGTCTACCGGCAGCAGCTGGTTCAAAGGACCAGAGCTGAGGGGAAAGGCTCAGAAGGTCACATCTAAGACATCCCTGCCTACATCCCAACCTCCTCCTGACCCAACATTCTCCCCCAAACCTGGCCCATCTCATTCAGTGAGAACCCCCAGCCCCAGGCTATAAGCCTGGGGACATCTCAGATTCCTTCTGCCCTCATATCCGGTTCTGTCAATTACCAAAGTCTCTCAACGTTATCCCCTAAAAATCTATCATCTTTTCTCAGTTTTTCTGCCAAGGCTCTGATTGAGATTTTACTTTTCCATTGGAATCACTGAAATGACATCGCTCAGTCCCTTAACCAGAATTTATTGTGGGCCTATAGGTGGCGGGCACTGACCTTAGCCCTGCAATGAACAACTCAGGCGTAAGCCCTGCTCTCATTAGAGAGTTGAGCAAGAAGCACGTTTCCATTGGCCTTTTGACTGCCCCCTGCCTCCAGCCTTGTTTCTTTGTAGCCACACTCCACGCTGAGCTCAGGGCCTATGTACAGTGCAGATCTGGCAATGTCCACCCCCACTTAAAAGGTGTCCATTATCTATAGAATAAAGTCCAGTTAGCTTAAGATAGCACTCCCGACGCCTACGACCTAACCCCCACCTGTTATGTCTGCCACGGCCACACCCAGGCTCATGTAGATACAGGTACCCATGTGTGTATCTTAAAGAGTTAAAATATTTAAGGGAACAGCTTAAGGACTATTCACCCTTGGGCACCATTTAGTACCTTTCTCATCTTTACTTGCTTTTTATTTAGTCATGTGGCATGCCATGCGATGCATTAGAGTTTGGAAGGAATAAAAAGTTAAATCATATGCTATGTCAACACAGACCAGTGGAGGCTGCACTCTGAGGAGTGTTTTGTAATGTTTCCCTGCTTTGTAGCTGGAGGCAGATTTAACCCTCCCTCTGCCTTAAAGGACTGTGGCTATCCAATTCCTGAGGCTTACAGCTGACATGATCTGGAGCTGTGTCCCCTGCCAGCTCTAACAGCCCTAATGAAACTCTTTATCTTTGTCTGCTCTGGGCTAATCTCAGGAAAGGCCTGAGGTCACCTTTTCAAGCATCTAGAATAGCTCTCAGTAGCTGTTCCCCTTCAAATTCAGGAACAAATATTAAAGGGCTTTATAAGTGTTCCTGTAACTGTTCTATGACTTTAATTTTCAAATCTTTAAAAAGAGAATGCCAAATTGATTTTTATTTACCGATTTTGGGTCTTTGAAAAAAATACATGCATGCATACTTGTAAAATTTTAACTTAGCCTCTGCCAAAAAGGAGGCAGAGTGTACTAATGCATGGAGAAAACACATATTGGAACTGGACAGATCTGGATTCAAGTCCTAGCTCTGCAGCCTTGGATGAGTTACCCAACCTCTCTGAGCAATATTACTCACAGAGAAAGCAAGAATCATCATATCCATCCATGAGGAATGGTTTGCAGGTGGAAGGAGACCTAGCTCACTTGTGGAAGAACTGATTCAAGGCCAGTGGAAGTACAAATCGTTCTGTCCTGTAGAACTGATGGGCTCATTCCACCACTGGCTAGAGCTAGCGACCATGTGGTATGTGTGCTCCAGCTTCCAAATCTGCACCCACAAAGCTCTTCCCCCTGGGCCTAAGGGTAGTCTCAGAATTCTTTCTATGCAGCTTTAATCAACCACTTTGGGTTTTCCATAAGATGAAGCATATCACCCTGTTGACCCGTGGCTCTCATCGGCTCAAAAACTGGGCATAACGGAAGCTAAGGAGTGGACCCAGGGAAGCAGACACTGGCCCTTCCTCGGGTTTTTTTCCACCGTCCATTTCTAAGACCATAGACTCGCCGAGGATCAGACCTGGACCAGACGCTTATCCAGCCTCTCTTTCTGCGGGTAAGACAATTAAAGAGAGAAGCAGCAAGGTGTTCTAGCAAGCCATTGGCTTTTTCTATCACTTATTAGCCAAGCAACCCATTAAACTACCCATTAAACTAGGCAACCAAAGGTTTCCAGGCTGTTCTCTAAAGCTCTGGCAACAGGAGAAGCTCAGAGCCTAAAGGAGAAAGAAGCCTGAGACCAGTCTTGGCTTGTTCTGTGGGACCCAGGTCAAGCATTGCTCCTGGTTCTGGGAAAGTCTGACTAAGGCCAAGGTTGACATCATCTCCCAGCCCAAGAGAAACACCACCATTGGAGTCAAAACTGTCAGGAATTTTTGCTCTGCCACTAAGATCTCGAGTAACCCTAGACATTTTACCTCATCTTTAAGGGCCTCCTTCGCCTACTAAAGGGACTGGTGTCTCCTAACTCATTGGGAGCTCAGACCATCTCATGCTATTATGATGTGAAAGCTACAGGGACTCTAGCCTGGAGTCATGTTCTGTTTGTGTGACATTCTGGGATAGGGGTGGGACAGGTCTACAGGATTCATCTGCCATTGATAGTTGGAGCTGAGTGAAATCCCATTAAAATCACTGTGCTAGGTAGATTTAAAGGGGGAAAAGCACCTAGAGGGAGTCCCAAGCTAGGGAGGGAGGAGGGCCGAGGGCAGCTAGGGCAAGTAGCTGTAACAAGACCTCCACGCTGTTGGTTACTGTGAGATCTGACTGGAGGCGGGGATTGGACGACTGAGTGCCTTCAGTGACGGGCAGGGCTGTCTGTGACATGGTCCCCTCTTGCTTCTCCATCTCTTGGCCACCTTCCTCCGATGCACACTCTGCCCTGTCATATTTGGATCCACTTGCTGCTCTTCAATGTGACTGGTGCTCACCTCTGGATGCAGGAGCACCTCCCAAACCACTGTGCCTGGTGCGTTCCACTCTGCTCAGCGCTGGGAGGAATTTCTGTGGATCCCCGAGTACAGGGTTGCCTGAAGCTGTGACGGGGAAGCCCCTTCTCGACAGCATCCTGCAGAGATTGGACCATCCGCGGCCTGGCTTGCTGTCTTCGGGGCTTCGGTCCTTTCTTGGGGAGCCCCTAAGAGCCCTTGAGAGCCAGAAATTGTGTCATATTGATTTGTCCATCTGGGTTGCTGCCCAAACAGGGCACAGGGATAAACTGTGGGGAGGCTAATTTAGTCTGGTGAGGAGCCAGGAAACAGCAGGCCCAACTCCAGAAGACCTACTGCTGTTAGAAGACGAGGTCATCTCATTCAAAATTGCCCATGGCAATCTGATCCTTATTAAAGAGGAATGTAAAATCGGAATGTGGACGTTGCTGCTCTCCATAAAGGATCTCATAAGAATGATTACAGGGCGAGTTCGCTGTCGCTCTTAAATAAAGGAGTCATTAAAGTCCCTCAGTCACCCCAGGAATATTAAGGAAGACTCGCTGGGGACTACTAGGGCTGAGGACCTTGGAAGATGTGGAAAGACTCATGGATTTACTCCTTTCTTATTACTCAGCCCCACATGTTTAATATCAAAGCCCGGCACTCAAGGAAATGGGAAAATGCTTAACCTTCAAAAGTAAGAACACAAACCCGATTGCCCTCAGCTTGCTCAAAGTGGACCCACAGACTCTTCCTAAGAAGGGCCCGCCATGCCCAGGGCCTCAACAGCCCTGACTGAGGCCAGGTGGCATTCTGACATCCCCGCACCCAGCCTGGTGTCCATGCAGCTAAAGTGAGTCTAGGGCACAAAAAGCAGCTTCCCCCTGCCCAGTCCAAGCTGAGCTTTCCCAGGTCACATGACCAGTTTCCCAGTTCCAACTTAAGTCACCTGTTGGGACTGGTGCTCTAGCCAGACCTCGAGCCCCTTGCTTGACTCATCCCCTGCCATAGTCCCCTTGCTGTTGTCCACACACTGTAACTCACACGCTGGTCCTTGTCCAGCCCTCTGGACCCCCATGGGTGTGTCCAGACCCTTTCTCCCAAGTGGGATAAATGTGTGGCTTGATTGGCATGGTGTCTCCAGGCCTCTCAGGCTGGCCTCTTTGGGATAGACTCCAGCTCATCAGCGTATCTCTGGGTGCTCCAGCTGAGCTCAGAACTGAACCCTGGTCTGGACATCACACACTCTTCCTCTGAGGCCACCCACAGGGCATGAGGGTCTGGAAGGTGCTTCATAGGATGGTGCCTCCCCAAACTCCCTGTGGACTCAGATCTAAGACCTTTCATCACTGGACAGAGCCTAATGAAGCCTCTGACCTCTGGCCTTGGTGAGAGCAAAAATTTAGGCAGGCCAAACCCCAAAGAAACTCAGCTCTGTCAGCGAGAGGGTCCTGAAGTCCTACAGCGTGAGCAACAGAAGATCCCTCTTGTTTTCTGAGGACATGTGCCAAGGACTTGGGAACAAGGTAAAAACAGGCTGTTCTCACCAGCCCTTGCTCTCAGCTAGAAAGAGACAGCAACTATCTGCCAAGTTTACTGTCTGCCCTCCTAGCTAACTTGGAGCTCCTGCATATGGGCTGCCTAAGTTTTAAAAATGGGCAGACAGTAAAATAGCTCCGGATATAGCAGCCCAAGACCTCCCTCCCCACGTGGCCCCAACTCCTGTTATCTCTACACACACACACCATAACCTTAAGCAATAGGCCCTGGGGGTACAGAGTTTGGCAACAAAGTACTGATACATGCTACAACATGGATAAACCTCAGTAAAACATGCTAAGTGAAGGAAGCCAGACACAAAAGACCATGTATTTATTGCGTGATGCCTTTTATCTGAAATGTCCAGAAAAGGAAAGTCCACAGAGACAGAAGGTAAATTAGGGACCACCTAGGGTGGAGGTAAGAGTGGGGTGTGACTGCTAATTGACATGAAGTTTCTTTTGGGCGTGATGGAAATGTTCTAAAATTAGACTGGGCTGATGGTGGCACAACTCTGTAAGTATGCTTCAAAAAGACCACTGAATTGTGCACTTGAAATGAATGAATTTCATGGCGTGCAACTTAAGAAACTATTTTAAAAATACAATTGGCCCTGAACCTGGAGCAGTTAAGTACCTGTGACTCCGGTATGGGTGAGTTTAACCTGCTATTTCTCTCCATAAGAAGGAAGAACATGGGGTCAAGAGCCGGGTTTCCTGGTGTCCTGCCCAGGCCTTGCCCCAACAGCTTGTGACGAGGGCAGCTCACTCCTTCCTAGAGTCTCTGCTTACAAATATAACTGGGAGGTGGCTCCACCCAGGGTAGCTCACCAACCAGTGACCCAGCGGGGTTTCAGGGGATCCAGGAATCCCTGAGGTTTCGTGTGATTACTGGCTGTGTGCCTTTCTCCAGACTCTCACCAGATTCCCAAAGGGGACCTGGGGCCTGCAGACATTAAGAAAGGTGATCTCGGACATACACTCAAAGCACTCTGCTGATTGCAGAGTCTGGGGCGTGGTGTTCTCAGAGCCGACTCAGTCTCTAAAGTCTACACTCCCCCCATCCCACTGATGGATGATTTTCATTTTTTCTCTTCTAAGGAAATATTTGTCAAGGGAGTGGTGGGAGGCCTGGGAACAGCGGCAGATCTCAGTGTTGGGGAACTTCTTGCTGGTCTGGTTTGAATGGGGCACAGGGGAGCATGGCAGTGGGGCAAGGTGCCCTCTGTCCCTGTGGGCCCTGGCCAGTCCTCTTGCTTTCCTGTGGCCACACCCTGACCGTCGACCTTCTCCATTCCCTCTGAACTGAAGTGTGAGCAAGTGGGCTTTGGTTGCAGGTGACAGGACTCAGGGCATGAGGCTGGGAAGAGGGTTTCAGGACAGGCTTCTTGGACTCTGTGTTTATATGCTGTGATCCGATTGCTTTAAACAACGTCTTAATTCTGCCTTGGAAGCCACATTAATACAAGGAAAAAAACCAGGAATGGAGAAGATCATTAAAATTCTGAGCTACATCAGAGCCCTTAAAAAAATGTAAGAGACAGAGCATGCTCTTGTGAAGCTGGGTTTGTGCTTCCTAGATCCAAGGTTAAAATGCAGGCAGGGTTGTTTCTTCCGAGGCCTCTCTCCTTGGCTTATAGGCGGCCGTCTCCCATGTCCTGTGCATGCACACGTCTCTGTCATTCTCTCTGTGCCCCAATTTCTCTTCTTAGAGGAAAATCAGTCATATTGGATTAGGGTCCACCCCAACAACCCCGATTTACTTTACACACATCTCTTTAAAGACCATATCCCCAAATATAGACACATTCTGAGGTCCAGGGAGTTAGGGCTTCAACATACGAATGTGGCAGACACAGTTTTCACTGGCCGGGCGTGGCTCAGCGGTTGAGCATCAACCTAGGATCCAGGCGATTGGAGCTTCAGTTCCCGGTCAGGGCACATGCCCGGGTTGGGGCTCGATCCCCAGTCAGGGGCGTGCAGGAGGCAGCCAATCAATGACTCTCTCATCATTGATGTTTCTCTCTCTTTCCCCCTCTCCTTTCCTCTCTCTGAAATCAATAAAGATACATTTAAAAAAAAAAAAAGTCAGGAGCATTAGAGGCAAGTGTACAAATGGAGAAACTGAGCCACATAGTTACTGAATCATTGAGTTAAAAAGCAAATATTACCCACGATCCTCCTACCCACTAGGCTCTGGCAGTCTACAGAGAAAAAGACATGGTTCCTGCCCTCCAGGGAACATGGTCTGGTGGGGAGACAGGTACTGACCAGGCTGTTGTCATATGTGGTGCCACGTGCTGGTGACAGGCTCATGGAGAGAGAACGGCCCTTCCTAAGTTAGAAGAAGGAATGAAAACCCAGTGAGGTGGAGACGTGGCCAAGATCCCATGGCCTTGAGGTAGTTCAGCCCAAAGCAGCACCACTTCTTAATTCTCCAGCCTGGGGTGACTGGCTCTGCGTCTTCTCAGGCCCCCCGCCGCCTCTGCCTTCACAGACGCACCCCCAGCCTTCACCTCCTGCAGTGGTTTGGGTCCCACTACGGTCAGGGCCCATCTGAGCCACCTGCACTGTCACCCGTCTCCGGATCATTTTGCTAGGCGTCCAGTCTTAAGCCACATTAAGGAGCATTACCGTTATTTATCTGCTCATGAATCTGGAAGGTGAGGCCAGCGGGAGCGATGTCCCGGGCTCGGTCACCAGCACGCCTGGTTAGCAGAGGCCCGGGACTCCCGAGCCTCCGGTCCTCGACTGCCGTGGGGAGTTACCAGGGCCCTCCTTGCGGGCTGATGGGAGGAAAGCGGTGGCGCGGGGCTAGCAGACGGCGCTCACTCCTCTGGCTCACACTCCACTCCCGGTCCCCTGTGGCGATTGCAGGCTCCTGGAAACGGTACTCACTCTGTGAATCACAACATTACAACAGTCACGTAAAAATGAGGAAGGTTGCAAAACCTTTCCTGGGAAGTGACTGACTAGTTCATGTGAAAATGTGTACACATTTGATTAGATTTCTAAAGGTCAAGACGGTGACTGGGGTGTGGGAGGGCACCACTCAGCTGCGGTAAATTTTAATGTGACAAGGAAAACAATGGAAAAGTACACAGAGGACCTACTGTGTACTGTGTCAGATCCTTGCTGGGTCTGCAGAACAGGAATGAGGAAAGCAGCCCTTGTGCTGCAGAGGCGTACAGATGGCTGGCATTCAGTACTGGTCGAGATGACGATGACACGGGGCAGGCTGACGAGGTGACAGTGTTAGAGAAAATGCAGAATGTCTGCCCAGGTGAATTGGAGCAGCCTTTTTTAATCTGGGAAGCATCTCAGGGGGGCTCCTTGGTTTTGGAGCCCCAGTTTACACACCGGGATCAACAGAATAAAACCAAATTAATTTAATGTACAAAATGAAAGGGCCTCAAGAGGCTCCATGCCCAGAAGTGATTCCTAACAGAGAGGGTGCCACCTGATCCCACCACCCAAGTGCCCAGAGTCTGATTCCTTCATTCTGGGGGGGACAGGCTCCTAAAAATGCCTCCCCCGTTCCTTTGGGGAACACCTCCTATGAGAACCACTCATCTCATCAGACATTCCCCAATCAACCCTTTAACAGGTGAGCTCATCAAGGGCTGGAGCAGTGAGGCAATGAACCTTCACTCATTCATTTCTCCTAACAATCATTAATTCCCAGTGGCCAGGGCAGTGATGGGGCAATGCAGACACTGAGCTGAGAGTGGCTTCATCAGCCACACGGGAGGCTCCACCTTTGTGCCTGGATACTTTCAACAGGGTGACACAGGAGCCCCCAGGGCGAGCACCTGACTGCCCAGGCAAGTCAGAGGAAGCAGAGAAGCACTTGCCTCTCAGAGAGCATGGGAGGCCCTTGGACAGAAGGAATCTGTGTGCAGTGCTTGAGCCCTTGAGGAATGTGATGAGTTCAGTTTATGTGGAACTTAAAGGGCATCCAGGTCGGGAGGTGTGGAGTCTGAACAAGGTAAGATATGTGCAAACGTAAATTCACCTCTGCCAGAGAAACACTTCGCCTGGAAATGCAGAGCGGCCAGTCCTGGAGTCTGCAGGCAGCTTGCACCTGCCGCCATTGCACGTCCACCTGTGTCAGGGCCAAGTGCTAGGCCTTTGCTCCTGACACAGAGTGCACCTCTGTGGCCTTGTCTCAGGCCAGCCCTGCCATGCATGGACCAGACGGCACACTCTCTGGGCCCCTCAGAACCACAGGCTCCCCTTATCTTCATTCTCTCTTCTGACCACCCCCTTCTCTCTCTTGGGTCATTCCCAGCAGCTGACTAGTATTTTGCTATCCATCCATCTATGTTTCTATCTGTATCTTTTATCTACCGACTAACCTACCTACCTGTCTCCTATCTACTTACCTACTTATTACCTATAAATCATGTCCCTACCTACCTATCTAATCTGTCTACCTAGTTATCTATCTATCATCTATCTATCTATCTATCTATCTATCTATCTATCTATCTATCTATCTATCTATCATCTATCTATCTATCTATCATCTATCTATCTATCTATCTATCTATCTATCTATCTATCATCTATCTATCATCATCTATCTATCTATCATCAATCCATCTACATATCACATACCTGTATTATCTGACTGCCCCCAGCCTGCACCCCTCCTTGGGTTACTATCTAATTTCTCTTTTTCATTTTAAAAGAAATGTCCTCGAATGACTTGCCACTAATATAATTTCTCTTATTTTTTTCTCAAATCTGCTGCAAGCGGGCTTCATCTCTACCATTCACCACAATGGCTCCTTCCAAGGTGATCCAGGCCTTCCATGTTGTAAATCCAGGAGCCAAATGTCAGTGTTGCTCTTACTTGGCCCATCAAGACCTTTTTATAATTTACATGTAGAAAAATCGACTTTTGAATGTGTGCCCTTCTATGAGTTTTAATGATACAGGTTTCTTCCAGATTCCGAGTGTAGAGCTATGAGAGCTTTGGTAAGCTGGGATGGCGTAAAGTGAAGCAGCAATTAAAGGGGACAGGCAGACATGAGAGGCCAACAGCAGCCACGACCCCAGGCCCCACCTAAGGTTAAGCAGAAGGAGCCCAGGGTGACCACAGCTTCAGCAACTCAAGAGAAGTGGGGGACCCTAAGTCCAAATAGTGGCTCATTTTTTCAAAGCTGGCTGCCCCAGTGAGCACATTGGTGAGTCTGACCTGGATCATAGAAAAGCCCAGAGCCTGGGGGAGAGGGAGAGGAGCGGGGAAGTGAGGGGGCAAAGGGCAAAGGGTGAATGGAGAGAGGAGAGATTAACCGAGCTCACGAGGAGAGCCCAGGGCCTGGCCAGAGCCTAGCGGAGGCCTCAGGATGCCACATGGGCAGCCTCATGGGGTTAAGGCACTGAGAGGTCAACCATCACCTTCTTGGTACCTGCTACCTGAGCTCCAAGACCTTTGCTTAAAGGGGACAAGGGATGTGACCCCAAAATTGACGCTGTCTTCGGCTTCAGGAGAGAGTGCCTCCTGTGCTAACATGTGCTCAGTGACAAGGTTAAAGAAGACAGAAAGCCAGGCGGACTGTAACCCTTCCCACAGTCCTGGGGAAGCGGTGACCCTGGATGGTGACCCGACAGGGCAGGAGCGGCCTCAGTGCGTCCCTCCCCTGATCAGTGGCCGGTGGCCACAGCGGGCCTGGTGGGGAGACACAGCCTTAGAGCAGGTGGGTGCCAGACGAAGCCTACTCTTTGCCCACGGGCTGTGAGGCCTGGGGGAACCGCTCCAGCTTGGAGGCCCCTTTCCTCATTCCAGGGTGTGGCGGTTACGCTGAGCTAACTCGCTGGCTTGGAAAACTCCTGCCCTTCTCTGATCTCACTGAGAGACGAGAACAATACCAGTCCTGTGTGAGGACTGAATATGCGTGAAAAGCGCTTAGGATAGGGCTTAGGGGTGTAAGTTAGTGTCATAACAATCACGGGATGTGACCCGCCCAAAGTCCTGGCTTGTTTTTATGATGCTCTTTCACCCATATTGTCCTGTCAGTGACTTGCTCCTGAGCTGACCTGACATCTGAGCTGTGACTGCCATGGTGACTGTCCTTTGCAGAGAATTCCAAGTATTGGACAGGACAAGGGTGGGGATGGGCCAAAGAAGGTGGGGCTGTCCTGCTGCAGAGCCAGCATTGGGGAGCAGAAGATGGGCTGTGCCACGTCAGGACTCTGTCCCTGCAGGCAGGCACCCCTGACCTGGCATCCCCGCTGCTCCACAAGCTCGGGCCTGTCTGAGATGATTTTAAGAACATATCTGCACCTCATTTTTCTCATCTGTAAAATGGAAATAAGGATCGTCATTCTTCTACAAGAGAGCAAGGATGACTACAAGAGTTCAGGAGATGCTGTGGGTGACATGCTTTGCTTGGTGGCACGTGACTGATAGAGAAGTACAGGGTCATCAGAGGCAGCTGCGGCCGTTTCCACTGCCTCCAGGTGCCATTCCCCTGAGCTGATCATCTGTCAAGGGTCAGCCTCGCAGGGGTGGTTCTAAACCTGCTCTTCAGCTACTGAGAGCCAAGGTCTGAACTACCCTTTGGTTACTGCCGAAGTCTGAACCTCATCGTTTTATGCGTCAGACCAGCCTCCCTCCCCTGCCCATTTCCCCGGGATGAGCAGAGATCGCGTTTTCCTCGCCTGGAGTCCCAGCCTCAACCGCGGGAGCGGGCGCGCATGCAGTGTTGGGCACCAGGGCACTGGCCCCGCGCTGGGGCTGCAGCCACGTTTGAGGGCCAGGTATTCGTCTACATTCAAAGATACGGTGCTTCCTTTGGCATCCTGCTGTGCTTTCCTATTTAATACATATTTTATAGTAAATCTGTTGGCAAAGTGTCTCCATTTCCAGGCAGAGAACGACCAAGGTGATAAAGAGCCATCGCGAGAAGATGTGAGGCACCGTAGACATGTAGTTGGAAACAACTGGAACGCTGTGTAAGGTGACGTGAGCTTGGTGTCTGTGACCCATTCAGCCAGCCCACAGTTATTAAGCTAATGAACAGGCATAAAGCTCCTACTGTGTGCCAGACCCTGGGCTAGGCACCAGGGATGCAGCAAGGAATGCACCTAGATTCTGACTCCCAGAGTTGCCCACCTTTTCAATGTCACAGCCTTTGACAGGAGCCCCCCTGGTCGGCTGTCTTCCCACACTCCTCTCCCTCCCCCCCCAAGCCCTTGGAGTGCATGTTATCTTTTCTGAGAAGCAACAGTCCTCATTTGTTGCTTAGTTATTCACTGTCTCCCTCTTCATTCTCCTTCCTGTCCTATAACTCCTCTCCGCGTGCTTAATTCTAGACCCACTCGCTGCGTGCCCCTTCCATGAGCCTCTCACTGGAAGGTTCTGGTGTGTGCCCGCCGAAAAGAACGGCAGCTACAGGCTGCTGGGCACTGTGGGAACAGTGCTGGAGAAAGAGACCAGGAGAAATGGGTCACAATCCTGTGTTCACTGGCGCCCAGCTACCCAGCCTGACAGTGCTCTTTCCATCTTTGAGGGGAGAGGTCCTGCCTGGCATCGGCTTGGCACCGGAAATTATCACCAAGTAAAGAAGTGAAAGCAGAGATGTTGCCACGTCATCTGCTTTGCCCACAGCTGCGGGGGAGCCGTGCCTGCCTGTGCTGTAACATGGGCCATAGGATGCACCTGGTGTTGGGCTCACAGTGGGATCAGCTCTATACCAGATGATGCCAGCATTTTACTGACTTGAGAGAGGGGGGCACAGTTGCCCTGGGGGCCTCTGTCTTCAAAAAATGCTGCTCACTTAGTGTGGGTTGTAAGTGGAAGCTTTAATCATCCTGTATCTGCCTGTAAATGATTTATGGCACACACTTGCTTGCGTGTCTTTCTATTCCGCTGGACCATACATTTTGGACTCAAGATCTAAGCTTTATTCCTTGCCTTGTCCCCAGTACCTGGCCTAGGGCCTGGCTCAGAGTAAGCTCTTAATAGAAGTTTGCTAAATGAATAAATAGAAGAATGAATGAACGAATCACAGACACTTAGCTCATGGTCTTATACACAGTGTTCCAGCCGTTGCCAACATGCTTGGTTTTCTCTGCCTGCAAATGTAGACACTTTGCCAACAGAGTGATAATAAAAATATGAATCAAATAGGAAACACAGAGGGATGCAAACAAAGAATAATGGCTTTGGAGACAGGCATAGGTGGATCTGAAACGTGGCCGCCTTCCATGTCTGCCCTGGCGAATCACTGTTCCTCACCCCTGTGTAGAGACTGGGGAGTGGGGGTCCACAGCTGTACACTGGGGTCTCCGCCTGCCAAGAGGAATGGCGTCTGGGGGCAGGTTGGTTCCCCTGACAACAGACTTTGAGATCAAAGTTAGGTTGCAGAAAGTTTACTGGTAAGCTGCTTTGACAGTCAGGATCTGTGAAAGAGAGGGGACGAGGGCATCATTTGGCAAAGGGAGGAGTTGAAACCAAGGCCTTAGGTGAGCCCACAGGGTCCTCCGGAGCTGGAGGAACCTTCAGAATTATCTCGACTTGGGTGTGTGGACTACTGTTTTCTCTTTGCTTCTGGGGGCCAAGTGTTTTCTCAGCATCTCCCAGAGCTCTTTCCAGGGTGGTAACTCCTATATCTCAGGAAATGCTCACAAATCAATAAACAGGGGCTTATGCAATTCCGTGTTCCCTGCACCTTGAGAGTGGTCTGCTGCAGTCTCCCAGCTCCTGCTGACACAGGCTGCGGGATCCTGAGCTCCCTCCACTCCTCCTCTCTTCTCAGCCCAGCAGGGAGTGATGGGCGGTGGATGCTCCCTTGCAGGGCCTAGGCCTCTGTGTCATCTCTGAGCAAAGCGGGAGTGCTAGCCCTTCATAGGGAGGAGTGACCCAGAGGCTCAGGGGAATCTGGAGGCTCAAGGTCTGAGGACACAGCGACACAGGTGTCTCCCCACCAGGCCCTGACCTTGCATAGCTGACCTACCTTGGAGGAGGTTTCTTTCTTTGGAGCTCAGGTATGTGGACTACCAGATAATTAAGTCCTCGGCTTCCGCTGCCCTCTTGCTGCTGGACATGAGCCTTTGTGTTCGAGAACCGGGAGGTCCTGGCTTTCACACTGAGCTCCTACTTGCCAGTTAATCACTCTCGCCTGGTCGTTACCATTTTCCAGTCTCAGTTGAGCTTATCCAGAGCCACTCCGTCCCCCGTCCTCGTATTTACTCTTCACCCATATTTATGACGTGTCCGACCCGTCCCAGCAGCTAACGCTGCCTTCCTCCAGGAGCCCTCCGGCTCAGCACCAGTGAAGGGGTAACAGGTTCTGCTACCCGGTGCGGTGCTCCCCCAGCTCCGCCGGATGGAGGTCTCACCTCCAGAGAAGCAGTGGTTTATCCAGCTACATAATCTCTTTCTTAGAGTGTCTCTTTCTTAGGACACTCTTGGAACCAGCTGTCATGGGTTGGGTTCTCCAGAGAGCAGATTTAGATGGGAATTTGGATGTAAGAATGATCTTGCAGGATAGGAAGGAAGGGCATGTGATTGAGGAAAGGGAAAAGGTGAGCTGTGATGCAAGCCCCAAACAGGCCTAAACCAGCCCACGGGACCTCTAGAGATGAGAGGGACCTTCAGAGATGTCCCAGTGGAGGAAGAGGATTCCGCCCCATAAAGGTGGCGTGGCGCCGGAGGGGCCGTGTCCAGAGGGCCTGGCACCAGCTGAGTTGATCAGTGTTCGCTTCCTGATGGGGCACCTGGACAACGCACCACAGCCCCCCACATGGGCCCCTCACTCGTGTGGCCTGAAACTGCCTGTCCGAGCTCACTCAAGGGACACCAGGAGGGAGTGGCCTAGAGTCAACAGTTTGCTCCCCATGCCAGGCCGTGACTCTCTTTTCATCAAGTTGGAGGTGACAGTAGGTGGGAGATTTGACAGGGTCAGCCTCTGTGGGTGGCTGGGTCTCTGGGAAGCATGCCAACCAGGAAATAGTGGGACAGAACCTAAATGCCTCAATTGCAAACTAGGAGAAGCCTGTCTACGGAGGAGGCAAAGAATAAAATAGACAAGCAGAGAGAAGCAGAAATAGTTAGAAGCCTGAGGTCCTCCTGGTCCCCCTTCCAAACCTTCTCTGAAATTCAGCCAAACCCATGGCCCCAGGCTGTGTGAGACCATCCCCCATACCACAGTGGTTCCAGCTGGTTCCTCACAAGCACATCCATTCATCCCCCACCGGCCTTGACCCCCGCCCCAGGCTGTGTGGAGAGGGTCTCCTTCTCTGCCTTCCAGCAGTACTCCCTGCACTGGGAGTGACTGTGTGTCTACAACAGTGTGTTTATGGAGCCAGAGGGCAGAGAGTGGTTCTTACTCACCCTGGATCCTGGCTGCTAACCCAGCTTCTGAAACACAGTGTGCTGGGCTCGGGACCTGCTCCTGGGCCTCCTAATGTTTGTGCTGGGTGCTGTCCACCCCACAAGGCCTCACCTCTGCTCTTGGGAACCACGGGGTGTGACCATCTCAGCCCTGGCAGTGCCCTGGCTGGACCCTTCACCTCCTTCGGGATGCGACTCTCAGCAAGCTAACTAGCCACACCTGTACTTTGGGTTGTGGCAAGCAAGCAGCTACAAAAGAATAGGTTTTCCAGGTCCTATGGAAAGCACCTAATCCTGGAGGACTTCCGGGTGGTGGTTCCAGTAATGTGAGTCCAAGTATCTCTAGGAAGACGAGACCGTAAGTCGGAACATCAGACACCATTAGCCATCCTGACTCAGATTTTGCCTCTAGCACCCTCTCGCCTTCTCCCTCCTAGAGTCATGGCCCCTGGGTTTGCATAGACAGCAATGTCGGGTTCACTGTGCACCCTCGTGCCCACAGACATGGATGATGCCCAGGTGCAGAGGCACAGGGCGAGGCTTGCACATTCCATTGCTCCTGCCCCTCACCACTCCTTTCTCTCTTGTTCCAAAGACCAATTCAGCACCTCATACCCATTAGCATGGCTGCTATGAAAACATAACAACCAAATAACAAGTGTTGGTAAGGATGTGGAGAAGCTGGGACACTGGTACTGGTGGGAATGTAAAGTGATACAGCTGCTGTGGAAAACAGTTATGGCAGGTCCTTAAAATGTTAAACAGAGCCCGGCCGGGTGTGGCTCAGCGGCTGAGCATCGACCTGTGATCCAGGCGATCGGGGTTCGATTCCCGGTCAGGGCACAGGCCAGGGTTGAGGGCTTGATCAATGACTCTCTCATCATTGATGTTTCTGTCTCTCTCTCCCTCTCCTTTCCTCTCTCTGAAATCAATAAAGATATATTTAAAAAAAAAAAAAAGTTAAACAGAATTACCGTATGATCCAGCAATTCCACTTCTGGGCATATACACAGAAGCAATGAACGTAAGGACTCAGACAGAGATCTGTACCCCATGCTCCCAGCAACGCTATTCCCGATAGCCCAAAGGTGGAGGCAACCCAGGTGTCTATTGACAGATAAATGGATAAACCAAATGTGGTCCATCCATACAATTATTCAGCCTTAATGGAAGGGAATTCTGACATCGGCTATAATATGCATGAACCAGGAGGACATCATGATAGTGAAATAAGCCAGTCACAAAAGTGCAAACACTGTATAATTCCATTTATATGAGGTACTTAGAGTAATCAAATTTATAGAAACAGAAAGCAGAAAGGTGGTTGCCATGGGCTGTGGGGAGAGGTGAATGGTGGTTGCTTCATGGGGATAGAGTTAGTCTTGCAAGAGGCAAAGAGTTTCGGAGATGGATGGTGGTGACTGTTGCCAAACAATGTGAATGTATTTACCACTCAATCATACACTTAAAAATGGTTAAGATGGTAAATTTTATGTCATATGTATTTTATCACATTTAAAAATAATTTTAAAAAATCCAGGCATATTTGCTTCAGTGATACATTTGCTGACCCGGCCGAGCCTCAACACCTGGCACTACGCATCCCCCTTCCTGTGCGCGCCCTGCTGCTGGCCTGCTCACCTGTATTTGCGTTGTTGGATTTACAGGCCTGTCGTCCTATAATCAATATTCCCTAGAGATTAGGATGGGGGCTTTCTTCTCTGTATCTATAGAATGTGACATTCCTGCAGTGGACACTGTGATGTGCCTCTCAGATCACCCTCCAGGCCTGAGGTGCCCATCCACCTAGCCCTTCAGCCACCAGGAGGGCTGGATGCCAGACACCTCCCAGGACCTGCCTTTGGTGGGAGCATCATTGCCCAGGTTGTGTCCTTACTGCAGGACAGCTCTCATCCACTGACATTTGACTTGGGATTCCAAAGGCCTTCCTCCATGGGTGACAACTCTGGAGGCCACCCAGATCCATAGCTGCCATGGGACTGAGGCCTCTGTGTTTCAGTGTGTTTCATTCCTGCGCCCAGACCCGCTTCCTTCGCTCGCCCTCTTGGGGGTGTTGTTCCATAGAGCCCTCTCCCACACAGCCCCTGCAGCCACACCTCAGCCTCAGGGTCTCAGGCCGCCACGCTCTCAATATCTGTAGTGGTTTTAAGGATGTTTTCATTTTTGTTTTATGATTGTGTTGACTTGCCTTGAAATGAATTACACTGAACCAAATGACAGTGGACTGGTCCAGCAAAGAGGGGCTGAGACTTGGAAACCAGACAAATTGATACCAGCCAGGCTGGGGCAGGTGCAGGCAAGTGCAGGGACAATCCCAGCTGCAGAATCAGAACCAGTGAGGACGCAGGGGCTCTGTCCCCTGCAGACAGAAGCCACGAGGGGCGGCCTGTGGATTTCACCCAGTTGATGCTTATTTTCACGAGCATAGTCAGGACCTAGAAAATCTACCTCGTGGGTATTTGCTGTGGGGTTAGGCTTTTATTCTTTCTCTTTTCCTTGAGGAGAAAGTCAGTAGTGAAGTTCATTGTCCCAGGAAGGGTCTGAGGGCTGAGAGGTGGGTCAAGGCGGCTTCTCCAGAGAGAGAGGCCTTCACTCTCTCAGGCACCCAGAGGCACAGAGACTCCTGACACTGGAGTCAGAGGTCCTCCCAGGGGCGGCAGGATGGGAGGACAGCTGCAGAACAGGCCACACACAACCGACCAGCATGCACGGCCTCTTGACACCCATGGACAGACATACGCTAGAGTGCATGCTCATTGCATGCTCAGACACACGTCCACACACATCTACACACGTGTGAATAAGACACTCCCACCTGCAAACCTATGCATGCAGACATTCATACTCACGTGTTCTGATGCATGTGTATTTTAGGTAAAATCAAGCCCACACATTTACATGGCGACATGGAACACACTAACTTGAATGCAAACTCACACCTGCTTATAGGTGCACGTGCATGCAACACACACACATTTTTCATAGTAAAGGTTCCATTCTGACCCCTTGCTATAGATCCCGGCGATCTTCTGGGTTTCCTCTCCCCATTTATAGAAAGAGAAAGTGTAAAAAAATGAAACCTATTTTTCCACCACTAGAATTCTAGAAAAAAATGCATTTTGTGGAATGAAGGAAATTTTCATATTGATGATTTGCATTTCTGATGTTGGAGTCTGTGCTGGATTCAGCTTAGTGCCTCCCTGGGTACACTCGGTTATGTTTTCCTTGATGTTACTGGTGAACACTCAGGAAGATCCCAGCCATCAGTATAATTCTTGCAGTCTGTGAGAGGAGGTTTTGATCTTTAAAATGGAAGGTACAGAGTTCTAGTGCCATTTTTTGTGAAGGAGCCCTTCCCAGAAGGGCACACCTCCTTCTCAGGCCCTGGCAGCTGCACATGGCTGGTGGCGGGGCCAGGTGGCATCTTGCTTCTCAAGCCTGTGCCTCTTGCAAAAGTATTTTTTAATTTTAATTTTTTAATTTTTCAGTTACAGTTGACACACAATATTATATTAGCTTCAGATGTACAGCACAGTGGTTAGACATTTATATAACTCATGCAGTGATCCCCCTGGTAAATTTAGCACCCACTTGGCACCATCCATAGTTATTACAATATTATTGACTATATTCCCTACCCTGTACTTTACATCCCTGTGACTATTTTGTAACTCCCAATTTGTACTTCTTAATCCCTTTTTCACCTTTTTTTACTTAGCTTCCCTCACTCCTTCCATTCCAGCAACTTTCAAAATGTACCTGTGAGTTTGCTTTTATTTTGTGTTTGTTTATTATGAAAAGGACAAGAAGTTTGGCCCAGCCGGTGTGGCTCAGTGGCTGAGCGCTGACCTATGAGCTAGGAGGTCCAGGTTCGATCCCAGATCAGGGCACATTCCCCGTCAGGGCAGTTGCTGGGGTCTCAGGCTCGATTCCCAATGGAGGGCATGCAGAAGGCAGTGGATCTATGACTCATCCTTTCTGAAATCAGTAAAAACATTTAAAAAAAAAATAAAAAAGGTTTGGCATTTCCTGACTATAGATTCTGAGCCTGAGTCTGTCACAGCTGTTTGTCCTGGGGCAAATTACTTAACCACTCTGAGTCCCGTGTCTTCATCTGGCAAACAGAAAATACTAACCCTTTCTTCAAAGACCCAGTCTCAGGACCCAATGGGATAACAGATGTGTCAAATGAGTGTGGATGAAAAGGGGCCACATACTGAACTTGAAAAGCTCAGGGCAGGCCTGTGTGGGGGCTTTGCAAATGCAGAGACCTAAAGTAACCACAAAGGATGGTCTGAAATTAACAGCAATATAGTCATAGTCATGAACTTTAACACCCCGCTGACTTCACTGGATAGATCTTCCAGACAAAAAGTCAACACAAAAAGAGTGACTCTAAATGGCACACTAGATCAGATGGATTTAGTTGATATTTACGGAACATTTCACCCCAAAGCTGCAGAATGTACATTCCTCTCAAGTGCACATGGGTCATTCTCAAAGACAGACCACATGTTAGGACACAAAACAAGTCTCTACAAGTTCAAGAAGATTGAAATCATATCAAGCATCTCGGATCACAAGGGCATGAAATTAGAAATCAACTACAGGAAAAATACTCAAAAACATTCAAACACATGGAGGTTAAAGAACATGTTATTAAACAATGAGTGCGTTACCAATAAGATCAAGAAAGAAATCAAAAACTTCCTGGAAACAAATGAAAATGAACACACAACCACCCCAAATCTATGGGACACAGCAAAAGCAGTCCTGAGAGGGAAGTTCATAGCACTGCAGGCCTACCTCAAAAAGCAAGAAAAATTTTTAGTAAACTATCTAACCCTACAACTTAAAGAATTAGAAAGCTCCCCTGTGAAGCCGTCGGGACCAGGGCTTTTGTTTGCTGGGAATTTTTTTATTTCTGCTTCGATTTCATCAGTTGTTATTGGCCTATTCAGGTTTCCTGGTTCTTCCTGGTTCAGTTTTACATGACCTCACTCATGTGTGGAATCTAATGAACAAAATAGATCCAGAGACATGGAAGCATGGAACAGACTGAGGGATCTCAGAGGGAAGGCAGGGGTGGGGGAGTGGGTGGGGAGAGATTAATCAAAGAATTGTATGCATATATGCATCACCCATGGACACAGACAATAGTGTGGTGAAGGCCTGGAGGGCAGTGGATGTGGAGTGGAAGAGATCAGTGTGGGCGGAGGGAGGGGGGAATAGCTGTACTACTTTCACCAATAAAGATAAATTTTAATAAATAAATAAATAAAATCAAACCCCTAAAAAACAAAAATACACACACAAAAAATCACTTTTTAAAGTCTAGGATGGGTAGTCACTCCCTAAGACAGTATCCTTCCTTCACAAAAGTTAATTTTCACCTTAACTAAGCCTGTGTTGTCTTTTGCATGGGAGATAACATACCTGGTTAACACGTGCCTTTGCATAACAAAGTAATTTCCCCTTTTTTCTGGGCCTTCTATGCACCAGGGCCTAGACCACGAATCCTTTCACTGTTGTTGTTTTCTTGTGAAATGTTGACTGTTAACTATCCTGCACCCACCTCTGTAAAGGAAGTACGTGTCTATCATTTTACTTTTTACCCAATCCCAGAGGTTCCCCCCGCCCTTTGCTTTCTCCCACCTCCCTCATCTATCACCACTGAATTTCATGTAACCCACTTGTGTCTTCTCCTTTGGTTGAAACCTATAAAGCAGAGTGAGAAACTGCCAATCTCTGGAGCATTATTTCAATCCGTTGAGATTTTGGCTCCCCAGCATATGTCGACAGTTTGGCTCAAATAAACTCACAAAAATTCTTCACAGGTTTGAACGCTTTCTTACGTTAACATGCAGTTACCAAGATCTTGGTAACTGATGAGAAGTAGAACCAGCTACAAGGCGTAAACTAAGTCAGCACAGTTAAAAGCGATGGCACCTGGGGCACACGTAGCCAGCGCCCCCACAACAGTGACTGGTGCTGATGTCCTAGTAGATCCCAACAATGTCCATTTAAAGAGACCACTGATGGCTGGGATGAGTGTATTTCAGGACATCTCCCCAGAGAGGCCCCACTGTTTTCCAACATAGGCTCTATGTGAGGGGTGGAAAGAAGCCCCTTTGGGACCCATCCTTGAGGCTGGGTTCCCACAGGGAAACTGTGTACAATCAGCTTTATATCGAAACCTCTTTGACCAAATATTTCTGAGCAGGATCAGCCTAAGTGGCTGAGGTCCAGCCTGGGAGGAACCCGGCGCTAACTGGAATTCCAGACGCTCCCCCACATTCCCTCTTATCTGCCCAGTGACAGTCTCTCCCAGCTGCAGGGTCAGAAATGAGACGAGTTCATGTTTTCCTGGATTGTTTTATCGCCACAGAGACTCAGTTTAAATAATTAGTAAGGCTTCCCAGGAATTCCTCGAATCTTCCAGAGAAGTGTTCCTTACCAGGCCCTGCGCCCCACACCTGGCATTCCCGGGGTCCGGGGCTCTTGCAGAGAACGAGTGCTGCAGGGAGGGCCCAAGGCCACGCAGCTCCCGGGAGCATCCGACAGCAGCCAGTGCCGAGCGGGACCCATCCGCAGTGTGCCTGGCACGTCCTGGAGCTGTGCAGTGGGGGGCCCTGGCCTGAGGGTGGGGCTCCCCAGACAGTGCTCCTGGGACCCGGTAGGGAAACTGGACCCAATACTCAGGGTTAGACACTGCCTGCGTGACAGGAACAGGAAGGTGAACGGGTAGGTGTGACTCACTCGCAAGGGGCTAGTAGCCTGCTGAGCCGGCAGCCTGGGTGAGGTGCGCATGTGCGTTCATTCAGCAGGCCCTGACCAACGCCCTCCGCTAGGCAGGCGCAGGAACAAAGACGGGCTCCCTCCTTCCGCTGAAGTGACTGGGGCAGAGTGATTCGGGTGCTGCAGAAGGGCTCCTCTGCCTGTGCCATTGCCTTTCTAAGCCCTCCCGTAGCTCCCCGGTGCCCTTGAAGGGAATGATCCGGAGGACCCTGCGGACCCAGCAGCCTCACTTTCCAGCCGGCCGATCAGGCCTTCACCTCTCACGCCTCACATTCCCCCTCCTGCCACACGTTCCTGCCCCACTCCCACGCCCATCCCGGGCTCTCTCCTGCCTCCAGCTTCCAGACTGGCTTTTCCCTCTGCCACAACCAAATCCAAACCTGCCACCCCCCCCCCCCGACCAGGCCGATGCCCAGGAAACATTTCCAGACACCCACCACCCCCAGCATCGCTTCTCTGCGCACCCACCGCCCCGGGAGTGAGCAGTTTGAACACCCCTCTTCCTGAGGGATCCGCTGTGTCTCTGGTCCCTATTAACGCCCGACTGCCCCAAGATACATGGTAGCTATTCCACACTATATGTTTTCTCCTTTTTAAATTTAATTTATTTTAAAAATTGTGGTAAAAGATGCATAAGATAAAATTTCACCATTTTAGCCACTTTGAGGTGCACATTCCAGTGGCAGCAAGTGCATTCGCATTGCTGTGCCACCATCGCCACCATCGCCTCCAGAACTCTCTCATTCTCGGGATTTGGAGCTCTGTCCCCATTAAGCACTAACTGCCCCGCACTCCCCAGCCTCTGGCATCCACCGTCCCACACTGTACATTTTAGAACTAACTCAGTCTCACATTCCGTGGCCAACCCTTCTTCTGTTCCTCTGGACATGTGGCTGAACTGTTCACGCAGCCAATATTTTACTTAGTTTAGTACTTTAGAGTTTACAAAGGGGATTGACATATGTTTTCTCATTTGGCTCCCAACTTCAGAGAGGTAGGTTTATTTCTCCCATTTAGCAAAACTCACAGGATAAGGAGGCCCACCTCAGGTCCTCCAGTCAGGAACGCCGCCACGAAGATCGACCGAAAGCCTTCGCTGCCCCACACAGACGGTCCCTCATTGCAGACGCCTGTCCTCTAATTACAACCATAAAAAACAAACTGAAACTACTTAATTTTCATCTACCCCTTTGAAAAAAACAGAGAAACGCACTTGTGAGGACGGCCCTGGCTTGCCGGTGACAGTGGTGCCCTGTGAGCCTTGGCCCCGTCAGGTGTGAGGATGCAGGCAGGGCCAGGGGGTTGCACTCACTCAGGTTCTTGCACAACTGTCCTTCTGTGGAAAGGCATCCGAGGGCTTCCCAAGAAATTAGCAATTTTCCCGCCAACATCATTTCTGGATTTGTCTCTGAGTCAGTGTCCTGTGGCAGGGGCACCTTCTCCAGGTCTCACAAACAACCATAAAGTCAGGAGAAACCAAGGCCTCCTTTCATGTGGTATTAAAAAAATAAAAGAGCCGTGGATAAGCATGATGGGAAATTCTGGACTCAAACTAGTTATACCAGTTTCTTTCCTATAGAAGATTGCGCTACCTTCAGTATAATCATGATAAAATAAAATATGCAACGTTAATTGAGTATTTAAGAACACTTGGGGCACTGGGAAAGGACTCTACATGTTTTACTCTCTTTTAATCCTTGCTTTAACCCTGTCATTCTTACTTGGCCCATAAGGGACTGACATCTAACATGGTTAAGAAACATGCCCTGAGTTCCACAGTCATTAGGTGACAGGGAGAGGGTTTGAGCCTACCTCAGCACCCCCATCTCTCTACTGCTCCCCAAACTTCACATCATCTCTCCAAGAGGGAGATGCAATGGGCGTTTGGCTACGTAACAGATGATGCGGGCCCAGCTCCCGTCCCGTTGGTCCCCCTGGAGTTACCCAGGCCTCAGTGGACAGCATCTGTGACTCCACTGCTTCTGACTTCGAGCAGCTTCTCTCTCTTTGCTTGATTGCTTTCTTGGTCCAGGTGGAGTCAACACTGCCAAGAACAACCCTCGAACAATGAATGTGAAATTGTTTGGTCTGCCCCTGCCAAGGCAACCGCAGGCAGGACTCGAAATTCAATAAATCTAGGAGCTTTTTTCATAGCTAATTTTTAAGTTGATAATTTTGTATGACCTGAAAATGATGTTATAAATATCCAAATGGCCCTTGGCAGAAAAAGCTTCCCCACCCCTGCTCTAAACACATAAAGGCTATTGAAGGAAACAGACCGTGAAAGAGGTGTGTGGGTAGAAGTCTGGAGGGGGAAGGCCTAGAGGAAGGTTTAGAAGCATCTCTAGGGGTTTCTCCAAGCACTCAAAACACAGTGAGTGCATCTATTTATTTCCCTTGGTGGATGGAGGCAGGAGGAGTGGCCATGCGAAGGGAGAGTGAGCACAGGCGCCCTGTCGCCCAGCCCCTGGCCCTGTGTGTGGAAGACAGAGCCCCTGCTAAGAGACAGTGGTCCTGCATTCAGGCTCAAGCATTGCCATCGACTCCCTGGGATATTTTCTTGGCCTTTCAGAACACTCACTCTCCTGACCTAGAAAAGGGAGCCCAAATACACATATCAAGGACCCCCTGGGATGAGGCCATGGGGATGCTCCAGGAACGCTGACAAGTTTTGCAAGTGAATCCTTGATGACTTTCCCACTGGGAATAGCAACTGGGCTGGATGCAGAAGAGGCCCCCTCATTACCCTACAGACCCATGTCACCAATGTGGAAACTGATGCATTATCAAAAGGAAGCAAAGAGCCAGGTAACAACCGATGTCTAAGTACGGATGTGGTTCAGCACCCTGCGATACAGCTGCTCGATGCATGAAAAATACATATTGACGTGGAAAAAGTACTCACAGAACGTAGCTAAGAGGGCAATATCCCATTGAAACGCGTTTTCTATACGTACACATTTATATCCGTTCCTGCACCTATGCATTGCTGCCGGTAGTTCGACCTGATTTCTGGATGCTGACATTCCCGTGATTAATGCTGCTCCTTGCTTACCTATGTGCTCTGTTGGTTCTGTAATGAACACAAATGACTTCGGTAATAAGAAAAACAATGAAGGGTATTTTTAAAACAAACAAATGGACATGTCAAATCAGCAGGCTGGATTTAATTCTAAAGTCATAAGGGCCGTCATTTTCAGGGTGATTTCTGCATGCTTCCTAGTGGGCAAAGAGCTCCTGCATAGCTTTGCTTTGGCTCACTTCGCCCTATGAGATGGGTGTGGTTAGGCTCGAGTCAGAGCTCAGGAACGGAGCCCCCGAGAGTTTAAGTGACTCCCTTGAGGCCACACAGCTGGTGACCAGGGTGGAGAGTCCTATTAGCACTGGCTGTTGTCAAAGCTTCACTCTCTCTCTTTTTAAAAAATTTTTATTTTTTTATATTTTATTTTTTTTCCTTTTTATTAAATTGATTGGGGTTATACTGGTTAACAACATTACACAGTTTCAGTGCACAATTTTACAACACATCATCTGTACACAGTATTGTGTGCTCACCACCCCAAGTCTCTGTCCATCACCATTTATCCCCCTTTACCCTCTTCTAACCCCCCACCCCTGTCTCCCTGGCAATCACCACACTGTGATCCAAGTCCGTGCGTTCTTTCTTTCTTTTTCTTTTTTGTTGAATCCCTCCACCCACACCTTCTAACCTGACAGCTTTCAGCCTGCTCTCTATGAGTCTATCCTTTTGTTCATTAGATTCCACATATAAATGAAATCATATGGTACTTGTCTTTCTCTGACTGGCTTAATTCACTTAGCGTAATGTTCTCCTGGCCCATCCATGCTGTTGCAAAGGGTAGAGTTTCCTTATTTTTTATGACCGAGTAGTGTTCCAATATGTAAATGTACCACAGCTCTTTCATCCACTCTTCTCCTGATACTATCTGCTGAAAAATGATGCCTCTGTTGTAGCCCATTTGGGCTGCTGTAACAAAGTACCACAGACTGGGTGATGTATAAACAGCAGAAATGTGTTTCTCACAGTCATGGAGGCTGGATGTCCGAGACCAAGGTGCAAGCAAACTCGGTGTCTGGTGAGGGAGTGTCTGCTTCCCGGTTCATAGACAGTCCTTTTCTCTCTAGGTCCTCACTTGGTAGAAGGCCTAAGGGAGCTCTCTGGAGGTTTCTTTCCTAAGGGCACTAATTCTATTCAGGAGGGCTCCACCCTGATGACCTAATCATCACCCAAAGGCCCCACCTCCAAATCTTATCACACTGGGGGAAATTTTTCAACATAGAATTTGGGGGTACACAGTCTGTTGAAAACTTCCCCAAATTTCTCCAGCAGCTTCAGCTTTTTCATGCTGGGTTGAAGGGCTCTGAGCATCCCTTAGCCTTGCTGAGACCCAGCTTCCAGGTTAGACTGATGGGGCTGATCAGACAACTGCCTCATCATTACAGCAAACACAGCCCTGGGGACTGCAGGATGCCAGCACTGTCCTAAGCGATCTGTACTCCTACATGCCCTCATCTGACCATGGCACCGCCCCATAAGATAGGCACTAGTCCCTGCATCTGACAAATGAGAAAGGTGAGCCACAGAAAGGTTAGCCACTGTACTGGGTAGAATAGTGTCCCCCCAAATTCCTGTTCAGCCAGAATGTCAGAATGTGACTTTATTTGGAAATAGAGTATTTGCAGGTGTAATTAGTTAAGATGAGGTCATCCTGGATTAGGGTGGGCCCTCACTCCACCCAAATCCACCTTGTTTTGGAGTCTTTAAGAAGGCCGAGTGAAGATACAGACTCACATATACACATGGGGAAGAAGTGTGTGGATGAAGCCGGAGATTGAGGTGACGCCTCTGTAAGCCATGGACGCCGAGGATCACCAGCAGCCACTAGAAGCTGGGAGAGGCAGGAGGGAACCTTCCTCCAGAGCCTTCAGAGACACCTTGATTACAGACTTCTGGCCAGAAGTGCAATACGGTACATTTGTTGTTTGAAGCCACCAAGTTTGTAGTAATTTATTATGGCAGCCATGGGAAACAAATACACCCACCTTGACCAAAGCCACACAGCTTGGGGGCCACAGAGCCAGGACTGGCACCCAGGTCATTCGCTCTGGAGCCTGTCCCTTCAGCCATCGCTTTTAGCCATATGCATGTGGCGGTCATGGAAATTAAAGGAGTTAAATAGGGTAGAGCACCTGGCCCCGAGCCTGCCACAGAGTAAGCACCACCAATGGTAACTATTATTAGTCTTTAACGATGTGGAAAATGCTCATGGCCTCATAAGGGAAAATGAGCATGATTTAAATTGCACAGGGTAGGATCTCAAGCAGGATTCACGCTGCATAGAACACTGATGGAGAACAAGCCAAAGAGGCTGGCCTGTGGGTCATGGGATAACCGATGATCTTTTCCCCCCTCTTTATATTTTACTGTTCAATATCTGTCTTCTTTTTCATCTCTGTGAGTATGCAGTGCCTTTTGCTTTGATTTGATTGGCTCCTTTAAACTCCAAAAGGAATATAAAGGCGAGTAACAAACCCTCTTACACAGCAACAGCCATTAATAATCTCCCACCTAGTCGATTTCAGCCCCTGCTTTCCCTTTGTAACCAGAGCCAACAAGCACGGGGAGTAATTCATTTAAACGCTGCTGTGCAGGAGCGCCTGCTGGGCTGGCTGGGGGGGGCGGCAGGGAATTCGCTTAAGGGCTCCAGGGACTGAGGAAATCCTTAGCTTACCCGGACCTGGCCCACACAGCGGCCCCTGAGGGGCACCGGCACACCATCCTCTAGCCCACACAGAGTCATGAAGCCCTGTCACGTGCCAGGACCCGCTGGGGAGCAATGGCAGTAACAAATGGACTCAAATTCCTGCTGTTCTGAGCTTACATTCTTGTCATGGGAGTCAGAAAACAAACGACTAAGTGGAGATTCTATCAAATAGCCATAAATTCAAGAAAGAAAAAAGATGGGTGTGGTGAGTTGAATTGTGTTCCCCAAAAGTTCACATCCACCTGAAACCTCAAAATGTGTGTATTTTACACTTAAACACATGTCATTGTGGACTAGCCACATTTCAAGTGCTCAGTTGCCACACATGGCTAGTGGCTACCATGTCGGACCGGGCAGTTTGCAGTGTTGTAGAAGAGCTTATTAGATCTACTTTGTCAAAACCTTGGAGGGTCTGAGTTAACTCATTTAATTTATGGAAAATATCTGCCATGTAGCTTAATTAGCAAAACTAGTCCTAATTTCAAAGGCTTCAGCCAGATCCAACTTACTGTCTGACAGGAAAGTCTGACTTCACTTTAAAATTCAAATAGATGTGTTAATGCACAAGAACTGTTAAACTTCTCATTCCTGAAGTGGAATGTTAACAGAAATGGAAGATTGAATATGTGGATGGGTAGGTGCATGGATGGATGGACAGAAAGTGAGTAGAGAGAAGATAAAGGGATGGCGAGGTGGATGCATGGATGGGTGGGTGGATGGATGAACAGAAGGCGAGTAGAGAGAAGATAAAGGGATGGCGAGGTGGATGCATGGATGGGTGGGTGGATGGATGAACAGAAGGCGAGCAGAGAGAAGATAAAGGGATGGCTAGGTGGATGCATGGATGGGTGGGTGGTTGGATGAACAGAAGGCGAATAGAGAGAAGACGGATGGATGGATGGATGGATGGATGGATGGATGGATGGAGAGATGGAGAGATAGATAAATAGATAAAAAGGTAGAGACAGAAAGAGACTGAGCCTTGACCTGGCATGTGTTTGATGTGGAAGAAATAAGATGTCTCTGCTTTTAGTATTTCTCACAGAAGCTCCTTTGCTTGGCCCTCCCTGATTTCCTCCATGAGTTCGATGTCCCAGAGGCTAAGTTCAGGAGGAAGGGAAAGGATGGCTTTCTTTCATGAAGTGGGAACAGAAGTGCAGGGAAGGTTCCTCCCTCCTGACGCTCTGCCATCTGGTGTGTTGGGTTTCTTGTTGTACCTGGTACCTGGTGGACACAAGGTGCCCGCTGTGTGTGCCCTTTGGGAAGAACCTCAGTGACACAGGTAAGGAGAAGGGGGCAGAGCAGAGTAGCAAGATTTTGTTCTTTTACCTGGGAATGAAGCCTCTCTAGGTTCTCCTGCCAACATCTGATTGGTTAGAGCCATGTGACTTAGACCCTCCTAGCTGCACAGGAAGCCGAGAAATAAACTTGCATTTGACTTCTTTGTGCCTCTACAGAAGGCAAGTAAGAAGGTGGCTGGAATGGTGGTGTGTGAGCCAGTCTGTGGGGTATTTCAGGCACACATTCAACAAACAGGGGCCAATGGCCTCATCTGGCCCAGGCCCTCGGCTGGGAACCCTGAGAGCTCCCAGCAAAGAGAAGCCCAAAGAACTCAAGCACATGACATCAAATGATCAAATGCGGGAAGGGCAGAGAAAACACGGACATAGAAGAGTCAAGTGGGGGCTGAGACCGGACTGGGCAGAGCTCAGGTCTCTCCATGGGACTGACTGGGAGTGATGAGCAGCGTAGCAGCACCCTCCAGCCCAAGGGGCCCGGCGAGGTGGCCACCCCGAAAACAGGAGTTCCCAAGGCAGGAACCACAGTGCAGCCTTGAGAGCACTTACGTTTTCTTTCTTTCTTATTATAAGTAGAAAACCACCTTTGTGAAACATTTTTTTTTTAATACAGAAAGAAACGAACGCGAAAATGAAAATCGCCTTGCCTTCAGTGTGAATATTTTAGTGTCCTTCTATCCATCTTTTATTTTATCTGGTCAAATAGATTTTTTCAGTTACAATGATCAGAAGCCAAAAAACCAAAATACATTGCCTTGGGTAACTAAGAGCTCCAGGGACGGAAGTAGCTGTGAGCCCACCCTGTTCCACAGTGTCAGGGTCCCCCGTCCTTCCCTCTCTCAGCATCACCAGCGCTGCTTTGCTGACCTTACACGGTGTGTCCTCTACACACATATGTGGCCCCAAACGAAGAGGCCTGAGCCCCAGGGTCTTCCCAGAAGTCTGTGACTGGCCCGGCCTGGGACACATCCTTCAGGGGGCTATGCAGGATCATTGAGAAAGAGGGCATTACGTCTTTCCTCTCTTGTTAAAATTACAATTAAACTAAATATGTGGTGATGTTTCCTGAATGAATGAGTGAGTCTCTGAGGGAGTTTGGTTTACCCACAATCTCACTTCACCCTCTGCATCAGCCTCAGACGAACTCAAGACAGGACAGCATCATCCTCCTTTTACAGATGAGAGACCTGAGCCCAGAGACTGGGAAGGACTGGACCCAAGGGTTTCTGAATCCCTGCTCTTGTTCAAGTCAGCTAATCCTCAGCAAAGTGAATTAATGTATTAGGAGTGTGGAACAGAGCTCGGCGAGGAACGAGCATTAGGTAAGAATAAGCATCTGTCCTAGTTAATGTCATTTGTCTTACCTGTGGCAACAGGTGTCCGTCCCGTCCATTCACTCTGATCCACTCTGTTAAGCGTGTGCGACGCCCCTGTGAGGTCTCATAGCTGCCAGTGGACTTTCAGGTGCTATGGCTGTGGCGGGGGCTGTTCTACAGAAGGCTGGCATTTCAGCCCCCAGCTCCCTTGCGTAGGGGAAGGCATCTCCGTCTGCTTAGGAGGCCTTCTCACAAATATATTTGAAGCAATTTAATTTTCATTCTAGAGACAAAAGAGCTTCACACTAGGCAGTTCTGCGTCCCTTCCAGCAAAGGTCTGGACACGTGGAAGCCCACGAACAGAATTCAGTCTTCAAGTCACCGAAAGGTTTTAAAAAGGAATGTTTATTTTCTAAAACGATAAGCAACACATGCTCATGGAAGAATTCTTCGAAAATCCATAAAAATATGGAAGGGAAACAAATGCCATGTGTTACTGTCCCTCCCAGAGACAACTGCTATAACATTTTATTTGAGCTCCTTAATGTGTATTTTTTCCTATACATATGTCAATACTTTTTAAATTTTCTCTTCCTTAAATTCTTTTATGAGCGAATCAAACTTTTATTACCTCGTATAAATATTCACCAGCTCTCTTGAAATGATTTATTATTCAATCGTGTAAGACACTGAGCACCTCCGGGAAGCATCCTTGCTACATTAACACAGAGAACTCCATAATTTCAGATGAGTTTTTCTGTGCAAGGTTTATTACTATTTCATAGGGCAGTAAGACTTAAAATGTAAACTTTTCACAGTCCCTCCCTTATTTAATAAGAGATTCTGAAAAGCAGACAATGAAGACCTTGAGCGCTGGATCCAGGCGCTGACACAGGCCGGTAGACCCCGCTCAGCTTGGCCTGACTTTCCTTCCTTCGAGCAAGGCGCACAGGGCACCAAAGCTGGACACAGCGTGAAAATAAATCATCGATTTTACAACGTGGGGGAAATGAGGTCCCGAGAGGGTGTGCGCAGAGCCCGTTTAACACTTATCTCAGTGGACTGTAATTTCTCGTTCGTACATCTGTTTCTTGCATTAGACAGAGATCTTTGGAACGGGAACCTATCTCATCCATCACAGATGGCCAGGGCTCGTACAAGGCCAGCCACATAGAAGCTGCTCGAGCAATTCCTGCTGAGCTCAAGTCGGGGGCTGGAGGATTCACGCCAGGTGGCAGGTGACCCTGGGGGACTGAGGTGGAGGCTCACGCTGCTCAGGGAATGTGTGATGGGTGAATGAGTAGAAATAAAAAATGAAATTGAAGGAGGGAAGGTGGTGGGAGGGAGAGAGGAAAGAAGGAACTTATCAGACAATGTATGTCTATGGAAAGAGCGTAAAACTTTGAAGTCGGAAGACCTGATTTAGGCCACAGCTCCTCATTTCCTACATGAGACTGACCCCTGAGCCTCAGTTTCCTCTTCTGAACGTGGGTCACCATGCCCCATTCTCCAGATGTTGTATGAATTGCACAGTAGAGTCCATATCGATGCTCCTGGCACTGAGTTGGGCACACATTACAAATGTGGTTAGAGAATGGTGGGCCAAACAGCATCCTGCAGCAGAGGCTGGCCCAACCTCTCTTAAAAGGCTAGAGCAGAGGAGGGACTTGTCAGTCCCCTACCAGATTAACAACCCTAGAGAATCAGAGCCCCATGTCAGGGGACAGCAAGCTCTTTGACCTCGAGGCGATCAGAGAGCCATTGCCTCACTGGTCTTCCCGCTCCACTCCATCCTTCGAGTGGTCAACCATGTGGTGGTCCAAATGCAATCTCTCCTTGTTGCTCTCATGACTGATGGCCTTTAGGAGCAAGAGGAAGTCTCCCTAGTGAGGTATAAAAGACTTTCAATGAACCAGCCGAACCTTCACCGTCCCCTTACCCCTCACTCCTGCTCTCCAGGGAAATGCAGCTCTCTGAGGGCAGGACTTTCTCACTTGGGGGTGTTCTCCACCCAGAGTGTCCCTGTGCATGCCTCAGCCTTGCAGACACTAACATGAGAGGGTCACTCACCTTCCAAGGCTACCCAGTGGCTCCTGCTACCTACCCTTTGCCTTCCAAACGCCATCCGAATGGCCCCAACTCTGCAGAGACTTTCTGCACCACCTTCAGTCATCCCCCACGACCCACCCAAAGTAGATTCTGTTGGGTCTTCACTGAGGTTCCTCCTTCCTGGCACAAAGCTTGCATGCCCTCTCCATTACTGGGCCAATGCTGGCATGCACGCCTTCCTCACCTTGCAGACTGGTATCTCATTAGGGCAAGGACAGAGATTTATTTCACATCTCATCCTCCGTGCCCTGCATATGGCCCAACGCACAGTAGGAGCTCAAAAATAGCAGAGACCACTGAAAGGGTGCAGCTTGTAAATCCCTGAATAAGCTACGCTAGGGCACATGTCTATATAGCATGAATTTATTGTCTGGTTCTCCCAACACAGGCACTAGAATTTTTAAGGCATTTTTCAGTGTCAGGCCAATCAATTCACATTAACCACAACCTAGGGGATCCTTTTTCTTAGGGCTTTATAAAAACATCAAAAGGTTAGTTGAGAATGAATTAACCACACCAAAAAAAAAAAAAAAATGAACTAAGCAAAGTTAACTTGAATGGAATAATACATTCAGCACGCATTCTGTCTCGCAGTTTTATGTGTCTTAATTCACATCTCTTCTCGTTAGAGACACTCTCAGCCAGGTGTGACTGTAGAAATAGTTCCATCTTTCTTTTCTCTGGCTTGTCCTTCCCTTTTATCTCTGTGATTCTATGTTATGTGTTATTCTTTTTATACCTCCCAATGATCTTCAGAGAATAGCTGATTTCTTTGTACGAGGAATGAAATATATGCTGCAGAGAAAGCTAGTTCCATCCGTTCACAATTGTTCAGAGTTTAAAAATTAAGTGCAGCATCTCCATTAATACCGAACGGCTATACTTTTTGTTGCTACTACTGTTCCTAATTGGCCATTGCACTGACTTGTGCAATGTTGTAGCCCAGAGAAAACTATTGTCTTCTGACAGCTGCAGTCTAAGGGAGAGAATGATAAGGTGGCATCTGGACATGGGGAGTGTGAAGGATTCTGAGGGTTCTACAGGGAGATTTCAGCAGGTGACTGGAAATGCAGCTGAGGATTCATGTCTTCCTTTCCTCATTCATCTAGTCAGCATGTCTTGAGTGCCAGTGAGGTTCCAAAACCACGCAGCCACCGGACATTTAGAGGAACACACTACCAGTCAGTGTCTGAGCTGTTGGCACCAAACTAGAAAGCTCTGTTGCAAGTTGCAACCATAGTGACGTTTCCCACAGAATTCCTGCCCCTCAACCCAACCTCCTTTACTCTAAAACTAGGGGCCATGCTTCTAGGGGGCATGGGGAGACATCTGTCCAGGGTCCAGAGCTGTGGCCTGTCCTCCAGTGAGTCCAAAGCAGAGCAAGGACTAAGGTCAGGACAGAGAGGCACTTGCCCGCCCCTCCAGAGTTGTGACATTTAATGGGGCTCCCAGAAATTCAGTCATCAAGATCTATAATTTTCAATACTTAAAAAAATCAAAATTAATGCAAAAACTCATGATGAACAAAAACTCAATTTCTTAAATAAAGACAGGGAGGAGCTGAGGCAGGGAGAGTGAGGCGCGCACAGAACAGGTTCGGTCTTCGTTCAACTTTTTGCTATTTTGTTCGTCTTGGATGCCTCACATTAATTTTGATTATTTTTTCAAAATCGGGCAATAAACTACTGATCCTGATGACTGAGATGTGTAGAGCCCCCTTGGATTTGGCCCTGAGTCGAGTGCCTCGCTCATCCCACCCTAGTCCCCGAGGCCCTCGTCTGGAAAGTGGGGAGAGAGGAGCGGGCTCCAGGCCTGACGCCAGAAGGGTGGCTGGGCCCTGAGCCGCTGACCCCACAGCACTGAAGAAGGAACAGGAGAGAAGGCTCCCGTCCCCGCGAAGACCAGCAAAGGCTGCAGGGACCAGTCGATTCAGTCCCCACAGGGTGCGGATGCAGGGGTGGCTACAGCACCCCTAACGTCAGCCACAGCGGCCACCGGCCACTGGCGAGAACAGTTCGCCCCGCGTGGGTGGGGAGCAGGGGCCGCAGGAAGCTGTGCCCGATAAGATAACCAGAGCACGCGCCTGTTACCGAAGAAAATGTCACGAGCGCTGGTGGTGGCCTCTCAGCGCCCCTGCAAGCGTTCCGCGATCCTGCAAGTCCTTCCAGAGAAAGCCGTGCTCCTGGCTTCCGCAGGGGAGCCCCGGGAGGCAGCCCCTGCCCCGCAGACCTGCGGGCTGGAGAGCTCCCCGGGGCCAGGCTCCCAGCACAGCCTGGGCGAAAGGGGAAGGGGCCATGACCAAGCCCACATTCTCGGGCACACGGCTTGCAGGCCATGCCACCCACCCGTGTTCCTGGATCCAGCCCCACTGCACAGTCACAAGCTCACATCTGTTGTGTGGTTGCAGAGCTAGAATGGAAAATTCTAGACTGAGTCTTAGGTGGACCTGCTGGCTGGATTTGCCTCCTAAGTCAGGTCCCATAACCTCCCAGTCTCCCCTAAACTCGGCTCCTTCTTGAGCAAATAGGCCCTCGAGGCCAGAGCAGGGGCCCCCTACCGGCCACCCCCTGGAAATCCACCACCTTTTCTCACTTCTTCACCTCCCGAGCCCCGATTTCCACCAGGCCACCGGTTCCACACCAGAAACGCTGCCTCTGTCTGCAGGCATTTCTATTCTCTTTTCTTTTTAAATCCGAACCAACACAACAGCCTCCTAACTGCCCACTGTCCCCAGGATCTCCCTCTGCTACATACTCCACAGCGCCGACAAGAGGAACCTTCTGGAACTGTCCCCCAGCTGTAAAAGCCCCGTGAGCCCTCTTGCATCAGTTAAGAGTGGACCCAAGCTCCCCCTTCCTCTGTGGTCTCTGGCACTTGTGTCTCGCTTTCCTCCCCCTGGGTTAAACAGTGACTAAAGAGGTCCCTCAGGGGCTGGAAACAAGCCTTGAAATCGCACAGAAAGTGCTCGTCTGGAAAGTGGGGAGAGAGGAGCGGGCTCCAGGCCTGACACCAGAAGGGTGGCTGGGCCCTGAGCCGCTGACCCCACAGCACTGAAGAAGGAACAGGAGAGAAGGTGCCCGTCCCCGCGAAGACCAGCAAACGCTGCAGGGACCAGCCGACTCAGTCCCCACAGGGTGCGGGACTGACGTTAGCCGCTCAGATTATCCTGCCCATGTCCCCACGGCTCAGCCCCTGGCCCAGTCACCCCTCCTCACACACCGTGTTTCCTGACCACCTGGAGCCTCCCTGGGTGCTGCTTCTAGAAGCACGTGTCTGTGGGCGCCTCCTTCATCTCCGTGTTCTGCTCCTGGTCCTGGAGACACTGATGTCTTCCTGCCAGAACCTTCTTACTCGCCCCCCTTGGGTAGCTCCTGTCGCCTCCCCCTTCCCTGCTGTTCTGACTGCCTTTCATCAAATAATGTTTGTGTTCATCTCCAGCCTGGGATGCTCTGCATCAGGTTACCCTCAGGGACCCATAGGAGTTTCCTGACTAGACTGTGAAGTCTTTGAGGACAGAGAGTTTCTCCCTCATGTATTTGTCTATCTCCAACCTCCAGCACGATGCCTGGCCCCCCACCAGACCCAGCTCAGCGGAGTTGGGTCCCCTGGGTGGATGGCACTTCCATGATTCAGGCTGTGGATTTGCACATGTATCGAGTGTGTTGTTTTATGCTGATGATTTGACCTCTGTGCATTGTTGACAGTGGAGGGTCTGCCCTCCCTGGCCTAGCCGATTCCTGGAGATAGTAAATGACCCTAGTGCACCTTTCATATGTCAACCAACTGATCCAGATCTTCCACCCTCACCACCTCCTCCATGGACTCTCACACTCCGAGCCACTATCCACCTGCCCCATCACCCCAGGGCCAGGTGCCAGACTGTCAGAGACAGGCCCTATGCCCTGACCCCGCTGAAATTACTCATACTACCCAATCCCAAGCCTGCTTACCTGCCTCACCAATTCCGTTCCATAAAAACCATGGTAAAGGCCTCGCCCCGTTTTTTCCACTCCTGCTGCCTCCTGAGTGACCCTGGTGCTTCCCCGTGGGGCCCTTCCTCTCGGGAGCTGAGAGTATAAATCACCTGGTCAGTGGCAGTCGTCTCTGATCTGCTGGCCTCACCGCACCTGAATAATAATTGAGCGTCACTGAGTCCCCCCCCACTGTAACTGGGGTAATTACAGGACTACCTCCTGGTGATTATGATGGTTTAGTGAGCTAAGGACTGGGAAATGGTGGGAAACACACGTGGTGCTTTGTCAGGGTTCTGTAAGGTTTACTCTTCTCATCTTTGTCGTCTGTGTGATAGTGAGGGATGTGACACAGCAAACAGGAGAGGGAGGGGGGAAAGAGGGGAGAAGAGAAGCCCAGGGGACAAGGGGGAGGCCAGGGCCCAAGGAGATGCAGGGATGTGAGAAAGTCCACGTGGTGGGAACTGAAGGTGTTTGAATTTCTGTGTCTAATATTCAGTGTGAGGTTGTGTTCCATTCTCTGCTTTAACTGCATTCAGCCCCCACGTCCCTAACCTTCTGGAAGCTTATTAAGGAGGGAGGGAGGGAGGGAGGGAGGGAGGGAGGGAGGGAGGGAGGGAGGGGGAGAGACTGAGATAGAGAGAGAGCGAGCTAGGCGAAGGTTCATTTCTATGTTATTATTAGTCAGGGCTTTCTCCCTCCTCCACATGAATGGGTCCCAGCGCTGCCAGTCCTTGTTTATTTTGAGCTACTCTATAAATGATGTTACTTCCTGTGTCACCAGGAAACAGCAGGGTCCCTGGTACTGGTTTTGCTCTGGTAGAGAGAGTACCACTCTGGCAGGACCTGTCTATGAGACTGGGCTTCCAGGGCATAAACCCACAGGCCCTGTGGCTGCTCGGACACACCAGCTGGGAGGAGCACGCCTGCCTGGCCTCCGAGGAGGAAACACAGGGGCTCCCACCAGGCTCCCGTGGGCTGGGAAAGAAGCCACAGGTCCTCAGCAGGACCAGGCTGACATGGAGCCCAGAGAGATCCCCACGGAGACCACAGCGCCCTCCCTCTGGGCCTGCTACTGGCTGAGCACTTGGCAAATGTCACACTGCAGGCTCACGACATCTTCCAGACCAGGGCTAGCACTGCCCCATGTATCAGATGGAAAACCAGAGCTCAAAGAGCTAAAGCAGCTTGTCCAAGGTCACTTAGCTGGTGGGGAGCCAAACCAGACCCCAACAGAGAGCAAGAGTTCAGAATAAAGTTTTAAGGGCTGCCCCTGCTCCAGAGCCTTCATGCTAGGGCAGAGGGTGGTTGTTCCCCTGGGTAAAGAATCATTTTAAACCAAGATTTCAATGGACCCAGGGATCCAGAGATAGGCCTGTAATCTAGGTCATAATCTAGTTCCACAGGGTTGAATACGTGTTATGTAGGGGAAAGGGGTTCTGCAGCCAAATAAGTTTGAAAACTTCCCCTTAGACCTGAAAAATTATTGAGGTGAGTCATAGATCTGTGTCTTCAATTCTCAGGGTCTCAATTCTGGTCCAGGACCACATCTTTGGTTTTAAAACCCCTCCCCACTTAATAAGGGAGGAAACCAATGTATCAAGTATCTATGATGTGTTAAGAGCAATCCCAAGGCCAGCTCATTGAATTCCCAAGTGGTGTGTAAGCTAAATTTAACACCCCCATTGTATAGGGTAGGAAACTGAGGCTCAGGAAGCTGGAAGATCTTATTAAGGTTACTCAGGTTGCTCATGATTCAGACAGGATTCAAGCTGAGCTCTGTCTGACTCCACAGCCCACCTTCTCTCCTCCACGCCATCTCAACCAGAACATTCCATCTGGAGACACAGCCCGTCCTGCCTTGTGGTGACGAGGCTGTAGGAATGGGCATTTAGTTATCTTTCCGCTGCCACAGAGTTGAGTGCAGTGGTCATATTTAAATAGTTTAGAGTAAACATCACCAAACATCTAAGATCCTTGACTTCTCCCACTTCTCAAGACAGGGGTGGGTTAGTCACCAAATATTTACACAACTTATTTGATTTTTGCTGGCTTGTGAAGATACCTCCTGAAGACACATGTCACGTTCCCTTCGTTTCCTTCTCTGGTTCATCACACTGATCTAGGGTGGGCCCCTGAGCACCCGAGAGCAAAGCGGCGCACTCTCCTCCGCCCGCCGTGCAGGTCCTGGGCTGAGGGGTCACAGCGGCCCTGCCGCCCTCCCCCCGTAGCCTTCACCCCCCAGCTGGCACCCAACTGCACAGTCCTGAAGGAAGGAGAACTGTGGGATTAAGAAAGAGCTTTTTTGTTTGTTTTTAAAGAATAATCAATGTATTTATACATCTGCCTTTCTTATAAAGCTCCAGGATTGTCAAAATTAAGGTTAGAATAAACTTTTGTTTCATGTTTCCCCCACTCTAATCCCACCTCCTTGGTGAATAGTCTCTCATCGCCCCAACAAAGGACTTATTTATGGCATAAAGCACAGTGATGAGAGGTCAAGATTTGGGGGTCAGGAAGGAAGCACAGGACAGGAGGTGGGTCTCAGGTCAGCTCTATGCTGACGAGTGGTATGACCTTGAGTGAGGTCACAGAAGGTCAGTTGTCCCGTCTGTACAGGGGCTCCATCAAGGCATTGAGTATACCATTCTTACTCTGTTTCATCAAGTCTAAGTGAAGATATTAAAATGTTTTAAGTAAACATTTTAATATCTTCAATAATAAGATGAGTTGTAAAATCCCTGGCACCTCAGCTTGGTGAAAATGCAGAATTGAAGAAACACTCCATGCCCAGGGTGACTGGGTACAGCAGCGCCCCCGGGCCTAGAGCTGCTGAGCTGGGTGCCAGCTGCCTTTGAAACCTCATAAGGTGTTTTATATCTCACCTGGCAAAACTCCTCTCAAGTGTGTTGGAAAAAATTATGAAAGGGAGTCAACATTGGGCAAGGGCCTATGCCATACTCAGGTTTTCCGTCCCGTGTGTGTCTGGACAATGTGCTAGAATTTTCTTTATCACAACCCTTAAAGTACAATATGAATGTCCCATTTTACAATGAGAAAACAGGGAGCTATGAGAAATGAGGCAGCTATGTTACCTGCCTGAGCCCTCAAAGCTACAAAGTGACTGAAGTAGGTCGAAACTCAACCCTTTCAGGCGTACAGCAAACCAGAAGGTACCTGAGTGACCATCTAACCCTAAAAACTCCGTGCAGCCTGGCCCCCAAGGTCTTCCATGGCAATAGGGGAGGGTAGAACTCCAAGAACTATTTGCTTTTATTTATATTTTGGGCTTCTGCATAATATTTTGTTTTGGGGCCAAAGGGTTTAGCAGCTAAAAAATTAAACAAGCAAACAAATAATTAAAGGAATAAATACCTAAATGTCAAGCCACTGGCCTCACCCCTGCTCACGTTACAGAAGAGGAAGGTGAGACACAGAGGGAGCCGCTGGCCCAGGTGTCAGCTGTTTGAGGTCAAGGAGAGTCCTAGGAGCCAGGCCTCCCAGCAGCTGTGTCGCTGAAGCCCACGCTGCCCCTCTGCTTATGAGGCCCCGTAGAGGATTTTACCTTGAGTTTGATTTGGAGAAATTAAGCTATTTTAAAACACACAGTTGACTGGTCTCACTGTGTCTCTATCCAAAACATCCTTGAAGACAACTGGAAATACCAAACTAATGACGTCTCGAGCAAAGAGACAACTGAAAATACCAAACTAATGACGTCTCCAGCTGGCACAATTCTTCGGGTGGATGTGCGCCGTTTAGAACGTCGGCTGCATTACTAAGCGGTGGATGCTAATAAAATGTGTGCAATAAATTGCATTTTAAAAGCATCATGGGAGACTGAGGCTGCTCTTTTAAGAAACCCTGTGAGGAATAGTTTGATAGAGTAAGAAGGAAAGAAAAAAGCATTTAACAATGAAATAAAAATCACTCATTTGAGTCTTATAAGTCCAGACTGTGGTATACGGTGCTTCCTTCGAGCATATTGCTTTTTATGTGTGCGGCATATGCCCGGACCCTGGCACATAAATCAGCTGCACAACTGAGGCTGCAAAGCAAGGGCTCCCCTGCTGTCAAGTCCCACTTACCTAGTGGGGCACAGCCACCTGACTTAAGATCTGCCAATCAGATGAGCCCACAGTGACTCTGCTTTAGAAATGAGCTCCCTGGAGAAAAAGGCAGATGTCGGGGATCCATTTTTCTAACAGTGGTTAGAGCAGACACAGCCGGGCAGCGGGGCCCTTGGTGAGCCACCTCTGCCGTGTGGCCCTGGGAGCTGCCCTGTAAGGCCACCTGAGGGAAACAACAAGGCCGCTATGCTGCAGAAGTCCAGGGCAGCATCCACACAGCGCAGCGGTGTTCAACCTTTTCATCACACAGCACATAAACTGGTTACTAAAATCCTAAGGCACCCCAAAAATGTATTATATCTTTTGCTGATCTGACCAAAAATAGTTATAATTGTGATTCATTCACACTGGATGGCTATTGTTGTGTTGGCTGTTGTCTTATTTGACAATCTAAGGGGAAAGAGGTCAGTGCCCCTGACTAAATGGTCGGGTGTTGCATGTGTTAAAAATTGTGCGGCACGCCGGTGGGAAATCGCTGGTGCAGAATAACAGGAACGAAGGCCCCACGTTGCATGGTCATCAGTCCTCCCTAAAGTCCATTTCTCTCTTCTTGCAGATGTCCTCTGGGGTCAATTTCCTGCCTTTACACCCCCTCCTAGCTGTGAACTGGGGGTCTGCCCCGTCTACTGACACAGGCTTTGGACGAAAGAAAGCACAAAAGGAACAAGTTCAATCTCCTCTAACACTTTCTGGTGACTATTTTGGGAGTCGTGTACTGAGTAGGATGTGGTATTTTGAACTTATTTTGCACTCAAACAAATATGCATGTCTGTAAACTGTTCATTATCTGCCACTCCCACAGAAGAACGGCTGGTCTGTGGAGCTGAAGGTGGCTGACAGGCTACCGCTCTGAAGGCAGACTCAGAGTTCCCTGTCCTAATATCAGTGACACGTGGGGAGCCCTGCAAACCATCACTGCAATAAGTAAGCCCTTTGGTGGAGAATTTCTTTCATTCTCACAACAGCGCTGGGGAAGTAGACGCAACCAGATCCTCCAGTTTACAGATGAAGAAAGCAGCACAGGAGGTGGAAGGACTTGCCCAAGGTCAAGGACCAGAGCTGGAATCCAGCCCCTAAACTCTGGGTCCCCCAGCTCACACCTCACTGAATGCTGGACAAGGAGAGTGCTGGGGATAGTGCAGGCTCCAGGTTACCTGTTCCAACTCACTCCGACTGCTGCTTCCCGTTCCCTCCGTCTGGCTAACCCTCTTGGACTTGACCTCAGCCTGTCCAGATTAGGCTACTAAGCTGACTTCTTGGCCCTACTGCTAACAGATCACCTGGCCCCATTGCCATGGGACAGTTAGTAGCTACCGTGGGCAATGTGCAGATTAAGGATCCAAATGAGAAGTGTGTGCAAACTCCAGCTTCACCACCGACCTGCTGTGTGACCAGCTACCAAGTCACCTGCCATTCAGAGCCTCAGTCTCCTCATTTGCAAAAGAAGAGGGGAGAGGTACGACTACTTTGATTCAAGGATTAAATGAGATCACGTACATATAACACCAGTTCAGTATCTGGCATGTAACAGAAGCTTAATATCTGATAGCTGCTATGCGCTCTTGCTGTATCATGGTGTGTTCAGGGGAGCAGTGGCTGAGAGGAGCACTCTTCAGTGGGGCCCCTGGACAGTCACCAATCCACAAACTCTGTGACAGTCTGCAGTAAGATAAGGTGTTTGCACCAGACATAACCAACTGCTCCTCTCCCTGAGAGCAGGGCCTCTGCCCGCCCCTCCAGGGTCCCTCCCAGGGCATAGCTGGACTGCATGCAGCCGGCGCTCAGCACTGGCTATCGAGTGCTGCTCAGAATGAGGACCTGAAGACAGTGTGGAGACTCAGCAGGTCCAGGCAGAGCTGCGGGCCTTTCCTCCCCATCTCAGGAACAGTGGCGGGAGAGGGCCACGGGATCCTGGCCCTTTCCTTAAACTTGTTCCTTTCCAGTTGGCTTCAGCTCCTCTGCAACATCTGGCTTCCATCACTGTACAGCTGACACTGGGTCCCAAGTTCCTTAACCTCCCAAGGACTCTGAGCATCACTGAACTTATCAGAACTGCACTTTCCCAGCCAGAGGAAGGAATGCGCCATGCAATCAAAGATAGGGAAGCAGCTGGGACCCCACAGGAGGTCGGAGATCACAGTGAGGCTGCAGAGTGGTGCCTGGGCCAAGTCCAGCCAGCATGAAGGTTTTGGGAGTCTCAGGCCAACTCAGCTCAGCTGCCCTGAAAGTCCTCCAAAGGCCCCCAGGCCATGTCCTGCCTCCTGGTCCCAGGCTCCTTGAAAGGGGCTGAGACAGCATTGAATGAGTTGCATGTGCAAATCTTGAAAGAGAAAAGCCCTCTGTGAGAGACAGTGGCTTCTTTATCAGCAGTATCGTTGTTGTAAGAGAATGCATGAGCTTGCCTCACTGTTCACAGTGATCTCTCCGGGTGCTTAGAGCAATGCCAGTGTTTCCACCACAGGGAGACAGAAGGAAGAGACAGCTGCTGGCACCCGCGTGGACCAGACACCAGCTCCATGCTTTGAAGGATCATCTGTTTAATGAGCTAAAACTCGCTCTAAGTCATCTCTCTCTCTTCTGAACTTAGAGATGAAGAGATTGATCCCACAGAGACCAGGGAACTCGCCAGTGCCTCAGAATTCCCATAGCTGAGCCGAACTGAAGCCAGTCTGTGCAGCCAAAGTTTGGGGTAGCTCCAAAGCCCACCACTGTTTCTAGGACGCTGTGCTGGGTGCTGTAGTATGCGTCACGCCTCCGTTCAGCACATGTCAGTGAAGCGCTTGCTCTGCTCCAGGTGCAGTTGTTGGCACCAGAGATGGGGCAGTGACAAGCCTTGGTCTCTGCCCTCAGGGAACTTGCATTCCAAAGGAAGGGGTGACAGTAGAGAAACGATTGAGTAATTAATAAACATAATGTCGGAGAGTTATAAGCACCTTGAAGAAAATAAAATCAGGTGATGTATTATGAGTAACTGCAGGAGATGCTCTAGACTGAGTGGTAAGGGAAAGCCTCACTGAGAACACGGCCATTTTGCTGACATTTAAGTGATAAGAAGCCAGGCCACAAAGGTGGGGGAAGCGTTCTCCTAGGAAGGAATGTGCAAAGGTCCTGAGGTGGAACCAACTTGACATTTACTGCAGGGAAGAGGGCCCTTATAGCTGGAGGGAAGGAGGAGGGAGATGGCAGAGGAGGCCCTTGGGGCCTCTGCCTGGGCTCTCACAGAGACAGATGCTGAGATGGTGACTAGCATGCAGGAGGATTATTGGGGGGCACTGTCAGGGAGGAAGGGAAGCAGCATTTTAGGAGAGAGGAGTCGGGCTGCAATGCAGTCACAGACATCACAATAGAGACATGGTTCGTGAGTCAGGAGCTCACAGTTGGAGCCATACAAGGACAAACTGGTTGCCACAGAGTGGAAGAAACACCCCATCCCATCCCATCCCATCCCATCCCATCCCATCCCATCCCATCCCATCCCATCCCATCCCATCCCATCCCATCCCACCCCATCCCATCCCATCCCATCCCATCCCATCCCATCCCATCCCATCCCATCCCATCCCATCCCATCCCATCCCAAGCCTGGGTGCCTTTCCCACCAGTGTTCTCCCTGAAACACCTCCTCTGATGGTGCCCTGACCCTCCGTCTGGGTGGGAAGCCTTTCTGTGCCCGTAGTAGTCCGTCCTGCCCCCATTATCCCAACAGCACCGGCATCACAGCCGTGTACCTGCCACACTGTGGCTCCTGGCCATGGGGACTGCCCCTCGTGCCCCCTCAAAGCGCAGCGCCTTGCGTGGTAAACATCTGAGCCACGTGGATGGACTGTGGGAATGTGCATGTGCTGTGTGGGGGGCGCTGTGCTCTCCAAGGTGAGACTCAAAAGACGAGCAGAATACTACCGAGGAGAGGACACTAGAAAGTATGCCACTGTGGGCAGTGACTGTGTCTGCTGCCTGCCTCCCGTTCCAGGGCCTGTAGCGGTGACTCGCACACACTCGGCACTCAGCAAGTGTTGACTGATCAGTATGCTGATGCTAGATACTTGGTAAGTGAGAACTCAGCAGGGCTGCCCGTCGCTGTCACCGAGTGGTCTCCTGACCCACATCTGTGCAAACCACCCCTGGAAAGAAGGGTGGAGCCACAGCCTTTCCTGAGATGTCAGCACATCATTAAGACCAGAATCTGGTTCCCACAGCACCAACCATGTTTGTGACTCGCCTGGATTCTGTCTGCAATTCCCAAGGAAATGGGCCTCAGGGTGGAATTCCAGCTGAAGCGCCTCCCACTGGATCTGAGTTTGGCAAATGTAGGCTGACTTGAGTCCCTTCCTAAGGCCTGTGCCCTGGGAACCCTGGGTCCTGGGGATGGTGTGTGTGGGAGACAGAGGTGGGGAGTGGTGGGGAGAGAATGGAGTGAGGGACCATCCATGAATGAAACATAGTGGTTACTAGTGTCAAAAATGAAAATTCCACACTCTTAATTTGGCTCAAACCTCCCTTAAGCCAAAGCCCAATACACATCTTGCTTTTTAAGCCAGGTATGTGTTGCATTTTCTGTTTCTCGGAACCCCAAGAGGCTCTCCAGTGCAGGGAAACACTTCTAAAATGCAATGAGACTGAAGGGTGCTGACTGTCTACTTATTTCTGTTCTTGCTCTCATCTTCCTCTTCAAGATACAAACCCTGAGAGATTACCCACTAGGTCTAGTCTCAGGCGTGAGCCCACCCTTTGCAGGGGGAGGGCAGACACCTTAATGTACAGTCCCCCAAGTGGGGAAGTGTTTTCTAAAAAAGAATTAAGTTTGCTGTTAGCCAAAGTGACAGTAAAAAAATAAAATAAAATAAAACACTACAATAAAGAGGAGTATTCGGTTCCAATTCTTGACCCTCCAAACTGCCCTCACCTGAAATGAGGTGGGGCCAGTCTGCCTCCCTCCCCATGCGGACACGGAGGTGCCTTCACTCACGTGTCTGCTGAGTCTCCCTGGACACACGGGCTCTGCTGCATGTCTGAGCCCCTTTCCAGCAGCACTCTCCCCACCCTCCTGCCAGGCACCATGGGCATGCTGGCGAGTTCTGGTGGAGAGCGGAAAGGGGGAGAGGCAGGGAGACTTCCCAGCAAGGGCCGCGGTTGTCTGCATCCCACTCAGCAGCAGCCACCTGCCATTAAAGCGGGGGCACAAGGGAGGAGTACGCATGCCAGAAGTCAACTTATTTATTTTTTAATTTGAAGGTTCTTAATCCACGTAGTAGCTCTGCCTTGCCCAGGCTCTCAGTGTCCTGCATGCCACCTTCCCCCCAAATTCCTTATGCCATTAGACTGTGCAGATAGAGACCTGACCCTGGTTCTCACCTCAAAGCACTCGGGGCCTCCAGGCAGCCCCTTCTTCTCTGGGCTTAGCTTTACCTGTCCAGCTACTAACTATCCAGTCCAGGGTCTCCCTTACACTCCCTCCAACAAACTCCTGCTCTGCCCACGCTTGCACAGTCCCAGAGACAGGAAAGTCGCTCACAGGCAGCCTGTGCCATCACCAGACTCTCTGAAGCTGCAGCTTCCATGGATGTGGCCTGAGCAGAGGTTGGCGCAGTGAAATTCCCATTTCCTCGTGGCTACCCACTCACCTGTGGCTCCAGGCATGGCTCTGAGGAGCTGGGTCACACTGTCACGTGGCAAACAGAACCTCTGATGGATACTTCGAGCACAATCTGTCTCTAAGCCAGGTCTCTCTCATCTGTTTCAAAGGTGGTGAATTTTTCAAACCTGTGTCTAGGGTTTTACACTGACCCTTGTAAAATCCCAGGGAGATTTTTATTCATGAAGTCTGTTTGCTTGTTTTCTTCTCTTTGGGGCTGTGTGTTGATGCTGGAGAAAGGATTTGAGATCTGGAAGGAGTAGCCCCACTTCCCATCCTGTTGCATGCTGGCTACAGTCAGACAGGCATCATGACTCAGGTCTGTATCTTGGTTTCAGTTCAATAGCTGTGTGACCTCAGGAAGGTTTCTTAAACTCTCTGAACCTCAATTCCCTCAACTCAGAAAGGGCGATGGTAAAAATCCACTTGTGTTATGAATGCCCCGAGGATTCAGGAAATGAAAACATAGGGTGTCAAGAACTATCCACGTTACCTGGCTTTGGGCAGGTGCCAGCAAAGGCTGTGCACTTACCTGGAGGAGATTTCAGGGGTGTGAAAATACTTTGCATGTCTGCAATCCCTGCGTTTCTGAATGCCATGGCCTTCCATGAGCAAGGTGGAGACTAGAAGCTTGGACCCTGAGCCGCAGGTGAGCTGCCCCGTGTCCATGACCAAGGTCATAAGGCAGTTGAGATGACTACCTGGGTTCATGCTTGGGGAAAGAAGGGTCTGGTCTTGGATGCAGACACTTCAAATGTGAGGGGTTTTGGACTTGAACTGTGAACCGTCTGGGCTGTATCTTGTACTGAGCAGAACTTCACCCCACACCAGCAGGCCTCTCACCCCGGAGGCTGTGTGGCCAAGAGAAGAGAGGTTGGCCCTTGGACCCAAGCAGACCTGAGTTCAAGTCCCACTTCTACCTCTACACGCAGGTTCTCCCACCCGGATCGTGGTTACTACCCCCTCACCCTGATTCTTCAATAACGAGCTGTTTTCATCTCTTTTTAAAATTCAGTTCACCCAGAAACTCACTGGGGCCCCCCAGGCAGGCCCAGGGGTTATTTTTCCTGACGTCCCCAAACTACCCCGTGTTCTGCCACCAGCCACACAGAATTGAAAGAGCCTATTCAGTGTCAGCCTTCTGACCACCTGCGAGCACCTGGAGGGGTGGGACAGAGGCTCATGCATCCTGTCTCCGATGCCCGAAAGGATGCTGGGCACCATGAAGCCAACCACAAATATTTGCTGAATTCATTAATTAAAAATAAAAACAGAATAGAAACCAACTGGCTGGGTGTTTGGAAGAGCTGTAGACTGGAGAAACAAGAAGGGAACTGGGGGGCTGGAAAGAAACAAAACCTGGACAGGTTAGACCCAGGTCCCAACAGGCCCACCCACTAAGGGCTTTGGCCCTGAGAGGTGTGCGCTCCACTGTCCCGACTGGATCACTGCTAAGGCCACGTCCCGACCGGATCCATTTCTGACGCGCTCCGTGGATGGAGGCCGTTGACTAAGGTCGGGCCCCAACGGGCTCCGCATCCAGCCTTGGACGTGGGCCCCCAGGACGGGGCGCCTCTGTCTCCCACACAAGCCAACTGGCCGCACCTTTAAGACAAAGAAGAGAACAGTTTTTAAAAACAACAGGTGCCTCCCCATCCAGCCTCGTTACCCGCGGTTTGTCTGTCTCATTTGTTTGCCTCTGAGTGATGCGAGGCACCCATTCTGCTTCAGCGACACTTACAAGAAGCCTGAGAGGAAATAAATTTGCCGCAGACATTATGCACCATGCTGAAGTAATTATGAACTGCTGTCCTGAAAGCAGCCCAAGGCGGCTGAAGCATCCGAATGCATAATGCTCCTGGGGGGGAAAGGGGGGAGGAGGGAAAGAGAAAGGGGGGAGAGGGCGGGGGGGGGAATGGAAATAGACACCATTTATCATCGAAGATCCGGGCGCCCAGCCATGGGCCAGGTTCCTGACCAGTTCCACCTCATTTAATTCTCGCAGAATGAGTCGAGTTGCCCTGCAGAACCTGGGAAAGCCACCCGCTGGGCCCCTGGTGCTTAGAAGGAAGAGGGGGGCTGCCATGGGCACTGGCTGACGCCTGGGTTCAGAGGGTGCAGCCCCCACCCACCGGGGCCTGCCTGCCTGCAGGGCCACGCGGGCGCAGGACCCTCTGCAGAGCTCCAGGCGTCTCCCCCGTCTCCCCACGGAGCGCCCTCCCTGGAGCGCTGCCCGGAGAATCCGGCCGCGGCTTCCACATGCTCCCAATTCCGTCTGCACACTCAGGGGCCCACTGGGCAGGGCTTGGATTCCTTCTCCTCGGACCACGGCCTGGGAACTTTCCAAGGCAAATGCAGGAGCCTCCGCAGGGCTCACCTCATTTGTTTCCTTCTCTCGGGGACCGCCGTCCTGCACTGCCTGTTCTCCAATGTCTGAAAACTGCTACTTCATCTATTTTGTCCAGTTCGATTTTTTTTAAGTGGAAGGACGAGTCTGGTCCCTGTTCCTCCATCATGGCTGGAAGTGGAAATTCTTTCCCTTACTTGAAACATTCGATAATTTCCAAATGCCTTTAAAATCACCCTCCCATAACTTATGTATAAGAACCTAGGAGGTTTGGCCTCTGATGATCCTCCCAGACTCATCACCTCTCCCCCTGCGCCCCACCATGGACTCTAGCCATGCAGTCGTTTAGGGCTCCCGAATTGCCAGCACAGTTTGAAACTTTGTGCTCTGTCTGTGCAGCTCCTCTGCTCAGAAGGAACTTCCCTCTGCACTACTGCACCCGAACTTCATTCTTCAAGAACCAGCTCCCTTGCTGCTTCCTCCAAGCTCTGCCTACACCCCTCCCATGGGAGGAAGGGAGGGTTTCTAAACATACGGGCCAAAGACTGGTGTTCATTGGCCAACCAAGTAGTTGACAGAGACCCTGGGAAATGTCAATGGTCATGCATGACACTTTTTGGGCCTCACCCCTCCATGGATGAAGAACTTGGTCTCCAAGTGTTGGGACCTGAGGTTATAGCCGTGCTTTAAGTGTCATGCTCCTAAGGTGTAATGCCCAGGGAGGTCCCTTTTAGAGCCAGGCCCTGCTGCCCCCCATGTTTCACCTCCCCCAGCTGTTGAATGCTATCCCCAAAGCGAACCATCTGCTGTCCCTATTTGCTTGGCTGGAAGGTGACATTCCACTGCCCTTCTTGGCTTGACCTTTGGGCTGTAAGGTAGAAGCAGTGGAGAGAAGGGAAATTCAATGCTTTGATGTCTCATTGCAAGGAAGCAACTTTATCAGCAACCCGGTGGCTGAGGGGGTTAGGCTTGTTAAGGAGTTTTCTCGATAGCACCCAGAGACCTCCTCCTCCCTAGGACATATTTTAATTTGCAAGTCAAAGGGAGAGAAAGGAACCCAGGGAGATCACAGCTCATTCCTCACTGCACAGTGAGCTACAAAGTGGCTGGATCATAATCACCAGACAAGGCAAGTCCCCAAATCAGTAGGTGTCCAGGATGGAGGAGCTAGAGGGAGTCTGGACACTCACGCTCAAACCACTCCTCTGCCCACGAATGACCATGTGGCCTTTGCGAAGTCCCCTCACTCTTGTGTTTTCCCAACTGAGCAGTGGTGACTTGGACCAGAAGATCCTAGAGGCTCCACCCAGCTGCTTGGGAGGGAGGTGAGCCCTTCTACAGTCTCTGCTTCTGTTTCCCTTACACCTGGTATGTCTGGGATGAGAAACTACTTCTTCCCAATGTTCTCATTGGGAAAGGGACTTTTTCTGACAACCTGCAAAATCATAGATGAGAGTTAATACTTAGGGGATAGGCCATGACCTCCAGCCCATCAGGGCCGGGACCCCAGCTCGCTCACGCTTCCACTTTCTTCCCCCATGCAGTAGGCCAGGGGTGTCGTTGACCATCATGCACTCTGCTGGTGGTGTGAAAGGTCTCAGGGCCCCTCCTGCGGCCTGGCCAAAGCATATGGGGGCAGTCAGAGCATCCACGGGGCACACAAGCCTTCTCTTCCTTCTCCAACTCAGCGTTCACATGACCCAGCAGTCAAGGACCCAAGTGGCCTGTGTGGCTAGTCTGTGAATGAAGAAGAGCTGTCTCCCATTTGTGTGTCCAGTCTCTTGGTCTGAACCTCCAGAAGGCAGGAGAAGTGAGCCTGTGTCCCCACCTTAACTCTTAACAAGACAAAGGAATTCACTGTACAGACCAAAAGGAAGACCTTGAAGTGAATACAATAGTGTGTTTCATGTCAGCCCTTCCTGAGTGCTTATTACATAAAGCCGAACCCAAGTAAGAACAAACATACCAAGCGCCTAAGGCACCCGGGGAGAAGCCGCGGGTCTGCTGGCCTCAGGCTTTCTGGGAGGCATCTGAAGGAAGTGCCTGACCCTTTCCCTGACATTCGTGCTGAAATGTCATTTTCCTAATTACCTTCCAATAACAGTGACTCAGTTGAACCACATGGGGCCCTTTAAAAACATTTGACAGCACCCTGCTTTGGAGAGCTTGGCAGTAATTGAGATGGAAGAAGCTGGCTTGCGGGCCTTTCAAGCGGCCAGGGAGTTCCCATGGAGGCCATCGTGCCAGGAAGCAGTAGAGGGGAGCACTGGAAAAGCTGAAGACATCCGAGGGCCCCAGCCTGGTGCTCCTCGTGCCTTTGAATAACACTGGCCAGGCTTGTCCTCACCACTCTCGAAACGTGCTTTCTGCGAGTTCTAAACCAGGAGGTTGTTCAAAGAGAGATTAAAGGGCATAAAAATAGTGTTAGATTTCACGGCACAGCGAGGCCTGTCAGGACCCGGCACACAGGGAATTGCTTTAAGGCCATGATCAAAATGAGTCATCGGTGTCTGCGGGGATTGTGCTGATGCCTCTTGAAAAGGCAAAACCCAGGACTATTGTTTGTGTCAAAAATACTTCTGAAGAGGCTGCAGAAATCAGGAGGTGCTGATGTGCCGTCGGGGGGGGGGGGGGGGGGGAGGAGAGAAAGGAAAAAGAGTCAGTAGCCTCATCATGCAGGGAAAGCAGGTGAGCAAGAACTAGCACTGCAGAGCAAAGTGGATGGGGGGGCGATGATGGAAGGGGATGAGTCACGGAGGCTGAGTTTGTGTCTCAACTCTGTCACCAGGGAAGCTCTCACTTTTATTGGGTTTCTACTATGAGATAAATACCGTACAAGGCATTTTAAGTGTGATACTCAGTGTAAACAACAGTTCCTGAGGGAGCTGTGTGGCCTTGAAGATGCCATGGGTCCTCTCGGAGCCTCAGTGTCATCTTCTGGAGAGTGAAGGTACTCACCCACACCTCCCAAGGTGGCTGAGGAGTGTATTAGTTCACTAGGGCTGCCGTAACCAAGCACCACACACTGGGTGCCTTAGACAACAGGAATTTATTTTCTCATAGTTCTAGAGGTCAGAAGTCTGAGATCAGATGTCCACAGGGTTGGTTCTCCCTGAGGTCTCTCTCCTTGGCTTGTAGACGGCTGTCTTCCCCCTTTCTTCACATGGTCTTCCCTCTGTGGGTGTCTGTGTCTTAATGTCCTCTTCTTATAAGGACACCAGTCATACTGGATTAGGTTTCACCCATATGACCTCATTTTACCTAATTATGGCTTTAAAGGCACTATGAACAATCAGCCACATTCTGAGGTCCTGGAGCTTAGGACTAAACATAGCACTTTTGGGGGACAAAGTTCAACCCATGTCAGAAGTGTGAGAATCATGGATGAAAATGCCAGGCTCCTAAGAAGAGGTCAGTGCATGGGAGCTGAATTTAAAGAAAAGTCACTGGAAATCAAACTCATGGTAACAGTTACTGAGACCATGTCACACTGGCCACTGTGACGAGCACTTTGCCTCCACGCAACATCTACCTTAAACTCTCAGGACAAACCAGTGGGTTAGGTAATAGTCTGATCTCCATTTGATTAATAAGGAGACTGAGGTACATACAGACTAGGACAGGGAGTTGGCCAATGTCGCATAATAAATAGTGAAGCAGGAATCCAAAACTCCATCTGTCTGGTTCCAAACCCAGAGATCCTTATCATCCCACTGCCTGGTTTTCTAGAATGACAGAGGGTCAACGTTAGAATCTGAAAGGTGACCCAGTACCAAGCCCTTCACTTCTCCCCAAGTCTCTTTTTCATGCTTGAGCCCCTCAGAAACATCTTGCCAACTGAATAACCTGCTTCCGTTGGTACTCTTCTGGTGACGGGGTGCTCATTCCCTGCAGAGGCGGCCTGTCCAATTTCGGGACAACTCTAATGGGTTGTAAAAGTCCTTCCTCCTCTGGACTAATGGATTGATTTCAGATTCAAATTCAGTTCTGAGTAGACTCACTCTTGATTGTCACTTCCAGGGAAGGAATCTTTGACAAGTTCCCGTTGTTTTTAGAGGTAAAATAGTCAGAACTTCTCCTTCTTTAAAACTGCCAACAGCGTGAAGAGAATCAGGACTGAAGACTGAAATTGCTTTTCTCTCTTCTCGCTAACGCCGTCAGCGGGGAACAGGCCAGCTCTGCACGATCTGCGGCCTGGGCTAAATTTATATTCATTCAGGTGTCACCGGGCTGTGCTTTCTTGCGTTTCTTTATGATCAATGCGCTCATTAGAGCACCCAGGCTCGGCAATAGATTCACCCTAATGCTTCTCCCCCTCAGGCTCCAATACCACAGGCTCTGAGACTCTAACGAGCTGCAGAAAAATGAAAAGAAAAGCTCTTTCTTTCTCTCCCTGCACAGAGTCCTGAAATTGTTTCTCTTTGTCCTTTAAAATGGTTGAATTGACTGTATTAATTTTATTTAGGAGCTGTGAGGGGCACAAAGGGAAGGAGAGGGTGGGAAAATGTTTACACAGCAGGTGTCATGGGGGCCCTTGCCTATTTGCTCCGAAGCACTGGGACATTCGAACAACACTTATGTCTATTTTTCATAGCTTGAAAGATTTGTTTGGATACTTACAATAAAAGCATGTTTGCTTAGCTTTTACCTTAATAGTTTCTTTTTCTCTTAACAGAGCCATGTTCTCACTTTTGCGATTCTTTCTAGGATCGGTCCACATGCTCGCGTATTTTCGCAGTTCCAACCTTGATGTGTATGTCATGTTCTATTATTTGCACTAAACAATCTAGCATAAGTCTTTATGCGTTGTTTCACTTCTTGTATTAGCATCTTGTTATGAAATAATTTAGCACATAGATGTTCTTAACCATGCCCATTAGATTATTTTGCCCCTCCCCCATAATTATATATAAGGTAACAAGAAATAGCTCCATGAATTTTGCTATTTTCTTTGGTGAAACTACTTCTTTAGCTTTAAGTCCCATGGATCTGTTCATTGGATCAAAGTACATGAACAATCTTATGACTTGCTGTCTACAGTGTATTTTTTTAAAAAGAGTTCAGCCATTTACAACACACCAGGGTGTAAAATGCACCGGTTTTATACCATGGTACTAACTTAATATTCCATACCTCATGGGCTTCACCCAATGTCTTCACATTTATACACTTATTTAACTTTTACAGGCAAATGCTAATACCCTTCAAAGTCTTCACCATCTGTTTCTAGTGTAGACACCAACAATAGTATTCGAAATCAAACCACTGCCATGATCTCAGCTACAGACTTTGGATGTCATGGTACTTAACACCTTTGAATAGATTATGGCTGTGTGCTCATCTCTTCTTTTGCAATAGGCAGCCTAGGATGAGTAAGCCAGCTGCTTAACTCAGAAGTTGCATGTGTGCCCTGTGGTGGTCACTGTGTTAGCGGCTGCAACGGCCATGCTTGTTTAAAATGGGGAAACTGAGGTGCCACCTGGCAGACTGTCTTTTACTTAGTGGGAGAGCTGATCCAGAGCTGCTCCCCCCACCCCCCACATTCAATACGTGCTCTGTTTTCTTCACCAAAATTGTAATTGTACACAATTCAATGGCCAGTGGGGCGTGTGCCATGCTCGCATGAGACTGCTCTAGGCATTGTGTTTCAACAAAAGGGGAAAAAGATCTGAAATATTTTTTCAAGCACATAGGCAGGGAAATAATTCTATGAACCCTTTTGATACCATTAAACAGTGACTTTGACTAACCTGTTACTGAGCCTTGATTTGGTCAGAATAATAACTAAAGCTTATTGTGTGTCCCTGTACACAGCTCTGTGCTGAATACCTTAGAGGTCCTTCCTCAGCATCACTGCCGGTCCATTTTATCAACACAGCAGCTGAAGGTTAGGGAGTTTTAAGGAGTTTATCAAAGGCCGTGTTGGTAGCACGTGGTGGAGCTGGATGTTAAATCTACATCTTTCTATTGCGAAGCCTGTCACCCTAACTGCAGTCCCTGCGCTGGGCATTCAAGCTGAGCAAAGCATGGGACACACCTTGTGCAGATTCTCATTTTATATCAGGAAAGCCTGAGGCTGAGAAAGCTGGAGTTACCAGCCCCAAATCACATAGTGGCAGACATGTCCTTAAAGATAGGCCTCCCAAATCTTCCCTCCAGAATGCCAAATAATGTAGCTCGTCCCCCACCAGGAAGCGGAGCTGAATTCCTCCCCTTTTGATTGTGGGCTGGACTTCAGCACTTGTTTCCAAAGAATACGGTATAGAAAGGGGAAAAGTGACCTTTATACTGGAGAAACCTGGCCACGCCACCTCGACCGTGTGATCAAAGTTGCCGTTACCAGTGCTTCTTATGTGTGCGGCATATGCCCGGACCCTGGCACATAAATCAGCTGCACAACTGAGGCTGCAAAGCAAGGGCTCCCCTGCTGTCAAGTCCCACTTACCTAGTGGGGCACAGCCACCTGACTTAAGATCTGCCAATCAGATGAGCCCACAGTGACTTTGCTTTAGAAATGAGCTCCCTGGAGAAAAAGGCAGATGTCGGGGATCCATTTTTCTAACAGTGGTTAGAGCAGACACAGCCGGGCAGCGGGGCCCTTGGTGAGCCACCTCTGCCGTGTGGCCCTGGGAGCTGCCCTGTAAGGCCACCTGAGGGAAACAACAAGGCCGCTATGCTGCAGAAGTCCAGGGCAGCATCCACACAGCGCAGCGGTGTTCAACCTTTTCATCACACAGCACATAAACTGGTTACTAAAATCCTAAGGCACCCCAAAAATGTATTATATCTTTTGTTGATCTGACCAAAAAATAGTTATAATTGTGATTCATTCACACTGGACGGCTATTGTTGTGTTGGCTGTTGTCTTATTTGACAATCTAAGGGGAAAGAGGTCAGTGCCCCTGACTAAATGGTCAGGTATTGCACCTGTTAAAAATTCTTGCAGCACACCAGTGGGAAATCGCTGGCTAAGGATGGCATTGCCTACTCCCTAATATCATGCAACCAGCAGGACACCGTGATATTGTCTCAAAAATCTATAGCTCCAATCTAATCAGACAAATCTAAACGGAGAGACAGTCTTCAAAATGCATGACTAGTCTTCAAGACCATCCTGAGCATGAAAGAAAAAGCTTAAGAAACTGTTGTAGATCAGAAAGGACTAGAGAGACATGACAACTAAATACAAGGTTGGGTTCTGGATTGGATCCCAGAGCAAGGAAAGGATGTGAGTGGAAAACAGGGAGCATCTGCATGGAGTACTGACCAGTGTTAATTCCTGAATTTTGATCATTGCACCGTAGTTATATGTACCTGAGCTACAGAGACCTCAGGCGAAGCTGGTGAACAGCATAAGGGAACACACCATAGTATGTCTGCAATGTTCCTGTAAATCTAAAAATACTCCAAAACAAGTTTAAAACGGAGTAAAAATAAACAGATTTCCTAAATCCAAGCTGCTTTTTTCATGGGAATTCCTGTATTACTTATGATCTCCCTAAAAAGTGGGGTCCAGAAGAATATGTGGGGAACATTCTTTACTCTAAACAACTTAGAGCTATTATTCCTGAAAATCTGTGCCCCTCCTATGCATGAGCACGCGTACACACACTTGGACACACACATGCACACACGCACATGCACACTCACGAGCACAGAGACACACTGTAAGCTGCTGAAACTGGTTCCAAACACACAACACTGTCTTCGGGCTGAGCCTGGGGTTTGTGCGGGGCCCCTTGTCTGGAGGGGACTGTCCCGGGCGTTTGTCTCTCCTTTCTTTATGGGGCCACAGTGCTGCATCTTCGCTTCTGTAGACAGAGAATGACATTCTCTACACTTAGGAAGAGAAGGGAGGGAGCATTTAAAAATATGCACTGGTAAATAGTGTGCTATCATTTAGAAGAAAGGCGGGGATGGTGACCTGACTAACGGGTCAGCAGGTGCCTGCTAGCTGAAAGCCATCCTCAGCGGTGCGGAGGGTCCAGTGCTAATTGCTAACTTAGTCTGTCCATCCGACGTCCGAAGGCATGCCCTGGGCGGGCAGGGGCCGAGGCTGCTCTCTCCCTCAGCTCAGGCAGGGGCCTTCACCCTCCACATGGCATTTGCTGGAAAAGGGGGAGGATCATGATTCATTAACTTGATGTCTGCCTTAATTCACTGAGATTTCTGATCAGATCACCCTGTGCGGTGACTTTTGGTCACTGGACTTGTCAGATTCATTACAGAGTCCCCTTTTCATCCACAGGGGTCATCTTGGAATTCGGTCTCCCCCACTTCCGTGAGCAGCTGTATCTCCCAATACCCCCTGGGGTCCTGGTGCTGTTGCTGTTTCTGCCACAAGTGCCCACTTCAATATGTACATCTAATGTTATATCCGTCTTTGTCCAAGAGCAGAAAAGCATCACAGCTCTCTGCCTGCCTGGAAAACCCCATTTGGGCTCTTCAAGGAAGAGTGTTGCCCAGGGCCGAGCCCTGCCTGCGGCGGAGGCGGTCAGAACATTCCAGAGCAGCTGAGCAGGCCTCTGCCCCATCCCTCGCATGGAACTGCAGTTACCGGCTCTGCAGGCTCTTTGGCCAAAGAAAGGCATTTGCAAAGCCTAGTGATGGCCCCGCGCACACGTGCACGAAGCCTGTTTACTTTCAAACCAATTTCTCTCCTACAGACGGCACGTTGCAGAAAGAAAGGAGAACATGCGGGACCCCTGCCACTCGCAAGTCTGTTGACTTGTTTGCATGCGGCTGAGACACGTTATGTGGAAACCGTTGCAGGTCTGAGGGCCCCGATGGCTTCTGCTCCAGAACAGCAAGAGCATCCTGGGCGCACCTTCCACCTGGGACTCACGTGCAGGCTGTGCTGAGTGAGAACACCGTCTGCTGGGGCCATGGAGGAGGAAGGGGAGCCAAACCCAGGCCAAACCAGGGGAGGCCAATGGCCTGATGGGGCTGGAGTGAAGGGTTAGCCAAATGCCAGAAAAGTAGTGCCTGAAAACTCTGCTGCATTGCCTTGGTTTCCCCAGACGTGGAGAACAGTCAGGATCTGATGACTTCCACATGGAAGCCAGTGTGAGGCGGATTTGCCACTCCCCCATCTCACCCACACATGCCCACCTCAGAGACAGGGCTGCCAATCAACCAGCCTTCCCAGGAAGACAGTGCTGTATAAAAATACTGGGCACATATATTTTTATTGCAAGTGGGTGCATCAAACTAGCATCAAAGCAGACATGACTGTCATGCTGATTCCATTCTCAGCCTCACCATAGCTCAGCTGGTATGGACGATTCTGGGGGGCTTTGGCTCACCTTGTGCCAGCAGAGTATGGCCTTGAACATGCAGTGTCCAAACTTTGTAGGTGCCCTGTTCCCACAGAGACGCTTTCCTGCCTTGTGCAGAAGCATAGCTCAGGCTTGGAGCTATTTCAATCAGAATAGACTAGTCATGTTGAGTAATAATGCAAAATCTCAGAGGCTTCAACATGCTGAGTTCTACTTCTCTCTTGTACTAGGTGCCCCTGGGGGGTTGGCCATGAACTGCACTTCACAATGCCTTCACCCTGGGGGGAGGCAGACGGAACAGCCACTGTCTGACTCATGACCAGAGATTGGCAATGGGAAGGGAACACAAGAGATTGCTCACCGAGGTGTAAAGCTCCTATCCAGGTGTAATGTTGTCACTTTTGCTTCTGTTATTGGCCAAAGCCAATCACATGGAGACACCTAAAGAAGTCAGGAATGGAATCACACCAAAGGGCAAAGGGTTGAAAATAATTTGCAAAGAGTGCTCATTACTGTAAAATGCATTTACAGACCTCTCTTCCAGAAGAGGAAGCTCTGGAGCTGTTTCTAGGGCACAGTGAACTCAAAAGGAGTCATGTGCCAGATATAAGTGATAAAGACTTTCTCAGGGGTCTTTTACTCTGCAAGGGAGCACAGCGGGGCAAACCCCAGGCGTGTTCGGAAAGAGGAAGAGCTAAGGGTTCTTCCAGTTGAAGGCACACTCTTGAGAATGACCAGTCTTGCGCCCTGAGTCCTACAATTGGTCCAGGGCAGTTATCAGGCAGATGCCAGGTGGTCTGGACAATGGATGTCAGGTGGCCTCCATCATGAGTCCTTTAGGAGGTAACCAGAGGGTTATCTGAGGTCTGATGCATATCCGGACATTGATGCAGGACTGAGAATTTCAAAAGCCTCACTTTCCGGGCTGGTTAGAATGAGAACAGATAGAGTCTTTCCCCAGGCCTCAGCCTTCACAATAATAATTTGAGCAGCTTGGTTTAAGTGACTCCCTTTTATATATTCTCTATATTTTCTACTCTTCCCTCAGGGTACTAAATGAACATCAGTTGCATGACTGACTTTTTGCTGTCTTCAGCTATAACAAATATTATTGACATTTTGGTGACTTGTGGCCTGGTCTTTATTATCTTTTTAATATTTTATTAATATAGGTATATGCATTTTAAATACTTAGTAATATTTTAGTTACAGATTTGTGTGTATATATTTTTAAACTTATTTTTATTTGATTAATTTAATTTATATATTGAGTTGAAGCAAATTTTGCCCCACCAAAATATGCATTTTTGCATATTGATTATGCTAAGCTGGTTATTTTTAAAAAACAAAAGACTAAGAGAGAATCTTTGGCCTTCCCCCTTCCTTGCCTAATGGAATTTAGATAGAAAAGCCTGCTCAAGGGAGCTGTCATTTTAGCATAATGTCAACTAAGTGTGGCAGACAGGGAGAGACCAAGTGAAAGCTGCTTGTTGGACTCCCCTCTGTGCCCCATTGTTGCTGGGTGGCTGGCAAGAATTTATTTACCTCACGTTTGCTCTTCCTTACCTACCTGTGAATTGCCTGCTTTAACTTTGAAGTGCCAGGCCCCTGCCTCTTTTTTCTTTTCGAGAGCAGTCTAGTGTGTCTTGGGTCCCAAATTCTTATGGAATCCCCATGTGTACATATGTAGTAAAATTGGTCATTTCTCTTGTTAATCTGTCTCATATCAATTTGATTAAATTGAATTAAATTTCTTAGTCTCCCAGGGCTATAAAGTCTCTCAGTGAAAGGCCCAATTAATCTCCTAGGAGGTCACTTAGACATAATTCTCACCCCTGGAGAACAGAGGCTCTCCTGTGAGTGGACACAGGCAGTCAAAGGGTTGCCCTCTCCCTGTACCCAATGACAACTACAGGCCTTCTTAGGGCTCACCAGGTGCTGCAAGTTGTGGATTCTAGGATATGGGCTATTAGCAAGCCCCCTCCCCAAGGCTCTACATGGAGGAACTGACCTAGGGTCCTTAATATAGAAAGGGGAACAGCAGCTGGCAGTTGAAAGACTAAAACTAGAACTCACGAAGTCTCCAGCCCTTCCTACTATTTGTTACAGAAAGACGGGGGTAGCACTAGGAGTCAACCCAATCCTTAGGAACGCTGCCCCTTCGCCTCTGTCTCCAAAAGACTAGACCCAGTACCCTTCACCGGATATTCCCTTTCATTGGACTGTTTGCCATAATTCCTGTCATTCTAGCTTTTGCCCCAATAATACTAAGATTTATAACACAATTTGTCTCCAACAGGCTACAAGCCCTATGCGTACTCTGGCAATACCACCCCCTGCCACTCTAGATACCATTTCAACTTCCTTCCTGGCCCAGGCCTCACTGTTTCTCTGGGGAGAGCAAGGACCTCTTGGCTCTGAAAGAACATTGCCTCCCTTCAGCAGGAAGCAGCTACAGAAGAGACTCTGCTCCCCTTTCCTTTAAAGAGTTCCGAGCCAATCCTTGTGTGTGTGTGTGTGTGTAGGGGGGTAGTAGGCAGTTAGACAGACATGAGCAGAGTAGGAACAGTGGGCCAGGTGCAAAGGATCACCAGGGTGGAGAGCCCCAGGTGCCTAGCAACGGGCAAAACTACAAGCCCTTGCATGGCCGCTCCCTTGGGCACTAACACCAGGAGATGACATCTAGTCTTCAACCGTGTTTCAGCTCCAGGCCCAGAGAAGCAGCAAAATCAGATGAAATGATGCCATGGCTCACATCAGGACCAGCTGCTTTGACTCATGGCACCCTGGCACTGACCGATCAGTGGAGAGCACTAGGGGGCACCCCTGAAAGCTGACGAATGTTCTGTTGGGATCCTCCAAATGAAAGTCTCAGGATGGAGGACCCTCCTCTGCTTTCCCTATGGAGCTCGCCAGTGCCTTTCCCTACCCCTTTCTTTCTCCAGGGGGTTTTCCCTCTGCCCTCCCCGTCCTTTCCCTCCTTCCCCCTTCTTTCCCCCACCCCATCTCCCTTCCCCTCCCTGAGCAGGAGCAGGCTTGACCCTCCCCTCCCTCTTTTTTTTTTTTTAAATAAATCTTTACTGATTTCAGAGAGAGGAAGGGAAGGAGAAAGAGAAACATCAATGACGAGAGAGTCATTGATCAGCTGCCTCCTGCACGCCCCCTGATGGGGATCTAGCCTGCAACCCGGGCACGTGCCCTGACCAAGAATCGAACCCCGATCTCCTGGATCCTAGGTCGATGCTCAACTGCTGAGCCACACTGGCCAGGCCTTCTTTTGTCCCTCAAGGCCAGTATCTCCCTCCCTCTCTCCCCTAAGCTCCAAGGGTTCTTCTTTTGCTGTAACTTGTTTCCTGAGCCCATTTTTTCTATGGCTCATTTCTTCTACCTCTGTGACTTGCTAAATAAACTTTCCCTTCTAATTTGAAAAAAAAAAAAAGTTTAGCCAGAAAACTAGAAGGGTTAGAAGGGTAGAAGGAGACCATCCCCCCCCCCCAACTATTAAGGTGCTCACCTGACGGGAAGTCTCCATCACCTCAGTGTAGGTGTCTTTTTTCCCATAAAGCCCTGTTCTACAATCACACACCTGCCTCTCATGAGTAAATTTATGACCCATTCTTTGCTGTCTGAAAAATATCACCGTGTTTTCCATCACAGGAATTCCGGGGGAAGTGTCTGGGTGGATGCGGGTGGCATCCTGAGGCTGAGACACCCCCACCCCCACCCCCACCCCCACCCCCACCCGGCAGGACCGTGGAATTGGAATTCACAGAAAATAGAAAAAAATCATTCATATGATTAATGTCCGTTTAGTACCCATTGTTCTCTGGGAACAGCTCTGGAACTTCTGTTCTGAGGCCTGGAACAGATTGTGGGACACCACTTCTAAAGGGCACAACAAAGTCTGAAAGGGAGAGGGGGAAACGCAAAAATGAAATAGCCAAGGTCAGCATCAAGACCAGGAGCAGGATAAGAGACTCCTCCACTGCTCCCGTGCTGCGGGAGAGGAAACCCGAAAAGTGAGCAGCCTTGTGGGGCCAAGCAGCTCCGAAAGTCACGGGAGACTCAGACCGTCCTGTGACGCATGCTAATCCTTCGAGCTGTTAACTAGGAGCGTGGCACTGAGGCTCAGGTGGGTGGCCTTCTGCATGCACTGATGCCAGGGCCACAAGGGCCAGGGGGCTGGTTGTGGGGCACAGGGGCAGAATCCGAGGTGCTGCCTGGCGGGGAGGAGGGCTCAGCCCCAGGTTGCCTCCCTGGAATCCACCCCAGACATTGCCCCAGCCTGAGCCACTCAGAATCATCTTCCCACCCCCTTGGTCCTTCTGTCTCCACCTTGACCACTTAAAAGCCCACTCTCAGAATCCGCCCGCTGGTGACTCAGGACCAAAGTCCAGAGTTGGAGCAGGAAGGACCTTCATGGAAAAAGAAAAAGGCTTCTGTTTGTCTTTCTCTTGCTCAGTACCTGAGTGCATGTCGCCAATTACCCAGGGCAGGAGACATCTGGAAAATGGGTTCGTTTAGGTTTTTCCAGCTGGTGCTACCCTTCCATTTCCCTGATATTCATAATTAGGGGGAGCAGTTACCCGATTTCCAAATACTTCGTGCTCCTGGAGGGAAGATCCCAAGGGCTTTGGCTGCCCTGGCTTCCCGTGGCACAGCCCTGCATCTCTGAGGCCCTTTCCTCAGCTGAGAAATGGAAAGCAGGGGGAGGGTGGGTTAAAACCTGGCCAACGTCTCCCTGCCTCTATTTAAATGACACCCTTTTGCTAACTGCTATGATGGGGCATTTTGTTAGCTCAGGGTAATTCTTAAAATTATAAACTTCCTTCCTAGGCTAGGATGGATCCCTCATTTCAAACATCCTCCTGTGACCCCCCAGAACTTTACACAGTTGATATTCTTTAAATAGTCAAATTGTGATGGGATGCAAATGACCAACCCTCCTGGGCTTAAGCATCCTTACTCTTGTCAACCATGCTTCTGTATTTTAATTCACTTCTAATAATAATTAACAGGGCATGTTTTTTCGAACACTTGCTGGATGCCAAGCATTGTTCTACCAGGTTACATTTTCCAAACATCCTCATGATAACTTGGTGAACTGGTGCTGTTATCAGTTTCCCATTTTACAGAGGAATCGACTAAAGCACAGCAAGGCCAGTACCCACCAACTTTCCAGAAGCCTCATCCCTCTTGCTTTCTACTAAAGGCCAACCACTGTCTCTCTTCTCAGGATTATCCAGTGTATCTTTTTTGAGGCAGCTGCTATATTTTACAACTGTAGTCCTCCATTAGCCCTCAAAACAAAAGCCTGAGGTTGGGGAGTAGGAAACTATGTCACCTTCTTAATATGTATGTGGAGCGGGAGGCAGAGTCAGGCCCAGAGGAGACCCTGCCAATAAGAGCGGTGATTGGGGTTGGGGTCTCCGCCTGCTAAACCCCTGCTTTCCCCAAGCGGCAGGCCTGCCCCCCTGCGAGGAGCTGTATTCTCCCCTGCAGACATTTTCCAATTTCACATTCTTGAAGTTTCATTTTAGCAATAAGTCTTTTCAAATGGCTATTGCTCCAGAAGCGTTTTCAAAGAAATGAAAACCGTGCTCACCAGGGTGAGAAAACAAAGACATTTTTTTTTTGGTTACAAGTCATTCCCACCCAGAAAGCACGCTCCCGTTGGCTCCTGCCCCAGCTCTCCGTGTGTCTTGCCCTCAGGCGGGGCCGGGGAAGCGGGGATCCCTGATTCCTGGCTGCCCTCCCCTCTTGTGCTCCCCGCGCTCCTCAGGCAGAGCTTGGCCCGGTGGCAGGAGCTTCACATGTGCTCCTCCTTCCAGAGTGGCAGGAACATCTCACCTGAGGGTGGCCATCTCCACAGAGCCTGGAGCCCAGGAGGGGTCTGAGAATGGCGGCTGGATTCAAGTTGAAATGGACCTTGACAATGAACGTGTTCACTCAATGAGCCCGATGGGGCCAATCCTGGGCACCACGTGGTGGTTTAGCTGCAGCCGGGGAAAGAAATGCATTGCTTCACTCAGTTTGCAGAATGCACACAAACATGCCTGTAACTAGCCCTAACTCAGACACAACCTGGGCAGGCTCGTCTTGTTACTTCAGACACAACCATAGTAGTTCTTGCGATGGCTCTAGGACACCTTGGTAAGGACTTAAAGGGCCATGTTGATGACAGAGTCTCAGACAAATGGCAGAATGTGTACAATTAGGGCCCCTTCCATGTGCCAGTGACCGTGTGCGTGTTAGCTCTACTCACCCCAATAACGCTATTATGATTTCCATTGCAGAGCTGAAGAAATTGAGCCCCTTTGCCCAACAACTGGAAAGGTGGTTGGATCCAGTGTGCCTGAAGTTCATCCCCCATGGGGCTCATTAGCCGTTTTTCTCTGGTGAAGACATACAAGTGGCTTGTTTATAGTCACACCAGGGCTAGTTAGAGATTGAATCTGGCCTATGTGTTAGATCCTGCTGCCTACAAACCCCACTGGTTACTTCTCATCAGCAAACCCAAGCCCATTAAGTAGTATCAGGATCCCAACACCTGGGTTCAGCACACCTCCCACAGCCCAGCAACCTGGCAGTAGGAATCTACACCAGAAGTCAGCAAAGATGCTGGAGTCTTCTTTATACATCAGTGGTCAGGTGTCCTGGTCTTCTATAGGAAGAGGGACCTGGTAACAGAGACACATATGGGTGCCAAGGGACCTAGAGGAAAGAGCCAGGACTGAGGAGACTCCCCAGAGGGAGGCAGAGATCAAATTGTGCTGACCTTGAATGCATGCCCAGGGTCACAGATTCTCTCTCATCCTTAATTGGGAGCACTTGCACCACATGGAGGGAGGCCTGGCAGGGCTGGATCTCTGGGCTAGAAGGAGCTCTGTGCTGGATCACTGGGGGACAGGCGGGCTGGATTTGCACAGGGAAAGATCAGTGGCCCCATTCAGAAGGAGCCAATGAGCAATAAAGAGCTTTTAAGCGTGGCCTTTGCCTATATGTGCACTCATTGCAAGACATTAATTATTCACCTGTTTTATTTACTGATGTATTGCCAGGCCTAGATTAGTACCTGGGTCTGGTACACCTGATAAATAATTATCGGATAAATATGTGAATAAATGAATAAATGGGGAACTGCTGAAGCCAGGTGGAGGTCGAGAATGAGAGTAGTCAAGTCTCAAGGTTCCAAATTAGAGTTCTCAGAGGGTTCATCCCATGGCCAGTTAATGACTCCCACCCAGGTTGATGGGATCAGGGAAGCCTGGTTCCTGAGGCCTATCCCCAGAGATATGATGCCAGGATGGAGAATAGATGTCGGGAAATGCTGCCTCCAATAGTGAAGATTAGCCTGGAACCTCTGAGCTTTAAAAGTGAGAGAAGGTCCTCCAGGCCAGGCTACTTGATCCCACCTCTGCCCAGGGCTCTCTGGTAGGCTGTGTCAGTGTCTCCAAAGATGTTTACATTCTAATCCTCAGAACCTATGAATGAGTGAATTTACATGAGAAGAGGGACTTTGCAGATGTGATTAAGGATTTTGAGATGGGGAGATTATCCTTGATTAGCCAGGTGGGCTCAATGGAGTTCGAAGTCCTTATCAGAGGCAGGAAACTCAGAATCAGAAAGTGATTTGACAAGGGAGGCAGAGACTAGAGTGATGTGGCCACGAGCCAAGGAATGCAGGCAGTCTCTAGAAGCTGGAAAAGGGAAGGAGACCAGTTTCCCTCCATAGCCTCTAGGAGGAGCGCAGCCCTACCAACACCTTGAGTTTTAGACTTTTCACCTCTAGAACTATAAGCAGATAAATGTGTCTTTTAAGCCACTGAGTTTGTGGCTTTGTGACAGCAGCCACTGGACCTAATATACCCTCCCTCATTTTGTACCTTCACCATTAGCTTGCTGGCCTCAGGGGATGCCTCAGACCCCAACCCTTGGTTCCCTCAAGCTGCTGGGACACACTAACCAATGTGTTTGATAGTGAAGACAGGCCTGGTACAGTGAGGGAAACACCCTTATAAAAAGATGTGGGGACTCAAAATATATTTTTCTTCTCACCTTCCGGAAACACACTGGGAATTTGAGGTTTATATGCCACTACAGACCAAGAAGAAAGGGGCTAGGGGTCTGAGTTTTGGAAAGAAATAGGCCATTTACAGGTAGCTGAGGAAGATCAGAGCACGAGTGGCAAGCAAATTCCTGTTGGCAACCCAGAATCAATGGGGCCTGGGGGCAGGGATCCAGCTACCAGGCCTTGCCTGCAGCCTTCCTATCTAATGCTAAGGCAAATATGCTAAGATTCCCTTCCTACAGCAGGTCTTTCCATCTGAATCTCTTTGGCAGGAAAGGGGGAGGCTCAAAGGTTGTTTCTGAGTCTTTTGTTTCTTATTAACCAGCTTAGAATCCATATCCATATCCCAAAAGGCACAGTTTTGGGGGTGGCAAAACTTTGGTCCCCATTAGAGATTTCCCTTACAAATGTCAATGTCCTTTTACAAAGGGTTCTTCTCCCAAGTCCACTGTTTTCTAAAAATAAACAGCCTAAAAGAATCAATATCCCAAAAAGGCATATTTTGGGGTGGCAAACTCTGCTCTGCTCCAGTTCCCAGGCCGTCCACACTGAGCTGTTCACAACTGTCTTATGGGGAGGAATTCGTGCTCAGAGCTTGGCTTGCCACTGGGTTACAAAGTCCGTGGATAGCGTATCACCTTTCCTTCCAAACCCGCACCTTCCCTCACCCCGTCACCAGACAGAGCACCTACCCTCTCCTTTTTGCCCCATTCTTAACCTTTGCCATTGTCTGGGGAACAGATTTGATTATTACTGGGATGGGGGTTTCTACTCCCATCTCGAGGGGAGAGGCCAGGAGTGTTGCTAGCATCTGACCGTGTCCCAGACAGCCCTGCCCCACAGCAGAGAATTCACTGGCCCCAAATGTCCATCACATGAAGCTCGAGAAACCCCGCTCCTGAGTGCCTGTACTGCTTGAGGGTAGATATCTTAACTTCTTTTTTTTAAATTATTATTATTGATTTCAGAGAGGAAGGGAGAGGGAGAGAGTAGGAACATCAATGATAAGTCATCAATCAGCTGCTTCCTGCACACCCCCTACTGGGGATAGAGCCCGAAACCTGGGCATGTGCCCTGACTGGGAATAGAACCCTAGCCAGGAATCGAGCCATCACCTCCTGGTACATGGGTCGACGCTCAACCACTGAGCCATGCCTGCTGGGCTCAACTTATTCATTTGGAAATGCCCAGCGCTAGCTCAGAACCTGGCACAGCAGAGTCCACTATCCTTTGCTGCTGGTGAATGCCGTGTGAGTGAGTGAGTGATTTCCTAAAACATGGGGGATGCACGGTCACCTTCATGCTGCAAACACAGCCTCAGGCCCGCGAGTGTCCAGGTGGACATATCTGCGCACATACACATGCACAGACACACAGATGAGCACGCACACGGCCGTGTGAGGCCGAATCCCAGGACCTGCCTGATTCCCAGCCCGCTCAGCCAGCCCTTGGTTCATCGGAGGATCAGACGCCTATTTTCTCTCTGCAGTCAGAATGACCTGGGTGCAGACACCGCCTCGAAGGCACTGAGTGTTCTCCGTAATTAATTTCACGGACAAGGTGCGGTTTCCTATTGAGGCTCCATGATCAGATAAGCAGTGCACCCAGAAGAAAAGAGATCCTTCCGGCAATTATACAGCCAGAAGGCAAGTCAACAACTGGAAAAGTGAAATGTCAATTTTGACAACGGCACAATGGCCTAGAAGCGTGGTGGCAGGCAGGACTGACTCATTCAGTCTAGCACTGTGGGTGGGCTCTGGGAAGGGAGTAGATGAGCTGGAGGCCACGCAGAAGGGGAGCACCAGCCCTCCCGTCGGGCAGCTCGGGCTGGAACTGGAGGGCAGGGGCTGGGATGGCCGGAGGCAAGGGCACGCACTCCTTTTTCAATGTCATTTCCTCTCCCGGGAACTGGAGGAAGCTAAAGAAGGGGTCAGCAAAGAGGAGGAGAGAGCCGCATGGAGGTGGTACAAAGTTTTAGGTGGCGAATTCCTGGAAAAGTTGCAACAGAAAAAGCCTGAAATTTACTAGCCCTTGGGTCTCTGAGCCAAATCGAGTTACAACAGCCCTCCCCACTTCTGCCCTGTGAAAACTCTGCCAGGGCATTAAGGTTTCACACACTGTAGGTTTCCCTTTATCTTGGCATTTCCTACCTTGTAGATGCTTCCTGGTTGCTTATTCCCTGCCCCGTAGGCTGTGAAGTCCCCTGAACCAAAAGCAGGTCTTACTCATGAGTCTGTCTCCAGTGCCCATCTTAGTAAATGTGTAATGAAGTAGTCAGTAAATAAATGAACCGATGAACAAACTTTAATCAAATGAATCTGCGTGGGTTTCAGAGGGAAGCAGGACAAAAGGCCAAGGGCCTGTTGACAGAGGCCGCATTCACTGAGTCCAGGAATTTGGGTTTCATTCAAGAGGCAACAAAGGTGCAACTAGGAGGGCGTCACATATTGGGCTTGGTGTGTTAAAGACATCCCTTCCTCTTAGTATGTGCGCTGCAACTTTTAAATCCATCATCAACGTCCTGAATTTTGTGTCGTGCTTTGGGCTTGGTTTTCAGTTGGAGAAAGGACTGACTGTGATGGTAACCCCTCTTCATCTCACCTCTCACATGAGGCCTGGAATTGCTCTCTGTGAACTGTGCTTGAACTTGGCACATGTGATATGGTTTCAACCTTGTAGCAGAACATGCGTTTGGAAAACAGAATAAAGACTTGACTAGGATACTCCAGCTGGTTGCCTCTGAGAGGCAGGGCAGTTTATGCTTTCCATTTTTGTCCACATGTTCTCTAGTGCACGTGTGTATTGAAGCTTTATGGGATTGTTGCCCTGCCCCCAACTCTTCTTTCAGAACCTTCGACCTCATCGACCCAGGAACACAGAGATGCTGCATGTATGTGCAACGTGACCACAACCCCAGGCTCCAGTCGATTGCTTGGATGTGGAAATTTGAATAAAATGCAGCAAAATCAAAGCCTTTCCCCAGACTTTGGGGGAATGAAACTCAGCTGTCTACCCACCAGGTGGCTGGAACATAAGGTGTGGGAGCTTGAGCGTTGACTGCAGCGAGACGAGGTTGGAACAGAGAAGAAAGCACTGCTTTCTGACAAGAAGCAGAGCCAAGAGCAGGTGACAGAGTCCTGCTGTGTTTCCGGCTCAAGTTTCCAACATTCTTGAGGCCCCAGCCTATTCCTGTTCCCTGGTTCCAGGAGCAGCCCTAGGCTCTTCCCAATAACTCCCTTCTGGCATCAGCTGGTTCCAGCACTTTCCTCCCACTGCACCCCAACTCTTTATAATTAATAGGATTTGCTTTACTTTTCAATCGGAAAAAATCTTGAGTATGAGTATATATAATTTACATTTCTCTACACTCTTACTGTGCCTCTAATTTTATATCTAGACAATGCAACTGTGACAAACCCACCATACCTTTCTTTGAGGGGCTTCCCTCAGAATGCAAGGGGAGGCCAGTGCTTTCTGGAGCTGCTAGAAGAGCAATGTGCTCTGATGCATCACTATCCCCAGCTTCCACACACAGTCCAGCCGGGAGCTCCCTTTTGCTGACCACCTGTGCAGGGACCCTGGCCAGGAATCCACCCTGATGGGTTAGAGTGGGCAGATGCTAGAATGAGAGAGACCTGTGTCTGAAATACAGCTCTACTGTGTATGGGCTATGTGAGCATGTAAGTTACTAACTCCCCCACCCTCAATGTCCTGATCTTTAACATGTTGCTGGTAGTGGGCATCTGCCCTCTAGAACTGAGGAGGGGGGTCAGGAACACAAGGACATCATGCTGTAAAATCACAGGAAGCACAAGATAAAGGATAGCTCACATTGTCCAATGTATCTCACCTTCTTGGTTTCTCCCTCAGAGTAACATCCACTTTAACAAGAACATGCTCTCTCTTAGCATATTCTGCTCTTATATGCCCCCTAACATATGGCCTTGAACTACATAACTCAAATGTTTTAGTAGGATTTTCCTGATCAGCAGCATTTAGATCTACCCAGGGTTCATGTGTCCGTCTTGCATAACTCAACAGGAGTGTATCAGTCAGCTCAGGCTCATGCTACAGGAATAAATGACACCCTCTACCCCTCCCCAAATCTTGGCAAGTACAACAAAGGTTTATTTCTTGCTTATAGTCATGTCCATCTCAAGCTGCAAGTGGGTGCATCTCTACTCCTTACCCTCCATTCCAGGACTGAGGAGCAGCCCCTGTCCAGGACAGATGTACTTGTGACAGAGGGGAAGGAGAGGTAGGGAAACATTCACACAGTTGGTGCACACCACTTCCACTTACATTTCATCGGTCAAAGTAAATCTCATGGACAAACTTCTGTCAATGGAGAGTATAATTTTCTTACAGAGATGAATTCAAGAAAATATGTTGAACAAATAAAAGTCTTCCACTGGAAGTTTCTCCACCGGGTCTCAGTGACTGTCTGGCTGGACATGCAGGGAATATTGGACTTCAGTGCTGTGGGGTCTGATCCTTCTGGGTTGCAGGTGGGGGGAAAGGATGACTTAACCTTTCCTCTGATGCTGTGTCTCTTTGGGCTCCAGTGGCCCTGTCACCCTAGTCACAACTGTGTTTATTTCCAGCTAGTACAAAGATGTTCACATCAGAAGAACTGGGAGAAAATAATCCAGAATATGATGTTGGTTTTCTCCGTGATGATTTTTCTTTTTTAAATCTTTCACTTTTAAAGAATGAGTACATATTTACTAAATAAAAAAACTATAAACATTTCTTTTTAATTAGAAGATTCGTCTGGCAGCAAAGTGGAAGGCTGATTCTAGTAGAGAGATGTTGGAGGAAGAGGCTCGGGGAGAATGGGGGTGAGGCTAAATCAGGGCAGTGGCTATGGGGAGTGCAAAGAGGAGTCATATAAACTTGGACTTGATAGGACTGAGAGGGAGGCTTCTGTTGATTACCTACCTTGGGCAAACACTGAGGGGTGTGGGGGCCTCTCTGACCCTCAGAAGAAAAAGACACTTCCCAATGAGATGGCTGCAGGTGTCATCTGGATGCAGAAAAGTCAGAAGCAGTTGTCTCCTTGAACCCTCCCTGCCAACGCCAGTATCTTACCCAGCCTCTGCCCTGGTAAGCAGGTCAGCAGCTCATCTTCACACATTCTTTTATTATTTGGAAAATGCCATTGAGCTGAGGCCATTTTGCTTTCAGAAAACGAAGGCTTGATGGACAATTGAGGAGTCATTCCATTTATCCCCCTGTTACTGTGAGAGAAGAGTGCATATTCAGACCCTCCTGATGTTACAAAGGACACAAGTTCTCAGGGGACACGGGGTTGTCTTCAAGTGGCATGATCTTCAGCAAGTCTGGTAGGTCTCAGCGAGTCAGGCTCTTTACTATGTAAATAGAAACTAGAATCCCTACTTCATAGAGTTTGTAAGGATAGAGAGCAATCATTTTTGAAAATAACATGACAATGCCTCCCACATAATTAGTAATTACTATAATGATAGAGCTATTCAGCACCACAACAGAACGCTGCAAACCAGTTGGCAAGGCTCCTCAAAGCCCTATAATCATAATCAAAATAACAAGTAAAGGCCATCTATAATTTGTCCATCTGTCCCACCATTTAAGGATCAGGAAGTTCTTGTGTCCAACCTAAATTTCTCCACTGCACCTAAGCCTGTAAACTAGTACCCTCCTTGGAACAGTGGCCCTGGTCCGGAATCAGTCCCGTGTCATGGGAAGAGCATTTGCTATGGAGTCAGACAGGCAGGTCTGCTTTATACCTGCATGGCCACAGGCATGTCACTGAGAATCTCTTGAACTTCAACTTCCCCCTGTTAAAAATGGGAGCAATAGTATCTACCTCAGAATCCTCTTTAGCAAATTATGTTGAGAGTGATACATGCAAAGCATCTGGCCTGTAAAAGGTATGCATTAAATGTGAGCTCTTTTCTATTTATTTCTAATGGATTTTACCTTTTTTTTTTTTTAACTGAAGGTTTTTTTCAGCTCATTATTTTTATCCAGGACCATTATAGCTATTAAGTGCTTTGGGCTTCTGTCTCTCCAGAGACATTTAATAATGCCAATTAGAAGTACAGGGACTGAGATTAACAAGTAATGAGTAGCAAAGTGGACAGTGAACATCCCCTCCTGACACCAGCTTGCTGCTCCCAAAGTCTATTTCCAAATATCTAACTCTCTATGGGGGGGGGCATGAACAAGCCCCCCATTTCTGGGGACAGGGGAATATCATTAAGATTTGACAGTTCAGGTAATCTGAAGGCCACCGGGTGATTAGGTGAGCAGGAAACCATTTCCCTGCTGCCACTCTGTTAGGAGAGAGAGCTGATAGCAGGCCACCGACAGCCACGTCTCGGGGAGCAGGGCGGCCGAGCCACCACTGGGATCCGCAGAGGGGGACAGGTTCAGGTACCACTTCGTCCCATCACCACGCAGGGGCTCTCAGCGGGCAGTCGCCGCCGGCTCGGGTGATGACAACGCTGTTCTCCTTCCCTTCCACTCTCCTCCGCCTCTTCCGTTCCCAAAACCACAGGAATGAGAAGAAAAGGGCCGAATTTAATTTGGGGACCACGGATGTTTCCTCTTCCCTGCGAAAACTACGACGCTCCTCTAAGCATCAGATGAGGTGCCTGCTCGGGCCTCCCCTGCTCCCTGCCCATCGCCCCCTCAGCTCTGACTGCTCTCCCTCCAGGTGATGCGGCCGAAGCCCTCCCCCCCCCGCCGACCTGGAGAACCAGCATCGCAGCTCCCCACGCCCCCCCCGGACCTGGAGAACCAGCATCGCAGCCCCCCCCACCTGGAGAGCGAGCATCGCAGCCCCCCCCACCTGGAGAGCGAGCATCGCAGCCCCCCCCCCCCAGCCCACAGCATCACTCTCCAAGCTGTTGCTGCGGCGGCATTTCAGCAAGGCCCTCTGGCCGGCCAAGCACCTCCTATTTCTGACTGTCCTGGAGGGGCTAACCTACCTCCACAGGAAAGGAGCCTTGAGCGAGGCCTAAGCGAGGACAAGCGGCGGCACCTGTCCGCTCATCTTCCCTGCGCCCTCTTCTTTCTTTCCCCTCACCTTCCCCGTCTGGCTCTACGCGAATGTTCTCTCTCTGCCCTCATTCCTACCAGTTGAGGAAGAACCAGCTTAGAAGCCTGTTTTTCTAAGATGCCTCCCCTGCCACCCTACCTGTCACAGGACCTGTCTTCTGTGACTCAAAAGCACTCTGCTCTTACAGGTGTCCTGGTGCTCCTGCCACTGTGGGATGGTCTCCGAGATGGCCTGAGCTCACTGGCACAGACGTGTCCCTTTCATCTCTGCACCCTCGGTGCCTGACACAACTCATGGCAAGCGTGAGCACTAAAGTCATGGCTCAGCAAGGAGGGAAATGTGCGTGCCTGGCAAACTGATGCATGCTGTACAGAAACACACTGGAAGACGGAATATCCCAGAGTCTAAAACTGGAAGCAGACAAACAGCAGAATCGCTCTGGGCGGATGCTTTTACAATCATCATTTTATGTTTTGGTAATTACTTATTGGAAGGCTAAATTTGGTAGGGTATAATTGCAAAATGGCCTGACTCAGACACAGTCTGTCCTCACTCCCTCCACAACCCCTGAATGACAGCTCAGGTAGAACCATAACTCTAAGGCCACTTTCAGAAATAACTGAAGTCCCAGGGTGATATTGCAATGTCCATCCCACACCAATCAGCCAGGCTACCCTCCCACTTGGGAACAGACAGTGAGAAAATGGAACTGGCGAGCTCTTGCCCGCCCCATGCCTTGCCCGCCGCTCTCTCTGCTGCTCTGGGGCCCTGCAGGCTCAGCAGCCACAGGAGGGAAGGTGACAGAGAGGCCCAGGCTTTCAGCCTGGCTAGTGCTGCCAGTGTCTCTCTGCTCACCAGGCATCCTAATGCTGACTCTGGTTCTTCAGAGACCCTCATGAGTGCCCCCCCAAACCATGTCCTGTCCTGCACAGTCCCTGCAGCCCGTTTCTCTGGCTCCCTCACACCTACAGGAGGGAGGCTGTGTCTGCCTTTGCCTCTATTTGCCCCAACCCCAGGGACATGTAAGGTTCTCTGGTGCTCCTGCTCTGACAATCACCGGGATAAAGTTCCCCAAACATTGGACTAGATGGTGAGCTGCCCTCTCCTCTCCCACACTCTGCCCTCCTCTGTCTGCAGTCCTCTTGGAGCCCACTCTCTGGATCTTTCATCTCCAGGCCCCTCACCCTGTTGACCCTCCCTCGTGAATCGCTTGGTCACTGGACCTGCCCTTCTCCCTCCATTGGTGGGCAAAGAGTGAGTGGTCCTGCAGACTGGCTGGTTCTGCCACTGTCTTCAATCAGGAGCCTGCTCAGGCCACCAGGCACCCTTTTCTGCCACTCGGTGAGAGCACAGAGCCCCCAGGAGGCCACCAATGACCTGCGGGGGCAGCAGGCCCTCCAGGAACAGAGGGAGAAGGTTCCTCTCTCCAGGATGCTGTGCTCTGTCTCAATGAGCAGCTCCAGCCCTCAGCATCAGGCTCTCCAGAACTCCACCCCAAACCCCAGGGCCTGCTGAGGCAGGAAGGCCCTAGGATCAGATCTGACCCTGCAGAGTGAATCCTTCTCAGGAGTCCCTTGTAGACACCTGCCAACATCAGACATGTCCCCCAGTAGGAACAAGGTTGTTTTTTTGTTCTTTCAAAACAGAGCAAAGGACACTATGTCCACAGTAGCATTATCCACAGTAGCCAACAGATGGAAGCCACCCAAGTCTCCATCACTGATGATGGATGAACAAGATGTGGGATACACATGCAACGGGGTATTATTTAGTCTAAAACGGAAAGACGTTCTGATGAACTCGAAGACATTGTGCTCAATGAAATAAGCCAGACACAAAAGGACAAACGCTGTGGGTTCCTCTTACTAGGCACATAAAGTCATTAAACTCATAGAAACAGAAAGTGGAATGGTGCTTGCCAGGGGCTGGGGGGAGTGGGGGCATGGCAAGTTGTCATTTAATGGGGACAGAGTGTCAGTTTGGGAAGATGAAGAAAGTTCTGGAGGTGGATGGTGGTGTATATGCTTAACACCACTGAGCTGTACACTTAAAAATGGTTAAAAAATGGTTAAGATGGTAAACTTGACGTTTCATAAATCCCAGTAAATATAATACCACCAGGGCCTCTGCTTTAAGGAGGAAACACCCCCAGGGTTTTGCCTGCAGTTGGGCATTTGTTTTCGAGTGCTTCTACAATAAGGACCTGGAGAAGGCCAGTGGCACCCACTGCCCTCGCTGACGGGGGGAGCACGTGGTGCTTCCTCTTCCTGTCTAGGAGACAGAAACAGCAAGTTGGCACAAAATTTCAAGGAAGATCTCACAGTCTTCACCAGCTTTGCATGCTCCCTTTATTGAAAGAACAGGATTTTTTCCCCCTTTTCAGAAAAGGCACCCAGAGAGGAGGTGAGCGAGAGGATGTGGTTATCGGTTAACCTGTGAGTGGGACCCAGGCAACTGAAGGCCCCGCACCCCTGGCCTGTCCTTGGAATGTGGCCTCTGCCTCCCACCCCTGGTTTCCACAGAAGGAGCTGTTCTGAGGCCACCTGGCCCTTGTACGTGACCAAACCCCAGTAAGGCTTCCACATAAACTCTGAAGACTCTGGCAGACGGTCAAAGGTCTCTCCACTGGCCTCGCAGTGCCCAAGGCAAGCTCGTAAGAAAGCTCCTTGCTGATTAGCACTGCCACGTACCCATCCAGAGTGGCCTTCTGTCTCGCCTTGGCCTCTGTGTACAGGACAAGTTTACAAACCACACAGGGAGGCTCTTCCTGCAGCAGAGCTGAGAGGCGTGGCGCCTGCGGTTTGCAGGCCGACCTCCTGTTTCCCAGGTAGCCCTGCACAGCCAGTCTTCCCCGTGTCCACGCAGCAGCCCCCAGGCTTGAGGATCCCAAGTTCAAGCCTTTCTCCCACTCCCAGCCGCCCGTCCCCTGGGTTAAACTACCTGCTCTTCAACTGTTATTTTAAAGTGTGGTTATGAATCTCCTGGCCACCCTGTCTCGTCTTTGAACCCTTAAGTTGGCCCCTCTGGTGAAGTAAGCTTTCACCTGAGAGCTGAAAGAGCCGAATGAAGAAGCCCTGGCTGGGCGGCTCAGTTGGTTGGAACACCGTCGAATACACCAAAAATTTGCAGGTTCAATCCCTGTTTGGGACACATATGAGGCAACCAATCGATGTTTCTCACTCTCCCTTCCTCTCTCTTTAAAATCAATAAAAAAGTCAAGAAACATATCCTTGAGTGAAGTTTAAAAAAACAAGACCAGAGTGAAGTAGCTTCTGGAGGACGGGAGGCAGGTGCACAGGCCCCGAGGCAGCAGCTTCCCCCTGTTCCTAGGATCTGCTAGGATCAGAGGTCCCGGTAGAACATGTGCCAAGGGAAGTGGAGTCAGAAAGGAGGTGGGAGAGGCCACAGGTTAGTCTGGTAGCTCTCATCAGTAGATAAGGGCCTACTGTAAATTTCCCAGGACTAGAAGGGACATGGTTAAATTGTTTTTTAGAGACATTGCAGTGGCCGCAGGGTGAGAATGGATTCTGGAAGAGGCGAGAGATGACATGGGAGGAACTGCTAGGTGGCCGCTGTGGTTTGGGAGCTCTGCCTTTTAGCATGTTCTGGTGTGTAGATGTGGGGAGCTCAGGGAGACAGGAAGTCTCAGGCAAGGCGAGGGGCACGGAGGGGCTGATCTTAATCTCAAGGGCTAACATGATTTTCCTTCTCATGTTTACCAAGTGCCAGACACTCTTTTACATGTTTTAGGGCTTTAATTCATTCAGTTCTCACAACCACCCCTGAAATAAGGCTGTCGTAAGGATTAAGTTCCCATGCTACAGCTAAGAGGTAAGAGAAGTAGCGACAGGTGGGAAAGCTGGGGTACAGCTGGAGGAGATTTTGGTTTTCTAACTGCTGACCGCACACTCTTGTGAGGTCTCCCATCTCTGTGCACAAAGCCTCCAGAATTCCCCTCTGAGGTCAGTGTCATAGAAGGTCAAGGGGACTTTCTGGATGGTGGCAGTGTCATACACACGTGGGTCTCAGTGGCCCCAGAAGTAACCCCATCATGTCAGAGTCGAACATAAGGGAGCAAATCTATCAGAGGAGGGGATCAGCCATTGATGGGGAGCCATCAACGGTTCCACAGTCCCCTTCAGCTGTTGGCTTGATACTAATAATGAAGATAATGTGATTCGTGCCCTTGGTCTCCGAGGCCAGGGAGAGCCAGAGCTCGTCACCGGGCTCTAAATTGGTAGACAAGCCCCTTGGAGAACTCCTGGGCCTGATTAGTATTAGGGATGGGTTTGGAGGACACGTTTATATGCACATGTTCTTGAAACGTTCCCATTGGACACATCCTTGCTTATGAGTGTTAATCAGAGCTTCCAGATCGCAGCTTGAATTGAATGGGAAATGAGTTGACATAGGTTAATTCAGTGGACAAAAGGGACTGTCCCTCCTTGAAACCTCATTGGCTTCCAAGTTTGGGCAGCTGGACAAGGTCCAGGGCAGCACCTGGAGTCTAGATTGGAAAGTATCCCCACCATCACCTTCCAATTCGCCATGCTAGAGTCTCCCTCTTGGCTCCCGGGTCTCTTAGGTTGATTGAAGGGCAGGATGGTGAGGTGAATTCTGAATATGCAGTCCTAGAATTTCTGGGCTGGCCTTGACCTGCTCTGAGACCTCAGGGAAGTCATCCAACCTGCCTGGGTGTCAGGCTTACCCTGAGGAAATAGGAATGAGAAGACCGAGGTGTTGTACAGAGCTGGCGTGAGCATCGGCAGATTGAGTGTTAGCTAAGGACCCAGCGTGGACGGGCCCACCGACGAGCCTTGTCTCCATGTGCACAGCTCTCTAGTAGTGTGGTTCCATCACTATCCTCAGGGCACACCTGCTTTGGAAAAGTGCTCCCTCCTGGTTGCACCCCATGGCAGAAGGCACAGGGGTGTCTCAGGTGCCCTGGGGCTGGGGCTCTGGGCTTTGAGAAAAACGAGGTCTTCCAGATCATTGCCAGGCCAGCCCCTCCAGGAATGAAATGCCAGACACCAAGGGCTGCAGGGGCTGGCTGCGCCTCGCCTTTGATTTAACCAGCAGAGGCACGAATGCAAGAAGCCTGCATCTACCCTGTGCCAGGGTCTTTCACAGACATCGAGTACTGGGATCCTGCAGCAGCCACAGTCGGGGCTCCACCCACACCCCCCTCCAGGGGAAACTTCACCATTTCAAGGTGCCCAGCTCTTAGCGGGCTGTCAGTCCCACCAGCTCCCAGCAGCACCTGCATCGCCCCGTCACTCCTTGGAGGGCCGCCCGGAAGCAGCAGGAGCCCACTTGGCTGCTCTGTGCAGACGGCAGAGTGCCGAGAAACAGCCTCAGTTGATGGACGCCGGAGGATCGATTCTCCAGCTCCAGTGCCCCTGGCGGGACAGCTCTGAAGTCTGACCTACACAATCTCCCAAACTGCCCTGCAGGGTTAAGCCAAAGTCACCTCTGTGGGACTGCACTTGACATCATAGCCTTGTGTGGCCTCCTCCTGTCCCCAGACCCTCTTCTCCACAACCACACCAATGATTTTAAGCAAACACTTTCATATGAATCATTCCAGCATCTGCCTCTGGAGAACCATTCAAAGACAGAATCACATTCAGATCATAAGTGTTTAGCACCTACTCTCTTCAAGGCACTGAGTTAGGAGACTTTTAAAAACACACACAACACATTCTCTCATTTAATTCTTACAATTAACTTTTGAGGGGGGCATCAGAGGTAAGAAAACTGGGCTAAGAGATTTAAGCCACTTACCCCAAACCACACATCTGGCAAAGGATGAGCTTCTCAGCCTGGATGTCCAGGACCCCTGTGTCTGCCTCTTTCACATGGTGGGGGTAGGGTGGGGAGTGGAGGATGGGAGTGAGGGGAGCAGGTGGGAATGGGGGTAGGATGGGGGAGGAGATGGGGGTAGGGATGTGGTTGGGGAGTTGGAGGTGGAGGATGCTGCAGGAGGGAGGCCAAGAAGGTTGCTGGGTCAGCTGCAACCACAGAGCCTAACTTCATCTGTTCTATATATTGGAGTTTCCATGGAATGTTTTCTTTCTTTTTTATTTTTTATAAAAGGTTCTGATTTAAAAAGAGCAAGTTGAAAAGCACTGTGTTGTATCTGCTTTGTGGGACAGCTGGGAAAATTCAGTGAAATAATGAATGTGAAGTACTTGGCACAGAGCTTGGCACACAGCGTACAGCGATGAATTTTAGCAGACAAGATTGTATATCTATAACATGCACTCTCTTTTACATGGGCTCATTATAAATACGCCATCTATAATTTAAGGAAACAAATAATTTATATATGCTCAGTAGATGAATGTCTAGTTGTTAGAAATAAATTATGGAAGCATGCAAATATGCATTATTTCTATGTGTATATTTAGGGAGTGTGGATACAGATGATTTGACTCGAGGTGCATGTGTGGTTTCCAGGATGCATCCCCTTAAGAAAGGGGAAAATTTACTTGATATCCCCACCTCATCCCTACCTTCACCTTCCCCCCACTTCACCCTCATTGTCTGCTAAATATCTGTCAGGAAGTCCAAGGAATTTGGCCTACCATCACCAGCTCATTCCAGCCCTTTGTCAAAGGCTTGGTGTTTTTTTTTAATCAAAGGGAATTTCTAATTCACTGCAGGGCCCAGTTTGCTGAACTTAATCTGTTTGTAATGCCACTTGCCTGAATGACATGGGCTGGTGTCTGGCAGAGAATAAAGTGGCCATCTCGCCTGCTTGGGGTCTGTGCCTCAAGAAGCCCCACGCACTTGGAAAGGTGTGAGCGCTGGAGAAGCCCTCTGCCGCTCGGGAGGTCCGCCAGGAGAGGTGTTCGGGTGAGATGTGTTTGAGACTAGATGGACACCTACCTGAAACTTACCCAGGGAAATGGAATGAGTTCATTTCATTCATTCCACTCTTTCTTCAACAAACATGTATCTGACTTTATTTTAGGATGGAATGCCTAAAAATGACTGACATGTGGTCCTGTCCTCCAGGAATGGCTAGAGTGGTGAGGGATCAGCTGGGCCAATAGCACGTGACAGCCACCAAGGAGAGATACACAATGTTCAGGTCAGGAGAGGAGAAAGGACTGGTTTTCCAGGAAGAACCAGAGAGCTTCCCTGGGAGACAGCATTTCAGCTGAAACTAGTCATGATCTTTCTGTTACTAGGGGCTTAATCCCAGTCACCAAGTAAACGTAGGCAGAGGTAGAGATTCAGGTGCTGCAGGGCCCAGGAGAGTTAACGGACACAGAAGCCAGTTTAAAGGCCCTGAGGCGGGTTTCTCTATGTCTCTGGGCTTTGCTTTGCTTTCAAGTTTCCCCTTGGGCACATTTTGATCCTCACTGGTGTGGCCTGGGCCTTGTGCCTCCCTGGGCCAATCCCTGATTCCAAGGGTATAGAATATGCTGCCTGGACAGGCTTTGGATGCGAGGCCATCCCTGCACCTGGAGGGAGGAGAGAGGGGACACATCAGCCCTTCCCAAACTAAGGTAACCGCAGAACTCTCTTTAAGGGTCATTGTGAGCCAAGCACTGCTCTGAGGATGAGGCTGCGTCAGGACAAGACAGAACCCCTGCCCTGGTGAGCTTGCAAATGAGAAAAACACACACAGGGCCCATGCAGTTAGTGCACATACTCAGGAGCAAAGTGAACCTAAGAGTGGGGGCGCTGGGAAAGGGGCAGTGGCTGCTCCATTAAAAAGGGTTGCTGGGCCCTGGCAGTGTGGCACAGTGGTTACAGTGTCGGCCCAAGCACCCAAAGGTTGCAGGTTCGATTTCCACCTGGCTGAGGCGAGTGTGGGAGGCAGCCAATCAATGTGTCTCTCTCACATCGATGTTTCTCTCTCTCTCTCTGCCCCTCCCTCTCTCCCTCTCTCCCTCCCCCCTTCCTTCCCTTTTTTCCACTCTCTATAAAAATAAATGGAAAAATATCCTCAGGTGAGGATTAACAACAACAATGACAAAGAGTGTTGTCAGGAAATGTCCCCTGGAAATGGAGACAGCATTGCATAGAAGCTGAAGACGCAGAGGCCTGAGCCCACTGAGTCTCTGGGCTATGAGGGAACGGAGCAGGGGCAGAGCCACTACCACGGCTCTGGGGCAGGACAGGGCTTGACGGCTTTGGGGGCAGCTGACATCCCCCAGCTTGACCCTAGTGGGTGATGGGGAGAAGGGCACATCGGAGGATATGGGGCACGCAGAGCATGCAGCCCAAGAACCACAGTGAGGACGTCCGCTTTTATGGTCAAGGCAGTAGGAGCTGCAGGGACCGAACTTGCAGTAGAGGGGATTCCCAGAGGAAAATCAATATGCACAGATCAGAGATCCTGGGGAGAGAAGACAAGAGACGTCCTGGATGGAGCATGAATGGCCACATGGGAGAGACTGTCCCTGACACAGGGGATGGGACAAGACCAGATATGACCAGCAGCTGTGTAGGCTAGACTTTGAGAGAGAGACTGGTTCTGGGTCAGAGCCACGATGAGGAGGGCACACGAGAGGCACCACGTGCGGCCCACACTGTGCTCCAGGCCTGTCACCAGACACCCTTGAAGTTTAAGAGTGTCCTTGTGGAGGCAGGAGAAAGCTCCCAGAAACAATTGCTCCTCTAAGCTTCCCTCTCAGGAAAGTTGCAAATATTAAAATGACCACTCAAGGAGAGCAGGATTTGATTTCAGGTTTAATTGAAGGATGTTGTGCAATTGTAAAAACTGAGAGAGAGTGGGGAGAAAATTTCCTGGAGATGATTTCATTTCCATTTCTTTGTACCAACATGGCAAGCCGCACATTAAAAATGCCAGCTGAGGAACACTGCACATCGATGACTGTTTCTTTCCCTTCCCAGGAAAGGGAAGATGGCGCTGAGATTCGCTTGGCAGGTGACAGTGTTATGAGCATCGGTGAGGCACTGAGGTTGGCAAAGCACTGCCCACCCGTGCGTGTGGTCAGCACAGCAGCAGCGGCTCACACGGAAGTTTCCCTCCGCATGGAGAGTGCGGGGCAGGGGCTCAGGGAATCAGTCACCTGGCAGGCACGTGACTCAGCAAGCACCAGGGGAACCCATCATCGTGACACATACTGGGCCAAGCTCTGGGGTGGCTCGGCCTCTCTTATGTGCCAGGATGGTCACAGAAGCCAGAAGACCTGGACCCAGCCTCCAGGACAGAATGACCGTGACAGTGGCAGAACCATGAGCTCTGACCTTACCTTTGTATGTGCAGAGCCTCTTGCATCTGGGGGAGTGCTGTCCCCTGCGCTAACCCTTCCAGCCCCCCCGGCAACCTGTGCACGGGAATCCATCCAGATCCGCATCATTTTGGGGTTGTGATGAGTAAGACTTGGATCTTGTCTTAAAGTTCTGGACCACCCGATGCTGCCCAGCTTTCTACCAGCTTTCTCGGCTTCCACTTTCCTGCTAAGAACTGTGTTTTGCATAGATTTAATTCTCAGAATAACTTATGAAGTGCTGTTACATTTCCTATCTTTAGATTAGGACATCGAGACAGATTAATTGAACTGCTTCAAAGTCGCTTGCAGTTGACCCCTGGCAGCCTGGCTCAGGAGGCCACATCTTGAACCACACAGCTCCCTGCCTGGTGTCTGAGGTCAAGAGCTGAGTGTGACTACAGTTTCCAGTAGAGGCATTATTTGTAATCCTCACTCGAGTTCCTGAGAGCTTTCACCAGTAGCCCGCTCTCAGAGGTGGGAATGGACGTGGACACGCTCCACCAACGCGGACAGCAGGGCTCGCTCACGCAGCAGGTGCCGGAGCGGGTCCCACCCCAGTTCCCTCTCAGCTCCTCCCAATGCGCTCAACCTCTGTGCCCCACAGGACATGGCATCTGCCAAATTGCATCCGAATGCATCCGGATTCATCTTGACTTCTCTCCCCCCAACAGAACCCTGAAGCTTCAGATGGGGCAGAGGGGGTTCTCAGATGCCAACTCCAATCGCCACTCTTTTTTTTTTTTTTTTAATATATCTTTACTGATTTCAGAGAGAGGAAGAGAGAGGGAGAGAGAGAAAGAGAGAGAGAGAAACATCAATGATGAGAGAGTCATCAATCGGCTGCCTCCTGCACGTAACCATACTAGGGATCAAGCCCGCAACCTGGGTACGTGCTCTGACCAGGAATGGAACTGTGATCTCCTGGGTCATAGGTTGATGCTCAACCACTGAGCCACACTGGACGGGCTCCAATTGCCACTCTTGAGGCTGAAAGCTCTTGGGAGAAGTGAGGTCGCCAGCATTTCTACATCTGCATAGGAACGACCAGTCTGATCACAATTCAGTTAAATGGGTACAGTGTTGATCAAGAAAATGGCCTCAGGGGGCTACCGAGTTGGAGTAAAATTAGCTCAGCTTGAACAACCAGTCAGTTATGTGGCGATGGGGGTGTTCCCTGTGGCGGAAAGGACACAAGACACAGAGCCAAAGCACCTGGCTTCCCATCCTGGCCATGCCAACTGTTCGCTCAGCTCTGAAACTCTACTTCCTCAACCCTACAATGGCCATCACCCCATCTGCACGCAGGTGCAGAGGCCTCTGTGAGGACAAATATGGGAAAGTGCCCAGGGCTCCATCTGCTCAGGCAGGTGCTCAAGAAATGCACTGGCTGATCGAGTGCAGCCACTGAAGTTTCTGAGCTAATGAGGAAGCAGTTACTGGCGTTGCTGTTATCACTGGGTAGGCAAGCAGTTAAACATACTTTTGCTTCTGTTAACTGGCTCTGTTGGTCAAAGGTTCTCATCAAACCAAACCTCACACTGGCCCCATCGACTCTTGGTCAGGCCAGGTGTGTATGTTGTTTGTATCTACTGCCCTGAAATCCCACAAAGAAATGCGATTGCAGAAATCCTGGGAACCATCTGGGATGTTCCACTTCTCAATGTGAGGCTTCGGAGCCCTTCAGATCATCAAGGTCTGGGAAAAGGGAACCGGGCCTGAGAAGGAGGCCCCTAGGGGCCCCCAGGTGAGTGGCGGAAGTTCAGGACTGGGGCAGGATGACCTGAGACCTGACCTCACTCTTCCACTGGGTGGCCGTTGGACTTTGAGAAGCCACTGTTTTCCCCACTTGGTTTCCACAGAGGGGAGAAGGGGTGGGTTAGAAATCTAATATCCACCACAATCATTAATTACCATCTCGTCTAATGTGTATGGCCAGGCTACAGACTGGGAGGTAAGAGGGAATAATAAATGGCGAGCCCACCGTCACAGGGAAGGAAGTGGCAGAGACTACTCCAGGACCTAGTCCGACAGGGCCCAAGGTCCTACCCCTTGAACGCCCTCTTGTTCTCTCATTAGGATGCTGTTCGCTCCACCTTCAGCCCCATGTCACCACAGCCCCACATAGCAGTGCTGAACTGCTCGTCTCTGCTGGCCTTGGGGCTTCCCGCCTCCATTTCTGTTCTTCCTCTCCCCGAAACACTCTGCCCACCCTCGTCACCTCGCATGTTCACCCGTCATCACCTGCCGGCTCTGCGTTAACCTTCAAGAATCAGTGTGGCATCATCCCCCTGGGGGCTCCCCTGAGCCCCGTTGGAGGAGCCTCTTCCTGCAGACTGGCAAGGACCTGAGATAACTGCATGCAAGGCAGCCACCTCATGGTGACATCTCTGCACTTGCATGTCTCACCCACCAGCGGTGACTTCAAATTCAGCCAGAAGTCCTCAGGCCTTGCCCTGAAGGCTTCTAGATGGGGCCCCAGGATCTGAGTTTCCAGCAGGTGAGCCCCATTTTCTTTGGAAAGCCTTGTTCGGATCTAGCACTGACTCCCTGAGTTTAGACCAGGGTTTGGCTCAGAGGAGGCTCTCGGGGATAGGCCATGAATATAAGACTAAACTGTCAATCAGAGTCCCTCTCGAGTCCCTAAACCTTCCCACTCTTGCTGCATCACTTTCTTTGCTGCCAAAAGAAGCTGCCGATTGTTCTTGGGCCTTGTTTGCCTACAGGACACAGGCCCAGCTACGGGAAGAGGGGTTTGTTGCCTGACTTTCTGTTGTTCATTCCTGGTCCTAGAGCTTCTGGTTGTTCCAGGTTGTCCCGAGAGCCCACGAACACGCCCCTTATAAAATCAAGAGTCCACATGGAAGGGCAGCAGCCACAGAGCCATTGTGGTCTATTTAAAAGGGTGACTCTTTTTAAAGAGTCGATGATTTGAGAAAGGAGAATGCTTCTCTGTGGCCACAGAGACGCCTGTGACTAATTATTATTTGGCGAGTCTGAAACTGCCAGGTCAAGTGGAAAATACCTCTAATAAAGCATTAGAAGCAGCGAGAAAGAAGGAAGTGAGCAATGTCAATGAGCCATCTCATCAAAGGCCCACTCTGTGCCGGCCATGGGGTCTGAGCTTGACACACTGTTCCACTGAGTTCTCTCCATATGCCCCCATTTTACAGATGAGGCAGCCGAGCCTGCAAGAGGCAGATGTGTTGCCCAAGAGGATATGGTTATTACATAACAGGAGCAGGTTAAAGGCTCGCTGGCCAGCTCACTAAGCCTGGACGCTTTCTGCCAATCACATCTGAGCTGGGATGGGGGTCAGGGGGTCAGTGTCTGGAGCAGGGTGGCCATCCTGAAGGGTGCAGAGCCTCCGTCGGCCTCTCGGACCAGCCTCTGAGGGATGGACATGGATGTGATCTCTCTTTTCATGAGGTTTAGGATAAAGAGCTAAGAATCAGAGCTGGGATGGATACTTGACAGACCAATGTCCGGGCGGGTGTAACTAAGTAACTATGTATGAGACCTGAGTGGAGCAGATGCTGGAGGGCTGAGCCGCAGGAGGACCTGGGAAAGGCCCTGTCCTGTCACCCTGCAAACCTCCAAGCAGAACCTCGGGGACAGAAAACTAAGGGCAAGTGTGTGGGGAGTCAGTGACCGCAAGGGAGAGTATGGAAGGGACAGTGAGAGGGAGAAGAGGACAGGAAAATCAGGCAGAGGAAGGGATGAGACAGGTAATGGAAAAGAAACTACTTTCCTTGGGCTCCAAGAGGGGATTTGAGTGAGGGCTTGCCTTCAAGGATAGTTTCAGACTCACACACACATTTATACGTCATCTCACTGAACTATTCCATGGTAGCTTCTTCCATGGAATAAGTATGTGTTTTTCTCTACAGGTGAGAAGACTGAGACACTGAGAGTCAAAATAATTTGCCAGAGGCCCCATAACAAACGGGACAGACTGCGATTCGGGCTCTCGGATCCTGGTGCCTAACCTTGGGCTCTTTCTGCTATAACTCACTTGCAGACAACCATGAGGTGAGGAGGTGTGGATCCCAGAGGCAGGGCCATAGGCAGAGAGCTTGCTCCTCAAAGTGTAGCTTGTGGGCCAGTAGCATCTGCATCCCCAGCGAGCTGGTTCCAAGTGCAGAATCTGAGGCCTCAGTCTCGACCTGCTGAGTCACCCTGTGTTTTAACAAGACCCCGGGCAGATCTGCACACCACGACAGCGTGAGAAACATTTGTCTATGGGGTAGCATTTCAGACTTCCCAGGAGAATTTTTACCTTTGGAAACAAAGATTATAATAGCAATAATTATCATTAAATATGTCATCAACTGCAGAGCCCTGCAAACTTTTCCAAATGTCATCGGACAGCTAAAGCTTATAAACAGTTTTGCCTACCAGCCAATGCTGACCTGACAGCCTTTGGCAAAACAAAATATTTTGCTTTTCCAATGGGATCAATGTTACATCTGGTGTTGTATTTACCCAGTTATCATTTATGACATGGGTCAAACCACAACTGTTCTTCCTGCTATCACTTGTTTATTGGAACTTCTGCCTTATCTTGACTCTAGAGCACATGAAAGCTTACACAACAACAGAAACGATTTTCCTTGGAAAGTACCTTGTACAGACTAGACTGTCCTTGCTCCTGCCTTCATCCACAAATGAGAGGGGTGTGTCCCACCTCTGAGTCTCCCTCCAGGCAACCTTGGGATCCAGTACTGGCTGAAGCTTACTGCCTTCCATTCTTTGAGGGTTTTCTGGACTTGGCTAAGGTCATTTTCAGATCTTCTTTCTCAACTTTTTTGGGCTTAGAGACTTCCAGGAGAGAAGAGGCACCTGGCTCAGAATAGTGGAGATAATACCAAGCAGAATCTTTCTCCTTTGTCCATGATGGGGAGAGGGGCCCTGGTGGGTCAGAGCCCAGGAGAGGACCCAAGGGATCAGCTAGGGAAGGTAGAGGTCAGGAGAGAAAGCTCTGAAAATCCAGCGCTCTAGGGTCAGACAGAACTTAGATCAGACCCAGCTCTGCCTCTTATTTGCTGGATGACATTGAATAAATTACCTACCCACTCTGAGCCTCTCTAGCCTCACCAATAAAATGGAGAGAGTGATGCTAACCACAGGGTTAAATGAGATAATGTAAGTAAAATACTGGGCACCAGGCCTGTCACACACAATCAATAAGAAGGGGACTGTATTTTGATGATAGAATTGTATTTTGACTGTAGAGTAAGGCACGGAGGGATAGAAGTAAAAAATGCCATGTATCTTCTAATTCTTAAAACACACACACACACACACACACGTTTTCCTGCATAAAATCTGATAAAGAATAACTGAAAAAATTGAAAGGTAAATAACTCCTTCGGACACCTAATGCAATAGGTAGTTGCCCATGGGTCAAATTGACCTGTGGCAAATTTTTTTTTATGGCCTATAGACTAAGAAGAAATTTTATATTTTTAAAGAACATTGAAGAACAGTATGCTGAGCTTGTCTAGAGAACCATCTTAAGAACAGCCCTGAATGGTGTGTCCATCCTGTGTGGTGTCGCCTTCACGAAAGGCCTTGTCTGGTCCTTCCCACTACACCAGGAAGATGTCACCAATGCCCCATCTCACAGAGGAGGAGCCCGAGCCCTGGAAAGCACACACAATTTCACCAGGGTCACCAAGCGAGTGAGGAGCTGAGAGTGAATTGAGCATCACTGCTTTAAAAAACTTTTTTGTGGACCTTCTGCATCAACTTGACAGAGTCAAAACCAAGTAAGAAAAACCCACAAGTGCTGAGGGTCCAGTCAGCAGCCTGAGGGGTGCGGGGAGATCCTGGCCAGAGGCCCTGCAGGGAGGCTCAAGTAGCCGAGTCAGGAGTGAAAGTTCTGGGTCAAAGAGGGAGCCCGGAGTGGGAGGACCCAGGGGGCTGCTCATGGCTGGGCCAGGCCTGCGTGTTGGGATATAGGAGAAGACAAATGAGGCCCATGGAGTGGGCTTTGCAGATCAGTTGCTTAATTCCATTTCCCTCCACTCAGTTGTCAGGTGGGGTCCCACCCATGCGCTAGGTATGGTGCCAGGTGCCCTGAGAATGGAAAGGTAGGAAGACCTGCACCTGCCCTGTTGGTTACCCAGGTGGGCGGAGGAGAAGAGCCTGTGGGGGTGAGATCTGTGCCACTGAGTTCAGGTGCATGGAGGAGGCACAGGCGGAACCCTGCTGAGCGACTGGGGGAAAGAGAGCGACCCACAGACTTGGTCATTGACCTTTCTTTTCCTTTTTCTTTCTTTCTTCTTTCTTTCTTTCTTTCTTTCTTTCTTTCTTTCTTTCTTTCTTTCTTTCTTTCTTTCTTTCTTTCTTTCTTTCTTTCTTCCTTCCTTCCTTCCTTCCTTCCTTCCTTCCTTCCTTCCTTCCTTCCTTCCTTCCTCCCTTTCTTCCCTTTCTTCCCTTTCTTCCCTTTCCCCCTCCCTCCCTCCCTCCCTCCCTCCCTCCCTCCCTCCCTCCCTCCCTCCCTCTCTCTCTTTCTCTCTTTCTTTTTCTTTCTTTCTTTCTCTCTCTCCCTCTCTCTTTCCTCCCTCCCTCCCTCCCTGGGAAGAAGGCCTGGAGCCAGATTCCAGAGCAGGGTGGCCAAGGGGTGAGCAGGTGCCCTCCGGTGTGCGGGGCCCCTGCACACAGCTCCCCAGATGCTCACTGCCCCCAGCGGAGGGGTAAGGGCTGAAATCCAGCCCACTCGCTTCTGGCCAAGGCGAGTGCCCTGGTGCAGGACCTCCCCTCTCCAAAGCAGGTGGGCCCTTTCTCCTCACCAAGGGGCCACCTGCTCCCTGAGCTGGGGGCTGCACCCACCCAGCAGGATCAACATTTTGAAATTGCAGAGGCTCCATAAAAGAAAGCAATGTCCCATCTCTGTCTGAGGATTTGGAGGGAGCCAGGCCTGGGCAGTCTTGGGGACTAAGGCATTTTCACCGATAGAGCCCAGAGAAAGACAAAGCCAGTGTCCCTCCCATGGTTTCACAGATGGGGAGGCTCCAGGGGGCAGACCAGCTTGTCCAGGGCCATGTGACTTGTTAATGGCACAATTTGGAACAGGACTGGCCCTCGTGTTTGGCAGTCTTCCCTCTAATCCCTGCAGCCTCCCAGGGTGTCTTTCGAAATGTAGGGATCAGGAGGAGGGGAGCTGGGGCCTGGGCTGCACAGTGGTGCCATGTCCTTAAGACTTCTTGGAAACTCAATTCCCTGTGGGAGGTAGTGTCTCAAATTCTCCATAAATGGCACGGTGTTATTGATGACAACATTCAGCACATGCTTGGTGGAAAAAAATAACAGCAAGCGCAGTGGTAAACTGGGTAATTTTCCAGTGCGCTTCTAGCTTCCAGTATAGTGCTCACCTTCAGAGGTGCTTCTTATTCCTGCGGAGGAGCAGGGGTGATGTATGTTGGGTGGAGGGGCCTAAAAAGAGAGAGATTTACATGAAGAATCCCTAGAATGGAGGGTGCCAGGGTGAGGGAATGTGATCCATCTGATGGAGGTGGCATTTCTGGACACGGATGCACATGCAACTAAAAATTCACCGAGTCTCACACTGAAGATTTGCACACTTGTCTTAGTGGTACCACAAGGAGCCAGCGTCCCTTCCGCGTGTCCTTCCACTCCAGCTGGTTGGCACGGCTTGTCTGGCTGCATTCTCCCCGCCCTCAGGCGCGGGGCGGCCAGTGGGTTGCTGCTCATTCCTGCCACTTGCCCATACAAGCTCATTCTCCCAGAAATGCCCTTCTTTCCCCGACAGCAGTTCATGTTAGATTGGGTTACTCGGGATGGTCTGGACACCGCTGGTCCCCACGGAGGCGGGCCTGTCCACATTCTGCCTGCCTGCCAGCCCTGCTCTCCTGGGCATCCCTGGCTTAGGTGGAGGCCACTGATCACTGGCCAACTGAACCCCAGGCTGGCTGCTGGACTGGGAGGGTAGACTCCATCTGGACCGCACTTGACCTCGTATGGAATGTTCTGTTGCATGGATGGCCCAGACACGCAGGACAGTGACTGCCCCGTGAGCCAAACCTTTGACAGATGGGAGTGGGAGTCCCTGAACACGCTCTTCTCCCTCCCTCCTTCCCCCAACAGTCTGTCCCCTGGAGCAGGAGTTTGTGTGACAGTCCCCCGTGATAAAACAATGCCAGTGGTAACCAGCTTAGTGGCACACCCTCTACGTGTCCCCCTCCCTCCCTGCCTGCCTCTCCTTTCCCCTCTCCCCAGCTTCCTTGGAATTCTCTCTGCTGAAACCGGCTCCCCTCAGCCTTTGCTCAGTGGGAGTCTAAGAGAAAGCAATTTACTCTCATTATTATGAATTAGGTAGCTAACAGGCAGGAGGGAGGCACGGGGGAGAGCGAGCACTGGCTCTGTGGGTGGATATGAAAGCGGAATGAGGAGTTTATAGGCCTTGAACCAGAGAAGCCGCTCCACACGGACCTGACAGCCGACCGCCTGGGTTTGCTTCCTGTTCCATCAGCCACATGCCTGCCTGTGGGTAGGTCACTGAACCTTCAGTGTCCTCAACTGTGGAGTGCAGAAGACGATAATTCTCTTATCACAAGGTTTCTGCAAATGTTAAATGTGTTGATACTTGCAAAACACCTGGAACATGCCTGATACATTATCAGCAATATTTATGAGTTTATGAAACTTACAAATGAACACGTAGGTCCCCCCTGAGTTTGGGTGCAGGATTCCGAGGAAGTCCGTGAGTTACTCTGGGCATAGCTTCTTTAGCAACAAAAGGAAAGGTTGGGATGAGTCATCAGTCTCTGACCCATTCTGATCTGGTGATGCCAGGTTTTCTTAAAATAACATGAATCCGGCACCATTGTGGCTCATAGACAGTCTTAAGATCCTATATAAATAGTTTTAAGATTTGCATAAATTATTCCGTAATAAATTGTCCCAAGCACTCTGTGAGGCTGTGGTGAGTTCCCTGTATTTTACAGGTAGAAAGAGAAGGCTCAGAGAGGGTAGGGAACTTGTGCACAGTTGCACAGTGAGCTGCAGTGGGAGGGAACCAACGTGGATCTGGTTGACGTGATAGCCCACCACGCCATACAGTCCTGTGCAGGGCCAACCGACAACGTCTGAGTGCAGAGATCTAAGCTTTGGTGCTCAAGATGCGAGTAGTGGGCTGGGTGCATTCTTGGCAATTTGTAGATTATTGAATGGATGTCCTTCTATGTACTTGACGGTCATAATAGAAAAGGTGACAATTGCTCAGTGGTCTCAGGCACATTGTGAGCTGAGATGGATTGAAATGTGAGCTGGGATATGAGGGTCTGGATAAGGAATGGAGAACCCACCCTGGAGAGAAATTACCAACTGGAATAGAATTCACTTGTTTTTTTCATGTGTTGAATCTGGCACAGGGTGGATGCTCAGCTCTGGTTTCCATGTGGCTACTTCAGCTTTCCTAACAATTTCTGATAGACAAATGTTTGGTGTGGGTTTTTGTTTGTTTGTTTGTTTTTTGTTTTTTGCAAACTGCTGTGTGTATTACCGTAAAACACGTCATATTTTATTAAAGAAACTGTTGCATAAAATAAACAAGGCATGGTTTCTTTTCTCACTTTCATAGGAGGGTGGCAATGGGGAAAATTGGGCCTCTGACTTCCTCTGTAGGTTTGAATGAGGACAGGGCTGAGAGGTAATGGGAGGTGCGGAGTGGGGGGGGGGGGAGAGCCTTCCACCCACGATGTCATCTCCCTGCCTTGGTCTCATGTCTGAATGCAGGAGTCCAAACATTTCCCTGCAGTCCAAGGTAAGAGCATTTGCTGTAAGTGTATTGTGACATTGTCACACTGTCCCCAGAGAGTGGCATTTGTCATGCTTTCTTTTTGCTGTGGTATCACAGGACCAGAATCACTGCTCATGGGTATCACAATCATCTCTTCTTGACACCAAACCTTGATATCCATAGATTCCAAGTAACATGCTTCTGCATCTCTGGGGAGCTCAGGCAGCCCCTGGGGCTGGAGCAAACAGAACAGGACAGTTTACCTGTTCAGTGGAGATCACTTATTTCAGGCATGGTAGGCTTAGCTTCAGAGAGATACATAGATAGGTAAGCGGATGGGTTTACTATTATTATTATTATTTAAATAATTTTTAATTGATTTTTACGGAGAGGATGGGAGAGAGAGACAGAAAGAAACATCGATCACGTGCCTCCTGCATGCACCCCACCAGGGATTGAGCCTGCAACTTGGTCAGTGCCCTGACCAGGAATCAAAAGCACATCTGTAGGGTGCATGGGATGGCACCCCCCAACTGAGGCACACAGGCCAGGGCTATTAATCTATTTAATGCCTAGTTATTTGATTACCTTCTTAAGCCTCTCAGGTTCTGCATTAGAGACCCAGCAGGGAACGAGGAAGACAGTCTCGGCCCTCATAGAGCATTATTGAAGGGGGCGGGTGAGGCGGAATGGAACCGGCCTTCCCTGGACCTGCTTCCAGCTGGCCTGGTGCTCGGACAGCCAGGCAAGGGAGGGGAGGGAGCAGAGAAGGGAGCCTGGTCTGGGAAGACCGTGTTCAGTGATACGCAGCGTCAGCAGCTCCGGGTCAGGCTGGCAGTGGGCACAGAATGAGAAGCAAACGCGTCTGTTCAGTCATGTGCTAGTATGTGTCCTGTCTATGGCGTAATGGACGTTCCTTGCTTGTCCCTCAAAATTTACACTATTATTGTGATTCACTTGATATAAATTTATGTTGCTGTGAAAGAGCTCCTGGATCTATTGAATTTAGAGTCTCGCCTGTAGGGCCAGACCAACTGATTTCACAGGACCTGCTGGACGTTTCCCACCCCTGCTGGAGGGGAGGCCACTCAACAGTGTGTGTAGAGAAGACAGGGCCTGTTTCCGGAGGACAGGGTCTGAGCCGAGGCTTGGAGATGAACAGAGAGTGTCAGGTGCACCAGATGGCAAGAAGAAAACGAACAAAGATATGGAGGCAGGGAGAGCAGGGAGCAAACTGCATGGAGCAGGAAGAGCAGGGAGCAAACAGCGTGGAGCAGGGAGAGCAGGGAGGGAACAGCATGGAGCAGGGAGAGCAGGGAGCGAACAGCATGGAGCAGGGAGAGCAGGGAGCGAACAGCATGGAGCAGGGAGAGCAGGGAGCGAACAGCATGGAGCAGGGAGAGCAGGGAGCGAACAGCATGGAGCAGGGAGGGAACAGCATGGAGCAGGGAGAGCAGGGAGGGAACAGCATGGAGCAGGGAGAGCAGGGAGGGAACAGCATGGAGCAGGGAGAGCAGGGAGCGAACTGCATGGAGCAGGAAGAGCAGGGAGGGAACAGCATGGAGCAGAGGCCATACTTATGAAACATAAAGGGAGGAGACAGGAAGGCACAGGACTGGGAGGAGGGCAGCCACGGTGCCCAGGAAGGTCTGCAGGCCACGTGGAGGGTGCCGCACCTGTTCTGTGCTGAGCTGGGCCCTGGCAGAGAGCGAGAGGCTCCGTGGATGCCTGGGTGGTCCTGAGATTAGGACGCTGCCTCCTCCCCTCCCCTCCTCTGCGGCTCCTCCTTCTTAAATTGAGTCTTCTTGAACATATTGTAAAATTACGAGCTCACTTCTCTGTCTTAACAAGAAGAGACCTTGTGAATATCATAGACCCTCCTTGGATATTTGTCTAGATTTGAGGTCACTGGCCAGGACCGCGGGTGTAACTGGAGAAGCAATTCAAAGCCCAAACCAGGAGGAGCCCTTAGCGCAGCATCAGGTGGTGGCCCCTGGTCCGCAGAGGGGTCTCAAGATGCTGTGGCAGGTAAAGGGGTCCCTTCCCCTGCACTGAGGATATCTTTTTTTTTTTTTTTTAAATACCATGTGTTTCAGCCAGAAAACAGTGCTTGCAAGGAACAGAAATAGTAAAGAGGGTGAAAGGAATTCAGTGGGAAAGTGTGGGGTTCTTCACATAATTGAAAGGAAAACTCATCAACTAGGCAACAATAATAATAAACATATATTGAGCACCTACTATATGTCAGTCTCTATTTAAGAGCTTTTTATGTGTTTACTTACTGTTTGCAACAATATTAAAGAGGACACTGTTATGATGCTGATTTTACAGATCAGGAAGCAGACTCAGAGAGGTTAAGTAATGAAGCCAGGGTCACACAGCAAGGCAGCATCAGAGCTGTGATTTGTACACACAAAATCTGGTTTCCGAATCTGCACTTTTTACTATGATGCTAAAAAACAGAAAGTGGGAAGGTAAAGTCCTGTGCTCCAGGTAGAAGGACTTAAAGCACTGTCCTCTTAGAGAGGTGGCATGTGTGACAGGACTAGCTGGGACACCTGCCACCTTGTAACCAAGGAAGAGGCAGCTGCCTTGACTAATGGGCCCCCCAAACTACTTGGAATGAGGGGGAGTCATTTCTCAAAACAAAGGCCAACATTGGGTTCCCCATAAGATTTAACTTGGAACAACAAACAAACAACTAGAAAAAGAGTTCCACTACTGAAAGAAAAAGGAATTTTCCCCATCGCCCTCCTATTTCAATATGAATAAATAGAAATAGAAAAGAGTTATAGTTGTCAGTGTGAGTTATTATCATCATCATTATTATTAGGCAGCTTTTACACATAGAAAACTATTTAAGGTTGGTTTTTTAAAATGTATTAATATGAAATCATTTAAAAAATTCAGTTTTCTTTAGCTCTTTGAATTCAACTAAAAGTCTCTTTAAACATTGACTATATTTTAACAATTACTCTCAAGGAGTCTCTTCTTCAACATTTAACGAAACCTAAATAGCTTGAAACAATGGGCCTGGAAAACAATTCATTAAGTCCCCTCCAATGTTTAAACTGATCTACCGGGTCTTCCTCAGCACTCAAAATATGTAGTGAAGCAACAGTTAAACTCATAACGAGGTTTAAAGACTCTGAATTCTCCTAAACGATTAAATATGATAAACTTTCTAATATTTTGTTTAAATTTTCTAGTGAAAATTTATAAGTCTAAATGAAACTACTACTTGGTGACATTTTAAATTGGCGCTATCAAGCCGATGTCTCTAACATGTCAAAAAGTTATTTTTTATTATTATACCACATACTTCAAATACCAAATGCACGCTCATTTCCCCATGTGTTATTAATTTCCCATCACTGTAAGTCTGAACTTTCCCTGGGTGAAAAAGTGTTTAAATTAGAATAAACAAGGTTTTTTTTAACATCACAAGCAAGTACCATCCTAAACATATGAGCTTATCAACCAGAGACTTCTGGCCAGAACACAGGGTTTGAGGCACAAGGACAATTTTTTTCTTCCTGACAGTTGTGCTCAGTCTTTTTTCTAGTTACTATGGCAACAAGCAACTCCAAGTCCACACTTTTGCACGTGGGATTAGTTTCTGCACTCTTGCCCTGATCTAAGTTGAGTGATCTAACCCCTTTAACCCTGCAGCACAGACTGCTAATTGTCCCCAAATACCCATTTCCCTCAGCACCCGTGCGTAGGATAAAGACTACGTTTATCAGTGTCCCTCACGGCGAGGTAGCTGGGAGTGGCCTGGGGAATGAGATGGAAGCAGAAGTGGTGTGGGCCATCTGCAGATGTCCTTAAAGGTAAGAGGCATAGTCCATCTCCTTCTGAATGCCTAGAATAAAGATGTGATGGCATTCGGCTAGGAACTAAATTAGGGATGGGTGGTTGCCCTGTTGTGAACGGCCTAGGTCCCTGACGCTGTATAATTCCACCAGCCTAGTCCACCAGGACTTGTAACAGGGAGAAATTAACTTCTACCTGATTACCGTTATTTTGGGTTTTCAGAAGCTGAATCTAATCCTAACTGCTTATAGATACTATCACCTGATTTTCACAGATGAAATTCTGAATCCTTCCTCGTCAGCTATTTTACTGCCTGATGGAATCCTGCCTTCTCTCGTGTCTGGCTATAGACCACAGGCCTAAGGCACCCTGATGACTTCAATGATTTTACCAAATCGACACCCCAAATTAGTAGCAGATGTCACATCTCGTAAAACTGAGGCCATAGCTTCTAACACGAACTCAAGGTAGATTTAGCTGCCTCCAGAATCATTAAATGCAGATCATTAAATGCAAGGAGCTAACATTAATTTATCTTTTATGAGTTTTCAGTTCAAAGTATGTGTCAACACCAAAATAGTTTAGTCAATCAGTACACATAAAAAGAGCAATAGCTAACTTACTGTGCATTTTCTGTGTGCATGGCCTATTTGATAATCATTTAACTCTCCCAATTGTTCTAAAGAGTTGATGTCTCACTGTCCTCAGTTTAGTTACATATAAATAAGATGAAACTAAATGTTTTGCCCAAGTTCATACCTGCAGCTGCACAAACCACTAAGTGACAGAGGTCCTCCGGCATGCACACATTCTTGCGTTGTTTTAACTATCAAAAGAGGGGTGCCCTGGCCAGTGTGGCTCAGTTCGTTGAGTATCCTCTGTCCACGGAGAGGTTTTGAGGTTGTTGGTTTGACTCCTGGTCAGGGAACATGCCTGGGTTGTGGACTCAATACCCAGTAGGGGGCGCTCAGGAGGCAGCGGATCCATGTTTCTCTCCTCTCGCTTCCTCTCTAAAATCCATAAAACATAAAAACAAACAAACAAACAAACTCCACAATTTAAAAAAAGAGGGGAAAGAGATGTTTGTGGGTTTAGTCTCAAAGAAAGGTAACCTATTAAACTACAAAAATACAGAGAAATTAAACTAAAAAATGCAGGGCCTCTTTTTTGTTTCTCAACAACATAGATGGAGATCATCTTTATTCTTTTAAGACATGGAATACATATCCTAAATTTAGATATTTAGGCTTGGTTTTGCCTGGTTAAAAAATAAAACCTGCTTTACTTTGGGAGAGGAAAGGCAAGTTCAAAATTTTAAGACCATCACAATTGGGCATGTCATTTTAAAAAGAGAGAATTACAAGGCTTCCTTCCCCAGAGAGATGCCACTGGCTTCAAGGAGCCCTGACATTTGGCAACTCCCAAACTGTGTAATTTTCCACTCATTTATAAAACATTTGTAGGGATGTTGTCAAGTATAATACGCATAAGAAAGGTGCTTAAATTAATAATGACCATCATTTATTGAATGCTTACTGAGTATCTGGCACTGATAGAGTAATCTTTAAAAATATGTTTTTCTTGATTTTAGAGAGAGAGGAAGGGAGAGAGAGAGTATTGGAAACACTGATGAGAGAGAAACATGGATCAGCTGCCTCTAGCACGCCCCCTACCAGGGATTGAGCCCACAACCTGGCATGTGCCCTGACAGGGAATCGAACCTCTTGGTTCATGAGTCGACGCTCAAGCATGAAGCCACATGGGCTCGACAAGAGAGTAATTTGTTATATACAATCTTTCTCCTTTAACCGAGTCTGAGAAGCAGATACTGTGGGCCCATTCTGCAGATGAAAACTGGGAGATTCAGAAAATGTCAATCACCTGATCTGCCCGCTCTGCCAGCTCTGCCAGCTCCCACCTGGGAGCGTGCAGAGCCCCGCCCTGGGCCTCGGTGCTGGGCTCCCTCCTCCAGCAAGCAGGGCTGCCGTTCGCCCTTCTCTGTTCCTTCACTCAATTTCCCAGGCTGAGGTGCTGGTTTTTAAATGTCATAAAACTTTGATACAGAACATTCCGATCCCTAAAGAGCACCATGGTTTCTTTTCAAGAATGGAGGCGCGAACCTTGGGGTCTCGGATAGATTCCAAATCCAGTAATAGCATTCTGCCTGTTTTGACTCACTCCGAAGTAAAATCTTTGAAAAACATCATAGAACAAAAGGTTTCTGGTTGCAAGGACCCCTAGAGATCACCTTAGTCAATGGTTTCAATGCCAGAACAGTTGCCCAAATGGCAGCTCCACAAAGCAAGTTAAACCACCTTCGTGGGTTCCCTCTTTTGTGTTTCTCTCCTGAAGTAGCTTTCATAATGATAATTAATCATTGATTTTGTAATATCTCCAGTAGTCGGCCCAGGGCCCAGCGTAGAGCAAACATTCAATGAATATTTGCTAAATGGATTAATACAGATAGGTGCCCGATGTGAAACCCCCTAGGCCCCATCCAGCTCAGTTTGAAAACACTGCTCTAACTGCACCTCCTAGTTGTACAGACAAGAAAATTGGTGTCAAAAGAAGAAAACTGTCAGATGTCAGGTGGCTACAAAGTAGCAGAGCCAGGACTGGGAGCCAGGACATCTCATTGAAAAGACTGTCCACAGCTCCATTGGGATTTATGGCTGAGCGGCTGAGTGCCCGGCTGTCCCCCCAGCGCCTGTAGCTACGTGACAGAGGAAGTTGTTTTAAAAGGTAGATTCCTGGACCCCTCGGCAGTCCTGCAGGTCTACTGAATTCCGATCTCTGGGAGTCACACCAGGAGCCCATCTTTAGAATACGCCTTCTGGAGTCACCCTTGTGCACACGGGAGTTTGAGAAGCAGATTCTAAAGGATTCTTGTCTGGCCCCAGGAGTAACCTGAGGCTCAGTCAACCGTCATCATTCTCCTGTTTGGGGCCAGACATGAAGACTGCTGACCTGAGAGTTTATCTATTGAGAGTCATGTTCTTGAATGAATTATTCATTCCATAAGCATTTACCGACAGTCACCATGTCCTGGGGCTCAGTCCTGGTCCCTCTTGTTTTCCACAACATCCCCAGGTGATCTCATCCACACCTGGTCTCCACACCACCTGTTACTGTGGATCTCCTGAGTCTACCCAGCCCTGAAAAACACAGCTGCCTGTGGCTGTGGGGCTTTCCAAAGCAGGGCTGCAACTCTGTCCTCCCTCCCATCGAGGTGGCATCTAGATCCCTTCTCTAAGTGTCTGGACAGGCCTGTGGCTGCTAGAATAGAGCACAGTGAATGCTGCAAGCTAGGTTGTAAAGGCACGCACTTCCAGCTGGGTCCCCTGGGATGCTCCTCCCC